>NC_047039.1:111511108-112153608 GCF_011762595.2 Tursiops truncatus | reverse complement strand
CTTACTCGAAATATGTCAGTATTTGTGTGATCCTAGTTTAAGGTCTGCTCCCCAGCTGTAGCTGCCCAGAAGTCCTTGTCTTTGCTTCTCCCTGACCCCCCTCCCCCAGCAGCTGGCCCAGAACCTGGCACTTAATAAACGTATGAGGCTCAATGAGTAGATCGTGAAAGTACGGATGAATTTTGTGAAATTTATCACTAGCATATAAGGTCTCAAGGGTAAAAACTGGGCATCTTCCGTCTCAAAATCACCACAGTTTGGTGTAGTGCTTGAAGCTTGACACCCCGTAAATGTTTAGATTCTGAATTTTATTTAAATTTAACTGACCGGCCTCGTAGAGGAAAGGAGGACATATTACTCATAACTGAAAAAAAATAAGAAAAAAAAACTTAAACAAAAATTCAAGAGCCCCTGGCTAAGCAACTGAGGGGGGACATCCGGAAGGGAGGGTTTTCATAATTCGTATCTTAGAAAGCCAGACTCACCATTTCCTCCACTTGCTCACGTTTAATTCAATGGTGAAGGATTCGCATCTACTAACAGAAGCAGCCCCGCCGCCTGGCTCTGGGAAACCGAGAACGCTTAGCCAGGGGCTCTGTGGAGCTCCAGCACCAGCCGGAAACGGGACGGGGTCGAGAAGGACCCTCAGGCTGGAGGGGAGATGCCACAGGCAATTTTCTGAGCCACGACATGAGTGGATCCTGTGAAGACGGTGAGCCGGTCCCCCAGGGCAGACCCCGTGGAGCCCCTCCAGCTTCACTGAGGGTGTGCACGCCTGTATGCCCATGGTGCATGTGCATGGGTGCGTGTGTGCACGGGTGTGCATACGCAACATGGGTGTGCATATGTGACGTGGGCACATGCATGCGTGTGCATGGATGTGTACGTGTGTGTGCATATGAGCGTGGTTGGGCGTGTGTACCTCTGTGTGCATGTGTGGGCATGGCCATTGCGTGTGCACACATGTGTGTCCAATCCCAAACCCTAGCCAGAGCTGAGCTTCTCACCCACGTCGCACAGACTGCCGTGGTGCCCCTCCTTTAGGCGCGGAAGACTGGCCCAGGGAAGGGCTTCTTCCAGAGACGGAGCCAATATACAGGACGGACAGACTTTTACGGGGCAGCTTGGATGAGGAAAAGGCAGAGACCAGGTTCACAAACTTGTTTTCTGTGAAAACACACAAATTTAAGTCTAAACAGTACCGAGAGAAAGTCCAGAAATTTTTCTGCCAAACCTGTCGTCAGACTACTTCTGGGCGGTGGGATTCAAGATGACTTTCCTTTTTCTCTTCACTCGCCTGCATTTTCTGTGTTTCTGCGATGGGTGTGGGCTGCTTCAGCTACTAGTTGAGATTCTAGGAGTAACCGCTCATTTTAAGAGCCTGTCCAGGAATGTCTCAGGAGCACAAGCAGGTGGGGGTTCCGGGCCCAAGGCGAGGTGTTTGTTGAGTGACTTTTCCATGTGCTTTCTGCACGGAGTCTCACCTAGATGGGGACGGTCACATCCACCACAAGGAGGACAGGGCAGAAGTGCTGGGAGGCCACTGCTGCCCAAGACCACAGGCCGGCAAGAGGCAGGACCTGGACTCAGGCAGGTCTGTCTCCCAGCCTGGGCCCTTGGCGGGTCCCCAGGAGGCTCTAGAAGCAGGGGATCGGCCCCCAGGGAGCAAGGCATGAAGACGGGGACTGGGGTCCAGCACACTGCCTACCCAGACACGCTCGCTGCAGCTTGGCCTCGGACGCCGCCGGCTCTCTGTGAGATCCCAGGGTCCCTGACGGGTGCACGCCCACCCACAAGGCTGCACAGGTGCGGGAAGCGGAGCCCCAAGGTGGGCACAGGCCTTGAAGTTCTCCTGTCCAGAAGAGCACTGGACATTCTCTCTCACAGGTGCCCAGGGTCTCCCCAGGTGTAGACCAGCTACCAGGTGGACACCCCCCAAGAGACAAGGGGAACAGAGGGCTTAGAAGGGCAGACCCATCCTGGTGCCGCTTAGGGAGAAGCATTGCTGCCGTCGGGGTTCCTGTCGCAGAGCCCTGGCGGGCTCTCTGCTCTGCTTTCCTTCGCTCTTTCCAGAATGAGTTCTTTCTTCCCTCACCTCCTCCCATGGTCACATCCCTGTTTTCTCCTCCACCAAACCTCTGTGGCTCCAACTCGGTGACGCAAAGCAAACCAAAGGGGATGGATTTTATTATCCTAATAAAATTTCAATGGATGTCATATGAGTCTGGGAGTTTCATATCTGCACAAACCTTTGTCTCCATTGAGTCAGAAAATAAAAAATAAAAAGCCTGCTCCCTGTGGCTCTGTAGTCCAAGCACCGTAAACTCCAAAGATTAAAGAGAACACGCTGGCGAGGGCCCTTCCCTGGTGTGGCTACAATGGCAAACAGGCCTCTGATTACATTTCCTGCTTGCAGCTGGCGAATAAAATATTTAGACAATATAAGCTGAATGTTCCAGGCCCAGCCGGCCCGCAGCTGTACTGCTCCATGCAAATGGGAAGGCAGGAAGACAAAAAAATTTCAAATTAAATAAATGCCGGATAAATGCAGATGTATCGTTTTAAAAATTCATCAACATTAACACCCGGTGCAATTTATTTGGGTTTCAATTTATTTGGGTCTTTTCTTTTAGATGAAAAGACCCATCTAACGTCCTGAAGAGATGACATTTAAGCATGAATTTTTGAGAAATCCCATTTCCCAGTGCGTGAGGTGTGTCCCAGCAAGCCCCCGAGTGGGGGACCCCCGAAGTCCCTTCCGAGCCTGACTGACGGACAGAGGGGTGACAGCCAGCATGTCCCCTGCCAGCGCTGGGACCCGGGAGTCCCGCTCAAGCCTGACCTCTGCCTTGCCCACCTGTGATCCCCCGGGCAGCCCCGGGAACACCCCAGGCCTCAGTTTCTCCATCCGTAGTGTGCGGGTTCAGCAGGAAGCAACCGAGGGTCGTGGGGGCCTTGACCGCACCCACACAGGCACCCATATGGCACAGTGCTGGGTGGACGGGCATCCCGACAGCGTGACCGCCCCCGGGAGGGGAAAGTGTGCTTTGCAGGAGGCCACATCAACCGAACTGGGCGCAATCAGGCTACACTTCTGGGAATTCCTTCCTGTTTTGCAAAAAGCAGAGCCAAGTGTGGGCCCCAGAGGAAAAGATGCTGGTCCCCAGCATCCAGCGGCCGGAGGCAGTGGAAGATGAAGGACCAACCTCGGGGGCCGTGGGGCAGGCGCCATGCACACGGTGACAAGCCGGTTCCGAAGCCCCATCGTCGGAGCTGGAGCCTGTTCCCAGGAGACGCCGGCTCCACTGGGAAACCAGCCAACTGCTCCCCGCAAGGAAGTGTCTCTCTGTAGCCACTAATGGAGCCCTGCGTGTGCAGGATGCCGTCGGCAGAGAAGGGCATTTATAACAGCTAACGCGGGGTGGAAGGGCTCAGCCACTGCGCAGAGCTCGGGAGGCGGCTGCTGGCAGGGGGTGGGGGAGCAGGGAAGCAGTGAGGGGCCCAGGACCCCCGGCAGTGACAGGCACTTATGGGTCTAGGCGCAGACAGCCGGCCCAGGGGCCCAGATGAGCAGGACACAAGGATGGGTGGCAGGTGGAGGGACCGGAGGTGTGCAGGGGCCTGGCGGGGACACCTGGCTGTGGTCCATCATGAAGCCCCTCACTTTTTCTGGACTCATCCATCCACACTGTTCCCACCAACCGGGGCACCAAGGGCTTCAGGGAAGGTGCGCAGTGGGCAGGAAGGGAACGAGAAGCTCACCTGGCCGGTGGGCCGATTCCCTCAAGCTCCAAGCAGTGGGGGCCTCCAAGACGTGCCGGGGGCCATGCTCTGTCCCCGGGGGCCTCTGTTTATCTTCTGTAAGATGGATAATCACGGGCCCCCAGGGACTCCCTCGTGGCCTGGCCTGGCCTGGCCGGGCTGCTTAGCAACAGGCTTCGCCACTACCACCCTCCTCCTTCCCACCAGCCACGGTGGTACCCAGGGCTCAGAGCCTAGGGCAGGGTCTGCACTCCCCAGCATCGCTCAGGGAGCTTCGGTTCCACAGAAGGGGCAACTCCTGCGTCTGATGGAGCTGAGGATGGCATGGGCTCAGGGTCCCCGTGCTCTGGGCCGGGGCAGCAGCCCCCCGCCACACTCCCTGGGGCGTCCCCACCAGCCCCTAAGGCACCTCTGTGTAGATGGGGCACCAGGGCTCCCACCCCGAGGGACCACACCGAGACATTCGTGGACCCCAGCACCGTCCCCGCTGTGCCTGACGGGTCTGTCCACCCTGCCCCTGTCCAGCTGCCCAGCCATGGCCTGGGGAGGTCCACCAGCTCACTCAGAGGACAGCATCACCCAACGGCCTGGGCCACGCCCGCTCGCTCACGGGCTTGCCAACGCCCCGGCCGCTGGGTCTCCGAGTGGACAGGGGATCGGGCTCATCTTGTGGCAACATCTGTGCATCTGCACCTCCCTGACCCCTTCCCAGAGACAGCAGAGCCTGGCATCAGACCTCCGCAGGTCCGACCCCACACCCGAGGGCATGCTCTCCAGCTCCCCCCCCAGCCCGAACTCCCTATGCAGTTACGTGTCAGCCTGCCTGCATTTGACCCTCCATTTTCTCCAGGTCCCTGGAGGACATGGGGGAGATGAGGGCGCAGGAGAGCCTGGGCCCCGGCAGTCACCTCCAGCACAAGGGAGGCTCTGCCACGGGGTCCCCGCGTTCGGGCCAGGACACAGGGACCGCTGGACAGAAGTCCAGGCTTGGCGACGGGATCTGCCCACCTTGGGGGTCCTGCCCTGCCGGAGTCTGTGCCCGCTGACAGCCAAGTGCCGTGCGCAGGTGCAGCAGGTCCCTGTCCGGGGGCCCTGGGGGCCCGGAGGCCCCACCCACCCAGGCTTCCTTCAGCTTCTCAACATTCCCAGCTGCAGGTGTGGAAAGGCCAGGCGCCAGAGACAGCAGCCAGGTGGGAACTGGGGTGTGAGCCCCCCAGGAGGCAGGCTGGGTGGGTCTGGGGCGCTTCTGTGCTACAGATGAGTCAGCCCAACCGAGGCTCAGAGAGGGCAGAGAGCTGGTCTTCTCAGAGCCCAGGGGGAGGGCTGGTCATCTCGCGCACCACAGGGCCTGGCCGGGCCTCCCACCCTCACAGCCCTCCCCCTACACACACAGGCACACGCGTGCACACACGGACACAAGTGCGCACGCACGCACAGGCGTACGCACAGAAGACACACACACACACATGCCCTCGTCCAGCTCCATTGGGGAGTGTTTTCCTGGTCAGAACCTCATTCCTCCTGGTGTGAGTGGACAAAACCCACACTGTCTGTTCCAAGAACCCGGCGACAAGGGGTTTCTCGCCCCCTGGGAGAGGGGGGCTCTGTCACCATCGAGGTGCTGAGGCCTTGCCCTCCCCCTAGCCCTCCTGGTACCCAGACAGCCAGACAAGGGTGTGAGGCAGCGCCATCTAGTGGGCGCATCCGGTGCTGCACAGGTGGGCCGGGGTGACCACCAAGGGTGAAGCCACGGACCCCACCATCCCCGGGAGGACAGAGGACGTGCAGAGTCTTCCCTCCTGTGGCCTGCATGGACAGCACCCCAAGGATAGAAACAGCCTCTGCACAAAGGCCCTGAGAAATGCCATGATAGAGCAGCTGGCATGTAAGCCTCAAAAAACAAAAGAATGTGTGGCTTGAGTTCCGTGGAACCCCAAAGAGGCCTGCTCATGTGGCGGCAGCTGAGTGTTTGAAAGGACGGGCTTGGGGTTTTTTCTCCCTATTTTTTTTTTTTTTTTTTTTTTTTTTTTGCGGTACGTGGGCCTCTCACTCTTGTGGTTTCTCCCGTTGCGGAGCACAGGCTCTGGACGCGCAGGCTCAGCGGCCATGGCTCACAGGCCCAGCCGCTCCACGGCATGTGGGATCTTCCCGGACCGGGGCACGAACCCACGTCCCCTGCATCGGCAGGCGGACTCTCAACCACTGCGCCACCAGGGAAGCCCTCTCTATTTTTAAAGATATTTTTTAAATGCCTAGCGACACCCTGGGAGCCAGTGCTGGGCAAGTGACACGTGTTTAGATGCACGCGTGTCCCCTCTCTGCCCCAGGTCCTGCCGAATCGTGGCACCCTGGGCATGGGTAGGGGGTGGAGAAGGCCCCACCCTCAGATGAGGGCAGGTCGGAATGAAATGGCACGTGCAGGGTGCCCCGCCGGGGCTCTCACACCCACGATTATTCTGCAAAGAGAACAGTGTCCCTGAGTGCTAGCGGTCCATCAGCTCTTGCCTGGCAACTGCAGAGCTATAAACAACCAGAGCTCTGAGCAGTCGCCTGGGGAGAGCATCCGCCTTCACCCCGAGACGCCGGGCCTCCTCTCCAGGACCCCACTCACCTCGATGACGGCCACAGAGTGGGGTTCTATGCACGTCAGGCACAGTGGACACCCTCTGGGACACACCCTCTTGGGACACCCACCACCCACTTGGACCCTCACTCCCTGTGTGAATGGAAGTTTGCTTTTCAGACACCATTGCTGGGATCTCAAATATGCACAGGCCAGCACTAAGCGGGGACCTCAGCCTTGGGGGAGGCCGGCATCTCACGGCACCAGTAGGCTCAGGAGGAAAGACGTGGAGGGGACAGGCCGGTCAGCTTTGCCATCAGATGTTAAAAGCCCCCTGTCATGCTGGTGGACACAAGGAGGTGACACCATCAGACGAGAGACAGCCGCCTGCCTGACAAGCACCTGTGCAGCCCCCAGACTCCCCCGCTGTCTGGCACTCGGTCGCAGGGCTGGGGAGGGGGCGGGACGGCCTTTGGGGAGAGAAAGTGAAAAGCTGCTCCTTTGTTTTGGCACCTGGTCTCCGGAGGGCCTGCACGTGTACGTGTGTGTGTGCCTTTGTGTGTGAGTGCCCGTGTGCTGCGCATGTGTGTACATGCGTGTGCATTTTGAGCGTGTGGGCGTGTGTGCCTTTTGTATGTGCCCACGTGTTCCATGTGTGTGCTCGTGGGCACATGTGCATTGTGCCTGTGTTTGTGTCTATGTGCCTGTGCGTGCATTTGTGTGCATGGTACACGTGTGTGCGCCTACGTGTGTGCACGTGCATGGGAATGTCTGGGTAGCTCCAGGTGGAGGCCCACCACCCTGCCTGGGGAGCTTGAGCCTGTGAGGGCCTGAGGGCTCCCCCCATCCCCTCAACTGCAGCCCCAACCCAACCCTGATCCCCAGCAGGACAGGTGTCCCGGGTGAACCTCCCACCCACAGACGTGGCTGCTGAACCCACACTGGCCTTCGCCCCTGCAGGGACCACCCCCCCAGCCCCGCCTGACTCAGGGGCGGCCACCCAAGGACCGCTGGCAACGTGGGCGTCCAGTAGCAGAGGACAGATGGGCGTCTGTTTGCCCAGCTTCTCCAGGGACCCACACCTTCGACCACCCCCCTTGCTATCCACGCGGCGCTCCCAACAGGCTCTTCCCCCTGCTGTCTACACGGAGGAAGTGTTCCAACTCCCCGCACACCCTTCAGCCCTTGCGGGCGTGCAGACCGCCCACGGGGTCTCTCTTCTGCTCCCTGAGCTGCCATGCTCCTCGCTGAGCTGCTGCCCCTAGACGGCCCAGCCCAGTGTGTCACCACACCGACCCCCGCGAACCCGGCTCCCTCCAGCCCTCGTGGTTCCAACCCCTCCGGCAGCCTCCGGCGCCAGCCCCACCTGAGATGGACTTTGCTGCCTGCATCCCTGCCAGGGCCCTCATCTGCTCTTTCCCTACAGCTTGGCTTCTTACATTAATGATAGGTTTGAAAAGGAATCAAGCTGGTGTTCTAGAACATGCCCTGCACTGATTGTGTAAATAAAACTGTAGAATGACAAAAAAAATCAGAAGAATTGGCGGTACCCCCTGTCGCATTTCTCACATCCCCCTGGCTCTGCACCCACTCCCATCTGGCTTCCAGATTCCAAGGAGTTTCCACCCCCAGCGGCTCCACCCACCCCCAGCGGCTCCGCCCACCCCCACTCCCCAGGGCCTCCTTGGCCAGGGGCTCCAGGGTAACTGCTGGCCACTCACTCTGAGAACCAGGTTCCTCTCTGGGCTTGGGTGACTTCTCATCCCCAGTCCCCAGGTGTTGGTCCTTGTACCTCTCTGGCCCCTCCTCCTCTGTTGGCTTCACTGCCCCCTCGGCTGGCCCATCATATCTGGCTTGGGTCCCCACCCATGCCCTCAGCTCAGGCCTCTCCTGCAGGCTCTGGACCCATAGATCTGGCTTCTCCTCGTCCCAGAGACCCAGCGGTCCAGACACCACCTCCCCGTCAACCCCATCCACCACCAAGGCCACCAGCCATCTCCCCTGGTCCCCAATCCCAGCCACCGCCTTCTCGCCCCGCTCCTATGTGCCTCCCCCGCCCCGGCTGCCTTTCCACCGCGGCCCCTCCCACGGACCCACAGACAGATTTTTGTCACGGCACAAACCTGCCGGAAACCCTCAGGGCTGGCCCGTCTTCTTAGGACACAGCCTGCTCCCTGCCAGGCCCCACCCTAGCCTCACCCCTGCTCTTGACACCTGAGCGCCCTGGCGGTCCTGTATTCCCCACACTGGCCACACTCACTCTCACCACCAGACTCCGTTCATGACACCCCTTCTGCCGGGAATCCTTCGCCCTCCCCCACCCCCTGCTGACATGTCTCGTCCTCCAAGCTTTAGCTGCAGAGTCACTCCCAGCGAGGTTCTCTGACTCCCAGAATCAGCAGCGTGCTCCTGGGACACGGGGCTGTGTGTGGTGAGGGGTCACATCCATCGCCCGGCGTCTCCAGTGCCCCTCAGAGAGGGACCGACCGCATCCAGGGCACTCACTGCTGCGTCCCAGCCCCGCCCGCAGCCGGCACACCTGCGCTGTGCAGACGGCCTCCAGCCCGCAAATCAACACCCCTCCCGGGGGTCCAGACCCACTGAGACACAAGGGCCCCTCATCTCGCTATCCCACAGGAATGGCTGGGAGAACACCTGCGCACAGGCAATTCAGAACATAGGACAGGATGTCTGAGCCCCTGCACTGTGCCGTGGACGTGCTGGACTGTCCTGGTTCCGCCCTGAAGAGCTCTGATCAGGACTCCACCCAAGTGCTCAGCACAGCAGCATCTCCTGGGCACAGCTCTCCAGCATCCGGGCCCCGAGGAACCCCTTATTCATCCTACAGAAAATGGACGGGGCTGGGGCCGGGCAAGCCTCTCTGCCCCAGCCTCAGCCTCTGCGTGGCGGCCATCTGGTTTCAACTCAAACTTCACCCATTGGTGAAGGCACCCAGGACCCCACACTAGGAATGAGGGATCCCCCCCTTGCCCAGAAAACTCGCTCAGGTTTATTTTCTTGTCCATCTCAGCAGCAAATCATCCGCTCCTTTCGTTCAACCACTTACTCCCTACCGCCCCTCCCCCTGCACCAGAGTCGTCTACTCCAGGCCGGCAGGTATTTGGGATCCTGCACCCCTTAGGCACTCAACACATGTTTGTTGAATGACTAAAGAGTTTCGGGCCTGCAGACTGTGGCGGCCCCAGGATAAATCTCCCCTGGGCTTGGGGAGCTTGAGAGCAGGCGGTGTGGGGTGAATCCCTCGCATCCCCAGGCCTTCCCCAAGCATGGCCAAAGCCAGCTGACTGAGTCTCCAGCAAGGACAGAGCTGGGTTCCGGTGGGTGACGCCCCTCTCTGATCCTGGCTGGACCCTGCTGCCCAGAGTCTCAGGCTGCTCCCAGCGGGGCAGCTTCATCCCAGGGAGCCTCGCTCGGGAAGCCTGACCCAGGAGAGTTGCTGGTGGGGACACAGGGCTCAGACCCCTTATCACCAGTCCCTGCGCTGGAAACCACAGATGGGGAAACTGAGGCCTGGCCCCCAGTCAGGACAGGGCACGGGGGTTCCGGTGCCCAAGCACTATGCCCTTCAGGGCCCAGGATAAGCCCCTTGTTCCTCCCTGGAGGCCGGGGCTGCATTTCTGCCGATCTCCTCCAATTGCTCCCGCATCCTGCCCACTGCCTTCCCGGCAGGGTTCAATCTAGCAAGTGGTTGTAGCTTCTCGGGTTTACCTCCTTCCGCCAACATCATGGTCTCTGATGGCGTCTGACTCACGGCAGCCGAGACCTCTGTGCAAAGTCGGGAATCAGGGGAGGCAGGGGATGCCTGCCTTCCACCCTCCTCTCCAAGCAACTCACCCCCAGGCAGGGCCACCAGGCAATATTCCAGGGAGACCCAGGGAGACCCTTGGGCGGAGGTGCTGCTGGCCCAGCGTGAATGACCCCTAAGCACACGAGGTCCCCAGCCAGGCCTCCGGTGCCACTACAGACCCTGAGGCCCTGGAGCCTAGAGAAGCAGCCGCTGCTGGATCACAAAGGATTCAGCCCTGGAGTGGGAGGCTGAGGACTCTTTCAGCTGCAGAGACCCCGGGGGGCCCAAGTGGGGCCTGGAGAGAGCCAGCTCTCCCTGAACCCAGGTGAAAGGGCCTTCCCGGCCTCCAGTTCAGAGGTTCCCCAACAGCCTTCCATCCCGTGCCCAGCTGGCTGTGACGGTGTGTCTCTGGAAGTCTAACCTCACTCTCTCTTGCTGCAGCTAAAGTTCTCTCCAGAAGCCAAGATCCCCAGGAGGGCCCTCAGTCCCGTGTCTCAAACCCGCGTGCACATGGCTCATGGTCTAAATGCACGTGGGGCGTGCCCACGGCGGCCAGTCCCCCAGCACACTCTGCCCAGCAGGGACATGCGGGGACGGTGCTCATGGTGAGGGGGTGGGGGCCCGAGGGGGGAGCAGCATACCCAGGGCACCGGCCTCTGGTCCAGACATGCTGCAAACATTAACCTCCTTTGGTCTACACTCATCCTTCCAGTGTTCCCGTCCCGCCCTCGGTTTGCTCAGGCGCTGAGCTGAGTGAGGGGCTGAGGAGAGAGAAGATCCGGGAGCTCGGAGAGCCCAGGGGGTATAGATTTGTGATGGTCCCCATCCCGGGAACAAGCGGCGCAGGCCCAGGGCCAGGGTCAGGGTCAAGGATGCCTCGGCCAAGCGAGGCACAGGGTGGACCACGGGAAGAAAACACTGACTCCCAGCCGTGCTGTGCCCTTTCCACAGAGGAGAGACTGAGGTCCCCAGGCCGAGGTGGTGTGCGGGCTACCACGAGGGCGGGAAGGAGGGCTTGGCCTTAGCAAGACGCAAGTCGTGCCCGTGCAGCCTCGGGCCTCCTCCCCCGCGCCCTGCCCCGTGTCGGCCCCCCCGCAGATGCTGGAGACGTAGCACCTGTTACAAAGCCCTGGGGCAGCCACAGACTTGGCCGCCCCTTAAGTGTCAGGCCCTGGAGCTCCACTGCGCTCCCTCCTTGGAGCTGCCAGGACCACAGGAGCCCCCTTAGTGGGCTTGCAAAGCGCCTTTTTTTTTTTTTTTTTTTTGGTAAAATAGCTTTTTCCTCTGTCAAAACACAAACCAACACACTTTGAGGGGAGGGGAGGAGAACGAGGCGACACAGTCTAGCCCCACGGCTCACTTAGAGGAGGACATGAGACTTAAAAGCCTGACCCCACTGCTTGCCCAGCGGAGGAAATGTCACGACCCTAACACCCACTGATAAATATCTCTTGTTATATTAAAAAAAATATATATATATTTCCAGGGCCCACCTGGCTCTACTCCTGCCAGGTTAACCAGAAAGGGTTAACCTTTAAAACTCAACATCAGGGTCCCGGGATGGAGCTGGTAAGGAGAGGCAGCTTGGGAAGAAGGGGGGTGCTGAAAAACAGAGAGGGACAAGCCAGTGTGTACCTGGGGCCCTCCAAGACCTCCAAAACAGAGAAGGGGGAGGATGCCTGTCAGAGACAGAAACCAGTGCTGTCCCAGGGGTTGTCTCACTCCTGTCCCCAGTGTCAAATGCTCTGGAGTGATCTGTCCTTTCAGACACCCCTGTGAGGTCCCGATATCAGGATGCATCCTTTCCTCTCAGTCCCAGCCCATTCAACTCACCACCGAGCTTTAAAGGTCCTAAGAGGGAGCAGCCCACCGCGCCCCCCCCAGCCAAGTAAGAAGCGTGAGGAAAGCTGGAGGTCCTTCCTGGGAGGAGCCACTTCTGGGGTCCCCCTTCAGTCCCTGACCAGGCGGTAAATGTGGTGCTGGGCCCCCCGCTCACTGGTGGAGACCTCGAAGACATAGGCAGTGCAGAGCAGCAGTTCCTGGGTGTCTCTGTCTGTCACCACCTGGAGGATGGTGCGGTTCTCTAGGACACTGGGCATCATGTCGCACTCGGGCGGCTGCCGCAGCTTGTGCGGAAAATTCACCAGGTACTCACACATGGGTGAGCGCAGCAGGCAGTGCACGAACCTCCCGTCCTCCAGCTGGCACGCTCCGTCTCTACCTTCTCCACCACCTGCTTGCCAAAGGAGCAGCCCTTGGAGGAACAGGTGAAGGTCATGCGCTCCAGGCTCTCGTGCTGTCTGCTCACTCCACAGAAGCCGGCCCCCACCTCCTCGCCACTCGGGCCCCAGTTCAGGTCCGCCCAGAACTCGACCAGGAAGAAGGCGTTGGGGGGCCCACGATCATACAGCTCCCGCAGACCACCCTTTATCTCGGGGAATGTGTCATAGATCTGCCGGACGTCCACACTCTCGAGGCGGGGGCGCTCCGGGGCTGGGGCAGTGCTGGCTGATGTGTACAAACAGGTGCCTCTGGTAAGAGTCAGCTCCGCTCAGCCTGCAACACCACCCCACAAGTATCGGGGTCTGAGCCCCAAATTAAATTGGAGAGATACTGCAGGAATTTAAGAGACTCCGTGAAGTTGCCTGAGGGAGCAGGGGTCAACCCAGCGGCCTGGAACCCAGGCTGGGCTCCCCCCGGGGCTGCCAGCTGCCACAGCCAGGATACCATTCTGTGCACGAGGAGGTGTCAGGAGCCGCCAACCATCTCTATCCCCGTCCGCTCCCGGTATGTGGGCAGACGTTCCTCCAGCGGCGGAGGTCAGCTACCTCGAACCACGATGCATTCGGAGCTGTGCCTCCCGCAGAGTACGTCAGCCCAAAGAGGTGTGTGAGACCGTGAGAGTTCTAGTTAAATCTACCGCCCTCATAAGTAATGGCATGACTTGATAAAGGAACCAGTGCAGGCCAGGTTGGAGCTGAGTCTGGGCTGGGATCAGGGCTCAGCCTGCAGAGGAAGAGGGCTCCGTCTGGAACTAGGGTATGAAGCGACGAGGGCTGAACCTGAAGCCTGGATCGGGGCTGAGTCCGGGGGAAGGACTGGGCTCAGCAAGGGGCCCCAGGCTGAGAGGCGGAATTTCTTCCCCGAGCAGCCAAAGCCCGAGCCACCCACGTGATCCTCTTCTTGCGCTGCGAGCGGCAAGATATTTTCACCAGCTGCCCGATGCATCGCCCATAAAGCCATAAAGCAGAAACTGACTTTGAAATGGCCCTTTCTCCGCCTGTATCCTCGGGCATAAATTTAAATAAAATGGCAATCTAAATGCCTGCGACTCTTGAGTTGTCCTCGTGGGGCTGTCTCTCCGGGCTGCGTGGGGAGACAGAATGCCACCCTAAACCCATCCTCCTGTGCCACACGGGTGAACGTCGGTGGGGGGCGGCAGCGGGGAGGGTGGGCAGCCCTTGGCAGATGGAGCGGACACGTGGGACCGGTGCCTTCCCCTCTGCTGATGCCGGCTCCCAGGGGGACAGGAGAGACGCTGGGTCACCCGAGGGAGGGGCTGCACCTCCGTCCACCTGGGAAAATGGGGAAAGACACAGCATCTCTTTTGCACGCTCTCTGTAACATTTAACAGGCACTGAGCAGACTCCCTACCCACAGTAAGTGCTCGTAAGTATCCTGCATGTCTCCGCCGGGTTGAGAACCCACAGGGAGCGCCGACGGGGGACTCAGCTGATCCGACTTGTGCGGAGCGCCCTTCTCAAACCCAAGTGTGTGGAGGAACCCCCAGAGGGCTGGCTCCGCCCCGGGTTCTGAGCCAGCAGGCCTGGGAGGGGCCTGGGAACGTGCATTCCCATCAGGGTTCCAGCTGGTGCTGCTGGCAGGGGGACCACGCTTGGAGACCTGCTGCGCTAGAGAAAGCTCGCCGGTAGCGGTGACTCAGGAGCAGCAGGTGGGCACGGGAGGGCAGGAAGACGGGGCGGAGGGCCTCGCCGCGGCCCAGGCCGGAGGGGACCAGAGGGCTCCGCCTGCGTGGGGGCAGGGAGAAAGGAGGGGCCGCCATGCCTTGGTCCGCCCCGGCGCCCCAGCCCTGCGCATGCAGAGCCCCCTCGCGCAGGGTACCCTGTGCGCACAGCACGGGGCAGGGCACCCAAATGAACTGCGCCTGGCCTCAGGCTCCTGCCCACGAGTTCCTCCCTCACGGCAGCAGCCTAGACACAGCCTCCACGTACAGGTGAACAAACCAAAGCTCAGGAAGGTGAGGACCCCCCACGTCCTCTGGGCCAGGGAGTGGCGGCTGCTCCCCAAAGCCAAATCCTGGGCTTCCTTCCCAAGCCCCTCTCCAACCTTTCTCCCTGCAAAGTCGGAGGCTGAGCTTCCAGCCAGGTCCCAGGTACAAGCCCTGGCGTTTGGGGGCACATGCCAAACCCACGGCGCCCTTAATCTGGTCCCGACAAGACTGGACCCTCCCCTCAGCCTCCATCCTCTGGACGGCCAGGTCACCCTGTTCCTGTCTCCCAGTGCAGCCCCAGAGGAGGAAAGCCATCAGGACATCACGCTGTCGGGAGCAACGTGGCTTTTACGGGTGGCCTTTGCCAAGATCCGCAGCCTGGCACAAACAGGCAGAGGCACCTCACCAACAGTGAGGAAGGAAACTGGCCACAGGGATGAGCTCCCGGGCCCTGCAGGGGGAGGGAATGGGGGTTGATCTGGTGACATGGGTGGGAGATGCACCTCACCAACAGTAAGGAAGGAAACTGGTCACAGGGATGAGCTCCCGGGTCCTGCAGGGGGAGGGAACGGGGGGTGATCTGGTGACATGGGTGGGAGGTGAGGACAAGAGCCAGCTGTCAGGAGGGGCTACGGGCTGGCGTAAGGACAGGTGTGATCGGGTACCTGAAACGCTTCCCGTGGAGCAGCGGGCAGACGTGAGCTCAGCGGCGTGTGCACTCAGCTACGTGCCCTCAGGTGTGTGCTCACAGCCATGTGAGGAAAGGGCTCAGGGGCTTGTAGAAGGTTTTGCAGATAAGAGGGACTTACCGTTCCACAAGCAAAATCAAGGGTCAGAGCGTAGCTGTGGGCAGGGCTCAGGGGCTCCCTCTGGATCGGGGAGCAGTGAGCTCTGTGGGCGGGGCTCAGGGGCTCAAGGGTCAGAGCGTAGCTGTGGGCAGGGCTCAGGGGCTCAAGGGTCAGAGTGTAGCTGTGGGCGGGGCTCAGGGGCTCAAGGGTCAGCGTGTAGCTGTGGGCAGGGCTCAGGGGCTCTCTCTGGATCGGGGAGCAGTGATGAGCTGAGCGTCTTGTTGGTCTGGGCTCAGAGTCAAGGTCATCCCCCAGCCTGGGTGCAGAGTCCTCCATAGCTGGAGTCCAAGGCTGAGCATAGGTCAGGGCAGAGCCTATGCTGTGGACGGCTGGGCACTAAGGAGGCAGGAGAACTTAGCAGGGAGTGCCCGTGCAGAGCGCAGCTGCAGGGCCCAAGCAGCTGGGCGTAGAATAGATGGTGTTCACAGGCAGTGGGGTGGGGGTGATACTCCTCCTTTGACCCAGCCTTGCCACTTGTCTACGGTCTGGCTACGGTCACTCAGACCCCTCCCGGCCCGAGGTCAATCCAGTGCACTCTCTGAGGGGCTCGCCAGTGGGCCAGGCTTCTCTGACTCCATTTCCTGCTTCCACCAGGCCCACCAGCCTCCACCAGGCCCACCGGCCTCCGCCGGCCCCCACCAGCCATCCATTAGCCAAGATGAGTCCCCATCTAGATCCGTTCTACGTCACCACCGGCCCTGACCTGCTCCCTTCTCTCTGCCCTCTGCCAAACCAAACGAGGGACACCCCCCCCAACCCTGCAACACACCGCCCCTGAGACCAAGACAGAAGGTGGGAACTTTCGCTGGTGACGCAGGGTAATGACAAGGGCAGAAGAGGGGGCGCTGGAAGCTGCACAGCAGGAGAGGCAAAGCTGACATCTGACTTCCTTTTCTAGAAACCTCTTGGTCTCCCTGGAGAAGAGCCCGATTCCCGGGTGAAGCAGGGTAAGCGCCTGGAGCATCCTGTGATGTCAGAAAGTGAAGGGGGCGGGCCATGAGGGCGGGGCAGGGAGCCACACGCAGGAGCTCCCCCTGCTGGAGCAGCCTGGGAAAAAGATAAACACCGGGAGTGTTCCATTCACCCGTAACAAAGCGAACGTCTGCGAGCCCGCACCGGCATTAACAGATAACTGGATAAATAATTAAGTGGAAGAGAAGGGACGAATCTTCCCTAGAGAAGAATTCTAATTAACACGTGTAGAAGGAATGAGGGGAATTGGATACCCCGTGAGCACACCGCTGCCAGCAAGACCCACTAATGGCAGCTCAAAATCATGAACAAAAGTTTAAGGAAAAGGAATGCATTGTAAAGCCTCCAATTACTTCCCTCAAAGGTATTTATTAGTTATGAAGAGAAAAATAGTAACTTTCCGGTAACTTTTAAAAATAGTAACTTTGCAATAGAGAAACCCGACAAACACCGGTTTGATGAAGGGATCAAGGTTAACACCACCTAAGACCTACAGCCCTCAGGGCCTCCCCACGTGACAGCTGCGGAGGGCGCCTCCCTTCTCTCATATTCCTGCCCTAAATGCAGAGTCTCCATCTAATTGTGGGAAAAAATAGTTGACAAACCCAAATTGGGGCACATTCTATAAAATAACCGAGCAGCACTGTCCCGAAGGCAGAGACGTGAACAGAATGAGGGAACAGCGCAGGCAGAGGGCTCAGGAGAGCAGACGACAAAACGCGAGGGGGCATCTGGGGCGGGATACACATCGGATCCTGAAACGGGAAGGACTTCAGTGGAAAACTGGGGAGCCCGCAGCGAGGTCTGTGGTTTGGGGAACAGTCTCACACGCACGGTAATATCTCCCCCTTGCTGACTGTATTACAATCAGGTAGGGATGTTAGGGAGGCTGGGCGGGGCAGTATACAGAAGATCTCTGTCCTAGTGCGCAACTCTTCCTTTTATTTTGAGATGATTTCAAGTGAAGAAGGCATCTCCTTGGCCACATTTGTGTGCTTGGACCCCAGCCTGGCCCGGAGCAGCTCAGTCTTCCGTCTGCTTCTCCCCTCCCTTCCCCAACCCCCCACGTCCCCCAGCCATCCCTGAGCAGAGCTCTCCCTCCACAAGCAGCTCATTCAGGTGTGTTCCCCAGTGAAAACAGTTTCCTCCCCGACAGGAGAGCTGGCACTAGCCAGCAAAGAAAACTTTCTTACCTGAGAATTGCCAAGCAGCCCTGAGGGGGAGCCCCACACCCACTGCCCCCAGTGGGACCAGTTCCTGGCTCCGTATGCCATGCCCTGGAAAGATCGCTGTAGCACTGGGCCAACTCCTAGCCACTGGCAACTCTATTGGTGGCTGCCGTGGGGTCAGGCATCCAACCTGGTCCAGGATGACAGGTCACATGACACAGGCTATAGCAGCCTTTACATAAAAATCCTTTTTAAAAAAAAAATGCCCGCCCAAACTATTCTACCGTCTCCCACCTCTCATTCTACCTAAACCCATCTCAAATTGTCCATTTAGAAATTTCTTCTAAAGGATTTCCCAATACTCCCCAGTCCCCCTTTGGGGAATCGCAGGATGGCCCCAACAGCCAGCCAGAAAAGAGAAAACCCAGCCACCACTCGTGGCCTCATGTCCCCATGCTCCATCCAGAAGGGCCCCCCTTAGCCTCCGGGAACACAGAGAAACACCCCAGAACTGTAAGCCTCTTGTCCCAGCCCACGCCCCACCCCAGTCCTCCGAGAACTGCAGCGCCCAAGTCATTTCCATCCAATCAAGGCGGCAGCAGGAGGTATCTGTGAAACATGCCGTATGACTTCACAGTGGGAAATAGATTAATAATCAGCCAGCTGATGATTAGCATGAGAATGAGGCTCTGGAGCTAACTGAAGCCACCCGGCGAACTGTCAGCGCCTGCTTGGGGTATGAAATATTCATCGCACCCAAGCCCCAACCAGAGAGCAGAGGTTTGTACGTACCTTTCCTTGTATGGCCAATGTCAGACGGGGCTCCTTCCCCTGTGGCACGGTCAGGGCCAAGGCTCAGAGCCACCTACTTACCGGGGCAGTGGACTTCTCCAGAGGGGCATGGGGTTTGGTTACAGATGTGGTCCTTTTCTTGATCCACTTTAAGAAAAGAGAGAAATTCTTGTGAGTGTAGAAAGCTTATGGGTTCTCGCCTGGGGGAGGCCGTTTGTCCCTGGGAGGTGGGGTTCAGGGATGCCCCTTCTGGTGTATTTCAGCTGTGTTCCCTGAGGGGCGTGCCGCATCTGTTCCGCAGCCTGCAGCAGTGCCATTCTTGACCGTGGAGTAGCCTCAGCCACTTCCCTCCGCTGACCTTTCCCTCCCCGTTGCTCGGCCAGCAGCCAAGAGCTCTCTCCTCCAGCCAGGGGTCTTCAGCCAGCTCCAGTCATGGTGGGCGTGCAGGACAGGATGCGCCACAAGGACAGGCCGGCCCCCGTGTGATGCCTTGTCTCCACTAAAGCCAAGAGGGGGGCAGTTTCTCAGTCCCCCACAATGTGGAAAATATTAATGGCCTCTTCCCTACCGTCATAGCAGCCACACTTTTTACAAAGTAGGTCTTCCCTGGTGGCGCAGTGGTTAAGAATCCGTCTGCCAATGCAGGGGACACGGGTTCAAGACCTGGTCCAGGAAGATCCCACATGCCGCAGAGCAACTAAGCCCGTGCACCACAACTACTGAGCCTGTGCTCTAGAGCCCACGAGCCACAACTACTGAAGCCCGCGTGCCACAACTATTGAAGTCCATGCGCCTAGAGCCAGTGCTCCGCAACAAGAGAAGCCACCGCGATGAGAAGCCCGTGCACCGCAACGAAGAGTAGCCCCCGCTCGCCGCAACTAGAGAAAGCCCGTGCACAGCAACGAAGACCCAAAGCAGCCAAAAATAAATAAATAAATAAACAAATAATAAATAAAAAGTATCCAACCTTCTATTGTGTGTTGGATGTGAGATTGACATCAATTTTTCTAACAACAACAACAAAAAAGCTGCTCTATGCCATTTTTTTAATTAAGATAAATTAAAATTCCTCTGGTTTGAAGATATTTTAAAGACTTTTGTGACAGCCTGAAGATCGTTACTGCCCCCCTGGGGCTCCGGCTGATTCCAGCTGCGACAGCGTCTGCGATCTGCCCTCCGGCCAAGACCCCAGGGCAGACGCCCCCAACCTGGCATGGAGACAGAGTCCCAGAACCCACCCTGAGACCTGGACGCTCCCAACTCCTGCTGGGGGTCGGAACGGATGCTGCCTTTGGGGAGCGCCATGCCCGGTGCTTATGAAAAGCCAGATTTAATATACGTGCCACCTCCAGTGGGTGCTACCAAGCAACACCAAAGAGTGGAGTTCCGATCCATCTTACAGTGTGGGTGACCTCAAGAACAGGGTGCTGGTGGAGGGAACCAGGCACTCTCCCCCACGTATTGTGGTTCCACTTGTAGAAGAGGCAACTCCAAGACAGAAAGCAGATTAGCAGTAGCCGGGGGCTGGGGCAGGCATCGGAAGGGAGTGCTGGTGGGGACGGGGGCTCCTTAGGGGCAGCGAGATGTTCTCCAATTGATTGTGGTGCTTGTACAGCTCTGTGAACGCAGTAAAAATCACTGAATTGTACGGCACGTGAATTATATCTCAATAAACCTGTTTTAAAAAAAAAAAGAAATCACTATACAGTAATAACGTATTTATTCTGAAAAAAGAAATGTGTATATATACATATACCCTCTTACCTAGCGATTCCACTTCTAGGAATTTTTCCTAAGGAAATAATGAAGGACGTGCACATAGATGCTTCCATACTTTAAAAAAGACATTAAAGTGTCAAGTGAGAGGGCTTTGAATAAATTACGGTGCATGCATTCGCTAGAACACTGCACAAATGGCAACTTAACTCAATGTGGTAGAAACGCACCTATTGACATAGACGCGTGTTCACGCTAAACTGTTGAGTGAAATTAACAGGGAACAAACAGCAAATGTGGATACTGTCAAATGATATGCCTCACCCACGTGGGAGAGCGCTCGCTGAGTTATACACAGGGGCTACTTCCAGATGAGGGCTCTGGGAGGATTTTTTCCCCTCCTTCTTTCAATTCTCAGGATCATCTAGCTTTTCCATTTTGACCTGTGTTACTGGTGCAATCAACTGGTATGGGTTCTTTTTTGGAGATGGCCAGAGGGAGGGCAAGTAAAGAGAAGGATGGTCTGGTCTGAGCAAACAGAGTCTTTTGGGGCAGCAGAGCAGAGCGGCCTCTCCAGCAGAGAGGGCTCTTGGAGCTGAGGACCTGGGCACCTGGGCAAGACCTGCCTCTCTGGTCCTCCATCATGTATAAAATATGTGATAAATCCCACCTGGAATCCTCGCTCCCATGCTGAGCCCCAGAGGCCCCGAGGAAGCCACTGAAGGAAGACAGCTGTGGGTGCAGGAAGCCAGCCCCACATCCTCACGTCCCAGGGACCAGGCCTGGATGACGAGCTCGGGCCCCGGGCCAGCAGGTCGGCACTGTGCCTGCTCCCTTTGCCTGTGCATCATTTCCTGTTACTCAGCATCACTCAGCCCGGGAGATGCCAGCCTGGGGCCGCGCCAGCTGCTGAGAGGAGCTGCTCCCTGTTCCGGGCACGCTCGGCTGGGTTTGGGTAGCCTGGGCCTGAGCGGAGTTGACAGCGCTGTCTGCTCCATCCCGAGGAGGGTAGCTCTGGGAGCAGACACAGCAACACCCAGCGCCTGCCTGAAGTGGGGCGGGACCCCCCAGCTTAGCCCCGGGCCCGCCGCCCCTCCATGGCCCTGCACGGGTGCAGGAGACTGTGAGACAGGACTACCCCGGACACCAGCCTCGGGTGATGAGGCCGGAGGTTCCATCGGGACAGTGGCAGGGCTGCTGCAGAGGGACAGCACGATCCGATCCGGCCCATGGCGCTAAGCGAGCACGTACTAACTGCTCTAATGGGCTGTTTCCCTCACCCCTCACACCAGCCGGGTACCCAGGCTTACAGAGGAGGGACCAAGGCTCAGGAAGTTCGTTGCCCAACTTGATTACTAGCTGGGCCCAGACTTAAATCTGCCTGAGTGGGGAAGCTGTGCCCCAGGCTCGCTGCAGCGGGTCTGGGTCGCCAGGGTCGGGCTGCCCACCAAGCACCCGCAGGCCTCCAGACTGGGCCGGGGGCCTGGCAGCTCCACCCCCGTGGGGAGGCAGGGAAGAGGCTCCACCTGAAAGACCGACAGAGCCGGCGGGCAGGGTCCCGGTGGTCATGGCCTAGGGCAGCCTGTGGTCTCCAGAAGCTGCCGCAAGACAGGCAGGGCCAGGAGCCCGGGCTGGGCCTGTGCCCTCGGGGAGGAGAGGAAAAGTGGAGCCCGCCCACTGGGGGAGGGCCTGTCCCAGCTCTGCTTCCCAGGAAACAGGCTGCAGGAGCGTGGGCCCTGGAGGCCCCCCTGTAAGGAGCTGAGGACAGCAGGTGGGCAGAGAACAAGGCGGGCCTGCAGTGAAGGTGCAGCGGCCGAGTTTCCGCAGGTCACACGGGGTGGAGCTGGGGGCGGTGGTCCTGGGGGCTAGGCCACCACCTCAGAGTTGCCTGAACTGAGGTGAGGGGGACAGGCCTCCATACCCACTGCATCAGCTCATCACTGGCACAGACCCCCAAGGGGGCAGCTACCTTGGACCAGGAGGGTCCAGGTGGCCAAGGGCGGAAGGTGGCGGCTGTGAGAACGTACTGACGGCAGCTGGGACCGGAAGAGGGAACCTGGGTGGATGCAGAGCACGGTCAGGGGCAGAGGCAGCCCCCATCCTGCCCAGAGAGGGCTGGGGTCAAGGCGAGGCCCCCAGGGCTCCTATCTGCCACGGGGCCAGAGACGAGCCCTCCTGGTACCCTGAGCCTGGGCCCTCCATGCTGGCCGCGCTCCTGGCTTGTGGCTGCCATGCCCTCAGGTCCTAGTGGGCCTTAGTGGCTCACTTCTCTGGCTTCCTTTCCAATCGCAGATGTCAAACCTCAGGGCACTGCCTGGGTCCCTTTCCAGAGGGAGCTGATGCGGGACAGCAGGTGATAGGGGAGGGCCTGGATTCCCTTCCTTCCCCTGTCCTCTGGCAGGACCCTCCGTGCATCCAACCCCCTACCGCCTCCCCCTAATCACAGCCCGGCCAGGAACCCACGGCCGTGCTCACCTGGTTGAAGGTAGCACAGCCCTCAACACAGCCCCTCACGGGGCAAGAACGCTACGTTCATAAAAGCAGTGTTTTTTCTCTCTATGAAGATTTTGGAACTCACTGTGTGGGAATCCAAACCACCCAGCTGAGCAGAAACGAAAAGTCTCCCCAGATCCCGACCCAGATCGAACCTTCTGCAGCTTCGGTGCCACCCCCTCCCTGGGCCCCCTTGCAGGTTTGCAGAGGTTGAGGTATAGACCAGCATCCGTGCTCCCACTCTCTGGGTGTTTCACTCAACAGTGTGATGTCCATCGTGTCCAGATACAGATGTGCATTCAGCCTTTCCAGTTACACGTGTCAAACCTCAGGGCACTGCCTGGGTGCCGAGGCCTCTGGGCGTGGGGCGGTGTCCCCCATCCCCCGACAGTTCAGGAGGATCGGAGAGGTGGGCGCCGGGACAGAACCTACAGGACCCCCAAGCCAGTGCAGAGAGCCCGCCAGGCCTTGGTGCCCTGGCCTGGGAAGCCGGGTCTGTTGACCGCACAGCTGCGACCACATCTGGTGAGTGGGAAAGCTCTCAGGAACGTGCGGGTGGTAGCAGGGAAATTGGAGCCGAAGAAGCAGAGTCAGCCCGGCTGCAGTAACTTCTTTGCTCAATCAATAGCTATTTCCCGGCTCCAAATTACTTTCTTCTCCCCCTGAAACCATCAGAGGCAGCTACTGCCGATCAGCTATGACACGTTAAAGAAATGCTATTGGAATTTCCAGGCCTGAGAGGGTTCTCCTGACCCAATGTTTGCTCAGCCATCCCTGGCAATGCCATGGAGAGGACAAGACATAAAAAGAGCTCATGGACCCGGCTGAGCAGCTCGGCTCCGGCCACGGGGCAGCCAGGACCTGCGCGAGGCTCAGGGTCCCCAGAGCGGCCTGCTGGGGCCTCCACACCGCGGCGGAGTGGGCGCCAGACTTCGGCAATCCACCCTGTCCCTCCCTCCCTGGGCCCGACTTTTTTTGTTTTGGTTTTGTTTTCGTTTTTTGTTTTGTTTTGCTAATTGCTTTATAACCACAACAAACTAGTGCAGAGAAAGCCCTGTACAAAACAACACAATAAAGATCGAGGTGTTCCCTTAGGCAAGGCTGAAGATTTCAGTCTCTGGTATTTGGAATCTAGGCTGCAGTCCTTGTTTGTGGGTGGATCACTGGGTGTGTGGCACCGTCCGTGCTTTTAACCAGATTTGAACAGGAGAACGGCCACTTGGCTCAGGTAGAAGACGAAGT
Organism: Tursiops truncatus; assembly: GCF_011762595.2. Taxonomy (NCBI): domain Eukaryota; kingdom Metazoa; phylum Chordata; class Mammalia; order Artiodactyla; family Delphinidae; genus Tursiops; species Tursiops truncatus. Next base: position 112,130,012 of record NC_047039.1, on the reverse strand, counting down.
GTTGGGTTTCACGTGTCACATCACTACCAAAGTTCCTCCCCATGGTGCAGTGCCAGGTAGGGCTGTACTTCTTGTCAAACTCCTTCCTGACACGGGCAGCAACGTCCTTCTCTATAGTCTATTTCTCTAGTTCCTGAGTAGCACGCTCCACCGAGTCCTGTTGCATCTCCTCTGACATATTGGCATTTTTCATCACGGCCTCTCGGTCACACGTGGTTACCAAGGGGCAGGGGCTGGCCGACTGCAACGGCAGCGCATCTGTGGAGCCCCACGCCAGCCGCCGCCGCCTAGTCATGGGCCCGACTGTTAATTGCCCCAACTGCATGCCAGGCCGAGCATGGGGTACGAGCCCACAGAAATGACAGAGACGAGTGCCCTGCCCTCTGGAAGCAGGCAGGACGGGAGGCCACGCAGAAGCAACTCTTGGAGTGGCTAAAATAACCCAGTTGCGGCCGTGTGCTCACAGCAAGAGGGAGTCCATCCCCCCAGCAGGGCCCCGGGAACCCTAAGCCTCCCAGCATGGATAAGAGAGCCTCCGGCAGGCTTTTCCTGTGATGGGAACCCATCTCACCTGTTCCCAAATGTAGTGGATTGAATGGGGGTTCTCAAAAGGTATGTCCGTGTCCTTACCCCCAGAACCCGTGAATGTGACCTTGTTTGGGAAAAAGGTCTTTGCAGATGTAAGGAAGTTAACGATCTTGAGATGAGATCATCCTAGATTAACCGGGTAGGTCTTAAATCCGCGGGCAAGTGACCTTATAAGAGACACAGAGACAGAGGAGAAGCCACATGAAGTTGGAACAGAGACTGGAGGGATGCAGCCACAAGCCAGGGACACCTGGACCACCACGAGCTGGAAGAGGCGGGAAGGATCCTCCCCCAAAGCCTCTGGAGGGAGCGCAGCCCCGCCGACACCTTGATCTTGAATTTCTGTCCTCCAGAACTGGGAGACGATAAACTCCTGTTGCTTTCGGCCCCCCGGTTTTGGGCAGCCCCAGGACACTCCCAGACCAAACACGGAAAACACTGAGCCCAGCAGCAAAGCGTGTGGTTCAGGTGGGAGTCCCAGCTACTAGCTGTGTCCTTGGGCAAGTTACTTAACCTCCCTGAGCCTCAGTCTCTATATCTTAAAATGGGAATAGCGCTAGAACCTTCCAGAAGGTTGGGAGTGATTACGTGAAATGATGTCTGGCACATGAAGAGCCATGTGAAGGGGTCACCATTCCTAGGCCCCCTCCCTGAGGTCCCATCCTTGCCCTATCATGTCACCTCTACCTAACTTCACCAAGGCCCCCAGGGACTCACATAGGTGGGTTTGGGGGATCTCAGGAGCAAGCATGCTTCCAACCCTACCCATATCAGAAGGAAATGAGAGCCCCTCCTATTCCTTGGCCTCACATCTCCAAGCCATCCTTCACAGTGCCCGTAGCAAAAATGGCAGTGATGATAATAGTTGCAGTAGCAGAAAAACACTTAGACATTCTTCTGAGAACATCGTGCTCGCAAAGGCACCAGCACCTCATAATAGACATATAAGGTCAGCACTATAGTTATTCTCCGTTGACAGGTGAGGAAACTGAAGCACGGAGAAGCTTGTAAATTGCTCAAAGTCCCGGGAGCTGGGACACCCACCAGGCCATCTGAGCCTTTATCCTGTTGAAACTTGCCAAAGTGAATATTACAGCTGTATTTATATGATGGCGTCTGAGACTCTGGGTGTCACAGACAATGCCTAGTGCCAAAGACATGGGATTTCATTCTGCTCCAACCACTTCTGTTTTCTATACGAAAGGAAGGAAAGGAGTGGGGGGAGGGAAGATGTGAGTCTGGCCCCCGGGTACATGGGGGGATGGGGGTGCAGCAGGGGGAGTTAAAGTTGGAAAACACCCTGGGCCCCCAGCATGGCCACACTCAGGACAGGCCCGGGCCTAGCCATCCTCCGCCCATGAATTTCTAGAACAGGAGATCCCAGCTGGGCTAGGAACCACACTAGCTGGACCAATTAACTATGGTCTACACGAGGCAGTGTTTCCAACCTTGAAAAATACACTTAAAATGAAATAAATAAGAAGATGTAGGAATTAAGTGTGAAGGAGCCACATAGAGGCTTGGCCAGGGGCTCAGGAAGGGTAGCGTCCTGTCCAGGTCACCACTGCACCGCCAGTCCCTGAACTTGGGCAGGCGCCAGTAGCTGAGTGGCCGAGGTGGACAGCAGGGCCCGGGCAGCTGGATGGAAACAGGCTCTGAGAGTGTGTTTCTCTTCCTTCCAACTCCCAGAACCCAAACGGCTGAGTGGTCTGGGCTCCTGGGTTTCAGGAGGTCCCAGGCCTGGGTCTCCGCCCCAGAGGGAAGTGGGTTTCTGATGCCCTCCGAGAGCACCCAGCTCTGATCAGTCGGAAGCCCCCGGGGACTTCCACTGCCCCGAGCTCCTCAGCTCGGCATTCCAGGCCCCCCAGCCTTTCTTTCCATTATCTGCCTTGTGATCAAAAACCCCCAGCCGCTTCCTGATAGCACCCAAGCCAGAGCAAACCCCCCTTCCTTGAATCCCCCTGAAAATCACCCACCACAGGCCCGAGTCCATTCTAAGACCTGTCGTGGAGACACCCGTGGTCCCCAAGGTGTGCATTCCCTGCGACGGCAGCAACGAGCCCACCTGGTCCAAGCACAGCGTGTCCGTGGTGGCCCCTGCTGAAGTCATCACAGCACCGTATCACGTCACACCAGCTCTGGCCGGTCCCTGTTGCCCTGAAAACGCCCCTTGTCCCCCTTTGCCCTCACTGATACCTGCGGTGAATTCTTACCTGTCCTGTAGATCTCCGCTTGGACGATACCTCCTCCAGGATGCCTTTCCAACTCTCCAGACTGGCTTTGCTGTGCACGTCTGTGCCCCTGCCCGCGTGAGTCCCTCTCAGGGTCCTGGCAGGCTGCGCCACGGCTGCCTCTTTCCCCACCAGCCCCTCCCTGAGGGCGGGGGCTGGGCCCTGACCGGCTCGGTCTCTGCAAGGACCCAGGGTCCGGCCCCACCCAGAGGAGATGCACAGGGAGGTTCCGGAGCAACCTGGTCTCGACCCCGCCAACAACATTATCAGCACACGGGTCTGTGCAGGACCTCGGGCCACCTGCCCCGACAGTAATGATAACAAAGGAGAGTGGCCTGAAAACACTTGCCTTTCTCGTGTCCGCCGCCCCAGTGACTCTGAGTGGGTGAGAAACTGGGGGGACAGCTGGTGATGGGGGCCGACATTCCTCACCAGTCCTCTGGGAGCCAGCGTCCTCCCGAGGGGCAGAGACCAGGGCACGGGTGCCCCCTCACCAGCGGTGTCCAGCACAGGGCAGCCTGATCTTTTCTGCAGGACTCACGGGCACCAGGCTGGCCTGGGAGTAAAACAGCCCAAGCACAGGCGTCACCAGCAAGCGCATGAGCTACTCTCGCCAGGACATGCTGGGTTTTTAAAGAGGAGCCCTGGACATTCACACGCAAAAAAAAACAGTGTAGACACGGACTTCACATCCTTCACAGCATCAACTCAAAATGGATCAGACCCAAATGTAGAGAGTGAAGCTATAAAACTCCCAGAATACAACGCAGGAGAAAATCCAGCGGCCCCTGGGCACGGCAGGCCCCTCAGATGCAACACCACAGGCACAATCCCCGAGATGATTGCCAGGGGCTGGGCGAGGAGGGATGAGCAGGTGGGGCACAGGGGTGGGATGTTTAGGGCAGTGACCTACTCCGTGTGATACTGTGATGATGTACATGTCATCACACAATTGCCAAACCCACAGGACGTGCAAAGATTCAATCCTCCCCTCAACCCCACTCAATTTTTCTGTAAACCCCAAACTGCTTAACAACAAAGGCTATTCATGTCAATTTTAAAAGAGGAACCCAAAAGAAAGAACGAAGCCAGAGGGTGACTTTTCAGCCAGCAGGCAGGCCTTCTCCGTGGTCCTGTGCTCAAGAAGATTGCCACCGAGCTCAGGCCTGGGATGCTCTCAGTCAACTGACCTCCAGCCAGGGCTGCGGGAAGGCTGAGGGTCCTGGAGGGGAGAGGGTCCTGAGGGCCACCATGCGGGTTTCTGAGGACCTCTGAGCACCTCCTGAGTCAGCAACCGCACCTTCTGTCATTTTCTCCAGAACGTTGATGGCGTGATGCCGGCCGAGTGGCCCGCACGTCAAGCCTCCATTGTTCATTATTCACAGACTTAGTCATTCGTGCATTTAGTCATTTCCTTTGTCTCAAGAAGAAAGCAAATTCCACCTTCCGCCAGCCCCAGCAGAATGACTGGGCACCCCAATCACGGCTGTTGGGATTAATAAGGTTTCTCAGACCCTCATTACCATTTCAGAAACGCTGTCCAAGGTACAGTGGGCAGGGGCACCTCATGCCAGGAAGGTGTTCCTTTACAAGATGAGCAGTGAGAAGGTCAATTAAGACAGGGGCCCCCCGAAGGGGAGGCTCCCAGACCTCCCCAAGTGCACAGAACTCACCCCCAGAAATGGGTGTACCAGCCGGAATCTGGGGGTGGTGGGGGAGGTGGCAGCCGTGAGGGTCACTGCCCTGGACCACCAGCTCGATTCCAGGCCTTTAGGGAGTGTTTGCTGGTGGCCACTATCACAAAAGCCACACGGACAGCCGGGTCTCACCTGTGCGTGTTAGTGCACTAATTCACATTCATACACGCATTCATTCAGCCACGTGGGCATCCTCAACTGTTTCATGAACATCTAGTGCGTCCTTCCTAAGGAGCCCACACATTTATTTATGAATCCACACGTCCACAGTGCAGGCAGGCACGCATGCATTCAGGCCTGTAGGCTGTGTGGGGTTTGCAGGGGCAGACAGCCGGGTGGGTCGGGGGCCACTGGGAGAGCAGGCAATGCTTCCTGGGGAGGGGGCATCAGAGTGCTGTGTGGGGAAGGCCTGGAGTTGCTCTAAGCAGGGAAATCCCAGGCACCAACAAGAGTGAACCTTCCAGGTGGCAGAGGTCATGCCGCCGTCCAGGGAGTCGGCTGGCTCTCAGAGGGCGTCTCGGTTTTGGGGTCCACACCGTGCGGGCTGTGGGCACCCCCATACCCACAGCACATCAGAACCCACCTGGCCAGCCCTACAATGCCCAGCGAGGGGCACGCTGTGGCCAGTGCAGCAATTGACAATGAAACACTCATCACTGCTGGCAGAGCCCTGACATACGGCACGGAGAGCACAAAAAGAGTCATCTGGTATTTAGTAGTTGCGTCAACAAAGCTCTATTTGGAAGTGAATTCAACCTGATGGCATCCCAGCCAGTGAGCGTGGGGACGCGGCCAACCTGTCCTGCAGCGGCAAGATGACGGCTCATTCCCGGGACATCCAGGAGAGAGCTCGCCAACAGGAGACACACCTGGGCAAGGCGCAGACTGGGCTTGAGGTCATAGCCAACGGTACTCCACTTCAGGGGAGCCCATGAAATTTTAACGACATTCTGAGGTTTGCCAAAAAGCATCCTTTTAAGAGGAGAGCAAGAAACGCCCCTGCGTGGAACCTGGGCAGCAGGGGCTCAGAGGAACTCATTCCTTCCCATCTCCCCATCACTGAGCTCCAAGGCGGGCACGCCTACAGGGCCACCCAAACTCCGGCTTCCCAGGCAACCACAGCTCAGGCCCTGCCTCTGGCTTCATCCCCCTGTAAGCTCCTCCCCAGGGCAAAGGCACCCCTCGTCCCAAGGACCGGTGTCCCTCTGGAAAGGGCTGCCTCGGGCCCACATGCCTCTCTTGAGTTGCTTTTCAGAAGTAATTTCCATGTAATGAGAGCACAGGGAAAACTCACTATTCTAGACACCGCTAATTAGGGGTCTGGGGCCAGCAGAAAGTGACATTTGCTTTCTCCACAGACAGTGCGAATTAACAACCAGACAAGATCGCAGGGACCTTTAAAGAGCCGGAAGCAGCTCCTGGCCAGCGGCTGTCAGCTGTCAGGAGAGCCCTGGGAGGGCGACACCAGTATTATTCCCATTTCACAGAGAAGGAGACTGAGGCTCACCCTGGGTCTCACAGGGAGGACCCCAAAGAGACCAGAGACCACCAGGCCCCACTGCCTGGGGTCCGGCTCACTCCCCCCATGGCAGTCGGTGGAGAGGACACAGGCTCTGTACTCCATCCTCTGGCTTTGCCAAATTCCACCCCATCTGGGAGACTGGAAGGATGGGGGCAAAGGGACCCTTCTCCTTTGTAAACTGTGAGATCCTGGGGGGTCAACAGAGAGGGGCAGCTGGACCGGAAGGATCTTGTGAGCAAAGGCGTGGAGATCTGTGTTGCTGGAGTGAAGCGTCTCTGAGGGGCACACGGTAGGGCTGGGCAGTGGGAGCATCCAGGAGCCCGGCCACGCCAGTCCTAAACTGCCCGGGCTCCCCAGCTGGAGGAGGTGGGGGAGGAAGCCCCCGCCCCAGGAGAGAAGGGACGGAGGCCAAACTGAGGAAGGGGTGGGAACTGGGGCTCATTTCCTGAAAATTCCAGCTCCCCCCTGGTGTTCTCCCCACGCAAAGGTCATCCCCTTGTCCTGGAAAGTTGGGGCCCCCAGCCCACACTCACACTGTCAGGTTCTTACCAATCCGTCTGCTCCGCGTCGCTGAGAGATGTGGCCCCACTTAATCCCACACCCACCCCTGGGGTGTGACACCCGTGGGTGTGCGTGGATCTGTCCCGTCCCCCCTGGGTCCACAGCTAAGGAGCCGTGCTTAGGGGGGTGGGGGTTAGGAACAGGAAACCTGGGAAAAGTCACATCTGCCTAAGAGGGTCCCGTGCAGGGGAGGGGTCGGGGGTGAGGGCTGCAGCGGTCCCGTGGCAGAACCTCCATCCCACCCTCCCCCCACCCCTGCAGGTGCGGAGGCTGCTCCACGGACACCAGCGGGGTCAGCAGGATGGCAGCCACGGAAGGGCAGACCGTCCACCCCACAGACTCTCCTGCGCACGCAGAGGCAAGATCTTTCTCCACCTTCAGCTCGCGAGGGATGGAATCCCCAGCCGCATGGCGTCTCCATCCTGTGTCCGTGGCCTTGAGCCCACTCCTGCTGAGAGCGGACCAGGGGAGGCTTCTGAGCCCTTGATTGGTCAGTAGCTGGTAGTCGTTGAGCTGGGAGGAGGCCCACGGTCACCTTGCCCAGAGGCCCTCCTGGCTGGGAGGGGCGGAGAGGTGGGAGGGGTGGAGCAGGTGGGAGGGGCTGGGGGCGGGGTTCTGGTGCCGGTGGGCAGGCTGAGTCAGGACTGCAACGGGCAGGGCCAAGCAGGTGACCTGGCGCACAGGGGCAAAGGGCTTCAGGGGTCATCAGCTTACTCCTCATAAGATACTTGCTGGACACACGGTGCAGCCCAGGCCCTGTCCCTCCCCGACACCCAGTCAGCACAGCAGTGAGGTTTTCTCTGGACACACCTGCAGGGTGGGAGCTGCAGGGACCAGGTGGACAAGGGGGTTTAACCAGAGCTGGGGTTTTGCCAGGAGAGGGCCCAGAAGGGAGAGAGGAAGGGAGGGAGTGGGGCGATATGAAGGGCATGGTGCGGGCGGACTGGACTCCAAGCCAGGACAGAGGGCAGCGACCAGGGAGCCTGGGGAGGAGGGGGGCAGAGATGGGGGTGGGCAGTGAGTCAGCGGGAAGCTGGGGTGGAGAAACAGGTCGGGGAGGGCCCCAGGTGCAGGCCTAGAGCAAACTGGAAATGCAGGGCCCTGTTCAAAACAGCAGGCAAGGTGGGTCATTAAAGTCATTGAGATCCAGAGCCTGGTCCTTTCCTCCACGTGATGTTTTTTATTTGCTGCTACTTAATGTCATTCAAAGTAAAGAAAAATTTTAAATGTAAATTCTTAGCATGAATTTTACCATTTATCCTGGTTTCTTCTCTGATTATTATATCAGAGCATCTAAGTCGTATATGGAATCACGGCAATTATTCCATTTGTATTTCATGCTCTTTCCTGAGGAATGTCTGCATGGAGCTGAGGAGAGAAGCCAAGCCAGACTCAGGATGGGGAAGAGGACGCCCCCCAGGCAGGAGCTGCTCCAAGGAGCGCCCCCTCGGACCCTCGGGCAGGGCGCAGACCTGCCACCTTCCGGGCACACCTGCTCCGACCCGGCTGCTGGGTCTCCCCTCCTGCCAGCCGCCAAGGGAAGCACACACCTGAGTGCACGTCCCCAGCCCACTCGATCAGTCGACCCCAGGGGCCTTGCAGCCTGCGCACCAGGACTCGGTAGGTAGTGGATGGGGGCCCGAGAGGCTCACCCCCACCAAGTCGCTGCCCAACCTGCCTGGGCCGGCACCGTGGCTACCACCTGCCCCAGCTCCAGAGACCAGCCCGACCCCTAGTGCCCAGGCCCCTGCCAGGACAGAGGGCAGTCATGGTCTCTGGGCAGGGATGGGTAGGGGAAAGTCGGGCTGGAGTCTAGGTGCTGACGGGTGACCCAGGTGGGATGTGGAGAGAGAAGCTTCGTCCTGTTGGTCTCTGTACAGGGGACTGGGGGAGGGGGGAGAGAGGGAAGGGGATGGGCCCCGGGGGGAGAAGGGGGAGCATCTTTTGGGAACAAGCTTGCTCAAGGCCCTCCCTGCCCTCCTGCCCGAGCCACTCAAGGCCCGGAGGCTGGGGGAGCAGGGCCGTCGGTGGCTGGTTCTGCGCTGGCCTGGGCCCCAGCTCCGGGCTCCCCGCCAGCGTCTTCCCCGCCCCCACCCCCGAGTCCCTGTCCCCTTTGGAGGCAGGAAAATCAAGGCAGGCAGCATGGATGCGGTCGGGATCACAGGCCACACCGCCTCCAGGAACGGCCCAGAGGACACGGTGCTACCGCCTATCCTGACCCCACCACAGCCCTGGGAAGGCTGTTTCTCGAGGATTCGGGGTATATGCAGACCCGGGCCCGCGCTGACCCCAGGCACCTGGGCTCTGGCCCCAGCGCTGCCCCTCCCCTACCATTGCACCTAGCTCTGGACCTGTCTGTGGGCCTGGACACTCACTCAGACCCTCCCCAGGATGTCTTGCCCTGGACCTCCCCAGGCTCGCTCCTCGAAGGAATTTTCCATGAGTCTGCGGGTCACCTCCATTGAGTCCCAGGTGACACAGACCTGGTGTCTGGCAATCAGTGAGCATGTGAGTCTGCATGTGTGTGCACACGTACACCACGCCTTCACACACACACACACACACACACACACACACACACACCACGGGGTCTGGTCGCCACACCATCCAGCCTTTCACAAGTAGAAACCCCATCTTTCTGGGGTCTCTGTCTCTCCCTCTCCCTCTGTCTGCGTCTCTCTGTCCGTTTCTGTCTCTGTCTCTCTCTGTGTCTCTCCACCTCCTCCCATGTCCTTCTCTAAAGCGGGACGTTTCCATCTGGGCTCCAGCCCACCAGTGCACAGGATGGGGGACCCGGGGCATCGCCCTCCCGTGAAGGGCGATCGCGGTGATTTATTCGACTTTCTGGCAACAGCTTAATCGAGTCTGGATCGAGTCTTAATCGAGTCTGGTTCTGGGCTCATCCTCGTGGCCAGGAAACCCTCAGCCTGTAGACCCCATCCCGTCCCAAGTAGCAGAGACGGTAGGCAGAACCTCTTGTGCCCGTTGTGGCTGAGGCTAGGGCTGGGATGGCTGGGACAGCTGGGGACCACGGTGGCCTGTTCACCTACTGACTCCCTGGGGAAAGGGCCTGGTTGACGAAGCTCCCACGGGTGCAGGGACCCTGCTTGCCCCGGCCCTCCCCAGGTACCTGACTCAGGGCCCTGCACGCCCACCCCTCCACCCTCTCCCCGAGACTACTGCTTCCACAGACCCGGCTTTGTCTACCTCTCCAAACCGTACGGTGCCGTGGGGCACATCTCTTTGAGTGTCTCTCTGCCTGTAAACCATAAATGCCTGTGATCAGGACAGGTCTTCCTCATCATCATCTCCCCAACATCCTACAGAGATTTCATTTGGTACTTCAGACACTTACATGCTGGGGCAGGGAGGGCGGGGGGGAGGAAACGGAAGAAGGGAAAGAAGGAGGGATAGAAGGAAGGAAGGAGAGGGGAGGGTGCTGGTGGGAGTGCGCTGGGCAGTCCTGGAGAAACTCGGGACAGTGCAGCATCAGGACCAGACAGGGTGGGGCAGCTGACCTCACCAGGTCATTCAGACGTGGATGCCAGATGCCAGGACCACTTCATTTCCGCCTGGCGTGGCAGAGCTGAGAGGAGCCCCGGTCCCCTCGGCCCTCAGCATCCTAGGACCAAACACCCCCCTTCCCTGGGAATCGCCGGTCCTCGCCTGTTCCCATTTTTCTCGTTTCAATAATTCTTGCAGCCAATGTTGTGTAAATAAAATTATTCTTCCCCAAAAAATCATTAGCAGGGCCCGACATTAATTCCCCTGCAATCTGTGTAATTAACTGCATGTAATACAGGGCATTAAAGGATCCATTTGCTAATCACCGCTCCTCTGCTCCAGGCACCTAATTAAATCCCTTCCTGTTTCTCCATTTACAGGATCCAGGGCAAAGATACAGACCACCGGGAAAGCTGCTGTCATAAATCAGCTTTTTGTAATTGTCAGAGGGCGCAGGTCCACCGTGTGTATTTCATTTCACTCCCACCACTCAGTCCCCACCCCTGCAGCCCCCTCCCTCCCGGACTCGTGACTCTCCCCCCAGGCCCCTGCAGGGAAGGACACCGCACCTGGGAGGTGGGCTCGGGAAAGAGCACCCACGGGGTCCAGCTGAGCGCCTTGCCCGCGACATACCTACCCCCGAGTCACACCTTTGCCGCTGCGGCCCCTTCACGTGAAAACTTTGTGCCACCCTCGCCTACGTCTATTAGATGGGGCTCTGGGACCACCTTTCCATCCTGGGGCTCCTGCTTGTCTCCTTAACAACAGCAGCCGCTGGGGCAACTGGGGGTGATTTTGTCCCTTCACTGAGGTCCCCAGACAGCTGTCTCCTCGGAAACAGGCCTCAGGAACACAGCTGTGGCATCTGACATGAGTTTTGAATCCTGGTACCTCCTAGCCCTTGTGACCTTGGGGAGGCACATGACCCCCCAAGCTCCTGTTTGCTAGATTATCAAAGGGGCCAGGACGGTCGTGGAGGTGTGAGTAAGCCGTCGAGGGAAGTAACAAGGCTCGGCTCCCCAGGACAATCCCCCGCCGGTGAGCAGTGAGCACTTGCTACCCGCCGGCACCGCACGTAACCCCGAAGGACGGCCTGTCACCCAGCCCTGTGAACGGGCACGTTCAGGGTCCTGGAGGTCAGGCCGCTTGCCCAGCACCCAGGGGCTACTGGCAGAGACCTGTACAAACAAACCCAGGTCTGAGGAAGCAGGTAAACAGGGCCAGGCAGGGTGTGGAGCGACAGTTGGTGGGGACCAGGTTTCTTTTGGGGCGAGAGTCGCACAGCTCTGTGAATATACTAGAAGCACTGAATTGCACATTTTAAACAGGTGACCTTCACAGTCTGTGAATTACATCACAGTGAAACATCATCGTGGCAGCCCAGGCCGGGACAAAGCCCACCCACGGACCTCTGGGGCCCCCAGCAGCTGGAGGAGACAAGGACAGCCCCTCCCCTGGAGCCTCCGAAAGGAGCGGCCTTGCATCGTGGATCTGGACTCTGGCCTCCAGAGCTGTTGTTTCCAGGCACCCGGTTTGCAGCGATTTGTTACAGCAGCGCAGGAAACTCATACTTCTTCTGAATCAGAATCTGAATGTTATAAGATCCCCCGGGGAATTCAGTGCACGTTACAGCTTGAAAAGCACTGGTGTCCAGGCGCTGAACCCAGGCTGCCTCTGGGCTGAGCAAGGCTTGGGTCTGAACTCAGTACTAATAACAGTACCTCTACTCAGAGTGGGAAACCGAGGCAGGAAGTGAAAGAGCTACACCAAGGGCACACGACACAGGGCTGAGCGCCCTCCCCCAGGGCCCTTGTCCACACGGCTGTGAGAGCGATGAGGTCCCAGCATCGGCACGCTCCATCCAGAGCAGAGGAGGCGGGCGGGGACGGTGAAATCAGGCGGCCAGACTGAGTTTGTTGGAAGAGATTCGAATTCAACCTGAAAGCACCGGATGCCTGCCATGAGCCTCCAGTGCCCGGATCCCGGGCCCCCGCAGATGCCCAGGACGGCTTGACTCCCCTCGTGGGTTGGTTCTCTGCACCCTGCCCCTGAGACAGAGATGGGGATGCGGGAGGTTCTCTGGGAGCCCTCTCGGGTGAGGGCCTGTCGGGTGAAGGAGGCAGGAGCAGGCAGTGGGAGAAACTGAGCGGCGAGGCAGTCTCTGCAAAGGCCTCAGTCCGTCCCACAGATGCTCGGGGCCATCCCAGATCAGGGCGAGACGCCAAGGCTTTCGGACCCACACGGGCCAGTCTGGGATGCTAGCCGCCCTCAGAAGGAGGCACGGGCTGGGGCCAGGCTGCTCTCTTCGGCCCAGGGCGAGTCTGCAGAGGGCTCGCTGAGAGCGCAGGGGGTGCAGGGGATCTGGGCAGCGTGAACCAGCTCCCAGCACCCTCAGTCTGGTGCCAGCCCCACGCGGTCCCCGCCACCCAGCTCTCCGTCTGAGTCCCCTCCCCACACAGCTGCCTGCCTCCCACCAACGTGGAGGCCCCTCTTCCTGGTCAGCGCAGAGGGCCTCAGAGCTTGGGGGGCAGAGCCATTACCCACCTTGATCGGGGGGTCAGTGGCGTGAATCAGCCTTCACGTGCGCAGTTAAATCGGGCAGCCTGCCGAGCCCGTCTCCAGCGATTTCCTCCTGTTAATAACGCTTCCGTTTGCCCCGTGCAGCGCATCTGTCGCAGCTAGCCCCCTGCTGGCCCATATTTTTTAACTTCTAATTACGATCAGATGTGGGATATTGAGTAGTGTGAGGCCTTCTAGACGTCTACCGAGATTTCTTCCTAATAATGTCATTGTAAGGCTCTCATGGTTCATAACTTGGGTCATTACTGAAATACATACATAGCGGTGTCTCCAAAGTTGGACCCTCCTCCCCTAAGAAGGGAGTTTCAGGGGGAGAATCGGAGGTTGGAGATGACCCGGTGAGGAATAACAGAGGCAAAGACTTTCTCAGGTCCCGGCCATGAGCCTCTGCTCCCGGGGTGCCTCAGGTGCGCCCGCCCCGACACCTACTCCTGAGCCTCTGATCACCTGAGAACAGCTCTCCTGTGTCACAGAAGAGCCCTCACCAGGAGGGAGACGTGGGCCACCTTCCCCGGAGCAGGACGGTTAAGGGTTAGGCGGGCTTTGGGCCAGGAACCCCAGCTCTCTGAGTCTTCCAAGCTCCTCCCCAAAAGGCAGCATCAGGAGGGTCAGTGAGGGGCTTCAGTGTCATAAGCCCTGTCACCTGCTTACGCAGGACCCTGCTGATGGCAAGGTCACCCCACCAGCTGCAGTCGTGGGCATTGTTGTTCCCGGGCGGCAGTGCCTTGTCCCAAACGGGAGCTCGGCACCGAGCACATCCCTGCAAAGAGCGGCAGAGACACCCGCCCAGCCCACGGCCCGGCTCACACGTCTACCAGTGCAAGTTCGACACTGACAGCTCGAAACTACAACCCTGATTGATGGCTCTTTCCTTGCAAAACACCTGCTGGCTTCCCCAAAGACCCCTATCTTCCCTTCTACAGAGCCACTCATCACCCCTGCTACTACGCCCAGCACGGGGCGGACGCCGTTCCTTCTTCCCAAAGCAGGGCTGGTGGCGGCAGCCAGCAGGGGCCGCCACGTCGTAGCCGTGGCTCTCAGACACACCCTGCCTTCCGACAGCTCCGAAACATCAGTCAAAGGACGCCCAAGGCGGAGCCACAGGTAGCGTCCTCGTGGCCGGTGCCCCCAGTTGATCCGCTGGCCCTTGAGGCACCTTCAGCTGTTTGGCTGGACCTTTGCTGCCCCTGAGGTAGTCACCACGGTTTGCCTTCCCTCCCAGTGATGCCCTCTGGCCCCCGGAGTACTGCCTGCTCTTCACGGGGCTCTCCCCAAGGCAAGAGAGTGTCCGTGGCCCACTTGCCGACCGGATGTGACCTCTCTGAGGCTGGCGGCTCCAATGTGCGCCTGAAGACGAGAACCACCGCCTGAGTGTCCATCTGCGACCCCGTGATCTGCACATCCTAGCTCCAGACCACCTGTGCAGGGACCACCAGGAGGCTGGGAGACAACCCTGCCAACACCCGCCCCTCCCACACCTCCCATGTCCCCCCTGGAAGGGGACATGAAGAGTCCACCAAAGGTTGGAGAAGCAAGATGGGCACTTCCTCAAAGTAAACGTGGCCACGTGCCGTGTTCTGCCCCCACCCCATGGCAGGGAGGTAGGGGATCCTCCTGTCACTGCAGGTCAAGTGAGGGAACCTGGGGCTGGGCACCTGACTGTCCCAGGTGAGGGGCTATGCCTGGAGCATCCCTTGTGACGGAGCGGGGAGTCGGGCTGTGTATCCCATGGCCGTGGTGCCACGTTTGGGGGCAAAGACTCCAGTGGGGTTCTCTCCAGCAGGGCAGCTGGGTTCTGGTCACCTTGGAAGAGACCCCTCCCACAAACACCGCTTGGAGTGGCCAGGTGACCCCAGGAGAGGGGACAAGGGTGGCCAGCCAGCCAGCAGCCTCCCTACCCCAGGAGCCACAGGCGAGAGATCCTCAGAGATGGGGTCTCCCAGACCCACACAAGGACCCCGAGGAATCCGTCACACCCGGCAGGCACCAGCAGCAGTTACAAGGCACCGTCCAGGGTGCCCTTCTGCGCCCCCGGCCCCTCTCGACTCTGCTGGCGCCAGGTGGGTGGGGGAGGGAGACCATGTAGGGCTCAGCGAATCAGCCCACAGGCGTCTCACCCCCGAAGGCTTGACCTCGGATGAATGTCTTGAGATGAGTGACTGTTGGAAAGACCACTTATTACTATGTAGCCCTTATCAGGGATGAGAAGCAGGGCAGGGAAAGTGCGCTCAAGGGAGCAAATCCAACAGGGAGGGTGAGAAGGAACAGGATGCCATCTGCTCCCGCCTCCTGGCGCAGCTCCTCCAATAAACCAGTGACCAACTCGAGGCCAATGGTGGATGAACACAGAAACCGGATGTGGTCCGTCCTTACCGTGGAACACTATTCAGCCTTAAAGAAGAAGGAAATTCTGATCCAGGCTACAACACGGACGAGCCTTGTAGACACCACGTTCAGTGAAGTGAGCCAGTCACAGAAAGGCCAGTCCTGCAGGACCCACCCCTGCGAGGTCGCTGGAGGAGTCAAACCCACAGAGACAGAACGTAGATGGTGCGGCCGGGGCTGGGGGAGGGAGGGGAGTGAGTGTTTAATGGGGACAGGGCATCCGTTTGGGAAGATGAAAGAGCCCTGGAGACAGACGTGAGGATGGTTGCACAATAAGGTGAATGTGCTCGATGCCCCTGAGCTGTGCACTTAAAAGTGCTTTAAGATGGTATCATTTATGTTACGTTTATTTTACTGCAATTTTAAAATTTTAATAAGCCCGTTACACATGTATTTACTTTTATCTAAACTCTGGAAGCGCGGACACCCAGCCCGTCTCTGGCCCAGGTGCTTATTTCATCTCAGTCGCTTGTTCCTAAGTTTTCTACGCAAACGCTCATTATCTTTGTTGGAAACAGGTAGAGTCATGTGGGCCCACCCACTCAGAACGGGTGGGGGACAGACAGCCAGGCCATCTGGTGGGACTCAGGAGTGGACGCTGGGGGACTGACCACACCCAGGCCCACAGGTCGGGGTGGAGTCTGCCCTGAGTGACCCAGGGTGTGACTCGGCACTTAGAGAAGAAGCAGAAAAGGTCATCTCTGGTGTCAGAGAGCATGGTGAGAGGCAAACGGCCCGGTCCATTCCCCACCCTGAGCCAGAGCAAGAATGCCTGGGGCAGAGCCCGCCGTGCAGGGGAGCCAACCAGAGGGGACCAAACCGGTGAATCACCGCCAGCCATTTGAGCACGCGGGTTCTCAGGCCATCAATAAATGATGAGTGGTTGCCACAGCAACAGTCCCACCATATTTCATCTCCTGGAGACTCAGGAAAGCTCCAGCAGTGCTGCAAAGAGCCAGGCGGAAAGGGAAGGGGCCTCAGCCTCCCGCCTTTACGTTGGCCAGACCCCGGGGCTCTGAGCGCAGGGTGGACACTGCTTGGATGACATGGGGGTTTGGAGGGAACAGAAAGGATGGGTTTGAGGCAAGAAGGGTGGTGAGCGGCACAGCCCAGGAAGCAAAAGGGAGCCAAATTAACCCCGGCTGACTCTGATCTTTGGTGTATTGCAGGTCATGTGACCTCTCTGAGCCTCAGTTTCCTCATCTGCCAGAGATAGAAAAAATGGAATACAATACAGCTGGGTGCATGTCAGCATTCAGTAAATGGTACCTAACATCATTATTGTAGGTAAATAGCTGTAAACGGTGGTTACCCACATAGTTACCATATTGGGGTTTCTATTCCCCTGTGTAAATCCTTAATTCTCTGTGGCATCGCTTCTTCCTGACAGACAGCCTTCAATATTGCTCGTGAGCAGGTGGTTGGTGAGTCATTCTTTCAGCCTGGTGTATCCAACGAGCCTTTATTCCACCTCCATTTTTGAAAAAATGTTTTTGCGGGTTTAGAACTCTACATGGACAAGTCTTTTTCCTCTCAGCACTTTAAAGATCTTTCCCTACTATCCTCTCACTGGTTTCCTATGAGAAATCCACTGTTTCCCTCATCGTTTTTCCTCTGAGTATAATGTGTCTTTTTATTTATTTACTTATTTTTGGCTGCGTTGGGTCTTTGTTGCTGCACGCGGGCTCTCTCTAGTTGCAGAGAGCGGGGGCTGTTCTTCGTTGCGGTGCGTAGGTTTCTCATCGCGGTGGGTGGCTTCTCTGGTCGCGGAGCACAGTCTGTAGGCACGCGGGCTTCAGTAGTTGTGACACGCAGGCTCAGTAGTTGTGGCGCATGGACTCAGCTGCTCCACAGCATGTGGGATCTTCCCGGCCCAGGGCTCGAACCCGTGTCCCCTGCATTGGCAGGCGGATTCTTAACCACTGCGCCACCAGGGAAGTGCATAATGTGTCTTTTTCCTTTGGCTGCTTCATCACTGGGGTTGAGCAAGTTGATTATAACATGCCTCGCTGTTGTTTCCTTCATGTAACTTGTGCTCGGGTTTCGTTGAGCCTTCTGAATCTGTGGGTTTACAGTTTTTATTAAATTTGGACATTTGTGAGCCATCATTTCTTCCAATGACTTTTTGTTCTCCTCTTTCCTCTCCTTCAGGGCTCCAACTGCTCATATATGAGGCCACTGAAAGTCGTCCCATGGCCCTCTGTGCACTGTTCATACGTGTGAGGTTTTTTCCTCTGTGTGTTCCATATTGGATAACTTCTAATGCTATATCTTCAAGTTCATGGATCTTCTCTTCTGCAGTGTTTAATCCCATGCAGGTGTATTTCTCATCTCAGACACTGCAGTTGCTTGTTCTCCCCTCTAGAAGTCTGATGTGAGTCTCTTTTGTAGCTCTCACGCCTCTGCTTAATACGTTCAGTTTTCTTCCGGCTTTTTGAACGTAGTGACAGCAACTGTTTTAATATCCTCGTCTGCCAGTTCTAACACCTGGGCTAGTTCTGGGATGGCTTCGACTGATTGGTTTTTCTCCTCCTTGAGGGTCATATATTCCTGCATTTTGTGTGCCTGGTAATTTTTTACCAAATGCCCAACCTAACGAAGTTCACCTTGTCAGGTGCTGAATCTTTTTTGTTCAGGTAAGTAGTCTTGCGCTTTGTTTGGGGGTGCATTTACTTTGAAACAGTTTGAACCTTTCCAGTCTCGCTTTTAAGCTTCATTATGCAGGATCAGACAGTGGTTAACCTGGGTTTAGTTATTCCTCGTGACTGAGGCCAGACCCTGCTGAGTGCTTCCTGCAGGGACCCATGAGTCACGAAGTTTCCCATCTGGCTGGTGGAAAGGAAGCCTACTCCCAGCTCTGTCAGCCCGAGGGCTGTTTCCTCTCGTCCTCTGGGTGGCTGGTCCTCGGCTAGACCTCAGGAACCCTCCTCACACGCATGCAGCAGCAGCACTCACATGAATATCGGCGGGAGGGCGGGGGGCCTCCAAGTCTCCCCTGTGCAGCTCTCTCCTCCGGGGCCCGGCCCTGTGACTCTAGATGCCTGGGTCTCCCCGGGCCCTCGGGTCCCTCTCCTCCACTCAGGGCTTCCATCAGGATCCTCCTGGGGTCCCCTCTCTGTGCCACAGCTGGAAACCCCCTCCTGGCCATGAGCTGGGGGCAATCGAGGGGCTCACCTCACTCCTTTCAACAATCACTGTCCTTCCTTGCCCGGTGTCCAGTGTCCTGAAAACTGCGGTTTCATAGATTATGTCTGGATTTGGGGAGCAACAGAGGGGAACACTGAGGCTTTGAGCAGACTCCCACCAGGACCTCGAGTTGGCCCCAAGTCCAAGTCCAGGGGCATCGAGCCAGGCCCACGTCTGGGCAGCAGTGCCAGCAGCATCATTGTCATTGCCATTTATATTTTAAGGGGAGACAAGAAAAGGGGAGGGTCTCACACTCACCGGACCTCGTCTTTCAGCCTCAGTCTCTACTGGTCAGTAGGAAAGGCCTGTCTTTACCACTTGGTCCAAAGGCTGTTTGCAGACTGGAGGCCCACCCATGTTTCCTTGAGGCTGGTCAGGGCCAGGCCAGCAGGCCCAGAGCACAGGAGTGTACGAGCCCATCAGGAGGACAGAGCCCCATGGGCCTGGGCATCCACCCTAGGGCCAGATCAGGGGCTGGGGGGAGGGTCTGGAAGCCCCGAGAGAAGGGGGAGGGCTCTGCAGGCTCTCAGGAATCTTATTTTCATCGTTGCCACCACTTCACCTGCATACACAGGCCGCTATCACAGAAGGCCCCAGCCTGACCTTCCCTCCAACTTGCCACCCGGCCTCCACCTCTGCCCGGTCCACAGTGCCAGTGCCGGGGCCCCGCAGGGGCTCTCTCTAGACAGAGGGCGGGCTCATCCCCTGGCTCTCCTTGGCTTCCCTGAGTCCCAGGAGAGACAAAGCCGGCAAAGCCACTGACCTCCAGCCAATGGGCCTCTCGCATAAAAATCTACCACCAGACCGTGAAATGTTTAAACACCATGTTTCACCCCTAAAAAGTGAGGCAGGAGCCAGCACCTTCTGAGCCAGGATTTTCCTGGGTACAGATGGGCATTTTATAGACCAAAGCAATAGAATAAAATACACATGACCAGCGAGCTGCTGGCGAGTGGGGAGCTCTGCCCGAGGAAGGACCAGGGGGCAGCCTCCCTGCATTGTCCTGGCGCCACAGCGTATCCTGGCTCAGAGCACTTGGCAGACAGGATGGTTCAGGTCTCCGATTTCCAGAGGAAGAGCCTGAGGTCCTAAGAGCTCCCATGACTTGTGTAAGGCCCCCGGCCCCGTGGTGGAGACAGGCTTGAGCCCGTGTGAATCCAAACCCTGCTCGCCTGTTCTTGAGCCCCCATGCTGCCCGCACCCAGACCAGGAGGGCTTTGGCCCCCTCTTTGCACACACAAGGGAGGGCGGGACATGGGGTAGTGGTGGAGAAACACAGCAACCCCTGGAGGGACACAGTGGGATGGGGGTGGAGGTGGTGGGAGGGCCCCCCTCTCTGCTCTGGGACGCTGGAAATCCGTAAACCAGACCCAGGCGGCAGCTTCCACACAAGCAGGGTCCTGCAGTGGGTTCTCCCACCCTCCCCCACCTAGGGGACTCCCAAGGTCCTCTCCAGCCCCTGCCCTGGATGCCCTTGACCTCAGGGTGGGACAGGAGACTGGCCCCCCAGCCCAGATGGTCCCAGACCTGCTCAGAGGCCACCCGCCCAGCTCAGCGGGGGGCAGGGGAAGTGAGGGGGATTACCAGATCCCCCCGACCCTGGGCGTCACAGGGCTGAGAGCAGCAGGAGGGGCCGGTCATCCACCCCTTGTGCCCCTCGTGCCCTCGCACCCCTCGCGTGTACAGCCAGCATGTCCTGCGCCTACCATGCCCCTGCCACGTGCGGGACACAGGGCATGTGGGAAGGGGGCATCTCCTGGGAGTGGACCCTACCACGCCCTAACAAACAGACAGGGGAGGGGCGCCGGGGGGCCCGCATGCCCAGGGTCCCCTGCGGACCACCTCAGCCTGTGCTGCAGCGGGTGCGTTTGGGGTCAGGGCGGGAGCCCTGAGGGGATGAGGCGGAAGGCTGGGGACCCAGAGCGGCAGCCTGAGCGGTGGGGAGCTTTCCTGAGCTCGGGGGCCACCATCAGAAGCTTTAGGCCGGAGGGGGTGAGAACAGGGGCAGCCTGTGCGCTCCTGGGGGCAAGGGCGGGGGCACATGGAGGGCGAGCCGCGGCGGCCGGGCTGCAGGTGGAGGGAGGGGTGGCAGGGGGACGAGGCTGCCTGCCGGCCGTGTGGCCTTGGACAGGTGATCCCTCTGAGCCCAGAGAGCTTAAAGGTTAGGAATTAGGAATTAGAGGTCTTGACCCAGAGCAGGGGTGGCTCCCCCCACCAAAAAGGGGCCACATCGAATTGGCTCACACGTGCTGCTGGTGTTGTCCTCAGCCATGGCCCCCCAGGGACGCCAGTCCCTCCCCTGCCATCCAGGAGACACCGACTCCCACCAAAGACTCGCCTGCAGACTCCTGTGCCGCGTGTTCTGCTCCAAGCAGCTCCTCGGAGACGCTTCCCGAAGCTGGCGGCCCCTCCCGAGAGGCGCTGAGCCCACCCAAGACAAGCGTGTTTGCCTTCTGCCACGTGTTCTTTATGAAAGCCGAGAGCACTCCAGGGTCCCCGAGAGCCCGTCCCGGCCAGGGTCACTCACAGTCCAACCGTCAGAGTGAGTCCGTGAAGGACATCCCGGCCTTTATTTATGCTTCTTAGAAAGACTGGAACTGATCCAAATCATCAAGTCCTTTACTTTCTTCTTTTTCTCCCACAACCCACAGATGCTCCAGAACCTCCAAGAATGTCCATCCCAGAGTCCACCCTCTGCTCCTGGGGCCTTAAACTCCAGCCGCCCCCCAGATGCTTCAGAACCCGGGGCATCCAGGAGATGCAGCCCAGCCGGCACCCTGCCCTCACCTCCCTTCTTCCCGCTCTCCCCGCCCCCCTTCCCTCCCCACCCCCTTGCCCAAGATCCAGTTCACAAAGGCCCAGACTGCCCTCCCAGAGGAAAGCCCACACGCTCTCTTAGGAGGGAAGACTGGATGCAAAATTCACAGACCTGGTCCCTGACACATCAGAGAACAGTGATTACCCATCTGCCCCCAAAGCCTGCTGGCCCTGCCCTGTCCCCACTGGGACAGCCCTGAAAGATGAGATAATTCCACATGGGGACATCAGGGCCACCAGGAACAAGAGGAGCCTGGCCCAGGGCCTGGGAGGGTTCCAAGACCTGCAGCCCCACCTCCATCCGGCCCCTCCTTTGACGGCGGGAGCCTCCCATCCACACCCATCCACCAGGAAGGGGGCGCCACCTCCCTCTGCCCCTCCACACTCCCCAAGAGAGGAGGGAAGCATCAGGGCGCCCTTGAGGTCTGGCTGACCCCAGCCCTAGCGAGACCAGCCTGCCCTGCTGCCCTCCCACTGGGCAGTACCCTGCGGGAGGACCAGTTCCTCACCCAGGTCTGCCATCTCAGCAGGGCAGTGAGGCAGCAACTAATTACACTCCCCAGGGAAAGTCTTTCTGCTTCGTGATCTTTTTAATGAGGCTCTGGGTCTGAGCCTCCAACCACCACCATCAATTATCTGTGGGCGGGTCAGGTTGCCCACCTTCATGAGCCCCCTATGCTCAGGTCTCATCCTGCAAGGGGTGTGGCAGGCACGTCAGAGAGCAGAGAGCTGGCCACAGAGGGCACAGCCGGGAGAGGAAAAGGAGGCCTGGGGGACCCCAGCAGGTCCCCAGGCCTCTGGATTTGAGACAGGCTGGGACCTGGGACCCTTTGCTGCAGTGCTTGCACCTGGACACACCTCTCCTCGAGCGTCAAAACACAAAGAAACTATAAGGGACTAAAAATAACTGCGTGCGTGCACAGTTGGGGCAAATTCTGGACAAAAGATACAAAGAGATCAAAAAGCCCAACTGCCACTTCTGAAGAGCCGGGAACAAAAGCAGGGGGTTGGGAGCAAAAGCAGGGCACTGAGCACGCCCCCTGCACACACCACCACCAAGGGGGCGGGCAGACCTCCTAAGCCACGCCTCCGGCCCGTCCCCTGGACACACCCCTACCCTCATCCCATATAGGGAACCAGACGCCCCACCACCACTGCCAGCTCAGCGAGTAAGGGAACCTGTTACTTGTTCTTGCTGCGGCCCCAGTACAGGCTCGCCTGAATTTCTTGTCTGGCCGCTAGTCAATTTCTATTGACTGGGGAAGGTCGAGAACCCTGGTTGGTATCAGACTGAGTGTCCCTTCCGTCGGCAGGAGACCCACACCTGACCCCCAGCCCTCCTCTGCCCCCCCCCCCGCCCCCTCCAGCTCAGCAAAGGCTCAGTTCTCCTCCCAGAGCCACACCTTCCTTCCCAACCCAGCCCGTCATCAGCCAGACCACCGGCCGTGCTACAAAGGGGCCTCCTCTCTGCCCTCCTACCGCCCCCCTCTGCTACCCTAACCCAATCACTTTCTTCTCTGTCCCCCCCAAAGACTGTCAGCACCATAAAGGCAGCAGGGCCTCTGCTGCACCCACTGCTGTAGACCAGTGGCCCCCAGTGGGGACCATTCTGCCCCCCAGGGGACACTCAGCATGTCTGGCGACACCTTGCTTGTCACACTGCCAGGGGACGCTTCTGGTATCCAGCGGCTGGGGCCGGATGCTGCTGAACACTTTGCCATGTCCAGGATGGCCCCGTGACAAAGGTCAGTCCGGCTCCAAATGGCCACAGTGCCCGGGGAACGGATCTGCGAGAGACTCGCCACCTGGCACAGGGCCAGGCTCATGGTGAGAGCTCTGTGACGTGTGCCCAAGAAATGCCAAAAAATGAATTCGCTGGTAACACATGAATGACGGATGACTGCTTCCCAAGCTGCAGGGAGGGGCTGATGTGTATTTTGAGACGTGCTCACACACGTACGAAGGTTCTCTGCGACAGTAGAGTTCATCAGAGCACAGGGACAT
Organism: Tursiops truncatus; assembly: GCF_011762595.2. Lineage (NCBI taxonomy): Eukaryota > Metazoa > Chordata > Mammalia > Artiodactyla > Delphinidae > Tursiops > Tursiops truncatus. The sequence continues at coordinate 112,106,937 of NC_047039.1, read as the reverse complement.
TGCCCTGCCCCGAGTGCACACCCTCCACACGCCCCCTGCGCCCCTGCCCTTCCCCAAGTCCCGCCCATGAGCTGAAGCCACACCCACCACCCTCTCTCCACCCTCCTGGGCTGCATGGACCACACCCCACAGAGGAGAAGGCTCAGTCCTGCCCTTTGGGGCTCTGTGCCCAGGGAGAGATCACCATCTCCCTTGATCCTCAGTTTCCAACAATGGCCGCTGCCCGGCCACGACCCAGCACCGTCATGACAAAGGAACGAAACACTGGACTTGGAAGCACCTTGCAAATTGTAGGGTGCCACACCACCGGGAAGAGCATCCCTCCCGTGCCGTTGGGCCCTCCAGGCCCAGCCCCTTCTTCACCAGGGCACCTGGGCATTTCATGGGGCTGGAGTCCAGGGCCCACGTGTGCAGCTGGCAACCGTGCCGGGGCCAGGCAGCCCACAGGCCCCAGCACGCTCGCTCAGAGAAGGAAGGAACCAGGCAGATGGCTCGTGGGCAGGCTGGGGCCGCCACCCCGTGTGGGCAGTCAACGCAGACTTCTTTGTGCTGCCTCCTCCACACTGTATCAGGAGACACATGGGGAGAACGAGTTTGGCCCCAGAGACAGGCCTCCAGGATCTCAGCTAAGCTGTCTGTCTTCCAGGAAGCCTTCCTTGATCACCCCCCGCCCCCATCAGGCACGGCTCTGCTGGCTGCCTCTGCACCTGTGCTGCCCTCACCCCACCCACGCCACACCCATGGACGCAACTGGTTTGCTCATCTGTCACGCCACCGGACTTTGGTTCCGTGAGGGCAGAAACTACCTGGTTTTTCGCCTTTGGATCTCTCCCTCCCTGCCCACTCCCAGACCTAAACCGACTGTGTGGCTTGCTCAAGAAAAATATTTATAGAGTGAGGGGATGGATGGATGGACAGATGGATACATGGCTGGCTGGATGGATGGATGGGTGGATACATGGCTGGATGGACAGATGGATGGATGGACGGACAGACAGACAGATGGACGGACAGACAGAGGGACAGACGAATGGATGGACAGATGGACAGATGGATGGATGAATGGGTGGGTGGGTGGGTGGATGGATGGATGGATGGATACATGGCTGGATGGATGTATAGATGGACGTGTAGTGGATGGACAAACCGACAGACAGACGAATGGAGAGGATGGATGGATAAATGGATGGATGATAGATGATTGGTTAGATGAGTGGATGGATGGATGGAAAGGATGATGGTTGGTTGGATGAGTGGACAGATCCCCGGACAATTAACACACTCAGCACATAAGTAGAGGCCTAACATGAGATGCAGAAAAGCTGGAGGTGGACAGAGGCAGGGCCCAGGCCTGGAGCCAAGGCAGGAGGCCCTAGGACAGCAAGCCCAGGGAAGCAGGACCATTTGCAGGGCAGAGCCAGGAGGTGGGAGTGATTAAGCCTGCATGCTCACCCCTGGAGCCCCAGCAGCCCTGCATTCATTAAGGTGCTGATTAGGAGAATTTCATGGCAAATAGATATTGATGCCTGAGGTGCTCCCAGCCCCGGCACCGCCAACTTCCTGATCAAGTGTCTCTCAGGATCTCTCCGCGGCCCCAGGGCCACACTGCCTGCAGAGAGTCTCCAGGAGTGAAGGAATCCTTGAGCCCACAGGGTCCCTGCCCAGGACGATTCAAATGACCTTCTGAGGCCCCCACTTGTCCCCTCCCTCCACCAAAGAAAATTCAAAGATCCAAATACCAAGGACTTTAAAAACCGCCCAGGGACTTCCTTGGTGGTCCAGTGGTTAAGAATCCACCTTCTAATGCAGGAGACATGGGTTCGATCCTGGTCGGGGAACTAAGATCCCACGTGCCGCGGGGCAACTAAGCCCGAGCACTGCCCGCACGCTCTAGAGCCTGTGTGCCCCAACAAGAGAGCCCGCATGCCACAACTACTGAGCCCACGTGCTCTGGAGCGGGTGCACCACAGCTAGAGAGAAACTCGCGTGCCACAACAAACAGCCCGCATGCTGCAACGAAAGATCCTGCGTGTAGCAACGAAGATCCCAAGGGCCGCAACTAAGACACAACGCAGCCAAAAAAATAAATATTTTTTTTAAAAACACCCAGGGCTTCCCTGGTGGCGCAGTGGTTGAGGGTCCGCCTGCCAATGCAGGGGACATGGGTTCGTGCCCCGGTCCAGGATGATCCCACATGCTGCGGAGCGGCTGGGCCCATGAGCCATGGCCGCTGAGCCTGTGCTCCGCAACGGGAGAGGCCACAGCAGTGAGAGGCCCGCGTACCGCAAAAAAAAAAAAAAAAACGCCCAGCTCAGGCTACCTGTAAGCATCCTGGGTGGACTTCCCTGGTGGTCCAATGGCTAAGTCTCCACGCTTCCAACACAGGGGGCACAGGTTCGATCCCTGGTCGGGGAACTAAGATCCTGCGTGCCCTGCGGCAGGGCCAAAAAAAAAAAGATAAAAGAAGAACCCTGGGGGCTCAGCCCTTCACCCATGGCCCTGGTCCCCCCCGCGCCCCCCCCCCCAGTCTTTCCTTTCTCACGTCCTCATGTCTGAACAGGGCGCCCTTTGCGTATCCTGCTCATTTGAGACACACACAGGGCTGTCTGTTAGGTCTCTGCCTCTCAATTTCCATATGCAAAACTGAGGCTCCATAAGGTGGGGTCACTTGCCTTGGCCAAGAGGACACAGGCCAGAGCTGACCCCACGTGTGCTGTGGGCTGCCGGGCAACGTCCCCTCGGCCAACTGCACAGCAGTTGTGGAGGTTTGCCCACCACCTGCTGATGAACCTGGACGGTCCTGGCACCCAGGAGGCGGGAGGGAGGCTCGGGGACCTGCTGGAGCCAAGAGCCCAGCCCCGGAAGCCAGTGGGTGCCCGGGACTTATGGTTTCCCTAACACTTGCACACCTGAGACAGGTGTGGTCACCCTGGGACACTCCCATCCCGTTCGCAGGGGAAGCAGCCCAGCCCAGAGAGGTCCCAGCACCTGGCAGAGCAGGCAGGGGCTTCGGCGTCTGGCCCAGCCTGAGCGCACGTGTGACCCCGGCAAGCCCCCTCCCCCTCTGCACCCCACCCTCATCTCCCCCAGGGTGCAGGCGTGCAGACGACACCCCTCGTAGGGTGGAGAGTTCTGTTCCTGGGCTGCCCTGCAGCTCCCCAAGGCCCGTCCATCTCTGGACCTGTCTGAGCCCCACGGGGACCTTCAGTGCGATAAACAGACAAGGGCCCTCATATGGGAAAGGACAGCAGGTTTGAGGCAGCTCAGCACGCCTTTGCTGGCGACCCCATTTCTCAACGTGCGGATGGGGGATTTCACGTCAAGTTGGGACAAATTAAAACACATTTGTCATCCGTTCTGAAGGCGTCCAGCCCCCGGGGAGTCCAGGCACCGTCTTACTCCAGCTCACCCAGTGCCAAGTCAATTGCGGGAGCAGCGAGCTTTTGGTTGAGGAAACGAGGGGCAGGGCTGTGGTTGATCCCGGGCCCATCGCTCAGCCCGGACGGAGCCCTGGCTTCAGCTTCTCTGAAGCCTCGTCCACACTCTGCCCTTGGCCATGATGAGTGCGCTTTGGGAGGACCCTCCCTGCTTCCTCGAGGTGCCTCCTGCTGCGCGGGTGACAGCCCGAGGAGTCCTGGCACAGGCTCAGCCCCGGAACTGGGGGTGTGGTCCCAGACGGCGCTGGCGGTGGGAGTGGCGGTGAGGACCGCTGTGTGAGGGCCCAACGGCGAGCCTTCTTCACCTGGATTAGCTTGTTCAGCCCTCAGAGCAAACACCGCTCCCATCAGCATCTACGGAGGGGGCCCTGCCCGTCTGCAGGGCGCCCCTCACGCGGAGCAGTAATTACATCACCCTCAAGACCACAGGGAGAAACACGGGCACTGGCAGAGCAGGTGGGCGGGGATCTAAGCCCATCGTGGGCCGGGATACGGCCCTGAGGATGTGGCTGTTAAGACCGGACCCCAAGGCTGGAAAGGCCGGAGGGTCGGAAAGGGCGGGGGCCACTGAGACTGCAGGAGGTGTACCCTGGGCAGGACTGTCGGCCAGGAGGGGCTCAGAGTGGACTCAGGGTCCTCGCAGCTGCTGCACAGGCAGCCAGTGGGCGAAGGGCTTCACGGTCCTCAGAGGGACGCCCTTGGCCGGTTGAGGTGGCTGCCTGACCGCAGAGGAGGACAGATGTGCTTGGGGTGCACCCTGGGGACGGGCGGGCTGCAGAGGGTGAGGACCCATCCCTGCACACCTCACCTGGGGCGCACCCTGGGGACGGGCAGGCTGCAGAGGGTGAGGACCCATCCCTGCACACCTCACCTGGGGCGCACCCTGGGGACGGGCGGGCTGCAGAGGGTGAGGACCCATCCCTGCACACCTCACCTGGGGTGCACCCTGGGGACGGGCGGGCTGCAGAGGGTGAGGACCCCTCCCTGCACACCTCACCTGGGGAAGACGGCAGCCCCTCCGGAGCTACTCGGCTTAAACGTGTGCTGAGAACTCAACCCACAGCCCACGGGCCCCTGCGTCACGACCCAGCTGGGCGCTGTCATCGACTGCTTTGCGCAGGAGGGCCTTGAACCGCCCCGGGGGGCTGACCCCAGGCCCACCCCTTGGAGATGCCCCCGTCCTGTGCCAGCTCCCAGCTGTCTCTGCCCAGCCTCCGTCACCTCCTTCCCGGGAGGATCCCGCTGTCCATCTCACCCCAACCTTGCTCCGTCTCACGCCCCTCACAGCCCAGCAATGCCCCCTCCGCCGACCCTGGCCCCCTCTCTCCTGACTCTTCACACCTCAGGTTTCCCTTGCCTCCTGGAGGACTTTATCTCAGCTCCAGAAAGATGCCCAGGTGTCCTCCTTACCTCCTCCGCCCCACCCACCACCGGCCCCCTCCCAGCCCACCTCCCTGGCCTGGACCGCCTCCAGGGGCTGCTCTCTCTGCTCCTGTCCCCCCCCCCCCCCGCATCACCTTGGCTGCCCTGGCCCACCACCCTCCAGGTGCCGAGGCCCCCTCGCCCACTGCTCCCAGGCCCTGCCGTCTGCGTAGACAAGCACACGGCTGTTCCGGGCTGGGCACCGGCTCCCCGCCCCCTCCTTCCCGCCCCCTCCCCAGGCCACCCAACCGCCCGCAGGCTCTCAGCGCCCCCTGGTGGACAGTCGCAGGCTGGCCCTCGCCCTCCCTCCCGGGCAGCGCAGGGCAGGGACCCCTCCCCGCTCCCACACAGGTGATGCCCACACCGCCGACAGCAGAAGGGCGGACGGAGATCTGAAAGGGGACCCCACGCCTGCGGAGGCGAGCGCAGCCCTGCGGTGAGCTGCTCCAGTGGGGGTGGAAGAGCCTCACAAGGGGTGAAAGGTCGGAGGTCCACACTGAGGGATGACACCAAAGGTCCCCATCTACGAGCAGCCATGGTTCTGATGTATTAGGGCCCGGAGGCCCCAGGGCCACGGTTCACTTACTTATTCAACCCTCATTTTACCGAGCGCCGACCGCGTGTGGAGGGACCCAGCTCGGTGGCCCGGCTCACAGAACACCCCATCTGGGGGGACAGAGGCGCGAGTGAGCCACGCGGTCACCCAGCTGAGGGATGCGCATGGGGTCTCACAGAGCCCCGAAGATGGGCGCGTCCCACCAGGGCTGCGGGGCGGGGTCGCACCAGGCTGGGCTGCTCGCAGGAGCTCGGGGGTCTGAGCAGAGGACGGACGTGGTCAGATTGCTGAGTTAGGGGGAGGACGCCGGCCATCCGGGGAGGACGCTGCCCGGGGAGGACGCTGCCCGGGGAGGGGACCATCTCAGGGTCCAGGGCAGGGCCGGGGGGGGGGGTGGCAATGTGGGGTGATGGGGTGGGAAGAGGAGACAGACACGTAGAGGCTGAACCAGCAGGCCTGGGTGGACTTGGGGTGAGGGGGCAACAGAGAGGACCCCAGGCCAGGGCACGGCCCCCAGGAGGAGAGATTTCTAGAGGAAGACAGAGATGTGAGTGGGGGTCAGGGGCCGTTTAGGGGACTCTGCAGTTTCAGTGGGGAGTTGCATTGGCAGCACGGTGGGTGCTGGGGGGAGGCACACGGGACATGGCCGGCAGAGCCCCAGGGTGACCACGGGGCCTCACAGCCACCTCCTGCCTTCACGCCTGTTTACTGCTAACATGTACAAGGACCCCAGGGCAGGCAGGCTGGGGTCCCGGCACCGGTTCCCAGGCCATTTGCCGAAGGAAAGAGTGAGGTATGAGAACACGTGGGAAAGTGGAGGAATACTTTTTCCCACTGAAGCAACGTTATAGCTTCCGGTTGGCATGATCAGGGCAGCGGGTGTCTTTGTCGAGAAGATGTGGGGGAGGAAGCAGGACTCCACTGGCGGCAACCAGGCAGCATCAGCAGAGACAGCTCAGTTGCCTTCACGCTCTGCATGCGTTTCTGGTTTTCATAAACTGACGTATAGACGGCACTTTTTCCTGTGCCAGGCACTGTGCTAAGCAGGTCTCAAACTCCAATTCGCTTAATCCCAGTGATAACCCTGTGGTTCAACGTCTGACTGTATGTATTTTGCCTTTTGTGGAAACGTCCAAGATAGGAGCAAGGACACTCCTGGGCCCAGAAGCCAGCGTGCTCCCTGGAAGGAGAGCAGTGCTGGGGACGGAGCAGCCTCGGGGGAGGGAGCAGCCTCCGGAAGGGGGCAGCTGGGAATCAGCCCCACCCTCCGCCACCCTCACTCAGACCCCCATCCTGGCCTCTACCAGACGAGCCCCCAGAGGGCCCAGGACCAGGGCTGGGGCGTTTGCTCCTGGATCTGTGCTCGCTCTTTCAGGCTAAGTACTGGTTGCTTCTGGCCACACTGTCTCCTTTGTTCCCCCCAGGCCCCTTGGGTTTTAAGGGAAACGGCCCTGACATCCAGGTCTGCTGAGCTCCAGGCCTGGAGGACTCGATCTCGTTGCTGGGACAGCCCTAGCCTTTCAGCCACTCCCCACCGGCCAGCTGTGGGCAGGGACCCCTGAGCTGCCCCTGACAGGAGCCGAGGAACTGAGCCCAGACGCACAGCAGTCTCACCACAAGCAGGGTCAGCCAGACCCAGGCCCCCAGGGAGACAGCCTGCACCTGCACGAGAGCCACACACAAGCCCTCCCAGGGGCACTAGAGGCCCGGATGCAGGGCCCACGCTGGGGGGAAAGGAGCCTGACCCCATCTGGGCGGAGTGACCCCAGCTGCCCTCCAGCCCCTCCCAAGCCACTGCCCCAGAGGCTGCCAGGCGGTTTGCTCCCTCAGGGGCAGCTGGATGGGCTCTGCCAGGATCTTGCAGGTGGCGGGGCCGCCCGGAGCCCGGGACCAGCCAAGGCCCGGGCTCCAGCTCCTGTGCCCAGAGCAGCCTCCTCGAGGGTCTCGGCCCTGTGGTTCCCCAGGCCCACAGCCGTGTCCCCACACACTGGGAAGCCGGTGACCCAAACGGGGTCAGCAGGACCCTGGCACCCCTCCCCCAACTCTGGGGCTCAGACTTTGGTCAAGTCAGGCCATCACCGGACAGCTTCCTGGGGGCAGTAGTGGAGGGAACTTGGAGTGGACAGAAACCCTCCCCTTCCACAGGTCACTCACCATGTGACCTCGGACAGACTGTCCGGTCCCAGCCGCAGCCTGGGCCTGCGTGCCCTGCTCTGAAAATCAGGACAGTACGTCACCCGTCACAGGGGTTGAGACTGGAGCTCTGTCCTGGTAAAAGAGCTCAAAACCTGGTAGAAGAAGGGGGCGGCCGAGGGGCAGGGCATGGGAGCGGGGGGTACCAGGACACTCTGAGAACGCCTGCCGCTACTAAGCAGGCCACCCGCCCTGGTCCCCTAGGCCACTCCAGCATCTCTGCCCGTCCCCTTCCTCTGGGCAAGGCCGGCTCATCAACCAGATGGGGAGTGGCGTCCCATTACGATGGACAAGGACCCTCTAGAGACCGAGGGTGGGCAGGGGCCACCACGGGCAGCATTTCCAGCTGGCCTCTTCAGGCACCTCCCAGGAGACAATCCCTTGGGTCAAATAAATTTGAGAAATTCTGCACTCGGCCGCTACAGCAACTCACAAAGTGCAGGGATGTATTGACCACCTGGGAAGCACAGTGGACTTCATCAAAAACGATGTTTCGGGCTTCCCTGGTGGCGCAGTGGTTGAGAGTCTGCCTGCCGATGCAGGGCACGTGCGTTCGTGCCCCGGTCCGGGAAGATCCCACATGCCGCGGAGCGGCTGGGCCCGTGAGCCGTGGCCACTGAGCCTGCGCGTCCGGAGCCTGTGCTCCGCAACGGGAGAGGCCACAACAGTAAGAGGCCCGCGTACCGCAAAAAAACCAAACAAACAAAAACAAAACAAAAAAAAAAAACGATGTTTCCCAAACTTATTTGCTTGGATTCTTTTTTTTCTAGCCACACCTGTTAACGTCCCCTGGAGCCCGTGTCCTGAGTAGCCCAACTGGGAAATTCGGCCAAAATGTGTCTCAGAACAAGTTAAAGGGTGTGACCTCTGGGTGTGACCTGCCCTGTTCCATGACACCCTTGTCCCCTCCCTGCCTCCACTGCATGCTCAGTAGGAGAAAGAGCCGAGTTCCAACACCCCGTCCTCAGACTCTCTCTTCTCCATTCAGGGACAGGAAATCATTCAACTAATGAAGCCGCTTACACCCGTGTCCAGGAGTGGGTAGGAACCAGACGTCCACAAAATGGATTTTCCAGAAAAACAGAAATTGGCAGTCTTCCCTCAAGCTGGTATCAGGAGGGAAAAAACCATGAACAATTTAAATAATGACAGAAGAGAAAACTCACGACATTCCCTGAATTCCCCTCTTAGGCTGAACCGGGGCCTGAGAAGTCCCAGGAAAACAATTTTAACTCTTCACCCAGCGCTTCGGCACCTTGTAACCTCGTGCTGGGAAGGAGCCTGGAGGGGCCCGGGAAGCATTCCCCACCATGTGGCCTCGGGCCAGCCCTTCCTCTGCACCCACGGCCTCAGCCGTGGACGCTGAACTGGACTCGGGAAACCGGGGAAAGAAACGCAGAACAAGGTGATCACGGGATGAGGCAGCCAGTGTGTCCTGAATTACATTGCTCTGAATTTTAACCCTAAGCAGGTATTAGGTTTGCGGGGCAGGGTTGGCGCTCATGTCCATTTGCCATCTGGACACAGGGGCTTAGGGCAGATGAAACGTTCTCCTTCAGTGACGACACACAGTCATCACACACCCACTCATGGCTGCCTTTATTGTACTTACGGATTTGTTCGTGCGTGTACTCCCCCAAGTATTGATAATGCAATGAGCACCGTTAGCCCCCAGACCTTATGGGCTCCCTCCATCCCCCCTCCCCACCTTCCTCACCATCCCAGAGATGATTGCCAGCCCGTGCTGACGTTTGTTTGCTTCCTTTGCTGTTCATAAACAGTTTTATCGATCCAGAAGTATGCCGAAATCGTCCGATGTTCAGTTTGTCTCCCTGCTGATGAGATCCACCAGCCACTGGCATGGCTCGTCTCCTGCCGGGGAACCCTCTGCTGTTGCAGCACCACGACTGGCCCATCCTTTCCCCGGGGTGCTCTGCGCCACCTCCTGCCTTTTGCACAAGTTGTGCACCTGTGCACACGGCCTCAGGGCGTGTGAATGTTCAACTTTGTAATATGAGCCCAAATTCTTCTGAAGTGATTGTTCAAATCTATCTTCCCACCAGAAAGAGAAGGTCCTACAGACCCAACCTGGTTCACCACGTGGCAGGCTCTAGACTGCACTTAAGACGGAGTCACGGGTGCTCCTCATTTGTGCCTCATGTGCTGTCAGCCGTCTGTCTTCCCTCATCTGAGAGATGCCTGCCCATGGCTTTTTCCCATTTTGCTATTGAGTTGTATGTCCTTTTCTTATTGGTCCGTCAGAATTCTTTACATATGCTGGATCCTAATTCTCTGTCCATTATTTGCCTTGAGAATATCACCCAGTCCATAGCTTGCTTTTTGCTCTCTTTAATCGGTCTCTTAATAGACAGGATTCTTAATTTTAATATCTTCAAATTAATCTAGTTTCCACTTATGGCTAGCGATTATGGTGTCTTGCTTGTGAAATCCTTCCCTGCTTCCCCCCACCACCCACAGGTTGGGGGAGGCTGGGCACTGAGAGGGAAGAGCAAGAATCCTATGGAAGAGGATGTCCAGCGAGGAGGAGGCTGGGGGAGACCCTGAGACACCCCAGAGTGGTGTGAGGTCTCTGAGCACAGGGTGAGCTTGGGCTGGGAGGAGGAAGAGGAGGCAGAGTGACCCCTGTGGATCTGCGCGCCCAGGGCGCTGGGACCCTCTGCCTTCTCAGGGAGAACCAGGCTGTGCCAGAGGGGGCAGCAGACAAGCTACCTTCTGGCAGAGGGCCGCAGAGAACAAGGACTGACTGTCCCCGCTGCCAAGGCCTGGGCAACCCCGCATTCCCAGAATGCCTGCCCCCAAGACAAGCTGAAGGGCGAGGGGGAAGAATTGGCCTTGACATCTCCCATCTCCCAAGAGGGGCCAGGAAAAGTCACCGGGAATGGGCAAGATTAAGTTTTGCACCCCAGATGTGCATGGGGGCTTCAGAGCCCGGTTCATTCCCAGAGAAATACTGAGTTTCTACCTTTCCCAGCTGACAGGCCCGTCTGCCCCTGCATCGGGACCTCGGCACCTGGAAGGGCCCCTGGTGGGTTTAGAGGCAGACATGCTGGGCTTGCCCAGCGTCTGGTTTTCGGTCCTGACTCTGGGCACCCGGGTGGAACACACTCCATCCTGGGCCCACCGTCCCCTCTGCGGCAGGAAGGGACCAGCCTGAGTGACGCTGTCCACGCCTTACATATGCAGACAGGACCAGGGTGGGGTTGGTGTCGCCGCCAGGCCAGTAGCGGAGCAGCAGGAATGGCAGCCTGGGCTGGCAGCTGCCAACGGCCCCTGCAGCCAGGGCAGGAGGCCCAAGGTGTCCATCAAACATGCCGACCGATGGCCATGCAGCTCCGCCCCAGCTGCGCAGGCACAAGACTCCTGTCCCTCCCAGACTGACAAAGTGCCACACGGCAGGGCACCGCTCTGAGGAACAGCACAGAGCCACGTTTGCAAAGGCAAAAAGAAACGGGTGAAGTGAATTCCGCTCATATATTGTATTTAGGCCAAACATATCAATTGTCAGTTTCAACGTGTAGCCGATATAAAAATTATTGATGAGCTATTTGCGTGTTTTTCTACTAAGTCGTTGTCAACATCCGGGTGTATCAGTCACAGTGCCTCTCAATCAGATGGCCACATCTGATCAGGGACTGGGGGCCGCCACATCAGATGTGCAGAGCAGAAAGGACACCAGGGCAGTGGATGAGAACAAGAAAAAGTGCAGGCGCACTGTTTAGAAAAGAGAAGCCGATGGTCAGTGCAGGGAATGACCAGAAAAAGGGCTGTTTCCGTGCTCAGCTTCCACCGAGCCTGGCGTGGCCATGTCTCCCGAGGGTGGGCTGAGGGCCTTAGGACTGATTTTTCTAGCATTTCAGTGACAGCCACGTGGTTCTCGCCAAGCCAAGGGCATGACTGCCCCCTGCTGGACTCGCTGCTCCCTGCATCCGTCCTCTTAGGTGGGGAAATCCTGGCACCCAGTGGGCACAGCCGGCATTTCCGCAAGAGGGAAGCTCCCATGGCCGGGCTGGGGCTCAGAAGTATAGGGGCCGTCGGTGAAGGGGGTTAGAAGGTACAAACTTCCGGTTATAAAACAAATAAGTTCTGGGGACATAATATACAGCATGGTGACCATAGTTAATAACACTGTATTGCCCATTTGAAAATGGCTGAGAGAATAGATCTTAAAAGTTCTCATCACAAGAAAATTAAAATGTGGTAACTATGTATGGTGACGGGTGATAACTAGACTTATTGCGGCCATCATTCTGCAATATATACACACACTGACTATTACATTGTACACCTGAAACTAATATAAATGTTACAGGTCAATTATACCTCCATTTAAAAAAAAAGAACAGGGCCACCTGGACCCAGTTTACCAAAAACATCAGAAATGGGGCTGGGAAAAAGCTGAGGCCAGTGAGGCAATAGAATAACTTAAAGGGGATGTCAGAAAACACAGTAATCAAGATTTTATTTATATATATATATATATATTTAAAGTAATTTTAAAAATCAAAATTAACACTAAAATACCCGTGATGAACAAAATATCAAATGTTAAATAAATACAGGATCTGACCCTCACCCAGTCCTGGAGGTGGTGGGGTCCTGCTTGGCTTTGGAGAGACCCACCTAAGCCGGCCCAGGACTCTCCCAGCTGCCAGAGGTTCTTTCTGGAAGAAGGTGGGTGTGTTAATCTGCTCAGGAGGCCATAACAAAATACCGTAGAACTTGGGGGGCTTAAACAACAGAAGTTTATCTTCTCACAGTTCTGGAGGCCGGAGTCCCGGATGCAGGGGCCATGGTATCTCCTGGTGTGCAGATGCCTACTCTCTCCGTGTCCACACGTGGCCTTTCCTCGGTGCAGAGAGAAACCTCTGGTGTCTCGTCCCCTTCTCTTTTTTTTTATAATTTTTTATTTTATATCGGAATATAGTTGATTAACAATGTTGTGCTAGTTTCAGGTGTACAGCAAAGTGATTCAGTTGTACATATACATGTACCTATTCTTTTTCAAATTCTTTTCCCATTTTGGTTGTCACATTCTCTTCCCTTTCTGATCCGGACTTCAGCCCTATAGGATCAGGGCCCCACCCCGATGTCCTTATTTAACCATAATTGCCTCCCGAAAGGCCCCATCTCCAAATACAGTCACATTAGGAGTTAGGGCTTCAACGTGTGAATGTTGGGGGCACAGTTCCGTCCACAGCAGTGAGATACAGATGCGGGAAGCAAACCTCCTGCTACCTTCCCGCTTCTCTCTGGCCCTCTGAAGCGCCTGGGGGAGACTCTGTAGTCAGGCAGCTGGACCCTAGAACCTGCCCAGCACCCTCCAACCTTTGGCAAAGACATGGGATGAGCATGGGCTCAATAACCCGCAAACTCCACCCGCCTGCGCAGTCCGTGGTGTCCTCACAGCTCAGACCAGGCTCCCCTGGCCCTCCTGAGCGGCCAGGCCATGGGGCCAGCAGTGCAGCCACCGCCCACCCCACAGGGTCTCCTGGATTCAGAGCTGACAGCCGAGGTGCAGGAGACCTGCCCCACAAGGGTTCCTTCTGCTCCCATGAGGATCCCGATGGCGGCCTCTGAGCTGTTGGATCCTTCATTTCCGTGACTCCCCATAGAGGGCCCACGGTCACCCACTAGGAAACCCGGGACAGCCGAGGTCACGCAGACTGGCTGCCTCTGTCCATGGCTGTCCAGGGCCTGCCCCGCGGGGCCAGTGCACTGCGGGGATGGAAGATGGACCTTGGTTTCTCTGGGCACCTCCAGCCAAACGGAACTGATTTCTTGGGAGATTTTGCAAGAGATTCGAGACTCCTTTTCCCACAGAAGTAGCCTGGAGGTGGGAGGACGGTCTGGTTTACAACTTGCCCTCTGAGAGGCGCAACCAGAAGTGGCCTGGGGGAACTGCCCAGAAACGTAACAATCCCCCTTCACGGTCATTCCCTGTGCTGACCAGCGGCTTCTCTCTGTCTTTTTTTTTAGTGCTTTCCCAAAAGAATTGAACACACATCCACCTATGTGTTAAAACGCGCTTAAAAATGGTTCATTTTGTGAATTTCACCTCCATTTTTTTTTTTAAGTGCTTGAATCCCTGCAGGACACTCTGAGCCCAGCTGTGGAGCCCGTGGTGGTTTAGTACCTGGGGAGCTCCAGACTTTCGGGGGCTACTTCAGGTGATGCCATTCATCCGTCGTGCCCCCGGACACAAAGGACAGAAGTGCACCCCTTCATCATAGATGTGTGCTGCATTCCAGCCCCAAAGAGATCTTAGAGGCTCAGCTGTACAACGGGTCCCCAAAGCCACTGACCCTCTGCCTACTGAGAGGTGGGGTCTCTAAGAGGTCTTAGAGACTCAGCTGTAAAACGGGTCCCCAAAGCCACTGACCCTCTGCCTACTGAGAGGTGGGGTCTCTAAGAGGTCTTAGAGACTCAGCTGTAAAACAGGTCCCCAAAGCCACTGACCCTCTGCCTACTGAGGGGTGGGGTCTCTAAGAGGTCTTAGAGACTCAGCTGTAAAACGGGTCCCCAAAGCCACTGACCCTCTGCCTACTGAGAGGTGGGGTCTCTAAGAGGTCTTAGAGACTCAGCTGTAAAACGGGTCCCCAAAGCCACTGACCCTCTGCCTACTGAGAGGTGGGGTCTCTATCACCTCCTTAAAGCTGGTAGATGGCTCCTCCAGCAGAGGATGGAAGAGGGAAGATCTCTTGGTTCAGAGGCCAGTCAGCGTGCTGCTGGGGTCCAGCTCCCTGGACCTTCACCCTGGGAGACTCCCTCTCTGAACCTGGCCACCGCCTGGAGAAGCCCAATCCACATGGACAGGCCACAGGCAGGCGCCGCCTTGGAGTCCGGCCTTCGGCACCACTGGGATGGTCTAGCCTCAGGCTCCAGCACTGGCACCTCCCAGCCGGGCCCAGACAACCTGGAACAGAGACAAAGCTACCCCACTGTGGCCGGCTCGAACTCCTGACCTCCAGGCCCCTCCGTGAGTGTAATAAAAGTGGGACTGTTTTATCTCACACAATTAAGGTTGAGGTGGTGTGTTTCACAGAAATAGAAAACCGGATCGTCAAGAGAGTTCCTTCTTTGAGTGACGGCTGCCCCATCACTTCCAATTTGAACGACCTCAAACTGATATCTTTTCCATCTAAAACGTCATGCTTTGCAGACATCTGAGCTCGCCCGTGTAAAGGCTTGGTGAAGGGCAGTATTCTCAGGAAGTACGGAGCCCTCTGGAAAGCTCTACTGCTCAGAACCTCCCATTGCAAGGGACAAAACACGAGCCAAACCAGCTTAGCCCAGAAAGGCAGGTGTCAGCGGGGCCAGGGCAGCCTCAGGCTGGATCCAGGGACCAAGGAGAGGTCGTGGGCGTGTCCACCCCCTCTCTTAATCTCTCTCCCTCTGATGGCTTCTTTCCCTCCTTCTGGACCTTCTCCACATGGCCAAGGGAAGGGTGGACTTGGCCACAGAGTCCCCGGTTCACACTGTCCCATGTCAGCAACCCGGATGGAAGCCCCCCCTTCGGTGCGTGTCACACGTGCAGATTCACACCCCTATACGCACACACCCACACGTGCACACATGGGAAGGACTCTCTCTACATAGCAAGACTTTGGGTCATAATTTCTACTTCCTTAGAAGCTGCGTACACGCTCATGTACGTGTACACAGATGCACGGGGCACCTGTACATACACACAAGCACACATACACACACACACGCTCACAGGTGCGCACACACACTGGGTCTTCTGATCCCCACATTCACGTTGGGGCCACCTGCCCTGGTCTCGCCCTGCTGTGCCCACAGGAGGTTTTCCAAGACCGGGCAAACGGCAGAACGATCCCTTTCTAACAACCCTTCCTGTGAAGAAGGTAGACAGACCTTCTTAACAAAAGACATCTAACAGAGGGAAATATTTGCACTGAAATGCAAAAATTGCTACTCCAAGAGCATTTTTAATTATCTCTTTGAAACTGGAAAGTGTCTTGTGTGGGTGCAGAACCCATAGGCTTGTTTCTCACTTTTCACTGCGTTACCGTCCTCGGGAGGGGCCCTGAGGGGTGGCATCCCCGTCCTGGGCCCTAATGCTGACTCCCATGTTTTCTTGAGGTGCCCTGGCTGAGGACCATGCAAACCCTCCAACCTCGAAGCCTCGCTCCTGAGATGAAGACAGAGCTGCCGCTCCCAGGCTGTGAGCTTGGTACTGGGGCTCTCCCTCCCTCTGCCTCTTGCCCCAGCCAGGCTCCCACTCCTTTGTTTATTCTACAGATATTGACAGAGCATCTTCTACGTGCCAGACGTGTGCATCCGTCAACTGAGACCTGCTTTCAGCTTGGAACATTTAAACCAAGTAATTCTCCCGTTGCCTTAAGTCAACCATGATAGAGCTGCAAACGTGAACTTCTGATCTGCAGGATGCTCTGGGGACAGCAGTTCAGTGGGCAGGGGGCTCTGCCCTTTACAAGAGACAGATTTTTACACAAGACTATAAAGCCTCGTATGTTATCTTCTTCCAGAACTCAGACTCCCACTTCCCTTTTCCTGAGAAATTCATCAGAAGCGGGGTTCCCAGCCCCAGCACGACTGACACTGGCGCTGGATCACTTCCTGTCGCGGGACCCCTGGGGCGCCTGCTGTGGAATGTGGAGCATCTTCCTGGCCTCTACTTGCTACGTGCCACCCCTGCCCACTGTGACAACTGCTGGTGTCTCCAGACTCCGTCCCGTGTCCCCTGGAAGGCAGTGCCCCCTCCTGTCCAGCACCACTGATTCAGAGGAAATACTTCTCCTAGATTGGAGTCTTTTTGAGCCCGTTAGAGAAACTAACGGCTTCCTGTACATGTGAGGAAGGTCTCTGCACATCACCTGGCCAAGAACACCTTCCTGAGAGAGCAGGCCCAGCGAGCAGGACGTTGTTACAGGGAAATCTCCGACGGCAGCTTTGGCCGCCGCCTTCACCATCGTGCCCTCTACTTCCCCATGATGATCGGACGGTCCGTCCAGGTTTCTACTTTTGACTGAGCCTTATCATTCCTGATACATCTTGACAGGCTTCTCCACTGCACACGGTTTGAATGAATTTCCTGTGAGGAGCCTTTCATCTCAAACCTAAACAGCCAAGGAGCATCCCTACCAGAGAGACAGTTGCTGAAACGCAAGGAGCATAATTGCTTCAAAGGAGGCGGCTTGGAGCCTGGGCGGGAGCCGGGGGTTCACTTCCGAGGACACAGCCCCTGTTTGAGCTCTTGCTTCTGTGACTCTTTCTGCAGTTTGGATCCGCTGTGTGAGTTCTTGTCCCTGAGGAGCTGGTGCCCCTCGGTCCCCGGCCTCCCTTCCCCGTCTGGGGGGGATTTTCCCACATCCAACTCCACGAGCTTCTGGGAGCATCTAGAACCTTCTAGGAGCACCCAGAACCTTCCAGAACCAGGCCCAGATTCTTCTGCCAGGGAGAAATGACCTTTGCACTTTTTACTCCATGAAGTATCAGAAAGGAAAAATCATTATTTCCCCTCAAGGCTTTTATACAAATAAGCAAAATTCTAAGCAACAGGAAAAGAGAAAGGGAAGTGCCCAGTTTTTTGTTTTTTTTAATCCAGTGAAAGTTGTCCTCTTCGTTTGTTCTGCCGGAAGGGTTTGTTTAAATTATTGGAACATAATAAACGATAATATGTGTTTTTATTAAACTGAAGTTCTGTAAAAGATATTCCTAAAACCAAGATGACTTCAAAAATTTCTTTCAGGAAAAATGATTGCTGTCTTTAGCTATAAAAACAAGCCAGAACAGAGTCTCCCAAAGGGGGTCATTGTGTTTTTTTAAAAGAACCTTAGTGGGGCTTCCCTGGTGGCGCAGTGGTTAAGAATCCGCCCGCCAATGCAGGTGACACGGGTTCGAGCCCTGGTCCGGGAGGATCCCACATGCCGCAGAGCAACTGAGCCCGTGTGCCACAGCTACTGAGCCTGTGAGCCACAACTATTGAGCCCGCGTGCCACAACTGAAGCCCTCAGGCCTAGAGCCTGTGCTCTGCAACAGAGTAGCCCCTGCTTGCCACAACTAGAGAAATCCCGTGCCCGCGCGCAGCAGCGAAGACCCAGTGTAGCCAAAAAAATAAAATAAATAAATAAATTTAAAAAAAAAAAAAAAAAAAGAACCTTAGATATTTACTTGAAAAGCGTGAGTTTGAAACTTCTGCTGTGAGCATAGCTAAAGCTATGTCTTTATCTACCTAGATAACACGTTAAAACAACAAGAAGAGTTTTTTTTAAACCCCATGTTCAGAAAAACTAGGAGATAAGTATAAAGTACAGACTCTGAAAATACACATAAGGGAGGGGAGCTAAAACTGGGCAGAAGGAAGACGGGCATCTCCGAGGGTGGTGGGCAGATCCCAGGCAGTGGATCTCAGAAAGAACCAGCAGGACGCATCCCTCGTAGATGAAAGGGGCTCGCTTGGAAGTGAAAACACTTGATTGTAACCAATGTGGGGATTGCAGAAAGAGGAGGAAGTCACACTGTCAGCAAAAATCCACCTGCGTCCAGGTTGGCTCCAAGAGCCCGAGAAGGTAGCAGACACACGTGGTTACATGAACCAGCAGTGTTTGCAGGAAGAGGTCCACTCAGGAGGGCGGAGGAACAAGCTTTGGAGT
Organism: Tursiops truncatus; assembly: GCF_011762595.2. Taxonomy (NCBI): domain Eukaryota; kingdom Metazoa; phylum Chordata; class Mammalia; order Artiodactyla; family Delphinidae; genus Tursiops; species Tursiops truncatus. The sequence goes on along the minus strand of NC_047039.1, from coordinate 112,088,671 downwards.
TGTGAGGCTGGGAGGTATGCTGAGCCCTCACCCAGAGCATCCACACAGGCAACAGGACAAAAATCAACAAGTGGGATGATGTCCAACTAAGAAGCTTCAGCCCAGCAAGGGAAAGAATCCACAAATGAAAAGGCAACTTGCGCACTGGGAAAGAATACTTGCAAACCGTATGTCTGAGAAGGAGTTAATATCCAAACTAGATAAGGAACTCACACAACTCAACAGCAAAACCTAACCAATGTTTAAATGGGCAGAGGATGTAAATAGACGTTTTTCCGAAGAAGACAGGCAGATGGCCAAGAGGTACATGAAAACGTGCTCCACGTCACTAATCATCAGGGAAATGCATATCAAAACCACAATGAGATGTCAACTCACACCTTTCAGAATGGCTATCGTCAAAAAGAGAAGAGATAACAAGTGTTGGTGAAGATGGGGAGAAAAGGGAACCCTCGTGCACTGCTGGTGGGAATGTAAATTGGTGAAGCCACTATGGAACACGGTACAGAGGGTCCTCAAAAAATTTTTAAAAAGGGCTACCATATGACTCAGCAAATCCACTCTTGGTTGTATGTTCAAAGGTAATGAAAACAGGATCTAGAAGAGATACATGCACTCCTCCCCCATGTTTATTTCAGCTTCATTCACAATAGCCAAGATATGGAAACAATCTAAGTGTCCATGAACAGATGAGTGGATAAAGAAGATGTGGTGTATATACAATGGAATATCATTCATCCATGAGAAAGAAGCACATCCTGCCATTTGTGACAACATGGAGGGACCTTGAGGGCATTATGCTGAGTGAAATAAGAGGCTTAGACTGAGAAAGACAAACACTTTAAGATATCACTTATATGTGGAATCTAAAAGAGCCAAACAACTAAGAGAAAACAAAATGTGAAAGAATTTAGAAAAATATTTATGTCATATCATTAAATATAAATGGGTTTAACTTATTATTCAAAGAAACAGACTTTCAGGTTGTACCTAAAAGCAAATCCAGTTCTATGCTGCTCAAAGAAATACATCTAAAATTACTAGAAATTTCGAAAATAAAAGGTTGTCAGTGGTATGTCAGGAAATGGAAAAAAGCAACTACGATTATGTGTTAGAGGATTATATGTTAAATACTGTCTACAGAAAATGAGGAATAAAGTTTAATATATACAGTTAAAATAGTAAAGGCAACACTATCACAAAAGACAAAATCTTTCTAAGTATCATGACCTCAAATGGAGGAGAAAGGAATGAAGGACAATGAAAATGGTAAATATGGAAGTAAATGTAAATGAATATTAAATGTATAAAACAAAAAGATAGGAAATACAGAAGAGTGTGAGAGACATAGTAGATGGAGAGAAAATCTAACACACATTTCACTAGGGTCCCAGAATAGGACGAGGCACAGAATGAGAAGCAATATATAAAGAGGTAATGGTTAAGAACTTCGCAAAATTGATGAAAGACATCAGTCTACAGATTCAAGAAGCCTTGTGAATCCCCAACGAGGATAAATAAGAATAAATCTATAACTAGACGTTCATAGTATAAACCTGTTTAAAAATCTGCAATAAAGAGAAAATCTTAAGCAGCCAAAGAAATAAAGAAGGTTGTTGAATTTTCACACACACAAAAAAACAATGAAATGATATCTTTGAAGTGATAAAAAAAATAATAATAGTAATAGCAATTGTTCTACCTAGAATTATCAGATAGAAGAGGTGGGGTGTTGGGAAACAATATACTCTTTACAGGAAATACACCTAAAACACAAATATACTTAAAAATTGAAAGTAGGGCTTCCCTGGTGGCGCAGTGGTTGAGAGTCCACCTGCCGATGCAGGGGACACGGGTTTGTGCCCTGGTCCGGGAAGATCCCACGTGCCACAGAGCGGCTGGGCCCGTGAGCCATGGCTCCTGAGTCTGCGCGTCCGGAGCCTGTGCTCCACAACGGGAGAGGCCACACCAGTGAGAGGCCCGCGTACCGCAAAAAAAAAAAAAAAAAAAATTTGAAAGTAAAAGAATAGGAAAAGATAGCATAAAATACCAGCCAAAGGAAAGCTGGTGTAGCTATCTATATCAATATCAGAAAAATAAACTTTAGAGCAAAAAACATTACTAGACATAAGACAGACTTAATATTGATAAAATAATCAATTTATCAGGAATAATGACAATTCTAAATTTTTATGTACCTAATAAACAAAGAAAAATAGACAATTACACATCATGGGAGATTTTAATACAATCTCAGTAATTAAATAGAACAATCATTTGAAAATCAGTATGGATATAGAATATTTGATCAACATGGCCAAGAAAACTGAGATTTGTTACTTCTTACAACTCCACACATTCTTCCCAAATGCACTCAGAGCATTTACAAAAATTAACCATATACTGAGCCAGAAAGGATGTCTCAAAAGTGTGAAAGGGCTGATATCATGAGGGGTACATTCTCTGACTTCAGGGAGTGTAGCAGATTGTAGTTTCCATAAAAATAGCTTCAACAGTATTTCTGTTTCAAGGTCTTCCAGAACTGTGTAGAGATGGAGTCTAATTCCCCTAGCTTGGAACTTGGCAGGGCTTTACCTTCAAGAACCAGAATCTAGCGGGATTGATGCTGAGAGACATCTAGGGCTGGGTTACAAAGCTGATGCCACCCAGCTAGCTCTCTCTCAGACAGGTCTCACCCTTAGAACACAGCCATAATGTCGTGAGGAAGCTGAGGACACATGGAGAGCTCGTGTGAAGGTTTTCTGACCCAGCTAAGGTCCCAGCTGATGCATGAATTACTAGATGTGTGAATGGATGAAACTTCAGATAATTCCAGCCCCCCGCCTTTGAGTCATCCCCACTGAGCCCTACCCAAACTTCAGTTCCTGAGCAAAATAAATACCACTGTTGTTGTCATTTTAAACCACTATGTTTTCGGGTGGTTTGTCACAAAGCAATATGTAACTGAGACACATCAAGCTAGAAATCAATACCCAGGGCTTCCCTGGTGGCGCAGTGGTTAAGAATCCGCCTGCCAATGCAGAGGACACAGGTTCGAACCCTGGTCCAGGAAGATCCCACATGCTGTGGATGCAGCTAAGTCCATGCACCACAACTACTGAAGCCTGCGCTCTAGAGCCCGTGCTCCGCAACAAGCGAAGCCACAGCAATGAGAAACCCACGCACGGCAATGAAAAGCAGCCCCCACTCGCCGCATCTAGAGAAAGCCCGCGCACAGCAACAAAGACCCAACACAGCCAATAAATAAATAAATAAATAAAAATTAGAAATCAATAACCAAAATAAATCAGGAAATTTCCATTCTTGGAAATTACCGTTACATTATTATGAGAATATTTTTAACGAAATAATAATCAAATTGTAATACATCAAAACTTGTGAGATGCAGCTTAAGTCATGGCTTAGAAATGTATAGCCTTAAAAAGTATGTAAAATTAATAAGAAATGCTAAAAATTAATAGATGAGCATCCATCTTTTAAAAGCCTAGAGAAGGAATAATAAAGTAAACCCAAAGAAAATGGATGGAATAATACAAATAATAGAAATTAATGAAATACAACAGCATTTAATACAAAGTTTTCAACAAAATGTAAATTTGGTTCTTTGGAAGAACTAATACAATTGATAGATCCATGATGAAGAGGTTAATGAAAGAGAGAGAGAGAGAGGAGGCATAACTAACTAGTATCAAAAATGGAAAAGAGGACATCGCTACAGATCTTGTGCATATATACACAAAAGATATTAAAGTGATATTATGTACAACTCTATGCCAATAAGTTTGAAAATTAGATTAAATGGACAAATTCTAAGAAAAATACAACTTACCAAAACTAGTATAAGTATAGATTCTAAATATTCCTAAGATCGTTAAATAACAAACCCAGTAATAGATACAAAGAATAGCATAAGACACTCAAATGTGTTCCAGAAATTCCTAGTTACCGATATTTAAAAATCTATCATTGTCCCTCACAACAGTGACAAACTAAAAATGAAAAATCATTTGACCATCTTACTAGTGAAGAAAAAGCATTCTATATATTCAACATCTATTCATGATAAATAGCTTGTAACAAACTAGAAATCAAATGGAGCTAGGAAAATATCAAAGATATCTACCAAAAAATAACACAACACACAACCCACTTGAACTCTTGTTCCAAGAAACTGCAATGCTTATTAATTTCGGGTAGGAGTGCAAAATGGTACAGCTACTTTTGAAAACAAGTTGGCAATTTTGCATAAACCTACCACGTGACCCAATGGTTTCACTCTTGGTATCTACCCAAGAGAGAAGAAAATGTCTGTCCATACTAAGACTTGTACACTATTTATGATAGCTTTGTCTATAATAGCCCCAAACTGAAAACAACACAAATGTCCATCAGTTGGTGAATGGATAAACTGTGGTACATCCAACATTTAAAAGGAACAAACTATTGATATATGCAGAGTCATGGATGAACCTCTAACTATTACACTAAGTGAAAGAAGTCATATTCAAGTGGCTACGTAATTGCCCTGAATCAGAATATCCTTCAACTTCTGAACAGACAATGAAGACAGTAATTAAGGAACTAAGACGGGGTGGTTTGGCAATACCATGTGGAACCCAGATAGAAATCTGTGCATAAATGGATACTTGATTTATTACAAAAGTGGCATTGCAGAGAATTCAGGAATTATGTCTCCACTTAATGGTTCTGGGCAATTAAATATTCATATTTTTAAAATATGGAATCAATACTTCACATTACATAGAGCAATCAATCCCATATGGACTGTAGAGCTAAATCTGGAAGGAAAAACAATAACTGTTTAAAGATAATACAAAAAAACAGCTTTTTTGGGCTTCCCTGGTGGCACAGTGGTTGAGAGTCCGCCTGCAGATGCAGGGGACACGGGTTCGTGCCCCGGTCCGGGAAGATCCCACATGCCACGGAGCAGCTGGGCCCGTGAGCCATGGCCGCTGAGCCTGCGCGTCCGGACCCTGTGCTCCGCAATGGGAGAGGCCACAACAGTGAGAGGCCCGCGTACCACAAAAAAAGAAAGAAAGAAAAAAAAATTCTGCTTGCAGATTGAGTGGCTCCCATTTTAGCTCATGTCTGCCTTCCTGGTTCTCACATAGCGGAAAGAAGCTACCTGACAATTTCAACATGTCACCTAGAAATCTCTCAACCAGATCCACAGGTACATTTTCTATCTTCCAAGTTACAGACAACAGGCAACATTTTGTCAATTGTTGAGCTACGTGTTACACCATTTTTCCATCAGCTGCAGCATTTCTTCTTTAAATGCCTTTGCAGACTCCACTACCATTTTGCCATTTTGTTAACCTTTGCTGATAAGTTCTTTGACACTTTTCCATTTTCTGTCCACTGCCTGGTCCCAAAACTAATGCCACATGGGTTGGGTCTGTGTACTGCAGTGTGCCCCTCCCTCTTTCTGGATTCCAATTTCTGCTTCAGTCAGCTTTTGCTACATAACAAGAAACCGCAAAACTACTGGCTGGAAAAAAACACCATTTTATTTGCTCATCGTTCTGTAGTTCAGCAGTTTGGTCTGGGCTCAGCTGGCCTGTTCTTCTACCAGTCTTGATGCTCTCATGCATATGTGGTCAGCTGGTGGGTTGGCTGGTGGCTGGATGACTAAGATGAGGCCCTCAGCTGGAGTAGCTCCTCCTTGCCCCAGGGGTCAGTCATTCTCCATTCTGCTAGCCTGGGCTTCTTCACATGGTGGTCTCAGGACCGCAAACATCAGTGAGACCAGCAAGCCCCAGTGGGCAAAGCCATTCAAGCCCCTGCTTATACTGTGTGTGCTGAGGTCCCGTGGGCTGAGGCAAATCACACAGCCTAGCCCAGAGTCAAGGGGTGGAAAAGCAAAGTCCTAATGGGAGGAGCAGTCACACCTCTGAGGACCACAGGCCTGGAGGAAGAGGATCGCCCCTGAGGCTGGGGAGATCAGGAGAGGCAGGCGGGAGGGGCCCTGTGGGAGGAGCGGGAGAGGAACAGAGGGCGATCACCTCGTCCATTCAGGCCGGAGAGGCTGCTGAGCTCCCAAGCCACTTACCCCCAGCCAAAGCCCCATCCAGGCCGCGTGGGTCCTGGGGGCATAGGAGGGAGGCTGGGGAGAGATCAGGATAGGCAGGTGGGAGGGGCCATCCAGGAGGAGCTGGAGAGGAGCGGAAGGCGGTTGCCCCGTCCACTGGGGCACGGGGAGCCTGCTGAGCTCCCAGGTTGGTCCCCTGTCCTCCAAGGGCCCCCTTTCCCCCGCCCTTCCCCCCCCCCCCCACCAGCCGTAATGGTCCTGGGGGCATAGGAGGGAGGCTGGGGAGATCAAGAGAGGCAGGCGGGAGGGGCCCTGCGGGAGGAGCGGGAGAGGAACAGAGGGCGATGCCTGGCCCGCTCCAGCCCAGGAAACCTGCTGGGCTCCCAGGTGAGGTCCCCCACCCTCTGAGACCAGGAGTGGGAAGCACGCCTGGGCCCCTTCTGTTCCTTGAGCCTAAGCCCCATCCCCCACAGCCCCCAGGACCTTTTCCAGCCCTGTGGGTCCTGAGCATTGGCCCCGCCCACCACCCAAACCTCGCCGGCGCTTAGGCCACGCTCTCCACAGCCAAGGCCTTTCCCACCCACCCACCCCTTTTTTTTCCTTTCCCTCCTCCTCCTTTTTACTATTGTGGTACTGATGTACCTTCCGATTGTTGATTCATCTATACTTTTATTTTTACATTCTTTCTAACATATCTGTTAGTTTCCTAGTCTAATTTTATTTTTTACTTTGTTATTGTTCTCTTTTTTTTTTTTTTGCCACCCCACGAGGCTTGCGGGATCTTGATTCGGGAGCCTGGGGTCGGGGGAAAGCTCCTGCAGTGGGAGCTCTGAGTCCGAACCACTGGACTAACAGAGAACCTCAGACCCCAGGGACTATTCATCGGAGTGAGGTCTCACAGAGTTCCTCATCTCAGCACCAAGACCCAGCTCTACCCAGTAGCCTACAAACTCCAGTGCTGGAAGCCTCAGGCCAAACAACTAGGAAAACAGGAACACAATTCCACTCATTTAAAAAAAAAAAAAAAAAAAGTGAGATGGTAAAAAAATACGTCACAGATGAAGGAGCAAGGTAAAAACCTACAGGACCAAATAAACGAAGAGGAAATGGGCAATCTACCTGAAAAAGAATTCAGAGTAATGATAGTAAAGATGATCCAGAATCTCGGATGTAGAATGGAGGCACAGATTGAGAAAATACAAGAAATGTTTAACAAAGATCTAGAAGAACTAAAGAACAAACAAAGAGAGATGAACAACACAATAACTGGAATGAAAAATAACTAGAAGGAATCAATTACAGAATAACTGAGGCAGAAGAACGAATAAGTGAGCTGGAAGACAAAATGGTGGGAATAACTGCTGAGGAGCAGAATAAAGAAAAAAGAATGAAAAGAATGGAAGACAATCTCAGAGACCACTGGGACAACACTAAACGCACCAACATTCAAATTATAGGGATCCCAAAAGAAGAAGAGAAAAAGAAAGGGTCTGAGAAAATATTTGAAGAGATTATAGTTGAAAAATTCCCTAAGATGGGAAAGGAAACAGTCACCCAAGTCCAGGAAGCACAGAGAGTCCCATACAGGATAAACCCTAGGAAAAACACACCAAGACACATATTAATCAAACTAACAAAAATTAAATTCAAAGAAGAAATATTAAAAGCAGCAAGGGAATAACATACAAAAGAATCCCCACAAGGTTATCAGCTGATTTTTCCGTGGAAACTCTGCAGGCCAGAACGGAGTGGCAGGATATACTTAAAATCTACAACCAAGATTACTCTACCCAGCAAGGATCTCATTCAGATTCGATGGAGAAGTCAAAAGCTTTTCAGACAAACAAAAGCTAAGAGAATTCAGCACCACCAAATCAGCTTTACAACAAATGCTAAAGAAACTTCTCTAAGCAGGAAACACAAGAGAAGAAAAAGACCCACAAAAACAAACCCAAAACAATTAAGAAAATGGTAATAGGAACATACATATTGATAATAACCTTGAATGTAAATGGATCAAATGCCCCAACCAAAAGACACAGACTGGCTGAATGGATACAAAAACAAGATCCATATATATGCTGTCTACAACAGACCATTTCAGACCTAGGGACACATACAGACTGAAAGTGAAGGGATGGAAAATGATATCCCATGCAAATGGAAATCAAAAGAAAGCTGGAGTAGCAATACTCATACCAGACAAAATAGACTTTAAAATAAAGACTGTTACAAGAGATAAGGAGGGACACTACATAATGATCAAAGGATCAGTTCAAGAAGAAGATATAACAATCGTAAATGTTTACACACCCAACATAGGAGCACCCCAATACATAAGGCAAATGCTAACAACCATGAAAGGAGAAATCGACAGTAACACAATAATAGTAGGGGACTTTAACACCCCACTTACACCAATGGACAGATCATCCAAACAAAATAAATAAGGAAACACAAGCTTTAAATGATACAATAGACCAGATAGATCTAATAGATATTTATAGGACATTCCACGCAAAAGTGGCAGAATACACTTTCTTCTCAAGTGCACATAGAACATTCTCCAGGATAGATCACATGTTGGGTCACAAATCAAGCCTAGGAAAATTTAAGAAAATTGAAATTGATCAAGCATCTTTTCTGACCACAACGTTATGAGATTGGAAATCAGTTACAGGAAAAAGTAAACTGCAAAAAACACAAATATTTGGAGGTTAAACAATGCCCTACTAAATAACCAAGAGATCACTGAAGAAATCAAAGAAGAACTAAAAAAAATACATAGAAAAAATGACAATGAAAACACGATGACCCAAAACCTATGGGATACAGCAAAAGCAGCTCTAAGAGGGAAGTTTATAGCAATTCAATCTCACCTCAAGAAACAAGAAAAGTCTCAAATAAACAATCTAACCCTACACTTAAAACAACTAGAGACGGGGCTTCCCTGGTGGTGCAGTGGTTGAGAGTCCGCCTGCCGATGCAGGGGACATGGGTTCGTGCCCCGGTCTGGGAAGATCCCACATGCCGCGGAGCGGCTGGGCCCGTGAGCCATGGCCGCTGAGCCTGCGCGTCCGGAGCTTGTGCTCCACAACGGGAGAGGCCACAACAGTGAGAGGCCCAAGTACAGCAAAAAAAAAAAAAAAAAAAAAAACAACTAGAGAAAGAAGAACAAAGAAAACCCAAAGTCAGTAGAAGGGAAGAAATCATAAAGATCAGAGCAGAAATAAATGAAATAGAAATGAAGAAAACAATAGCAAAGATCAATAAAACTAAAAGCTTGTTCTTCAAGAAGATAAACAAAATTGATAAACCCTTAGCCAGACTCATCAAGAAAAAAAGGGAGAGGACACAAATCAATAAAATTCGAAATGAAAAAGGAAAAGTCACAACTGACACTGCAGAAATACAAAGGATTATAAGAGACTACTACAAACAACTATATGCCAATAAAATGGACAACCACAAAGAACTGGACAAATTCTTGGAAAGGTCCAATTTTCCAAGACTGAACCAGGAAGAATTAGAAAATATAAACAGACCTATGACAAGTAATGAAATTGAAACCGTAATTAAAAATCTTCCAACAAACAGAAGTTCAGGACCAGAGGGCTTCACAGGCGACTTCTATCAAACATTTAGAGAAGAGCTAACACTGATCCTTCTCAAACTCTTCCAAAAAATTGCAGAGGGAGAAACACTCCCAAATTCATTCTACGAAGCCACCATCACCCTGATACCAAAACCAGAAAAAGATATAACAAAAAAAGAAAATTATAGACCAATATCACTGATGAACATAGATGCAAAAATCCTGAACAAAATCCTAGCAAACAGAACCCAACAGCACATTAAAAGGATCATACACCATGATCAAGTGGGAGTTATCCCAGGGATGCAAGGATTCTTCAATATATGCAAATCAATCAATGTGATACACCACACTAACAAATTAAGGAATAAAAACCATATGATCATCTCAATAGATGCAGAAAAAGCTTTTGACAGAATTCAACACCCATTTATGATAAAAAACCCTCCAGAAAATGGGCATAGAGGGAACCTACCTCAACATAATAAAGGCCATATATGACAAACCCACAGCAAGCATCATACTCAATGGTGAAAAACTGAAAGCATTTCCACTAGGATCAGGAACAAGACAAGGATGTCCACTCTCACCACTCTTATTCAACATAGTTTTGGAAGTCCTAGCCACAGCAATCAGAGAAGAAAAGAAATAAAAGGAATACAAATTGGAAAAGAAGAAGTAAAACTATTTGCCAATGACATGATACTATACATAGAAAATGCTAAAGATGCCACCAGAAAACTACTAGAACTAATCCATGAATTTGGTAAGGTTGCAGGATACAAAATTAATGCACAGAAATCTCTTGCATTCCTATACACCAACAATGAAAAATCAGAAAGAGAAATTAAGGAAACACTCCCATTTACCATTGCAACAAAAACAATAAAATACCTAGGAATAAACCTGCCTAAGGTGGCAAAAGACCTGTACTCAGAAAACTATAAAACACTGATGAAAGAAATCAAAGATGACATAAACAGATGGAGAAATATACCATGTTCTTGGATTGGAAGAATCAATATTGTGAAAATGACTATACTACCCAAAGCAATCTACAGATTCAATGCAATCCCTATCAAACTACCAATGGCATTCCTCACAGAATTAGAACAAAAAATCTTACAATTCTTACGGAAACACAAAAGACCCCAAGTAGCCAAAACAGCTTGAGAAAGAAAAATGGAGCTGGAGGAATCAGGCTCCCTGACTTCAAACTATACCACAAAGCTACAGTAATCAAGACAGTATGGTACTGGCACAAAAACAGAAATATAGATCAATAGAACAGGATAGAAAGCTCAGAGATAAACCCACACACATATGGTCACCTTATCTTTGATAAAGGAAGCAAGAATATACAATGGAGAAAAGACAGCCTCTTCAATAAGTGATGCTGGGAAAACTGGACAGCTACATGTAAAAGAATGAAATTAGAACACTACCTAACACCATAAACAAAAATAAACTCCAAATAGATTAAAGACTTAAATGTAAGAACAGACACTATAAAACTTTTAGAGGAAAATATAGGAAAAACATTCTTTGACATAAACCACAGCAAGATCTTTTTTGATCCACCTCCTAGAGTAACAGAAAGAAAAACAAAAATAAACAAATGGGGCTTAATTAAGCTTAAAAGGTTTTACACAGCAAAGGAAACCATAAACAAGACAAAAAGACAACCCTCAGAATGGGAGAAAATATTTGCAAATGAAACAACAGACAAAGGATTAATCTCCAAAATATACAAGCAGCTCATGGAGCTTAATATCAAAACAACAAACAATCCAGTTAAAAAATGGGCAGAAGACCTAAATAGACATTTCACCAAGGAGGACATACAGATGGCCAAGAGGCACATGAAAAGATGCTCAACATCACTAATTATTAGAGAAATGCAAATCAAAACTACAATGAGGTATCACCTCACGCTGGTCAGAATGGCCATTATCAAAAAAGCTAGAAACAATAAATATTGGAAAGGGTGTGGTGAAAAGGGAACCCTCCTACACCGTTGGTGGGAATGTAAATTGATACAACCACTATGGAAAGCAGTATGGTGGTTCCTAAAAAAACTAAAAATAGAACTACCATACGACCCAGCAATCCCACTGCTCGGTATACACCCTGAGAAAACCATAATTCAAAAATAGACATGCACCACAATGTTCATTTCAGGACTATTTACAATAGCCAGGACATGGAAGCAACCTAGATGTCCATCCACAGATGAATGCATAAAGAAGATGTGGCACATATATACAATGGAATATTACTCAGCCATAAATAGAAACGAAATTGAGTTCTTGGTAGTGAGGTGGATGGACCTAGAGTCTGTCATACAGAGTGAAGTAAGTCAGAAAGAGAAAGACAAATACCGTATGCTAACACATATATATGGAATCTGAAAAAAAAATTGGTACTGATGAACTTAGTTGCAAGACAGGAATAAAGAGGTAGACATAGAGAATGGACTTGATGACACGGAGTGGGAGGGCGAAGCTGGGGTGAAATGAGGGTAGCATCGACATATATACACCACCAAATGTAAAGTAGGTAGCTAGTGGAGTGGGAAGCAGCAGCATGGCACAGGGAGATCAGCTCAGTGCTTTGCGATGACCTAGAGGGGTGGGATAGGGAGGGTGGGAGGGAGGCTCAAGAGGGAGGGGATATGGGGACGTGTGTATGCATATGACTGATTTGCTTTGTTGTGCAACAGAAAGTAACACGGTACTGTGAAGCAGTTATACTCTGATAAAGATCTATTAAAAAAAAAAAGAAAAGAAAACAAACGGGTGGTTTCAGCTACTCCAGCCTGGCCCCAGAGGACAGACCGGTCACGACTTAAGAATTTGTAGCCAGACTGTCACCTGATCAGATAAAGGTCAACTGACCGAGCTGCAGCTGCTGCCTGGGGGAGCCGGGGAGTCTTAGGCTGAGGCCAGGCTGGAGGGAATCAGCAGAGAACTCCTGTCTGCTGGTAACCCAAGTCCCTGGCATCAGGGCGGTCGGGCCCAGCACAAAAGAACGTTCCCAGTAAGGGAGTCTCGGCCCTTTAGGTGTCACGTCTCCTTGACTTTTCTTCTCTGCTTAGACAGCTTTAAAGGAAACCCAATCATTTCCCAACTTAGTAAACCTGCACTTGTGAAATGTAAGTCACCATTTTGTGGATGGCGACCACAGTTCTGAATGTCAAGGGCATTGCGGGTGTGTGCGTGCACTTGAGGTAGGACCCCTGTTTAGTCCCATTTGGTGGCTACGACCCTCCCCTGTAAAAGGGCGGGGCTTCCCCAGATGGTCTGTGAAGCCCTTCCCAGCACTTCAGACTCTCCTTAAATACATCAGCAAGCCTCAGGCTTCAACCGAGCCAGCAAGGGGACTTCCCTGGTGGTCCAGTGGTTAAGACTTCACACTTCCACTGCAGGGGGCATGCGTCCGATTCCCTGTTTGGGGAATTAAGATCCCACATGCTGTGTGGCCCCAAAACAACAAAAAACAAAAGAACAGCCAGCGAGGAAGAGTAAAAGAGCCAAAGAAAGGAGGAAACTGGAAATGGTAAATAGAGGGAAAATAGAAAACATGAGTGCAGAAGATGCATAATGAGTTGCAGAGGGGATGCTTCTGCTGGGGGGTCCGCATATTCAAGGGCTCTCCCTCCAGGACCCCACCAGGTGCTCTTGGGGAAAAGCCGATTAGACCCCTAGTGTCCGTAGCAGGGGAGGGGCAGTAACACGCCAGAGCCTGCCCCATTCCTGCCTTTGCCACACACTTGATCTGGGAAGACTGATCGCCCTGCCTGGTGCTCCGTGCTCTGGGCGCTGCTGGCCACTCCCTCCCTGTGCTTAGCCAGCCCACCCCGGCCCTGCAGATCCCTGCAAGGTGGCAGCTGGGGCTCCATCACTCAGTCCCGTCCCCTCGGCCAACCCTTGGGGCTGCCGTGGTCTTCGTCAGGGTCACAGAAGGTCTGATCATCCCCTTTTAAGGGCCACCGGCTGCCATTCCCATTAATTCCCCCAGGGAGTTGCAAAATGGTGACATTTGAATTCTACGTTCCTCTTCCGTTTATTAGTCGGAGTGCTTTAATTTAAAAAACAAAACAAAACAAACCCCACTCCCTATGTACTATTTGGCTCCCCAGTGGCCCCGCTCACTCGGGAAAAGCAGGGAAAATGCTGGATTTCTCCTCGTCACGTCCTCAAGATGACGACCCGATTCCTGTTCCCTCCCCGACCCCCCACCGACGGTAACGATTTGGGTTATTTAGAAATGTTACAGTGAACTCATGGACTTAGACTTATTTTCAAATTTTACTCTATTTTGTGCTGAGCGGCCAGCAGGAGGGCACCTACAGCCTGTCCTGCCAGTGAAGGAGGATGGCCAGTCCACCTCCCTCAAGGCAGTGGACGAAGGAGGTGGCTTCCGGGTCCAGGCAGGGAAGCCGGAGGGAGAGCCCCTGAGCATTGGTTCCTGGGGCGGGAGAAAGCCGGCTCCCACACCAGAGCAGGCTCTCCCTTTGAACTTGTCCCCCCAGATCAAGGTCTCAGGTTCAAAGATCAATGTTGTTCTATTTCAGGTCTCCAACTAAGTCTTGACACCAGTGGTAAGAAAAGCGAGAAGGTACTCTCAGGGCTGAGGCTGTAACATGTTTCCTAAAATTTTAGCATTCTTATCAAGTTGGATAAGACTCCTGAGTTTGGGGCAGGATATCTTGAATGAAGCTGTCTCTGCCTCTGGCCTGTCCTTAAAGCCTAGAGCCTCTGGGCTCCCTCGGTTGGGCAGCCCTGGAAGAAGCCTTGTCTTTTCATCAGGACCTTCAGCAAAGGGACGCGGTCTGTGCTTGGACATTTCTCCAGAAGTGGCCTTCTCCTCCACCAAGTTTCTCAGTCAGCTCTGGATTCTTCAGGAAAACGTCCACCAGGCAGCTCTCTCCTTTTCCAACCACAAACGTTCTGTCCTCAGTTCCCTGGTCCTAGAGGCCCAAGGCGGGGGTCCCCAGACCACGCAATGGGACGCTCTCTCCAGCCTCGTCCAACGTCAAGAGCAGCTTTGGGCGTGTTGGGAGGATCCAGCTGGCGTACCGCAGAGACGCCTCTTTTTTCTCCAGGTCTCAGTGCAGAACAAAGCTCTGCTCTTTTCCCCAAGTTCAGCCCAAAGGCACCAAAATTCAGCCAAATTCTGTGAAGATTCAGAGCAGAAACCAGTTGTCAAACGCGCATTCTTCCTTGGGCACCACCTTTAAACGCCTGGGTTTCTCCTTTGAGGTTTTAGGTGGAGTTCCTTCTCCAATCGGCCGCGGGTCCAGGGCAGCCGTCAGAGCAGGGGCTGTCACCGTGGCACCCTCAGCAGCCCCTCCAGCCCCGGAAGCCTCAGACGGTGCCTGCATGTTCCGTTCCAGGCTCCCAGAGCCAGGGTGGCTTCTTAGCCAGAGGGTTTGCACGGCACTCCTGGCCCTTTCTATCCTTGGCAACAGAGGCTGCAGAGAATAACAGTGGCTGGGGATCCAGTGGGGCCTGCTTGCCCCCCACCCGGACAATCCACTTCTGAGCCTGTCTTCTGTGGTCCAGCTCTTTTCCCTGACGCCTTAAATGGTGCTGAGATAAACTGAACACCTACAAGTCTCCACTGTGTTTCTGTGCATTAAGGATGAAACTAACGCCCCGCATCCTTAGACTATAAGCGAGCGGACTGCGCAGGGCGACATGAAAGGTCACCTCTGCCCAAGTCGTAAATGTAACCAACCAGCCTGTCCCCCAGCGAGTCTCTCGTATAAAACCTCAGTGGTGCTGGGCGGCCCAGGTAAAAGCTTCCTTCTCTCTGGCTTCTACTCTAGGAATTATGGCTACATTTTAAGTCTGTCTTACTGGTCAACCTCCTCTTGCCTCCCAGCAGAGCAAACCCCCTTCCGTTGTAACTGGAGACCGTGGTGTCGGAGTGTAGGGTGAAGTGCCACAGCTGCTTTTTATAAAGGGGCTCGTCCTGCTGTGTAAACAGAGCAGGAAATGCCAGCCGGGCAGTGGGTCCACTTCTGAGCGCCCACCCTGGCACCCCGCCGGCTCTCCCTGCACACACTATCTCCGCAGGGGCTTGGGGGCAGCTCACCTGTCCTGCCCTGCAGCCTGGGCGCTGGGTGGGTCAGGCGTGTGGACGACCACACTGTGCCACCCATGTCGGAGAAACAGCCACACTCACTGGGCACACTCAGGGCGGTGAAACACTGTCACTTGAAAACTAGGAAAGTAAAACCCAGGCTCCCAGGGAAAAGCTGTGTCTGATGCTCTCATTTCAGGGAGGGGAAAACCCTGCACGGCCCCCGGCTCTGTGCCCGCCCCGTCCACTCCTCACTCCCAGCCTCCGACGCCTCTGTGTTCAGCCTGAGAGCCAGCCTACTGGAGCGCCCCCCCAGGACGGAGCTGGGTGTCTGCCCAAAGGCAGTCACCCCACCCATGCCCCCTCCCAGTGGGTCTCCATCCACCAGTGCAGGCCTCATGTCCCTTCCCGGGTCTGCAAGTTCCTGACGTTTTTCCAGTTATGTGCCAGAGCGAGATACTTCCAAGATGGAATACAGAAAGTGTCATGGAGGGGAATGTTTCTGAAACCGGCTTTAGTGTGAAAGCAGACAGTGCCTTCTAGAATGGAGAGAGGGGATGGGACACAGGGGAGGGCCCAGCTCTCCACGCAGCCCGACTTTCCTCTAATGGCACCAAACTAACTGGTACACAGAGAAACCAGGACCCTTTATCAATCTGAGGAGACCCTTCCCCAGCCCGCGTCCTAGGAAGGGAATACATGATTCAGGATCGAAGGAGCTTTGTATTCAAAAAAGGTTGAATTTTCCATATTGCCTTTCCAAAACTCAGAGAACGTGCAGTAGATTCCTCTTCTTTCTGCCAAAAGAAAACTGAAATAGAATCATTTTTACAGATTTGGGGACATTTTTGAGACTGAAGTGTGAACTCTCGTTTTTACTCTGTGCCAATTCGTTCCCCAGGAGCACGGAAGCGTCCTCACGACAAGTTCTGCCAGAACTGGTTTCCGTCGCCACATTTGCCATCATTTCCATCCTGATTGTTTCCTGATTGTTAACATTCTGATGCAGATTTTCATATCTAAGTCTTATAATCTTATCATTTCTGGACAAATTTTCAGCAGCCTCTTCCACTGAATGTAGTTGGGATAAAACTTATAGATTTAACAAGCTAACTCACTCTGCCTGAAATATGGATAGAAAGAGTGGCATTTCTCAAGTACAGAATTCGAGTAGCTGTTTCCAAAGGAATAAAGTCCTGGAGGTTTGCAGTGGACACAGGGCAGCTGCCCAGACCCCTTCAGGGCGGAGGCGCCAGGAGTGGGGTCTGCACTGGCCACACTCCTGACTGAGGTCCTCTCCTTCCCGGGGGCCGCCCACATCCAGTGGCCTCTGTGCAGGGGGTGTAACGGCCCGGCCACTTTCCTCAATGGGACAATCTGAGGGGGTCATCTCAGTCTCGGCCTCCACCGCACCCACATTATGGCCACCTCCCCTCGCCCAGTCCTGTGTCCAAGGATGCTGCAGCCTGAGCCCTGCACACGCTTCTCCTTCTCATGTCTGCGTGGACTGACCTGAGGGGGGCTCCTGTCCCAGAGTGTCTGGGCCCAAGACATCCGACTTCTGCCGGCCTTTGTCGCTTTGCCTTTGCTCAGTATGTTTTCCTGCCTTTAAAGGGTTCCCCAAACCTGGGGGCCTCAGCCCCCAGTCTGGCCACCTCCCAGTGCCGCCCCAGTTACCCACAGGCCCTCCGAGGAGAGGACGGGCGCAAACTTCCCAAAACTGCCTGATAAGAATGAGGACCTTGGTCCAATTTATTTTCTGCCAAGAATCAGAGAGAGAAAATCATTTTTGTGTTTCCTGCCCTTGCATGAGTGAATCGGAAGTAATGCAACTTCATCCTCCGTTTATGACAGACTCTGGGCCCTCCTGAAAAATTTCTTCTCAAGGGGATTATTTTCTGCCTTAGTTTAGCTGCCTTATAAACAGACGATCTTAAACTCAAGTTGGCCCCTGAAATGGTAAATAATAAACTGAGTGAAATTCATGTCAGGAAAATTCTAAGAACCTGACACTCAAGAAATAAACTGAATAAAGGTCGTTTCTGAGGTGACAGATTTTTTAAATTAATTTTTATGGGAGTATAGTCGCTTTACAATGTTGTGTTAGTTTCTGCTGTACAGCAAAGTGAATCAGCTATATGTGTACATCTATCCCCTCTTCTTTGGACTTCCTTCCCATTTAGGTCACCACAGAGCACCGAGGAGAGTTCCCTGTGCTACACAGTAGGTTCTCATTAGTAACCCATTTTATACATAGTAACGCATATATGTCAATCCCAATCTCATCAGGCGAGAGATTTTAAAAAATGGTTTTGCAGGGCTTCCCTGGTGGCGCAGGGGTTGAGAGTCCGCCTGCCGATGCAGGGGACGCGGGTTCGTGCCCCGGTCCGGGAGGATCCCACATGCCGCGGAGCGGCTGGGCCCGTGAGCCATGGCCGCTGAGCCTGCGCGTCCGGAGCCTGTGCTGCGCAACGGGAGGGGCCCCAGCAGTGAGAGGCCCGCGTACCAAAAAAAAAAAAAAAATGGTTTTGCAGAAATAGAACTTCCAAAGACTGAATCGAGTGGGCAGAGTTACTTGGACCCGGTCTGGGTGGTGTGTGTGTGTGTGTGTGTGTGTGTGTCTGTCTGTCTGTCTGTCTGTCTGTCTACACTTACACACATGAACTTTCATACATTTCCATTCCATACTTTACATGAGGTGATTTTTGTATATATGAAAACAATGCTCATGATTTTACAGTTGAAACCGTATAAAGAAGCCAGCAGAACAACGCAGCATCTCCTGGCCAGCCCTCACACGGGGCCACTCCACAAAGGACGTCTCACTGCTAACAGTGGCTGGCAAGTCCCGGGGGAAAATGCCACTCTGTCGTCCGTTCTGCCAGGCAGGACACCCCACGGCCACCAGCGAGATCAGCCCAGCCGAGGCTTTATGTGGACCCACCTCATCCTCTCCAGCAGAGGCTCCAGGCACAGATGGTCAGTGTCGCCGCCCCTCCGAACAGCCGTGTAAGTGGGGTTTGCTTTGCTAAGTGAAGAATCGTCTTTGTGGAGATCCACCTGCGTGAACCGTGTGACCATAACCTCGGGACAGAGTCCTCGAAGAGGGGTTGGCGGGCTTCACACTTCACAGACGCTGGTGGGGATGCAGTCCTTCATCCTCCCATCAGCTGGTTCGGGGGTGCCTGCATCGCCCGTGTCCCCCCCTAGGGACCATCAGTGGCGGGGGCTGGGGGGGAGGAAGTGGCACCCCCTTTCATTGGAGGTTTTCATTATGAGAGCACCCTTAACTCTTTTAGGGAAAACAGGCACAAATAAAGGGGCCTCTGGCTTCTGTCACTCGCACTGACTCTGGCCCTGCTGTCCTGGCTGTCTTCCTGGGGGTCCCCTGCTCCGTGTGGAGAGTAACTGAGAAAGTCCCTAAGAATTCCCTGCTCCCTTGACAGAAGGGCAAAGAGAGGGCCAGAGAGGAGCAGTGACGGCACAGGGCCCCAGAGCCTGACTGGAAGCCCACCCACCGCCCTGGTCCCTGCTGCCAGCGCTCACCCATCTGGGACACAGCAGAGCTACTGACTGTCATTCTAGAAGAGTCAGGCCTGGGCTGAGCAGAGATGCCAGGGTGACCCCTGCCTTGGAAAAGGGAGACCACTTCATGGTGGTAAGAAGAGGGGGAAAGCAGCCTGTGGGCGGATCCTAGGAGACCCGGAACTTGCACAGTGAGGAGACTGATTGGGGGAAAACTAAACGCCAAAGTCAGCACCTCTTACAACAGGAAAGTTTTGATAAAAATAGATGTCCTTCTTGTTCCTCCGATGAAGATCTTACAGCATGCCGGAGACACAGCTTCCTCAAAGTTACAGTATAAATGTGTGTGTACGTGCATGTGTGTTCACACACGTGTGCCTGTGTGCACATGCAGGTGTGTGTGTGTGTGCACGAGCGTGTGTGTATACATAGGTATCTGAAGGTCGGCGGTTTCAAAAAGGAATGAAGAAAGCCTTTCCCGGGCTTCCCTGGTGGCGCAGTGGTTGAGAGTCCGCCTGCCGATGCAGGGGACACCGGTTCATGCCCCGGTCCGGGAAGATCCCACGTGCCATGGAGCGGCTGGGCCCGTGAGCCATGGCCGCTGAGCCTGCGCGTCCGGAGCCTGTGCTCCGCAACGGGAGAGGCCACAACAGTGAGAGGCCCGCATACCGCCAAAAAAAAAAAAAAAAGAAAAGAAAAAAGCCTTTCCCTTTCCAGAATCTGCTTATCCCCCGTCACACCCTTGGATTTCTGATTTCCACAGGAATCTGTAATTCATGGCCCTCCATGGCTTCAATTGTTCTTATTTGTAAATTTAGCCACTAAACTGGTAAACGCTTACAAAATCTCAGCGTGGTAAAAGCTGCCCTGGGCCTTACCGCTAAGCCAGAAGCCATAAAGGAAACTTCACAGATTTGGTTACTCAAATTGAAAACTCGTGCATGGCCAACAAAACAAACCAAAAGCTAAATCCAAAGTTAAAAGAAAAATGACAAACTGAAAAATAAACGAGTATACACTGGAGATATGCTAAATCCTTAATGCAAGAAACTCTGCAAAAAGAAAAAGACACACGGCCCAAGAGAAAAATTTTAAATGCTCACAGAACACGTACAGGCAATTTTCCAAATGGCCAGTAGTAAAATAAAAAGATGTTCTACACCACCACCAGGCAAAGAAATTAAAATCAAAGTGGAAAAGATTTGTTTTACCTGTGAGATTGCCAGACGCGAATGCAAGGATACAGTCCAGCCGTGCTCCCCACTCAGTGGGTAGACGGTATGTCAGCTGGGCATTTCTGGAGGGCATTTTGGCCAAAACGCATACCAGTCCTCAGCCCAGGCGAGGTCTCTTCTAGGAATTTACCCTGAGGAAAACTCAGCCGGCTTCCAAGGACACATCAGCAAAGATGTTCATCACAGCACTATTTACAAACTGTGGAAAGGGACTTCCCTGGTGGCGCAGTGGTCAGGTATCCACCTGCCAATGCAGGCGACATGGGTTTGAGCCCTGGTCCGGGAAGATCCCACATGCCGCAGAGCAACTAAGCCCGTGCGCCACAACTACTGAGCCCACGTGCCTAGAGCCCGTGCTCTGCAACAAAGAGAAGCCACCACAATGAGAAGCCCGCGCACCGCAACGAAGAGTAGCCCCCGCTCGCCGCAACTAGAGAAAGCCCGCAGCCAAAACTAGATAAATAAATAAATAAAATTTAAAAAAATAAAAACACTGGCCGTGTAGGAGCTTCTAGTAACAGGACGGCTGATGCCCATAGTAACATCTATGCATCCCTTTTTGTGGCTCATTAGGTTATTAATTAGATGTCTTTTCCCAAACTTTTGGTAATGAAAGAGTATGACTCATAGAAGACAGTGTTTATTAAACAATTCTCTGAAGCATGAATGCTATGTTTCCATGGCTTTCAAAATTCCCTAGGCGGATAAGGCTAGAAATAGCCCCCTTCTCATTCCTGCAGGAAAAAGCCTCTGACTTTTTTCTCCTGTCCAACTTCTGGCACTTTTTAGACAGGAAACGAAACCCCAGTTCACCCCGAGATACGTCTGGGTCAGGGGCATGGAGGCCGGTAGGGATGGAAAGACGGACAGTCTTCGTGTCTTGCTTTCGACCTGTCCCTCCCGCTGCCCGGGCTCCACCCCCACCAGCCCTAGCACCCTGAGTAGCAGTGGGACACCACAAGCCTCCGGTGAAGATCTCTGAACTGTTAGAAAAATCAAACAAAACCAGAAAGAACTTCAAGGCCACACAGTCAGCGAAGAGACCAGAAAACAGAACCTGTCTTACTGTGCGGTGGGGGGTGGGGTGGGGGTGTTCCTGGAAGACAATGCTCCCTCCCCATTCCCAAACAGGCCAAACGCCCAGGACAGATGTGTCTTTAACATCTGTTTCCTCCTGTTGGAACCCAGCTGAAGGTACGCCTATGGAGCCAGTCACAGGGTGCCCCAGCCTCCACCCCGGCCTCCACAGACCCCCAAGGCCAGGCCAAGGGCCTGCACACGGTCAGGTGCTCAGTGACCATCTCCTGAACGACTGAGGGATGCTCTGCTCTCCCAGGTCCCCTGTGGCTCTGAAGTCCTGGGTTTCCACTACACATGAGGCTGCCTCCGAGCTTCCCTGCTGCAGGACCCAGCCCCTGGGCGGGCTGTTTATCCATTCTTAGCCTCAGGTTCCTTATCCCGAAGCTTGGGGTGAAGTAGGAAACGCAGACACATAGAAGCATTGGGCAAAGGCAGCAGGAGGCCTAGGCAGCTTTCCTGGAAAGAAGGCTGGCCATGCAGCACTGGAGCTTGGGGTACTGGGGGGAAGGGGGGCAAAGAGGGACCCGCTGCTTCCAGGGAGCCAGACTTGAGCTCTGCGCAGACTTAAGGCAAGGAACCACCTCCTTCCAGCCGGAGGCACGGTGCTAGGCACACAGCGGACGCTGGCCGTGTAGGAGCTTCTAGTAACAGGACTGCTGATGACCACAGTAACATCATCCACGACAAAGTAGCCCATCTGTGCGCCTCCCGGCCTGAACTTCCCACCGGGGACCGCGGAGGCAGGGCGGCGTCTGCCAACTCGGCCACTGACTCAGCGCACGACCCCCGCTCCCGGGGTAGTTGGGGGCCAGGGGAGAGGGCGCCCAAACAGCACCGGAGGGCCCCAGCCTCTGGCCGGAGCGGGCTGGGGGGTCAGACATCACTCCGACTACTCACTCCAACCGCACCGGGCGCATTTCGGGGTCCGGCCCGAGGCTGGGGAGGGGCGGGGCGTCTCTGGAAGCTCGCGCCGCCTCCGGGCTGGGCAGGCGCGAGCGCGGGCGCGGGCGCGGGCGCGGGGCGGGGCGGGGCGGGGTGGGAGCGGGGGCGGCGCGCGGCGCCCGCGGCTCCTCCGCAGCGCGGCCGGCAGGTGGGCGCGCGCTCGCCGGGCGGGGGTCCGGCCGGGCCGCGCGCCTCCCCCGGAACTCGGCCGTGCCATTCCCATGATGCCCAGCCACCGGGCACGGCTTCCGGAGCGCGGCCGCCACAGCCCCGCCGCCGCCGCCGGTAGGTCCGGGGAGGGAGCTCCGGGGGCCGCCCCGCCCCGCGCACGCGCGCCCCGCCCTCCCGCGCGCGCCCCCGGCGCCGGCGGCCCGGCCCCTCCGCGCCGGGACCCCGCCGCCTCCCCGGGACGCGGCGCGCGGGGCGGGGGCCAGTGCGGGGCCGAGTGGGAGGAGGGGGCCTGGCCGGAGGGCGGGCATGCAGGCCGCACCGCGGCGCCGGGCCTCCGGGGTAGGGGCCGCGGCGGGCGGGGCGGGCTCGGCCCGGCGCCGGGTAGTTAGCTGGCGCGGAGGGCGGGGGTCGCGGCCTCAGAGGCGGCTCCTGGCCGGGACCCCCGCCTGCGCGCGCCCGCGTTCCTCGAAGCCGGCCGGGCGCGGGGCCCAGGTGAGGCGCAGGTGAGGGCCCGCGGCGGGACAGCTTCCGGCGCGGCCGAGGGCCCGGGGCCCGGCCCTCCCGCTGAGATCGTGCCCTGCGCCCCGCCCCGTGCAGCTTCCCGGAGGGTCACCGGGCCCCTCGCCCCCAAGCCCACCGAGCCCAGAATATAACCCGGGCGCAGCCCTGCGTGGAGGCCCGACCCCTTCCTGCCAGAGAACCGGGTCGCCTCTCCGGGCGCCGGGATCCTTCCTGACAGAGGCTGCGCTGGGAGTGAGCGCCCCCAGACCGGGAGCAGAGGGCAGGGCAGGGTCAGCCGGGAGGGTCTCGCCTGGCCTCCGGCCCCCTAGGCACTGGCAGTGGCCCTGCAGCTTTGCTGGGGAGCCGTCCTTGCCGTATTGTAAAGTCTCATCTTCCGCGGGCCAGGGCCGGAATTCCAGCGCACGCCCACTTCAGGCTGGCCCTCCAGAGAGGGCCCTCCTTCTGGGCCTTGTATCCCGACCCTCACCTCCCTAATCCTGGGGAAAGTCCAGCCTGGGAGGGAAGGGCAGGAGCTGCTCAGCATTAATGGCGAAGCCACATCGCGTGCGGGGAGCCGGACTTGGCCAGGGGATGAGCGTTAGCGAGGTTCTGTCCTCCTGGAGGTTGGTGTCTAGACTGAGAAGAGAACCCAGGTGCCCTCCTCCACTGTTCAAATTCTAGCACCACGTGGCTTTGGGGCGCAGGGCTGGGTGTCCTCACAGCCAACCCTCCAGACCTGGTCCCCGGGTTCTCGAGGAGCAGGGTGGCAGTTTGGCAAAGCGAAAGCCCCCAGGCTTCAGCCCACAGTCTCTCCAAGTACAGTGTCGGGGAGTTTTCCAGAATGATTCATCTCATTGTGGGTGATTGTCTTAAAGCCACAAGCTGTCGCTGGAGACGCTGTCTGAATTTTTAACCTCATTCTTGCGCTAGGTAATTTGACAGTTCAGAAAACTGCCCCCTAGGAGTCCGAGCTCTCCATAGTCATTTAAGAGCTGTGAACATGGTCAAGGTGATGGGTAGAGAGCAGCGCTTTTCCTTCCGCCCACTCTGCTACCTGGAGTGGAAAGCACTGCAGCTTGGGTTCATCCTTGGGCCCACTTTTTCAGATAGCAGTGCTGTTTAAGAAGTTAATATTCTTTATTTAGACTCTTCCCAGTTCAAGGCCTATGCAGATGTCTCGTAATCGCTGTCATTTTGCCAAGGCAGCTTGAATGATGACCACAGCAAGGTGGGCGCAGCCCAGGGAAAGAGCCCTCCGCCTTCCCACTGTTGCTCCCCACTGCCCTTGGGAGGGAATCTCCCTGGAGGGTGGTGCTGTGGGAGGGATCGTGGACTGTTATGGGTGCTCACATCTGAGGACTGATGAATAGCCTCCCATGTTCCCTGCCGTCACCATCCTACAGGATCAGACCGATGGCCCAGGAGAATTGGGAATTAGTTGTGGTTAACTGTATTTGGCCTCAGGGTAAGTTCTTCCAAAATTGAATTTTGAGCCCTTAATGTGATTTCTTTCCCCCCAAATACTTACCAGCTGTAGTTTCAGCCTCTGAATTAGGTCTCTGATTCTCTTTAATCTTGGCAGTCAAAAGTCCGTTTAAAAAGTGGGCACCAGATGCTACAGCGTAGAGGTGGGGGGACGAAGACCCAATCCCTGAACTGTTCTGCAAACGTCACGCCGAACCTGGACTTGAAGAGAATCGCAGGTAAAGGCAGCAAATTCTTTTACATTGTAGAGTCTCACTTTCTGAGCATAAGTAGTAATAGCAGAGGACTTCCTTCTGAATTGGTCATGCCCTCTGGTTAATTGCTGGTCCCACCTGTTTGGGCACGTCTGTGCCTAGGTGGCTGGGCTAGGCTTTCCTGGAAAGGACTGTGGTGTGTAAACACAGGATTCTGTGCTCGTCAGGAAGGAAGCTCCTGGGGGAGAAGGATCTGCATGGGAAGCAAAGCAAACACACAGGCCACTTCCGGCCACCCCCAAGGCCCCAGGGTGGTGACCGCCTTGCCCGGCACTGTTTGGAGTTGGAACTCGATTTCCCTGTTTCCACAAGCACTGCCAAGCTCTCCTCTTGCATCTCGGCTACTTTGCATTCCAGTTTGCAGGGGATCGGGAGAGGTCAGAGAAACATGTTAAGAGCTGACAGTTATATGATGTATTTTGCGTCTCTCTAATTGGCTGTGTACAGCCTGCGTTATGTTCCCCTCCCCGGTGGTGGTCCCAGACCTGTAGTGTAAAGGCTGTTGGGAGCAGCTCTTCAAAGTGTCCCCAAGACTATCCCAGTGGTTCTGCCGACCCAGCCACATTTGGTCTGAGATACAAAAGCTGTGGAGAAACCACACAGCGTGAAAAGGGGCGCCTTACTGTGTTTGGGGCAACTTCTATATTAATTACCTAAAAATAATCATACGGTCCCGTGAGACCATCTGGCAAATATACATTCGACGTTTTAAAATAAAGAGGCTTTGGGCTTCCCTGGTGGCGCAGTGGTTGGGAGTCCGCCTGCCGATGCAGGGGACGCGGGTTCGTGCCCCGGTCCGGGAAGATCCCACATGCTGCGGAGCGGCTGGGCCCGTGAGCCATGGCCGCTGAGCCTGCGCGTCCGGAGCCTGTGCTCCGCAACGGGAGAGGCCGCAACAGTGAGAGGCCTGCGTACCGCAAAAAAAATAATTAATAAATAAATAAATAAGTAAAATAAAGAGGCTTTGGTATAAGTGAGTCTTTAAAGTTGTTTAGGGAGATAAATGTTTAAATGCTCCCATTGAGTAACTTCTCATTTCAGGAGCTGCTGATTCGCGTCAAGGTTGGACCTACCCACGACGTCTCACTGAACCTGGATTCATACTAGTTGTTCTTTTCCACCTGCAGAGGAGCACTGAGTCTTTATCTCATTGGCATCTCCTGACAACTTTTGGAGGTAAATAAAACCTCTGTTCCTGTCCCGGAGAAGATGGACAGAGAGACGGGGAAAGGACACTCGTGTGAGCTTCCGCGAGCTCGCTGCGGGTGGCTCGGAAGCGTTTTCTCATGAAGCTTCGTGGCCGTCTTGCGTCTACAGCCAAGGGAGATGCGACCCGGGAGGCGTGAGTGACTTGCCCTGGGACCCGCGGCCGGCTGGACCCTCACCAGGCCCACCGCTTCTCCGTGACCTGACCTAGGGCGCCATCCCGGCGTGCCTTCTCCTCCAGGATGTGAAGCAGGCAGAGAAGCAAAGTGCCGCCTCTCTGCGCGTCCCGTCGGCTAGGATGTATCTCATGAATGCGCCTCCTGTGCTCGCCCTGCCGTCCAAATGGGAGGCCTTTGGCCCACCCGGGAGCTGTAGGTTTCCCGGATGCTTCTCGGAGCCGAAGGAGGGCGTCCCGAGAGCGGCGGTGAGCGCCAAGGTGCAGGCGGTCATCAGCACGCTTCAGGGGGACGGGGCCGCCCTGGGCATGAGTGGCGAGCATGGCCGGCAGAGAAGCCAGAGAGCGGAGAGGGGCCGCGGCACCAGGCTGGCTACTAGCCCCACCTTTGCCGCCTGTGGTCTTGCTGTTGGTTTTGACCCCAAGGGGGAGGAGGAGGCCGCGGACCTTGGCCCCCTGGTGCTGGATTCGGACAGTGATGATTCCGTGGACCGCGACATTGAGGAAGCCATCCAGGAGTACCTGAAGGCCAAGAGCGGGGCCGCCCGGCCTCCCGCAGCCGGTCGATGCAAACCAGAGCCGCCTCCGAGCAGCACCCCGACCGCCCTGTGCCCCCCAGACCTTGCAGCTGGCCCCACTGGTGTCCCCGGCAGCCACAGGGGAGTCGGCCAGGACCAGGGCTCTGCCTCGCCGCTCAGCGTGAGCAGTGAGGACTCCTTCGAACAGAGCATCCGGGCGGAGATCGAACAGTTCCTAAGTGAGAAGAGGCAGCACGAAACCCAAAAATGCGACGTTCCTGCAGACAAAAAACCAGACCCCGCTGACAGCTTGGCCCAGTCGGCGTCTAGATCCAGCAGAGAGCCGACGGGCAAGGCGTACCAGCAGGAGCTGGCGGGCGCCTGTAAGGAGTTCACCTTCCGGAAGCCTCCCAGGTCCACAAAGGCTGGCGCGCTGCCCAGAGGCCCCAGGTGCAAGGTCACCGTTGAGCCCGCCGCGGCTGCGGGCCGCCCTGCAGAAGCAGCCCCTGGTAAAGTCGGGGTCAGGAGGGGCACCGGCTCAGGGAAGAGGGGAAGGCGAGCCAGGAGCGCGGCCCTGGTGCCTGAGGCGGTCGACTCAAGCAGCGATGATGGCATCGAGGAGGCCATCCAGCTGTACCAGCTGGAGAAGAGGAAGGAGGCAGGTGGCGAACCGCCGCAGAGGGCCCTGCCCGCGGAGGAGAAGGGCCCCGGGCCCCCTGCACACGGCACGGGCCTCTGCACCAAGAGCACCTGGCTCGAAGGCCACGGGAAGACCCCGGGCAAGAAGAAGCCGGTGGCCACCAAGGCCGCGGACTTCAGCCCGGGTGGCCTGGACCCCGACCACCCCTCCAGGCCTCCCAGGGAAACCGTGGCTCCTGCACCTCCAGGAAGTACAGCTGCCGAAAGCAAGTCTGTGGACGGGTCCCCGTGCCGCGCAGACACATCCGCGGAGCTGATGTGCGCTGAAGCGATCCTGGACATTTCCAAAACGATCCTGCCGGGTCCCCTGGAGGGCGGCACCAGATCCCCGCCCACCAGCCCACTCCTGTATCCCCACGACGTGCCTTCCTGCTCCGACGGTGACAGCAGCTCTGTGGACAGCGACGACAGCATCGAACAGGAAATCCGGACGTTCTTGGCTCTGAAGGCGCAGTCAGGGGGGCTGCTGCCCAGGACGGAGACGTGCCCGCCACCGGCGCACAGCCCGCTGCTGCCGTCCGGCCTCAGCGCCTCGGCCTCCAAAACGCCGGACCTGTCACTGAGCTGCAAGAGGAAACGCGGAGGAGGCAGCACCGCCGTGCGGCCGTGCACGCCCAAGAGGACCAGAGACACGGCCGAGGCGCAGGAGGGCGCCCGGGACGCCGACCGCAGCCAGGGGAGAGCGCAGCCCAGCCAGGGGAAAGCCAGCGAGGCCCCGGGAAGGGAGGGTGAGACCTGGGGCCAGCCTCTCCCCTGCAGGACGGGCGTGCTGGGTGATGAGCACGGGGCCCCGGTCACGCAGGGTACCGTGTTGCCAGGCCCCGGGAAGGCGGCCGAGGCGAGGCGCGTGGATGAGAAGGAGAGCTCCGAGGACAAGAGCAGCTCGCTGGACAGTGACGAGGACCTGGACACGGCCATCAAGGACCTGCTGCGGTCCAAGCGGAGGCTCCGGAAGAGGTGCAAGGACCCCAGAGCCGGCTGCAAGAAGAGGGTCAGGTTCAGCACCACGGAGACGCAGTTCCTGGATAAAGTAGGAGGCTTCCCGAAAGACTGGAAAGACCGAAGCCCACATCTGCTGAAAAGCTGCCTCTCAAAGTCCAGAAAAGAGAGCCCGGGGAGACCCTCGCACGTCCTCTGCCGAGAAGCGGTGAGAGCAAAGCCAGACGGCATGGCAGCCGAGGACGCGCCCCCGGCTCCCCGGTCCAGGGGCCAAGCCGCAGGAAGGAGCCTGTTCTCTGGTGAATCGGAAGCCCGTGAACTTCGTGGTCCGGCCCCAAGCCCCAGTTCCCTGTCTGATGACAGCAGCTCCGTAGACAGCGATGACAGCATTGAACTGGAGATTAGGAAGTTTTTGGCCGAAAAGGCCAAGGAGTCCGTGAGCGGATCAGACATTCAAGGAGGGGGCCCCACCGCTCTCGGGACGGGGAATGGGGGCAAGCCAGAGCTGCCGTGCCGGAAAGTGCTACCTCCCGGCCCGGCCCTTCAGCCTGGCATGTGCACTCGGAGCCAAAGGTGCAGGGGGCCCTTGCAGCCGGCCGAGGGACCGAGGGGCCCGGGCAGAGCCTTCGCTCCGGCCGGGAGGAGCAGCCCCCGCGCCGAGCAGGCCTGCAGCCCTGCAGCCCTGGCCAGATGCGAACTGGTGCCGCCCAGGAGCGCCAGCGGGACCGCGTCTGCCAAAGGGTCACCAGCCAGTAGGAGAACTGCCTATGCGCCCAAAGATAAGAGCCCGAGGGGGGCCGAGGCTGCCGCGGGGGAAAGCGCATTGGCTCAGCTCCCGAGCTGCATGGAGGCTGGCGCTCGGGCAGAGAGCCGGAGCTCACTGGCACGGACCCCAGGCGCCGAGCGAGAGGGGAGGCTCCGGGCCGGCCTCGCCCTGCCCTGGACTGACTTCTCCCCCCAGAGCCGGTTGCAGAGCACCTGGGCACTGAGCACGAAAGGCAGGGACGCGGCGGCGTGGAAAGGGGGCCTCAGGGGCCAGAGAGAGAAGCGGCTGGAGGGCCAGGCCCGGGGCTCGCCCAGCCTCGCCGTGGACCCCAAGAGAGGCCTGCCTTTTGCCGGCTTCTCACCACTGCTCTCCACGCAGCTGTTTCACTTCGGGAAGAGTGTCTCCTGGGGGGGGAAGCAGGCCAGCCTCTTCAGTCCCCCCCTGAGCCTGCCTCTGCAGGGCGCATCCTTCTCGGCCTTCCGAGAGACCCAGGCTGGCCACGGCCCAGTGTTCGGAAGCTCACACTTGCTGGTGAAGCAGGAGGGTGGCCGCTGGCCGCCCAGGAAGTCCCAGGCAGGGCTCAGTCTGCCCGACAGGAGGAACTCGGGGCCGGAGGAGAGCATCTTAGACCTGCGGTACAGGCGGAGGGGGGTGGACAGAGACGATGAAGACCAAGAGGTCCTGGGCAGCGATGCCAGCGAGTTCAGCGATGCGTCTGTGGAGGAGGGCGGCAGCCTCTTGGCCAAGGGCCCCGTCCTCCAGCTGTGAGCACGCTCCTGGCCGCGGCAAGTGTGGGCGAAGCATGTGTGTGCCCGTCCCCACATGTCACACACTCCTGATGAAAGGGCGGAGCCCCGGAGGCCCCTGTACAGCCTGTATATATGTACACTAACGCGAAAGGATGTTTTTATTTAACAGATGTGTCCTGGTAAATATAATTTTTGTAGGCTTTTTGTAAATTATTTAAAGTGCTGTAAAAAATATTTTTGGTGAATACCATTGTTGGATTTTGTAGGGCGTCCCTCGGGGCAGTTTTCCGTGGTCTCCGCACTAGTCTTAGATCAGCAAACACTTGGTTCCGACTGTCCCTGCACTTGGGGTTGAGCGCTGGTGGCCGTGGCCAGTCGTGGCCACAGTTCGGGCCCGAGGAAGGCAGCAGCTGGTGCCCCGCCTGAGACGTGCCAGAGCGCCCCAGCGGTCTTGGTTGGGACACCCCTGGACAGCACTTCTTATGTAAAAGAGGCCCGAGCATGTCTTCAATTGGAAAAGCGTTTCAAAGCACAATGGCCAGCGAGCAAACCGGCCATGCCAGTTGCACATAGGAGTCCTGAGTGAGATCTCAGGGCCGGTCACCAGTTCACGCCTGAAGCCTGTGTTGTTTAACGTCCAGTCCTGTTCAATCATGACATGATGCTACCGGCTCAATAAACCTATTTTTATACAGGAGCTACCGTCCTTCGTTTTTAGTCACAGCTCTAAAAAGGTACCAGGCAGCCCGTGTGCTTTAAATGCCCTTGTCCTGATCTGGGCAAAGCAAAGAGGCAGCGGCTGCTTCATGGGTTCTGGTGCCCGGAGTCCTGAGGACCGAGGACAAAGCCCACCGCCCTCCGGGAACTGGGCTCGCTGGGACTGTGCACCACCAGCAGGGGCGTGCCCGTGCTCGGTGTGTTTGAGCGGCGGTGCCACGCACACAGGGAAGAGCGTGGCATCCTATACCTTGTGCTCTGAGGCTGCTGCGGTGCCCACAGCTACAGAAGAGGCAGGTGGGAACCTGCACACGTGAGGCTGAGCGCTGACGTTTACCCGCGATCGTCCAGCAAACTGATCGGCTGCCGCAATTGTGACAACTCATCAGTAGCTGCAATGGGCCTGGAGCAAGGTTTAATTTGCAGCTGAAGTTGTTATTCTGATGTGCAAGTGAATTTTCTACATGTTGTGCCCCCCCCCTAGGTCTTAGCAGGAATTCACTTCTGTACCCAAATGGGGACGTGTGCCAGCACCCACAGTCAGTGTCCGCTGGGTCAGATGCTGTGACGAGCAGGCCCTGTGGACTCTGTGACCGTCCGGTGCCTACGCGCTGTGCATCCGCTATTTCCGTTGTCGAATATTCATTCACTTAAGTGCTTCCCGGAAAAACAATCCATGCTTTAAATTTCATTTAATTTTGAAGGAGTGCTTTTAACACTTGAAAACAAAAATCAGCTTGTTTTGTATATAAGAACTGGATTTTTTGTTTTTTGGTTTTTTTTTATGCTAATAAATCAGGCACTGCTCACAAATCAGTTGATGTAGTCTGTCCTGTGCAGAGTGGCCTTTGCAGGATGTTGACGTGAGAACCCGATGTCTAGGACCTGCCAGTGTTCTGTGCCATCGTGCATTTAGTCCTGAGCACCTGTCTGCTCCTGCGGCCCATCCCAGTCTCCCCCAGACCCTTTGCACCTTCCTCTCCCCCTGCCTCCCTAGCCCCAGTCTGTGTGCTTACCTGGCAGTGCAGGCCATGCCTGGTTTTCACAAACTGGACGTAAACGTGATCGTGCGGGCCCATCCCTGGATTGCCAACAAGCCATGCTGCGTGAAAGAGTTTTGCTTTCCCTCTCTCCAACATCCTAGGTCAACTCTGGCACACACTGGGGCCAAGGTCCGAGGTCCCCCTGCACCCTGTCTGCAAAGGGGGCTGCAGTGGGGGGCAGACGGGAGCACTGTCCCTCAGTGATGGCTGTCTATACGTTTGCAGCCCTGGTACAGCTCCTCCGATGATCCGGGCCCGACCCTGCATCCCTGCATCACAGCATCCCCGGAGCTGCTGCATGAGATGGCACGTGTGCCCGCACTTGTAGGAAGAGTCTCGGCGAGGGTGCGTTACCAAATCAAGCTGTAATTACTCAGACCTACAGATAAGTCCGAACCAAAGAGCCCCTCTTGCTTCCCAATGGGGAGGGGGTGGGCGTCTATGTACCTGGGGCCACAGGTTCATTTCACCTAATGCAAAGAAGGGGGAGAGACCCGTTTTTTTGTTTTTGTTTTTTGGGGGGGGGGTTTTGCGGTATGTGGGCCTCTCACTGTTGCGGCCTCTCCCGTTGTGGAGCACAAGCTCCGGACGCGCAGGCTCAGTGGCCATGGCTCACGGGCCCAGCCGCTCCGCGGCATGTGGGATCCTCCCGGACCGGGGCACGAACCTGTGTACCCTGCATCGGCAGGCGGACTCTCAACCACTGTGCCACCAGGGAAGCCCCAAGAGACCCGGTTTTTGAGGTGTCTAATGCTCTGGGTTAGGTCATCCTGGGGTCACTGTGTCGCTGCAGGAACTGCCCCCTTTTCTGGAAAGAATGGGCCCATTTCAGAAGTCCCAGCAGAATAGGATGGGAGGGGGAAGAGGGGGAAGTCCTGGAGGTTAGTGTTCAATGTTCACCACCCACGTCTCCGCATCAAGGAGAGGGTCTTCCTAAAGAGAAGAGTCATGGACTTCCCTGGTGGTGCAGTGGTTAAGAATCCTCCTGCCAATGCAGTGGACACGGGTTCGAGCCCTGGTCCTGGAAGATCCCACATGCTGCGGAGCAGCTAGGCCCATGCGCCACAACTACTGAGCCCACGCGCTGCAACTACTGAAGCCCGCGTGCTCTAGGGCCCGTGCTCCTCAACAAGAGAAGCCACCGCAATGAGAAGCCTGCGCACCGCAATGAAGAGTAACCCCTGCTTGCCACAACTAGAGAAAGCCCACACGCAGCAACGAAGATCCAATGCAGACAAAAATAAATAAAATTTTAAGAAATCGCGAAGTGTTGCTCTGAACTTCCTCTTTTGCTCAGAATCCAAGTTATCAACAGGTTTTCCCAAGCTGTGACGCACTCGCAGTGGGAAACCAGGCCCTCAACTGAAATACTAACACTTTATCTGCTCATATAAAAAGTATTACCACCTTGATCCTCCTCTCTCCTTGAAATTAATTTAAGGGACTGTGTAGAGGGGACGGGGAGGGGGAAATATATTATTTGCAGAAGCTTTGAGATTTCTGGTGTTTTGTGTGCTGAGCAGAGGGATTTTTTTTTCCCAGTGTCAACACATTTTACTAGGTATTTGAAACCATTTATTCTAATTGACTAAATAAAAGATTAAATATCACTGAAGAAAAATAGACAAATGAAAATATACTTTTAGAGTAAGAAGTTACTGGTTTTAAGCCAACTCAGCAGCTAAATTAAGTGATTAGTAAAGTGCTGTGGAACTTCGTCAATGTTTCATTTCAGAGTGGAATAGAGGCCAGATAAAGAAAAGACCTACTCGTGGATGGGGAAAGAGTTTCTCTGGAATTGCCGTGCAGTTTATTTAATAATCTGTGGAAACTGGTTTTTGTTAACCTCTTTGGATCGCCTTTCCCGTAATTGTTCTGATTGGATTTAAGATTTCAAAAGAACTCAGTACGAAGGTCAGAAGAATGATGGGTGTCATTTTCTTCCCATTCTGTGTGCTATAATGCCGAACAGAAGGCATGTTCTTGTAATTTAGGGTTAGACCTGTCAGTCTAAACTCTTTTATTTTTCCCTCACACATGAAGATTCCAGTTTGAAAATAGGTTAAAAAGATAAATTTCATGATAATCGCTGGAGTTCGTATATGACTCGTGCAAACAGGTAGGAAGTTAGGGTGTGTCTATGGGGTCAGATTCTGATGACCTGGCCCCTCCCAGGACCCCCCAAGGTGGGTTCAAGCCCAGGACCTGCTGCAGGGCACCCCCTCTGGACCCTAATTTTCCCATCCATAGATGGAGGTACAGCAAGACCTGCCCCAGGCGTGAGCATCAGATGAGGTGACACTGTCAAAGCTCTTCAAAAACCGTGAAAACAGACAAGTGGAGGGGAGCATGGTACCTCGCGGGGGCCCAGGCGCCAGGAGCATGTGGGAATTGGGAGCCTGAGCCGGAGATGGTGGGTGAGTTTTCAGGAAGACAGGCATGTACGTTATACCAGAGGTACTTCGGTTGTCCGTCTTTCCAGACATTTATTCTACGTACAGAGTCTAACGTTCCATTAACTCATTAGCAACTGATACAGAAATATTGGTTATTGGCTATGACAATTAACGCACATCAATGCCTGATTCTGATGCCAGGATTAACTTCATAAAGCTCACTGGCGTGCTTGGCATGTTTTGTTTGTGGATGTCAGCTCGACTGACCGTCCCAGCCCGGGCTCTGACCTACACACGCTGTCCTGTTCCGGGAGTGCAGGTGCTCACCGGGTCTAGCTTGGAGGGGAAACCGTCACTTTGCCTGACCGCTGCATCCTCCCCTAGATCCCCTGCGCTTCCCAGCCAGCTTCAGAGGAAGGGATTTGTCCTTTTCAGTGAGTTTAGAAACTGGATTGATCAGCTGTTCTTTTTCCTTTTTTATTTCAACAGAGGAGAAATACAGAAACATTCTGAGGATTTTGGTATTTTTAATGAAAGGTTGTTTTAAAAAAAAGGCATTTTCAGTGTGATGCCTGGAGTCTGTGCTAGTTTTCCAGCTAAGGAGAAGGATATGACCTAGACCCTGGCTCCAGATGCAGCTTTGTACCTTTTCTATTCAAATAATAGATTGATTTTCTCTGGAAACCATTTCCACCCCAAACTGAACGTTAAGAATGTTGCTGAAATGTTTACTTTTGTGTAATAATAAGTCTTTAATGAAGAAATAACCGGTCATGGTATTTCATTTCCTCCCCAATTCATATGTGAGTAAAATCTCTTTGGGTAAAAACCTTTGTAAGGAAGGTAGCGACGGTGGTCTGTAACAACGATTTCTTCTGTCTGGTTCCAACACCTTCCGGGTTTCCTGTGATGAGCTGTCATAAAGGAAGGTGGGAGGAATCTATGTCTGGAAGATATATATTGTCGTAGAAAATGTTTTCTTATTGAGGACCCTCTACATCATAGTAAACATTGATTGAGAACTAACTACGTGGAAAGAGAAATCCACTTCATGCAGTTATTACCCCCACCTGAGAAAAACATGGTCTTCCCCGCCTGATTTTTTTTAAACTTTTTATTGAAGAGGTACAATGAACAGCAAGCGGGGAAGCCCGACGTACACCTCACCCCTCAGCAACAAGCAGCAGTCACCAACTTGTTGACTCCGCCTCTGTCCCGCCTCATTCGTGGCCAGCGGGTGCTCAATATCACTCCAAGCTTGGCCCGGGTCAGGGCCAGTAAGGGCCCTCCCGCCTGGTCCCGCCTGGAGCTTTCCTCCTGAGGTCCCCTCTGCCTCCTCGCCCAGCCCTCGTCCACACCCAGGCAGAGCATCCTACCCTCCCTCCGTGGCTCGGCAGGTGCTTGAGAACAGAAACCACGCGTAGTTTGTCATGAGTATAAAAATGGCTCCCAGAGATGCAGGTGGGGCTCTCGGGCGTTCCCAGCCTTCAGTCTGAGATCGGGGTCCCGGCATGCCCACCGCCCTACTCATCGATTATACCTGAGTCAGGGACTGGGGACATGGCAAGGTTTTTAATGGAAAGTCAAGCCATTAGCTCTTTTTCATCTAGACGTAAAACAGAGAAAGTAGGGCATCATAGCCCCGTTTGCAAATTTTTCTAACCTAGAGGGGAAAAATATTTTCAGGGAAAGCAGTGAAGTCTGTTCCTTTACAATTGGGCAAGTTATCAAAGATTACGGCTGCCAACTGTCCCGACTATCTCCGCCAGAGCCGGGAGGCCCCTCAGTCACAGATGGACGGCTTGCTGACCCTGTAGCTGGGGTGGAAGTTGAGCCGGTCGTAGAAGGTGATGTAGTTGTCCGGACCCGTCACAATGCTCTTCTCCATGGAGACGTTGAAAGTATTGTTCTGGAACATTCCACCAGCTGCAACTTGTCTCGAAAATTTATACGAATTTGGATAAAATACCTTCTGGAAGTGAAAAGGGGACACTAGGGTTAGTGATACATGATAACACTCTTGAGCAATCAGTCATTAGGTATTTTGGGAAGAAAAATAAAAATTTGTAAGAAAATGTTTTTAAATTCTTATTTTGTAAGAAAATGTCGTCTCCAGTCCTAGGAAGCAGAGAAGCCAGGGTGGGCAGGATGGCTGGCCTAGTTGGCCCCAACCATCCCAATTTCTGCCTAATGTCAGGGAATAATGATTAATGGTGCCTCCTTTCACTATTACATGGATAGAAGAATCAATTATGGGGCCACCTGGGCAAGGCATTGCCACATCTGAATATGGTTACAAGGGGTCAGGCCCAAAGCTGTTCCCAGTTCAGCTTTTGCCAACTGTACAACTAGGGCAAGTTACTGGACCTCTCTGAACTTGAGTTTTCTCTTCCGTGGAAAAGAGAGAACATCAGTAGGTTTCCACCTTGATGGGGTATTAGAATCCCTTGTAGAGCTTTAAAACAATTCTGATGGCCAGGCCCCCCCAGCCGAGGGGTCTGGGGAGGGGATGCCCTAGCGAGGTGGAGGTGCAGTGAGAACACAGATGAGGCCGCTGGTGTGTGCGGGCACCCAGGGGTAGGAGTCATTTCAGCAATACAGCATCCCCAGGTGACCTCGAGGTTTCTGACAGAAGTGGCCTGGACCACTAGCAGATAGTACACTTGGGACAGGTGGCCTGTTCTAGGCTCCCCTCGTGTCAAGTAGATCATTTGATGTTTTGTCTCCTTGGCAGGAAGCAAGTACCAAGAGAAACGGCCTTCAGTGCATTCTTTTGTTTGTTTTTTGTGGTGGTTGTTTTTGTTTTGTGCTTTGTTTTGTTTTGTTTCATTTTTGGCTACACCCTGCAGCTTGTGGGATCTTCGTTCCCCGACCAGGGATCAAACCCGTGCCCCCTGAAGTGGAAGTGCGGAGTCCTAACCACCGGGCTGCCAGGGGATTCCCAGTGCATTTTTAAATAGACTTTATTTTTTAGAGCAGCTTGGGGTCTACAGAGAAGCCGTGCAGAGTGAAGAGTTCCCGGATCGCCTCGCCGGCAGCAGACACGGCTGACCTGCTGTTCACATCTCCCATCAGTGCATTTAGAACAACTGAGACAATGGTGACGGGTCGTCATTAACTAAAGTCCACGCTGTACGTAGGGTCCACTTTTTGCCTTGTACATGCTGGGTTTTGACAAATGAATAATGAATGACATGTATCCACCACTACAGTGTCATTAAGAATAGTTTCCTTCAGTATATTTTCTAAAACCCAAAGAATGCATTTTTATTTTCTGTTCCCACGTGGGAAGGAAACACTGCGTGCTGCTGGTTGAGTCCCGCGGCCACACTCAGGTCAGGAAACTGGAAACCAGGTTCCAGATAAAGCAGGTCGATAAGCGGCAGGAAAAATTTCTAAACTTGCCTCCGGAGAACCTCGGTGCTTCACGTCCCACTGCCTCATAAGACCAGCAAATGGCCTTTTTTATAAAAGCAAAACATCTGGACCTATGTTTGTAAGTGTGTCGGTCTTTTTCGTGGAAATACCTGATCCCTTGATCCTGGGAGAATGACCTTTAAATGCTCTAGGAACTTTCTAGAGAAATAATCTTCTCACAAAAGCTCTATCCCCCATGAAAAACAGGTAAATAAGCAATTATCATGATCTTTTAACATGAATAATTTGGAAGAAAAACAACAACACTGCCAGCCCCAAAATGGGAGGCCCTCCTGTCTTGGGTACCCAGGGGATGCTTACACTGGTCCATCTGCCCTTCACCTGGACCCAGCAGGGGCATCAGGGGGTTCTAGGAGGCTCCCTGCCATGTGAGGTTGATCTCAAAGAGGGGTCAGGTTCCCCAAAAGTGCACAGATCCCGGGGCCCTTTTGTAACCTGTGCTTTCATCAGCCAGTGCTGTCTCTTAAGATCACAAGTTAAATATTTCATAAAATACGGTATTACTCCAAAAAGAAGGCAGTTCTTCATTTATCTGCCTCAAAACCTACTGCATTAGGTTACGAGAGTCGGCTGGTTGTACGAGTGAATGGGGCCAGCCCTTTGGGATGTTGTAAGGAAGACTACATGCCCTTTTTCCATCCTTTAAATCATTTCATTGCTAAACTCATTCGTTCATTTATTTCTACCCTGCCCTGTCCCAAAAGGAATTGAGGTGCGCCCTCCCCCTTGGTGCTGTTGGAACTGCGGGCCTCTCTGCACCTCCCCGTCCTGATGTGTTGCTCTTTTGAGAAATCTGGAGTCTCAGCCTCCTCCTAGAGATGCCCCACCTGCGCACCTTTCTTTGCTTCCTCCTTACCGGCATCTCGTGCACCGTGGGTGCTCTGCTCCCATACGCTTGGTTGCTGGTCCTGTACACTGAGGGGGGCTCCTTGGTCCTAGCAGATGAGAAAAATACTTTCTTTTCTAGTCATTTGTTTTAATTCTGCCCAAGCCACAGCTTTAACATATTTGGTTGGTGGAGCTTTGTTGGAAATGCCCCAGATGGGCGATGCAGCCATGAACCTGGGCTCCTGTCGAGTGCAGGGTTGGCCTCCCTGGCAGGCTCAGCCTCCCTGACTCCCTCTGCTGACCTCTGCCAAAGCCCTAAAGAACTCCCAGGTGGCAAGTGCTGGCCCTCAGCCCCAGTGGGACCTGGGCCCATGCTGTCATTTCCTGGGTGGGTGGGTAGGCTGGGAGCTGTGACTCAGCCTCCAGGCCTGCCACTCGCGGGGGCCAGCCCTTTGGGATGGAAGGGGATGCCCTCCCATGGTGGGGGGGGAGGTCCCTCCACTTCTGAGCCTCCAGGAGAAAATGTTCCTGCAGTCTCTAGTCCTGATGCTATTGGTACAGCAGTTTAACTAGTGGCTGTGGGCTCAGACACCCCAGCTCTGCCTCATACTAACTCTGGGATCTGTCTTTCTACAACCCAGATGTCCCTCCTGGGAAATGAAGATGCTAACAGAGCCAACTCTGTGGGATCGTGGAGGGACTAAGGGGGAGAGGGGGGAGCAGGGAAGGCACGCACAGCCTGCCCAGCTGTGTCTTAAGAGGCTGCAGCGCACTGGAACAGCTGGCAGGCCACGGCCCTCGGCAGCCTGGTGATGGAGGTGTCGCCATGCACCTCAGGCGGACGGGTCCTCTCTTCTAGAAAGGAGAGGAGACTGACCCCGCCCTAGAGGGTGCTGCTGGGATCAGCCCGAGTTGTGTGATTTCCCCTGGGCAAACCCCGCCCCACCTCGCTGGCGGGAGGCCCACTCACTCCACCCGCGAGTCGCAAGCCGCAGGCAGCACCTCCGCGCTCATTTGGTGGTTAACAGCTGACCCCGCTTTTGACTTGGGGGCCGGGAGGGGGCCTGGGGGTTCTTGCACAACGGGCCATCTGCGCAGAGCGCAGGACCAGCTGGGCACCTGGCTGGCGGCTAGACCAGGAGCCCTTTCTTTCCTCTTTGTATGCCAGGTGGACCCTGACCGGACTCCCTGGTCCTCACCTGTAGCCCCGAAACCAAGCCGGGTTGTTGAACCTGGCCGGTAGGTCCTCGCTCACGCGGTAGTAGTCGCTGGTTTTCTCCGGCGGGGACTTGGCCTTGGGCACCTCCTGCTCCGCGCATCCCTGGGGGTCCTCCTCGGACATCTCGCCTCTGTCCACCCGAGTTTCGTGGGAAAGAAAGAGCGGGCAGGAAACAGCTTCTCAGCCCTGGGGCCGTGAGGGGCCGCGCGGCGTCTTGTTGCTAAGCGACGGTCCGGTCACCTGACTGGGTGGGCGGGGCCCTTAAAGGCGCCGCGCCTCCTGGGCCGGAGGCCGCCCACCGCCGGCTTGTGGGGGCAGAAGTCCGAAGTTCTAGAACCTTCCGTGGCGAGCCACGAGGCCCTAGGCTAGCCGGGATAATAAGGCATTACTTCCTGGGGCCGCAGTGCCGGGTACCCGATGATCAGTAGCCTTCGGCGCCAACATTTTCCCAAATGCGGTGGGGGGCAGATTTCCAGGCAGATGAAACCCCGGGCCTGGGGCTTCATCGGCAAATTGCGGAGTTCAGGTTCTCTAAGGCCGCTCCGTTGTAACGCTCCGACGCTCACCGCGTGGACCAGGGCTGCTCCTTGACCCCCACCCCCGACTTCAGGCCCCCCAGTACGCTGCATCTAAAATTAAGACTCCAGATTTGCCTAACTTTATGGAATCTTTCTAAGCCAAATGTTTAAAAATTAAAACACTTTTGGACAGCGGGAGGTTGTGCTGGACTGGCCGCAGGTGAAGACGGTCCCCATCTCCCGGCGAGTTCCCGCGGGACGGCTGGGAACCTCCTCGGCCGCCGGGCACTGTGCAGGGAGGGTGCGAGGGGCGGAGTATCCAGACCCCGCGCTCGACAGGACCCCGGCTCCGGCCCGCCCCACGCTCCTTGCGGGTCCACGGTGCCCGGGCAGACCTGGGGCGCAAGGCCCAGCCTTCCCCAAGGACTGCGTGCTCCGACCCGGGGGGCAGGCGGGGGCCAAGGGGCGGGGACGCGTCCAGAGCTGGGGTGCCCGAGAGGCGGCGGGCGCTCAGTGGCACCCCCGGGCCTGCAGGTGGCGCTGCGGCGAAGGCGGGCCGCAACCGGAAGGAGGAGCCGCTCGTGGGGCCGCGCCTGCCCGTCTTCCGCGTCTGTCCGTCCGGCCGCCTA
The DNA here is from genome assembly GCF_011762595.2 of Tursiops truncatus. Classification (NCBI taxonomy): domain Eukaryota; kingdom Metazoa; phylum Chordata; class Mammalia; order Artiodactyla; family Delphinidae; genus Tursiops; species Tursiops truncatus. The sequence continues at coordinate 112,047,880 of NC_047039.1, read as the reverse complement.
CCGGAGTCCACGCCATGGTACCCGGCTCGGTCTTACCCCGGCTGCTCGGCGCAGGTAAGGCGCCCGGGACCCGGGGGTGGGGGCGCGGCAGGGACCCTCTTGCGGGCCGGGCGGCGGGAGGGAGGGAAGGAGGGAGGCGGGCGGGGGGCGCGCGCCACGAGTTTGCTGTCGCCGCAGGTGTCCGGCGCTGGCCGCTCCAGCTGCACCTCGTCCAGACAGCGACCCCGGGCCCGGTGGGGCCGAGCGGCAGGACGCTGGGGAGCGCCGTGGCCTCTGCAGCCCGGGAGCCCGAGCGCAGCAGCGGTAACTCCGGCCCTGCGGTCCTGGCGGTTTGAAATTGTCCCGCTGCTAGGAGTCCCGGGCGCTCTGGGTCTCCATGGGGCCCCTGGAGGATGCGGGACTGGGGAGGGCGAAGGGCGGCCTTCCGCCCCTGGCAGCCCACGTGCTGGTCCGCACGAGATTGCAGCCCTCCGAGCAGCCCCACCGCCGAGTAGGGCCGAGGCCCGCCCCCCCGCCCCCCCACGAACCGCGGCCGGGGAGCTCCCGCGGGCGGCTGGCGGGACCACGGGGACCTCAGACACCACCCGGCGCCCCTTCTCTCCGAGTGAAGACTCGGCCACGTTTACCCAGGAGCGAAGCTGGGGTCAGATCCCGGCCTCCGCCCCGAGCCTCCAGAAAAGGCCCCTGGGGACCCTCAGCATCTGCCCTCCCGCAGACCCCAGGCTTGGGAGCCGGGATCCAGACCCTGCATCCTCTCCCCCTCCCCGCCCCAGATCTGAACGAGAGGATCCTGAGCGAGCCCCTCAAGCACTTAGACTTCTTCAATGTCAAGGAATTGTTTTCTGTAAGAAGTCTCTTCGATGCCCGGGTGCACCTGGGACACAAAGCTGGCTGTCGGCACAGGTAGGTGACGCCCCTGGCGAGTGTAGGGGTACCTGGGGGGCTCGGGACCCTTGCCTTGGGGTCCAGGGCCCCTTTTTCAGTTTGTTTGTTTTGTTTTGTTTTTTGGGTACGCGGGCCTCTCACTGTTGTGGCCTCTCCCATTGCGGAGCACAGGCTCCGGACGCGCAGGCCCAGCGGCCATGGCTCACGGGCCCAGCCGCTCCGCGGCATGTGGGATCTTCCCGGACCGGGGCACGAACCCGTGTCCCCTGCATCGGCAGGCGGACTCTCAACCACTGCGCCACCAGGGAAGCCCTCAGTTTGTTTTAAGAGCGTCTAGCTCCCTTTTCTTCCAGATGGGATCATTGAGCCCCAAGGAGGGGCAGCTGTTTATTCTCAGGCCCCGTTTGCTCCTCCCGACCCCCAGACCCCGCGGACCTTGCTGTGGGGCTCCTGGTCGTCGGTGGGGCCAGGCCCGCTGCTGCTGGTTCCCCGACAGACAGGCCAGCCGGGAGGGCAGTGCTGGCAAGGCCGTCGGCATCTCGCGGAGGTGCCTCCAAGGGCACGCAGAGGAGTGATGACTGGCCCAGTCTTTTCACGTGGCGATTTTGATGGTTGGGTTGGGCGTGTATTGGAGGAGCAGTTAGGCCAGGGAGGGAGGCGGTTGTAGATGTTCAGGGGAAAGGTGATGGGCCCAGCTGCGCCGGCAGAGCCGGAGCAGTGGTTGGATGTGGGGTGATGGGGGCAGAGCCGGCTGAGCAGAGCCCAGAGCAGGTGTCGACATCCTTCACATCAGGAACTTGGGTCCTATGAGGGTGACCCTTCAGCCACCCCAGTGGGGATGTCACACAGGCACTAGGGAGAAGCAGCCTGGGCCGGGGGCCACCACATCAGGACCTTTTGAGAACATGTGGAGTGGGGGATGGAGGAGAGAGGAAGTCCCAGGTGGGAGCCCTGGGCAACCAGTGCCTCAGAGTCTGGGAAGAGGGGGTGGGGCCGGGGCATGGGAGGAGGGACGCCACTGTAGGTGCTGCGGAGAAGTCACCTGAGGTGAGGGCACGTGGGGCCTTGGGAAGGCTCTTCGGAGAGGAAGAGAGAGTCCCAGCGGGGGTGAGCAGAAGAGTGAATGGGGCGGGGGCTGCAAGAGGATGGTCTCGCAGCCCCAGCGCTCGGCCCAGGCCAGCGGGTCTGTGCCCTCAGGGTTCCCTCTGAGGCCTGGCTGCCTCCTGCTCCGGCCTGTCACGCTTGCAGCCCAGGGCACCCCCTGCCTTTCTGGTCCCCCAGCCCCCCCAGGGGGTGGGGCTCAGTTGTAAAGCCTCAAAGGTGATGATAATGACAAGGATGGGAGCCAGACAAGCAGCACCGGGTGGGACGTGGTCCGGACGTCACGTTTAAGTGTCCAGATGTCCGTGTGGGTCCACTCTGTTAGGCACCCCGCGCGGCCAGGTGGAGGTTCAGAGGGGTAAGCCGCTTGCCCGAGACATGGAGTGGCCTGCAGCCCAGCCTGCCCTGCTCGCCCACCCTCACCCTCCCACTGCCCGCGGCTGTCACTCCTGGGACAGCGTCCCCGCTGCCGTCGTCATGGTGAGGGCTGCAGACTGTTCCAGCCCTGGGCTTGCCGTGCCCCCCGTGCAGGGGCCCGGGGCTGGGGGAGCGCATGAGAAAGGGCGGGTGGAGGTGGCCACGTGGGGCTGGTTCACACTGGCCTTGGTGGGTGTCCGGCAGGTTCATGGAGCCGTATATCTTCGGGAGCCGCTTGGACCAGGACATCATTGACCTGGAACAGACGGCGATGCACCTGCAGCTGGCCTTGAATTTCACGGCCCATGTGGCCTATCGCGAGGGCATCATCCTGTTTGTGAGCCGCAGTCGGCAGTTCTCACACCTGATCGAGAACGTGGCCCGGGACTGCGGGGAATACGCCCATACCCGCTACTTCAAGGGCGGCCTGCTGACCAATGCGCCCCTCCTGCTGGGCCCCAGTGTCCGCCTGCCAGACCTCATCATCTTTCTGCACACGCTCAACAACGTCTTTGAGCCCCACATAGCCGTGAGGGACGCGGCCAAGATGAACATCCCCACCGTGGGCATCGTGGACACCAACTGCAACCCATCCCTCATCACGTACCCCGTCCCGGGCAATGACGACTCGCCCCCGGCCGTCCAGCTCTTCTGCAGGCTCTTCCAGACCACCATCAACCGGGCCAAAGAGAAGCGCAAGCAGGTCGAGGCCCTGTACCGACTGCAGGGCCAGGAGGGCGCCAAGGGCCGCGGTGCAGCCGACCCTCCTTCCCCGGGAGTGCAGGCCGAGCTGGACTTGGGTCATTCCCCTTGACCTGCCTGCTCTTCTCCTGAGTGAAACAGCAGCCGAGTCTGTTCTGAAGCTGGGACCCAACCCCCTGTACCCACACCCACCCCCGGCATGGTTCTTAGCACCTTCCCAGTTATTCCAGGCTTCGGGTCCCTGCTGCTAGGAACGCTTCTCAGCAGCTGCCCGCCCGGGGCTCCACTTCAGACCCGAGGACCCAGCAGGCTCACTGGGCAAGTGGCCTGCCTGGAAAGGACCCGTCGGAAAACATCCCGTCCCTGGAGTCCGAAGTCCTTGCTTCTGCCTCAAGATGAGTCCCTTGTGTGTTAGGAAGGTTCTCACCACGTTGACTTTTCTAAACCAGAATACCCCTAGGTTGGGCTGCTTCCCTGCTGCCTGGCTTCAGGGGCTGTTTTATAACGTGAGGTTGCAGGGTGAGCCACTAAGAAGACTCCATCCGGGTTGGGACAGGCTGGGCAAGGCAGACAGCGTGATTTCAACAGGAATAAAGCTTAGATTTGGGCGGAACGGGGACCTGGACCGTTGGTTCTGCAGCGTGGTCTGTGTGCTCTGTTTTCATCGGCACCCACGGGGCCCCTGGAGCACACGAGACACGTTCCTGCCCCCTGGGTCCTCGAGCTTCAGGGAGACAGGCAGGCATGTGCACGTGGGTTTGGATGGGACGGCACTGGCTGCCCCTCGACACCGTCTTCGGGGTTGAGGCTCGAGGCCCTCGTGTCCTGCCCATGCCCTGAACAGGCATCCTCCCCAGGTGGTCGGGTAAGATGGGACCCTGTTCACAGGAACTTTTGGATGCCCCCTCATTCGTGGGACCTTCCTTGGCAACACTTGTGTTCCTGGGATGAGGTGTGGCCCCTGCTTTCCAGGACCCCACCCCGTGGCTCCTGGTGTGCACATGACCACCCCAGGACCCTGTCTGCCGCCGAGGGTCCAGGCAGCAGGTCCTGGTGGGGTCAGAACAGGATGGCCTCGTGTGGATGGATGCATCATGCCAGTCCACGTCCTACAGTAGCACATGGGGGCAGGAAGACTGGTCCCACAGGCCCGCTCAGCATCTTTCAGGGGGGGCATGCGAGGTGGAGGTCCCTGATGTTTTCTGGAAGGGTTCACAGTTTGGAAGGGGCAAGGAGCTGATGCCAGTTTGAAACCAACTGACAGGCATCGGTTTAATTTGCAAACATGAAGTATGGGCATGCAAATTCACAGGCAGGTAAATTGAGGGGTCCCCCCAAGACTTTCCCCCCACAGGACACCTCCCTCGGTGTGCGTGGGTGAGATTTCCCGAACTCCTCTGGAGAGAGCTGGCCGGGCCTGTCGCTCGGCGCTCCAGGGAGGCCGGAGTGGGCAGCCAAGACCCTCGAGATCAGCGCGGTGTGAGAAGGCTCAATGGCCGTGGACGGGAGCTCTGGAATGTGAGCTGGGCCTCCCCAAGGCGGAGGGTCCACACCGCCCTTCAAAAACAGGCCTTCTGGGGAGGGCAACACAGGCAGGGCGACGAGGGACACGCGAGAAGGCCCTGTTCTCTCGCCCTTGACTCGGGCTGGGTGGAGGGGAGCAGCCCTGGAGGGCGGGCACCCCCGAGCACCCCTACCCCACCCCATTCCCCAGGGTGGCCTGCCTGGCCCTGGCCATCCTCTGTCCCCTGAGGATCCCCCTGGAACCTGCACCAGACACAGGCCGGTGAAGACCAGCAGGGGCAATGAGAGTGTGTGCTGCCGGTCCTGGGGACGCTGGGAGCAGGGTGGACAGGGGTGGCCACACTGAGCAGGTGACTCGGCGGATGATGGGACACAGACGAGCTGGGCGGTTTCAGGTACACGAGGACCTGAAGGGAGGCACAGGCTGACGGAGCCCAGAACCCGGATGGGCCGGCTCGGGGGGGCACTTCCAGAGGGGCTCAGGTAAAAGGAGCGGGGGGGCAGAGCACGGGCTTTCACCCTAGCCGGGGGTCAGCCAGCCCCGATAAACATCACAGCAGGCACAGTAGATATGACAGCCTCACGGCCTCCTCTAGATACAGATGCATCCTCCCTGCAGGAGGGGACCTCCAAGTTTGCCAACCTGGAGATAAACACCAAGAGAGGCCAGAAGCCCCAAAGGCCTGGCGAGCAAGGGCCTGAGCCCTCCCCTCCTGCTGCCGCGGTGACGACTTGCCCATTAGCCCTGACCTTTCCTGGGGTCTGGCAGGGTCGTTCCCTGAGTGGTTGGTGTCCCAGGGGCCTGGAAGAGCCGGGTTCAGGGGGAGATTTGGGGCCAGGGTGGGTGAGGGCAGGTGCACCACGCCACCAACTCGGGCCAGCACAGGCTCGCGGTGAGTGTAGGCATGCAGGGGTCTCTAGAATCGGGCCTGCAGGTGGCTGGGGCCAGATGCCACCTGGGGCCACTGCCCAGGGTCCAGCCCAGGGCTTTGCCTCCAGTGGCCAGTCCCAACCCAAGGAGCTGGGCTCCTCCCTTCACCCACCAGTGCTCCCAGGCCTGGCCCTGGCCACGTGCAAAGCCAATTCTTTCTATACCGTTGCATCTCAACATACGAGCCTGAATGTTCTCACACTGTTTTTGACCTGTCCCTCCTTTGTCCGAAAATCAGCCCGTGTATGAAAATGAGTCAGCCCTGAACCTGTATGAGACCTGCAGGGTGCGGACCGTGAAGGCAGGCACGCTGGAGAAGCTGGTGGAGCACCTGGTGCCCGCCTTCCGGGGCAGCAACCTCTCCTATGTCACCATCTTCCTGTGCACCTACCGAGCCTTCACCACCACCCAGCGGGTCCTGGACCTGCTGTTCCAAAGGTGAGCGCCCCGCCCACCCACTGGCTGTGTGTCTTGGGAATGTCGCTTTACCTTTCTGAGCCTCAGTTTGCTCACGTGAAGGCCGGGCTGCCAGGACTGTCGGATAAGCATGGACAGTGCAGCCCCGCGCCCGGCCCTGTGGAAAGGGCTGCTGAGGGCTGGGGCGGTTTTGATTAAGGTTTTCCTCTGCCCCATGGAGAAGCTCTCTGCTTCCAGCCCCTGGGCAGAACAGTTTTCCCGTTTGTAAAGGAGGTTCCAGATTCTGTCTCAGGGGTCCTTCCTGGGAGTAGCCAGGGCAGGGCTGGCTGGGGGCCGGCTGAGGGCCCAGGCCCACTCAGGCGTCTGTAAGGTGCTGGTTGGGCTCATTCGTTCAGCAAATACATACGAAGCGCCTACTGTGTGCAGGCACTTTTCTAGGCACTTGGCTTTATTCAGTGAACGGTGCAGACAAAAATCCCTGCCCTCCCGGGCTTCCATCCTAGCCGGAGGGTCAGCCAGTAACACTAGACGTCATAGCAGGTACGGTAGATGTGACGCCCTCACGGCCTCCTCTAGATACGGGTGCATCCTCCCTTATTCCAGCGAGGACGGCGGACCTCAGGACCAACTGAAAAAGTGAGTAGACTTTGGGTCTGATGGGAGGGGCTGGGCAGAACCCTGGCTGCCACACATCTTGTGATTCCCGCTGGAGGGCTGAGGTCTGGCTGCAGGAGGAAAGGAGTCAGAGAGCTGTGGCTGGGGTCCCATGTCCCCAGGGAGCAGAGGGAAGGCTGGGGGCTCAGAGCTGGCCCCTGAGAGCATCCATCCCCTCAGATCCGGGGCCCAGGACAGGAGGTGTGGGGGGCAAGCTGCTGACACGTCAGCCTCGCAGCCCAGTGTGAGTGCTCAGCTGGGGCTCACGGGAGCGCAGTCAGGGTCAGGGGGCCGGCTACGTCCCCACCACCAAGAATGGCGTCCCCGGGAGGACGAGACCCGCACTCGGGCGCACAGACCAAGGCAGCCGTCGGTGCTCGAGCTTCCGGTTCAGGTGCGCGAGGCCCGTGAAGGCCGGGCAGGGGCGCACTCTGCTTGTCCCCTCCTCCCTCCCCTGTTTATGCAGCGCCTACTGTGTGCGGCCAGGCCAGCGCGATGGACAGAGCGGGCGCGGCCCTCCCTGCCCTCCTGCAGTTTCCTTCCCAGTGGGGAGGGCCCGGGGGGCTGGGGGCAGACAGGAGAGAGTCAGGCTCCCCCGAGGAAGGGAGAGGTGGTCACCAGGGACAGAGGGCCCCTTCCTACCAGGCCTGCCGACCAGGCCTGCCCCCGCCTGGCAGCCCAGTGCGGGTGGGGCAGGGGCGGGCCCAGAAGCCCAGCCCCCATGGGGGAGCCAGGGGAGGGCCGCGTGGAAGGAAAGGCCAGGCCCCTGACTCTGCTGCCCGCCCGCCTGCCCCCAGTGCCGTCTCCTCCATCCTGGGCACCTGGCTGGACCAGTACTCCGAGGACTTCTGTCAGCCCCCGGACTTCCCGTGCCTCAAGCAGCTGGTGGCCTACGTGCAGCTCAACATGCCCGGCTCCGACCTGGAGCGCCGCGCCCACCTTCTCCTGGCCCAGCTGGAGCGCACAGAGCTCACCAAGGCAGAGCCGGAGGGTGAGGAGCGGGGTCGGTGCTGGGCACGCAGGAGCCCCCGGGGCTGCCTCAGACCGCCCACGTGGGGACCGCGGCGGGGAGACGTCCTGTCTCAGATCCTGGCTGGAGCCTCTGTAAAAGGCCGCGGGCTGTTTCCTTTGCTTGCAAAGGCCCGTGTGAGGCAGGCACGTGGATCTCCTCCTGCACCTTCACTGCCATCTCAGGATCTAGAACTGGCTCCAGCACCAGCCCCTGTGCAATCTGAAGACCTAGATCCAGCTGCAGAAGCAGCAGCAGAACTAAAGCCAGATCCAGAGCTGGAGGCGTTTCCATCAGTGGCTGGAGGGACACCTTGAGCGGCGGCACCGGAGTGGGAGCCAACATCACAATCAGTTGCATCAGCACCTCTGCCTCCAGGGCCCGCGGCTGCACCTGCTCCGGAGGAGACCCAGAGCCGGCTCGGCACCCACTACCCCTGCGGGGAGAACGAGCTCTGGCGCCACGCTCAGCGTCAGCTCCTGACCCACTTCTACCCGCTCCCCCCACCCCCGAACTTCCCTTCCCCTCCCCTGTTACTGTTTCTGATTTGGTTTTTAATTTTATGTTTTCGTTTCACATTATTTATGGTGTCTTTTACGTCTTCATATAACCAAGTTTAATTTTTTAAATTTGAAATTGTGCATTTCAGGAGCATCGAGTATATTCACAGTTCTATGCAACCTTCCCCAGGGTCTCGGGCAGACTGTTTCACTCCCCAGAAGGAATCCCTGAGCCAAAGCGCTCATGCCCCATTCCTCTCTCCCCCAGCCCCCGACAACCTGTAATCTGCTTTCTGTCTCTGTGTCTTTACCTGTTCTAGATGTTTCCTATAAATGGAATTATACAAGGTGGCTTTCTGTGTAGGCCACATATTTTAAGAGGGGAGTAGTTAATTTTTGTTTTCTTTTTTTACTTCAAAATAGCAGTTTTGTTATATGAAAGGGAAATGCCAGATGGATTAAAGATGGGATGTACAAATTGAAGTCTTTTTTGTAAATATGTGTGCAGTCTCAGGGTAGAGACCCCTGTTCTGAGTCTGGCCCCAGAGCCAGAAGACAGAAGGGAAACGCCTGGCTCTTCCCATGGCCAAACAGAAACAAGAAACATGTAGAAAGCTGGGGAGACAAACCATAAACTAGATCAGCACTCCTCACACCCCAGGGCCAGAGAAAGGTTTGACGCCCCTGTGGTCCCCCAGATCTTGAAAGTCAATGTTTTAAAAAGGGACAGAGAACACACATGTGCAGCTCCAACAAGAGGCCGCACACGTGGTCGGTACAGGTCAGAGACGCTTGACCTCCCAGTGAGGACACGCAGATGTAAGCGCCGTCTCCACGGCGCTGTCAACACCACACCGACAGGTTTCTAGTCTGGTGGCGACCAGCCCTGGGGACAGTGTGAGGAAGCAGAGGCCCAGCCGGTCCTCTAGAGGGAAGCGTGGAAGGACACTCCCGTCTGGGAGAACAGTGCGCAGGACCCCAGAGCTCCACGGGTGCAACCCTTTACCTGCAGAGCTAATCCCAGGAGTTTACCCGCAGGAATTCTCGCATGGTGTGTGTGCCCATGTGCACGTGTGTGCGTGTGCAGTCGTGGGTGTCAGGTGGGGAGGACTCTGGGCACGTGTGCCCTTCTGGAACCTGGTTCCCCCGGGCGGGTGCTGATCAGTCCATCGTCTTCCTCCTCCGCATTTTCTGGGGCCCCGAATCAGAATTTCCGAAAAGCCCCTGCTATGGGACATGGGCCATTTGCCATTTTTCACTCTCAGAATCATGCTGAAGGGAACATCTGTGTCCATAAATCTCTATTCAGGGCAGAATCCATGAGGTGGATTTTCTGGGTCAAAACATATACAGTTTTTAAGGTATTGGCCACAGTTTCCAACAGAGCGGTCTCTGCCCACTTTGAGCCTCGCTTGGGAAAGCGGGGCCTCAGAGGACCCGAGGGCCGGGACCTCAGGGAGGGAGGAGGAGGAGGCCCTGGGAGTGACCTGCCCAGAAGGGACTGTCCCGCCCTCAGCCCCGCCCCCAGCCCCGCCCAGTCCTAGAGCGGGTACAGAGCTGGCTCTAGTTCAAAGGTGGCTCTGCTCCTAGGACTGGCACTGGAGCTTATGCAAGAGCTGATGCTGGACTTGGCTCTAGCTCTGGGGAAGGCGCTGGAGGCGGATCTACCTCCAGAGACGGTCTAGACCTGGTTCTGCCGTTGGACAGCGCTCTCGAGCTGTCTCTCCCACTGGCACGGGAGCCGGTGCTACAGCTATTGCGGTCGCTGGCTCCGGCTCTGGCTCTGGCGCGGCCACTGAAGCTGACTCCTGGGTGGGTACTGGTTTGGCTTGAGCTGTGGGTCAGGTCCTGGAGCCGCTGTACCTCCGGAGCTAAGGTTACAGCAGGTGCCGGAAGCAGCCGTGGATTTTGCTGTGGATAGGACGCGGGAGCTGTCCCTGGTGCTGGAGCTCTCGCTGACTTTGCGGCTGACTCCAGCTCCGGTCTGGTGCTGGCTCTGCTTCTGGTGCCTCTAGCTGTACAGCCGGTCCCGGCTCGAGCTCTGTGGCTGGCGCTAAAACTGGCGGTGGAGCCGGCTGTAGCTCTGGACTGGTTCCACCTCTGGAACTGGTGTCAGGGCAGATTCTGGCGCCAGAGCAGGCACAGAGTCTGGCCTAGGAGCTGCTGACAGAGCTGCCTCTGCCTCTGACGTGGCATCACGCTGGTGCCAGAGCACGATCTAGCTCTGACGTTGGTGCTGGGGCTGTGGCTCTTTCTCCTGAGCTGGCACTGGCTCTAAGTCTGCTACGGGCGCCCAAGCCAGCTCTTGCTCTGGAGCTGCTGCAGGAGCTGACTCTCATGGGGGCTCTGGCTCTGGAGTTGGTCCTAGAACTGTGGCTGGAGCAGGCTCTAGGTCTGAACTTGGTGCTGACTCTCTCTCTGGAGCTGGTGCCAGGAATGGCTGTAACTCTGGGGCTGATGCTAGAGCTGGCGCTGGAGCGACCTCTTCCTTGGCACCTGGCACTGGCTCTAAACTGGCTTTGAGCTGGTTCTCACTCTATCACTGGGGCTGGCACGGGAGTCAGTGATAGAGCTGTCTCTATCTTCCAGAGGTAGAGCTGACATGACAGCTGGTGTTCAAGCCAGCTCCAGCTGGTGGGATAACAGCAGCCCCGCCCAGGAGCAGCAATGGAGCTGAGGCTGGAGCTGCCTCTATCTCAGGAGTTGATGCCAGTGTTGGAGCCTGAGTTGACTGTCGCCATGGCACTGGCTCGAGCTCTGGTGCTGGAGCTGACTCTGGCTCTGCAGCCAGCTCTGGCTCTAGTTCTGGAGAGCCAGAACTATTAGTGGTAATAGAACTGGCTCCGGCAATGGATCAGTGCCGAAGCGGGTGCTGGAACTGACACCGAGTCTGGAGCTTTGGCTGGAGCTGGCTCCAGATATCACTCGCGCTCTTGAGCTGGTGCTTGGAGCTGGCTCTCGCCCTGGAACTGTGGAGCTCTCTCTAGCTCGGGAGCTAATGCTCGAGCTAGCTCTAGTGCTGACACTAGCTCTAGAGAGAGCTCTACCTCTAGAGCTGCCTGTAGCTCTAGCTGTGTTGCCAGAGGTGGTGCTGGGGTAGAGGCGAGCTCACTTCCTGTTGTTATCTGTCACTCTGGGCTTTGTGTTGGGTCTGATCCAAGCTCTAGAGCTGCTGCTGGAGCTGGCAAATTGGTTGATGACAGAGCTGCTTCCATCCCTGCAGCTGGTGAGACAGCCGGTGCCAAAGCTGGTTCCAGCCCTGGAGCTGGTGCTGGAGCCAGTTGCGGAGCTCACTGGAGTTTGAGGGCTTTTCCATGAGCCGATGATGGAACTAGTTCTCTCACTGGACTTGACTCTAGATCTAGTGATGGAGCCGGCTCTCATTCTGCACCTGGCACTGGCTCTAAACCTGGAGGTGGCCCTGGAGCCAGCTGCAGCTCTGGAACGCTGCAGGAGCCGGTGATTGGAGCTGGCTCTGGCTCTGGAGCCGGTGCTACCTCTAGCTGTCGGGCTGGTACCAGAAACGCCTTTAATGGTACAAGATCTGGCACTGACAGTGGTGCCAGCTTGGGAGTTGGCAGTCGAGCTGGCACTGGTGCTGCAAGAGGACAAAAAGTTCACCAACCTCGTGACTGTAGACTGCGCGCACACACTTGTGCACGCATCAGATACATTTCTTTTCTTCCCTTCCTTTATCTTCTTACCGTGCAGCATAACATAGACCATAAGGTACACAAATAACTGTTACCCTCACATCACAGGGTTTAAGTTACAGGTCGTCAAGGAGAAAAGTAAGCATCACCCCAGCACTCTGCGTGCCCTGGGGACAGTGCCCGCGTGTCTCATCAGGAGGGAGAACGACTCTCTTACTGTCTTCACTTAGAGACTCAACATGGCTACAGCAGAGCTGTGGGTACCGAGTCAAAAGAAGGTGGGCCGTGACGGTTGGTCTCACGTGTCAACCTGCCCAGGCCGTAGTGTGCAGTCATCCGATCAAACTGGTGATTTAGTCCACACGTGTTGTGAAGCTACTTATAGGTGTGGCTGACTTGCCTTTAAGTAAAGATCACTCGAAGGGTGGGTCTCATCACGTGAAGGTCTTACAAGCCTTCAAAAAACCGAGGTTTCCTGAAAAAGAAAGTCTGGCTCAAGACACAGCAGCTAAGGATAGCCTCAAGACGGCAGAGGAGTAAGACGCGGAGATCACCTTCCGCCCCACAAATACATCAAAACTACATCTGTAGGAGTGGAACAACTCCTACAGAACACCTACTGAACGCTGGCAGAAGACCTCAGACCTCCCAAAAGGCAAGAAACTCCCCACGTACCTGGGTAGAGCAAAAAAAAAACAGAGACAAAAGAATAGGGACGGGGCCTGCCCCTCTGGGAGGGAGCTGTGAAGGAGGAAAGGTTTCCACACACTGGGAAGCCCCTTCACTGGCGGAGATGGGGCTGGTGGGGGGGAAGCATCGGAGCCACGGAGGAGAGCACAGCAACAGAGGGCAGAGTGGAGAGACTCCCGCACAGAGGATCGGTGCCAACCGGCACTCACCAACCCAGAGAGGCTTGTCCGCTTACCCGCTGGGGCGGGCGGGGCTGGGAGCTGAGGCTCGGGCTTCGGAGGTCAGACCCCAGGGAGAGGACTGGGGTTGGCTGCGTGAACACAGCCTGAAGGGGGCTAGTGGGCCACAGCTAGCCGGGAGGGAGTCCGGGGAAAAGTCTGGAGCTGCCGAAGAGGCAAGAGACCACTGTTTTGGGGTGCGCAAGGAGAAGGGATTCAGAGCACCTCCTAAACGAGATCCAGTGACGGGCGCGAGCTGTGGCTATCAGCGCGGAGCCCGGAGACGGGCATGAAACGCTAAGGCTGCTGCCGCCGCCACCAAGAAGCCTGTGTGCGAGCACAGGTCACTATCCACACCCCCCTCCCGGGAGCCTGTGCGGCCCGCCACTGCCAGGGTCCCGTGATCCAGGGACAAATGCCCCGGGAGAACGCACGGCGCACCTCAGGCTGGTGCAATGTCATGCTGGCCTCTACCGCCGCAGGCTCGCCCTGCACTCCATGCCCCGCCCTCACCCCAGCCTGAGTGAGCCAGAGCCCCCGAATCAGCTGCTCCTTTAACCCCGTCCTGTCTGAGCGAAGAACAGATGCCCTCAGGCGACCTACATGCAGAGGCAAGGCCATATCCAAAGCTGAACCCCAGGGCTGTGCGAACAAAGAAGAGAAAGGAAATCTCTCCCAGCAGCCGCAGGAGCAGCGGATTAAATCTCCACAGACAAATTGAGGTACCTGCATCTGGGGAATACCTGAATAGACAATGAATCATCCCAAAATTGAGGCGGTGGACTTTGGGAGCAACTGTAGACTTGGGGTTTGCTTTCTGCATCGAATTTGTTTCTGGTTTTATGTTTATCTTAGTTTAGTATTTAGAGCTTAGTATCATTGGTACATTTGTTTATTGATTTGGTTGCTCTCTTCCCTTTTTAAAAATATATATATATTTTTCCTTTTTCTCCTTTTGTGAGTGTGTATGTGTATGCTACTTTGTGTGATTGTCTGTATAGCTTTGCCTTTACCATTTGTCCTAGGGTTCTGTCTGTCCATTTTTTGTTTGTTGTTTGTTTGTTTAGTATAGTTTTTAGTGCTTGTTATCATTGGTGGATTTGTTTTTTGGTTTGGTTGCTCTCTCTTTTTTTATTACTTTTTATTTTTTATTTTTAATAATTTTTAAATTTTTTATTCTAATAACTTTATTTTATTTATTTTTCTTTCTATCTTTCTTTCTTCTTTTTTCTCCCTTTTCTTCTGAGCCGGGTGGCTGATAGAGTCTTGGTGCTCCAGCCAGGTGTCAGGCCTGAGCCTCTGAGGTAGGAGAGCTGAGTTCAGGACATTGGTCCACCAGAGACCTCCCGGCTCCACGTAATAGCAAATGGCAAAAGCTCTCCCAGAGATCTCCCTCTCAACGCTAAGGCCCAGCTCCACTCAACAACCAGCAAGCTACACTGCTGGACACCCTATGCCAAACAACTAGCAAGACAGGAACACAACCCCACCCATTAGCAGAGAGGCGGCCTAAAATCATAATAAGTTCACGGACACCCCAAAACACATGACTGGACGCAGTCCTGCCCACCAGAAAGACAAGATCCAGACTCATCCACCAGAACACAGGCACCAGTCCCCTCTACCAGGAAGCCTACACAAACCCCTGAACCAACCTTACCCACTGGGGGCAGACACCAAAAACAACGGGAACTACGAACCTGCAGCCTGCAAAAAAGAGACCCTAAACACAGTAAGTTAAGCAAAATGAGAAGACAGAAAAACACACAGCAGATGAAGGAGTAAGATAAAAACCCACCAGACCTAACAAATGAAGAGGAAATAGGCAGTCTGCCTGAAAAAGAATTCAGAATAATGATAGTAAAGATGATCCAAAATCTTGGAACTAGAATAGAGAAGATGCAAGAAACATTTAACAAGGACCTAGAAGAACTAAAGATGAAACAAACAATGAAGAACAACACAATAAATGAAATGAAAAATACTCTAGATGGGATCAATAGCAGAATAACTGAGGCAGAAGAACGGATAAGTGACCTGGAAGATAAAATAGTGGAAATAACTACTGCAGAGCAGAATAAAGAAAACAGAATGAAAAGAACTGAGGACAGTCTCAGAGACCTCTGGGACAACATTAAACGCACCAACATTCGAATTATAGGGGTCCCAGAAAAAGAAGAGAAAAAGAAAGCGACTGAGAAAAATATTTGAAGAGATTATAGTTGAAAACTTCCCGAATATGGGAAAGGAAATGGTCAATCAAGTCCGGCAAGCACAGAGAGTTCCATAAAGGATAAATTCAAGGAGAAACACACCAAGACATATATTAATCAAACTACCAAAAATTATATGCAAAGAAAATATATTAAAAGCAACAAAAAACATACAAGGGAATCCCCATAAGGTTAACAGCTGATCTTTCAGCAGAAACTCTGCAAGCCAGAAGGGAGTGACAGGACATATTTAAAGTGATGAAAGAGAAAAACCTACAATCAAGATTACTCTGCCCAGCAAGGATCTCATTCAGATCTGATGGAGAAATTAAAACCTTTACAGACAAGCAAAAGCTAAGAGAATTCAGCACCACCAAAGGAGCTTTACAACAAATCCTAAAGGAACATCTCTAGGCAGCAAACACAGGAGAAGGAAAAGACCTACAATAACAAACCCAAAACAATTAAGAAAATGGTAATAGGAACATACATATCAATAACTACCTTAAATGTAAATGGATTAAACGCTCCAACCAAAAGACATAGACTAGCTGAGTGGATACGAAAACAAGACCCGTATATATGCTATCTACAAGAGACCCACTTCAGACCTAGGGACACATACAGACTGAAAGTGAGGTGATGGAAAAAGATGTTCCATGCAAATGGAAATCAAAAGAAAACTACAGTAGCAATTCTCATATCAGACAAAATAGACTTTAAACAAAGACTATTATAAGAGACAAAGAAGGACACTACATGATGATCAAGGGATCAATCCAAGAAGAAGATATAACAATTGTAAATATTTATGCACCCAACATAGGAGCACCTCAATACTTAAGGCAAATGTTAACTGCCATAAAAGGAAAAATCGACAGTAACACAATCATAGTAGGGGACTTTAACACCCCACTTTCACCAATGGACAGATCATCCAAAATGAAAATAAATAAGGAAACACAAGCTTTAAATGATACATTAAACATGATGGACTTAATTGATATTTATAGGACATTCCATCCAAAAACAACAAAATACACCTTCTTCTCTAGTGCTTATGGAACATTCGCCAGGATAGATCATGTCTTGGGTCGCAAATCAAGCCTTGGTAAATTTAAGAAAATTGAAATCGTATCAAGTATCTTTTCTGACCACAACGCTATGAGACTATATATCAATTACAGGAAAAAATCTGTAAAGAATACAAACACATGGAGGCTAAACAATACACTACTAAATAACCAAGAGATCACTGAAGAAATCAAAGAGGAAATCAAAAAATACCTAGAAACAAATGACAATAAAAACACGACGACCTAAAACCTATAGGATGCAGCAAAAGCAGGTCTAAGAAGGAAGTTTATAGCAATACAATCCTACCTCAAGCAACAAGAAACCTCTCAAATAAACAACCTAACCTTACACCTAAAGCAATTAGAGAAAGAAGAACAAAAAAACCCCAAGTTAGCAGAAGGAAAGAAATCATAAAGATCAGATCAGAAATAAATGAAAAAGAAATGAAGGAAAAATAGCTAAGATCAATAAAACTAAAAGCTGGTTCTTTGAGAAGATAAACAAAATTGATAAACCACTAGCCAGATTCATCATGAAAAAAAGGGAGAAGACTCAAATCAATAGAAATGGAAATGAAAAAGGAGAAGTAACAACTGACACTGCAGAAATACAAAGGATCATGAGAGATTACTACAAGCAACTCTATGCCAATAAAATGGACAACCTGGAAGAAATGGACAAATTCTTAGAAAAGCACAACCTCCCGAGACTGAACCAGAAAGAAATAGAAAATATAAACAGACCAATCACAAGCACTGAAATTGAAACTGTGATTAAAAATCTTCCAACAAACAAAAGTCCAGGACCAGATGGATTCACAGGCGAACTATCAAACATTTAGAGGAGAGCTAACACCTATCCTTCTCAAACTCTTCCAAATATAGCAGAGAGAGGAACACTCTCAAACTCATTCTACAAGGCCACCATCACCCAAAACCAGACAAAGATGTCACAAAAAAAGAAAACTACAGACCGATATCACTGATGAACATAAATGCAAAAATCCTCAACAAAATGCTAGCAAACAGAATACAACAGCACATTAAAAGGGTCATATACCATGATCAAGTGGGGCTTATCCCAGGAATTCAAGGATTCTTCAATATACACAAATCAATCAATGTGATACACCATATTAACAAATTGAAGGAGAAAACCCATATGATCATCTCAATTGATGCAGAAAAAGCTTTCGACAAAATTCAACACCGATTTATGATAAAAACTCTCCAGAAAGTAGGCACAGAGGGAACTTACTTCAATATAATAAAGTCCATATTTGACAAAACCACAATCAACATTGTTCTCAATGATGAAAACCTGAAACCATTTCAGGATCAGGAACTAAGACAGGAACAAGACAAGGTTGCCCACTCTCACCACTATTATTCAACATAGTTTTGGAAGTTTTAGCCACAGCAATCAGAGAAGAAAAGGAAATAAAAGGAATCCAAATCGGAAAAGAAGAAGTAAAACTGTCACTGTTTGCAGATGACATGACACTATACATAGAGAATCCCAAAGATGCTACCAGAAAACTACTAGAGCTAATCAATGAACTTGGTAAAGTACCAGGATATAAAATTAATGCACAGAAATCTCTTGCATTCCTATACACTAATGATGAAAAATCTGAAAGAGAAATTAAGGACACATTCCCATTTACCATTGCAACAAAAAGAACAAAATACTTAGGAATAAACCTACCTAAGGAGACAAAAAGACCTGTATGCAGAAAACTATAAAACACTGATGAAAGAAATTAAAGATGATACAAATAGATGGAGAGACATACCATGTTCTTAGATCAGAAGAATCAACATTGTGAAAATGACTCTACTACCCAAAGCAACCTACAAATTCAATGCAATACCTACCAAACTACCAATGGCATTTTTCACAGAACTAGAACAAAAAATTTCACAATTTGTATGGAAACACAAAAGACCCTGAATAGCCAAAGCAATCTTCAGAAAGAAAAACGGAGCTGGAGGAATCAGGCTCCTGGACTTCAGACTATACTACAAAGCTACAGTAATCAAGACAGTATGGTACTGGCACAAAAACAGAAATATAGATCAATGGAACAGGAGAGAAAGCCCAGAGATAAACCCACACACATATGGTCACCTTATCTTTGATAAAGGAGGCAAGAATATACAACGGAGAAAAGACAGCCTCTTCAATAAATGGAACTGGGAAAACTGGACAGCTACATGTAAAAGAATGAAATTAGAACACTCCCTTACACCATACACAAAAATAGACTCAAAATGGATTAAAGACCTAAATGTAAGGCCAGACACCATCAAACTCTTAGAGGAAAACATAGGCAGAATACTCAATGACATACATCACAGCAAGATCCTTTTTGACCCACCTCCTATAGTAATGGAAATAAAAACAAAAATAAACAAATGGGACCTAATGAAACTTAAAAGCTTTTGCACAGCAAAGGAAACCATAAACAAGACGAAAAGACAACCCTCAGAATGGGAGAAAATATTTGCAAATGAAGCAACAGACAAAGGATTAATCTCCAAAATATACAGGCAGCTCATGCAGCTCAATATCAAAAAAACAAACAACCCAATCCAAAAATGGGCAGAAGACCTAAATAGACATTTCTCCAAAGAAGATATACAGACTGCCAACAAACACATGAAAGGATGCTCAACATCACTAATCATTAGAGAAATACAAATCAAAACTACAATGAGGTGTCACCTCACACCAGTCAGAATGGCCATCATCAAAAAATCTACAAACAATAAATGCTGGAGAGGGTGTGGAGAAAAGGGAACCCTCTTGCACTGTTGGTGGGAATGTAAATTGATGCAGCCACTATGGAGAATAGTATGGAGGTTCCTTAAAAAAATAAAAATAGAACTACCATATGACCCAGCAATCCCATTACTGGGCATATACCCTGAGAAAACCATAAATCAAAAAGGGTCATGTACCACAATGTTCATTGCAGCTCTATTTACAATAGCCAGGACATGGAAGCAACCTAAGTGTCCATTGAGAGATGAATGGATAAGGAAGATGTGGCACATATATACAATAGAATATTACTCAGCCATAAAAAGAAACGAAATTGAACTATTTGTAATGAGGTGGATGGACCTAGAGACTGTCATACAGAGTCAAGTAAGTCAGAAAGAGAAAAACAAATACCGTACACTAACACGTATATATGGAATCTAAAAAAAAAAAAAAAATGGTTTTAAAGAACCTAGAGACAGAACAGGAATAAAGATGCAGACGTAGAGAATGGACTTGAGGACACGGGGAGAGGGAACGGTAAGCTGGGACAAAGTGAGAGAGTGGCATGGACATATATACACTATCAAATGTAAAACAGATAGCTAGTGGGAAGCAGCCACATAGCACAGGGAGATCAGCTCGGTGCTTTGTGACCACCTAGAGGGGTGGGATAGGGAGGGTGGGAGGGAGACAAGAGGGAGGAGATATGGGGATATATGTATATGTATAGCTGATTCACTTTGTTATACAGCAGAAACTAACACACCATTGTAAAGCAATTATACTCCAATAAAGATGTTAAAAATAAACAAATTAATTAATTAAATTAAATTAAATTAAATACTCTACAGGGGGGAAAAAAAAAAAGAAGACACAGCATCTAGAAGCCCGCTGGAGTGTCCAGTCCTGCAGGCTTTGGACATGCCACCCCCTTGCTCACATGAGCCCACATGTTAAAATCAATTCTCTCTGTATATACACACAACATATACACCTGTGCGTGTGTGTCTACACGCACATGTGTATAAGTCGTGTGTGTGTGTGTGTACACGGGTGTATCCTGGTGGAGGGCCCTGACTTGCCTCTGTCCTTCCTGCTTCCCCTTTACAATCCCTGTTACCTGAGGCCTTAGACTCAGTGCCCGGTGGTATGCAAGCCTGGTGTTTCCTTCTGAGCTCTGCCAGCGCTGCCCGGGGTTCCGAGAAAAGCCTGGCTGACACTGTCCTGGCTAAAGACACACAGAAGACCCCCAGAGCCCTCTTACCTGTAACAATCCAGAATGCGGTCAGAGAGCTTACACTCATGAGGCTGGCCAGCAACACGGTCAGCATGCAGACTCCTGGAACAGAGAGGCGGACATATAAGGCCTCAGAAAAATAAACTAAAAACAGGATTTTCTGAATGTGGAATTCCACAGCAGGAAGGTCTGCACAGAATACGTTATCATCCCTTCAATACATGTCTTGGGGAAGTCAAGTCTTTTGCCTATTCATTGTTACCTTTTAGCGCACAACTTAATACACGCTATTTCGTGCACAATCCTCTCCTCTGATGCTAAATATTTTCACTCTACGGTCTGCAAAGAGAAGAGGCAATCGTGGCGTATGCAAGAAAGAGGGAGCCACCACCCCTGGAAATCATCTTTAATATTTGAATTTCTAGCTGTCATTTGTTTGGGGTGTCCAATAGTCTGGTCCACCCCCAGTTACACAGCAGCCAGGGCAAGGATAACAGGATGAAGACGGCTACGCTAATCATTTAACCATCTTGCAGTGAGTGTTTAATATTTGGAGTCTGATTTGCTTCCAGGGAGGTTGTGTGTGTTTGGTGAGGGAGAAACACAGAGGAAGAGGGGGAGGCAGATGATTTCATGGCTTAAAAGCTGCTGTACAAGCTTTTCCCACTAAGTGCAGAAAAACATTGGACAAAACCCAACATCCTTTCATGAGAAAAACACTCAAGAAACTAGAAACAGAAGGGCACTTCCTGAGCCTGATATAGGGCATCTGGGAACAATCCACAGCTCACGTCACACTTAGTGGGGAAAGACTGAAGCCTCCCCCGAGATCAGGAACAAGATGCGCAGTGACCAGTCTTGCCAGCTCAGTGCCACATTTCACTGGAGGTCCATCAGGCAAGAAAACGAAATAAAAGGCATCTAGACTGAAGGGGATGAAGTAAAACTATCTCCATTTGCAAATTACATGACCACGTATATAGGAAATCACAGAGAATACGGGGGGAAACTATTAGAACTAATAAACAAGTTCAGCAAGGTTGCAGGATACAAGATAAATACCACAAAAATCAGTTGTATGGGAATGTCAATTGGTGCAGCCACAATGGAAAACAGTATGGAAGTTCCTCAAAAAATTAAAAATAGAACTACTACTATGTGATCCTGCCATCCCACTTCTGGGTATTTACCCAAAGGAAATGAAACAAAAAGATACATGCACCCCAATGTTCATTGCAGCACTATTTACAGTAGCCAAGATAAGGAAGCGGCCTGAGCATCTATTGATGGATGCATGGACAGAGAAGATGTGGTGTGTATATAACGGAATATTATTTACCCATAAAAGAAGGAAATCCTGTCATTTGCAATAATATGGATGGACCTTGAAGGTATTACGCTAAGTGAAACAAGTCAGACAGAGAAAGACAAATACCATATGCTCTCATTTATACGTGGAATCTTAAAGAAAAAAAATAGGGGCTCATAGATACAGAGAACGGATTGGTAGTTACCAGAGGTAGGGAGTAAATGGGGGCAAAATGGATGAATAGGGTCAAAACGTACAAACTCCCAGTTATAAAATAAAGAAGTCCTGGGGATGTAGTGTGCAGAATGGTGACTAGAGTTAAGAATACTGTGTTGAATATTTGAAAGTTGCTAGGAGAGTGGTTCTTGAAAGTCCTCATCAGAAGGAAAAAATCTGTGCAACTATGTGAGGTGGTGAATGTTAACTAGACTCACTGTGGTGACCATTGGGCAATATATACCAATATCAAATCATTATCTTATACACCTGAAACTAATATACTCTTATATGTCAATTTAAAAATCGATTGTATTTCTAAAACTAACGCCGAAAAATCTGACAGTGAATGTAAGAAAACAAGTTAATTGACGATAGCATCCAAAAGAATAAAATACTCAGAAATAAACTTAGGATCAAAAATATAAGACTTAGGGGCTTCCCTGGTGGCGCAGTGGTTGAGAGTCCGCCTGCCGATGCAGGGGATACGGGTTCGTGCCCCGGTCTGGGAGGATCGCACGTGCCGCGGAGCGGCTGGGCCCGTGGGCCATGGCCGCTGAGCCTGCGCGTCCGGAGCCTGTGCTCCGCGACGGGAGAGGCCACAGCAGTGAGAGGCCCGCGTACCGCAAAAAAAATAAATAAATAAAAATAAGACTTATACAATGAAAGCTACAAAACATTATTGAAAGCAATTAAAGAAGGCTGAAATTAATGGAAAGATATCCCACATTCATGGATCAAAAGACTTTATACTATTAAGATAGTGGGCTTCCCTGGTGGCGCAGTGGTTGAGAGTCCGCCTGCCGATGCAGGGGACACGGGTTCGTGCCCCGGTCCGGGAAGAGCCCACATGCGGCGGAGCGGCTGTGCCCGTGAGCCATGGCCGCTGAGCCTGCGCGTCCAGAGCCTGTGCTCCGCAACGGGAGAGGCCACAACAGTGAGAGACCCGCGTACCGCCAAAAAAAAAAAAAAAAATGGCAATACTTCCCAAATGGAACTACGGATTCATTTGGAAATGCAAGGGATCCAGAATCGCCAAAACAATACGGAAAAAGCAGAGCAAAAGCAGAGGACGCATACTTTCTGATTTCAAAACTCGTTACAAAGCTACAGTAATGAAGACAGTGTGGTCCTGGCATAAAGATAGACATAACAAATCAATGGAATAGAATTGAGAGTCCATAAACAAACCTTCGCATCTGTAGTCAATTGATTTTTGATGAGCAACCAGACAATTCACTGGGGAAAGAATAAATTTTTTCAATAAATGGTATTGGGACAACTGGATATTCACACGCAAAGGAAGAAGTTGGACTCTTCCTCACAGCCCTCACGGTGGATGAGGGCTTGCCCAAGAGCTGCGAGGAGGCTGCTGGGGCCAGGCTGCTAGATGACCCTAGAGCCTGCCTGGCTCAGAGCAGCTGGCTGGGTGAGGTCACTGCCTGGTGAGACCCTGGGACGAAGGTTCAGTCATCCTCCAGCTGCATCTGTACAAGAACCTCTGACCTGGGGACTACAGTTCCCCCTTGTTCTAAGTGGGAAACTGAGATGCCAAGATCCCTCCTGGCCTGTAAGTAGCAGCCCTGGGGTTAAAGCCAGATCCCTCTGGTCCAAAGGCACAAGGCTTCCCCTCCCCTGCATCCCCTTTCCCTTAATGGGCTCTGCCTCCTCTTGGGAAATGGAGCCCTGAGCAGGGATGTCAGAGGCCCTCCCCCACACAGACAGGCTATGGCCTGTTCCCTGGCCTATCCCCATCTGGAACACACTTCACCACTTCACATCTGAAACAGTGTATACACACACACACACACACACACACACACACACACACACACTCAGAGGCCATGAAACACTGACTCATCCTGGGAGGGCTACCCTCCAATGTTTTCGATTTTACTTAAAAGTCCCAGCTATCGGGCTTCCCTGGTGGCGCAGTGGTTGAGAGTCCGCCTGCCGATGCAGGGGACACGGGTTCGTGCCTTGGTCCGGGAAGATCCCACATGACGCGGAGCGGCCGGAGCCTGTGCTCCGCGGCGGGAGGGGCCGCGGCAGTGAGAGGCCCGCGTACCGCAAAAAAACCCAAAAAAACAAAAAAAAGTCCCAGCTATCCCACTAACTCGGGCATAGCCCACTAAGCAGTGGTGAGGGCAGTGGGGACCTCTGTCTGAGTGTTCCCACTGCCAGGACACCAGATTCCCCCTGCCAGCCCCTGGGCGTGTCCCCTGCAGGGCTCTCAGAGACAGGCACAGATGACCATCGATGCATATGAGCAATTTATACATGTCTCTAGCTGTTTCCTCTGGTTTCTAGAAGTAGATAAACTTAGTTGAAGGGGAGGGTATCAGGGTCCTATTGCCAAGTCACCCTCCAAGAGGAGAGTCCAGGGACCTTTTAACTTCCTTCATCTCTTCACCCAGCTCCTCCCAGACCACCCCTGATGCTGTCCTTATGCTGAATTTGTCCTCTCCTGAGGGGAGGGGGGACAGGGAAAACAGGGAATGCTGGTTTGGCCAGGGGCTGGGTGTTGCCTGTTGACAGAATACTGGTGTGTCTGCCAGGACCCCAGGGCTGGGTCTGCCCCTGCGCACAGCATGTGGGATCTTAGTTCCCAGACCAGGGATTGAACCCATGCCCCCTGCAGTGGAAGCGCAGAGTCTTAACCACTGGACCACCAGGGAAGTCCCTGGCTCACCTCTTTATTACCAGGGAGGGACCAGTGTCCGGAAGGTACACCAGAGAACTTTGTAAAAACACAAACTGAATGAGAAAAACCAATCAGTTGGTCCCAGACCAGGTCCCAGGGAACCAGGTGTTTGCAGCTAAAAATGGAAGCACGACCTTTCAGCCAGCAGTCACCAGCTCCCCGGGCCTGTGCCTGGCCCCTGCAGACTCTGGGGAAAAAAACCCTGCCTTTGGGGCTTCCCTGGTGGCGCAGTGGTTGAGAGTCCGCCTGCCGATGCAGGGGACGCGGGTTCGTGCCCTGGTCCAGGAAGATCCCACATGCCGCGGAGCAGCTAGGCCCGTGAGCCATGGCCGCTGAGCCTGCGCGTCCAGAGCCTGTGCTCCGCAACGGGAGAGGCCACAACAGTGAGAGGCCCACGTACCGCAAAAAAAAAAAAAAACCCTGCCTTACAGGAACCTGAGGTCCTCAAGGGAAATCCCAAGGACATAGGCAATGACACCCACAAAGGATCTGGGAGGCTGTGCCCATGCACCAGGCAGATCTGCATTTGCAACTTTAAGCTGCATCATTGTGACCTTGAACAAAGCTATAACCTCTCTGAGCCTTGATTGTTGTTTTGTCTCCCATGCTGTTTCTCTGCACAGATCTTCCTCGACTTACAGTGGGGTTACATCCTGATAAACCCACCCTAAGGTGAGAACATACTGAACACCATAGCTTAGCCTAACCTACCTTAAACTTGCTCAGAAGACGTACGTTAGCTGGTAGTTTATATTATAATAGAGCTGAACATCTCATGTAATTTACTGAATACTATACTGAAAGTGAAAAACAGAATGGCTGTCAGGGTACAGAATGGTCATAAGTGTATCCTTGTTGAGCCTGGTGATGGAGTGGCTGACAGAGTTGCCACCACGCTGCCCAGCATCACGAGAATATCTCACCGCACAATCTATAGCCAGCCGGGGAAAGATCAAAATTTACAATTCGAATTGCGGTTTCTACTGAATGCCTATAGCTTTTGCCTCATCCTAATTGTATCGGGTTTCTCCCCGGCCCTTGTTACCGTTCCCTTATTTACCATGAGGGGGCCTTCCTTTTTGTCCCTCTGAATGCCCCCTCCGTCGCCACGCCTCTACCACCACCCTCTGCGCTTGGCCTACACTTGGAGACATATAAGACGGTCCCCCTGGGGCTCCTGGAGTCCCTAGGATGAACCAGGGTCAATACAACTCGGACAGGCCTTGGTAAGAAAGTATGGCCAACTCCCTTCACAGAAGAGGAAAAACAGAGGCTCCGAGGGATTCCGGCAGCCGCTCACGGTCTCCAGGCCGGCGTGCCAGCCTCAGGGGCCCTGAGCAAAAGAGTGATGATCCTAACCCGGAAAGTAAGTACGACGTCCAGCTGGTTTCCCATCCGGTGATTGCTTCGAGGCTCTTCTAGAAACAATAAAGTTTTTCCCTCAAATCATTTCCCTGATTTCTCAAGCCCGCACCCCAGCCCGGAGTTCCCTGACCCGCGCTCCTCGCCTGGAAGGTGGGTCGCCTGCGTCGGAGGCCACGGCCCAGGTAGCCAGCAGAGGTTAAAAGTCCTGGGACCCCGGCGCTCGTGGACCCCTGGGGACTGGGGGCGGCAGCTGGTGGGCGGGGCGGGGCGGGCGGGTGAGTAGGAGGAGCAGCGGTAGGTGGGCGGGGCACGCAGGGGGGTAGGTGGGGCTGAGGCCGGTGGGCGGGGCGCGCGGCTCCTTTCCCCTCCCCCGAACCCCGCCCGGCCCCGATCCCGGCGGGCCCTTAGTCAGGCCCCACCCAGCGCGCTACTAAAGGCACCCGGCAGGCCCCGGGTTTTGCCGGACTGCAGGCGAACGGAGACCCTGTTTTCAGGGCGGGGCTGCGCCCCTCCGTCTGTTCTAACGCTGGTCCGGCCGCAAGGGGCTGAGTCTGCAGTCCGCAGGGACAGTCACGCTCCCGCGCCGCTCCCTGTCCCCGCCCCGCGCCCGGCCGGAGGAGCAGCGCCGCGAGCCCGGAGCCTGCAGTGGCCGGCCGAAGTCGAGGTGCGCGTCTCAGACCCAAGCTCCTGGGTGCAGATCCCCGGCTGGGGCGGCCGAAGCTCGGGCCTGGTTCTGCGTCGGCGGAGCGGCCCCGGCGGCCCGGGCTCCACCGGAGGAAGAATCCAGCGGAGCCGACGGTCGACGCGGAGCTTTGGAGGACGCCGCGCCCCAAGCCCGGGTGGGGAAACGGAGGTCCGCAGAGGGAGGGAGAGGGAGAGGGAGCGGGCCTGCCAGAGGCCACCGGGTGAGCCGGGGCCAAAGCCCCAAAACTCCGGCCCGGGGATCTTTATCTGACCTCGGGCGGACCCCCGCAGAGCTGTCAGGCGTCCCGCGCTCTCTGTGACCCGGGCCGGACCCAGGGCTTTAGAGCCCTTCCCGCACATCAGGGGCGGTGCGGATTGCGTCTTGCCACCTCACCAAGCCCCCTATAGCTGAGGAGGACGCCGAGGCTGTGGTGGAGCGGGCAGGAGAGCGCCTTGCCCAGGTTTACCGCCGAGAGCGGGTGAGAGCTGAAGCGCGTTCCCGCGGTCCCGGGAGAGCCCAGGCCCCCTCTCCCGGAGGAATGCGCTGCTACCACTCCTGCCCCCACCCCCATCCCGGGGGATCTATGCCGCCCCTCCCAGCGCACCCCCCCCACCCCAGGCCGAGTGTGTCCCCGCGGTGCGGGCTCTGGGCTTGATTTCCGGCGTCCTCCCAGTTTCCCCAGGAATCCTTCTCCAAGCCCCGCCCCCCCCAAGCGCTGTTCCCCTAGTCCCTAGGATGGCCGCCCTTAGCTTAACACAGAAGGAGGTCAGTAGGGAGACCTGAGAGACAAGGCAAGGAGCCAGGCGCCTTTCCGGCCCAGGACCTTTTGCAAGGCACCGCAGCAGGCTTTGGCTGAGTCCTGAGCCTCTGTCCTTCAGAACTGCCAGACCTGGGCCTGGGCCCAGCAGGACGAGGAGACAGCTGGAATCCACATTCCCCGGGTGAGGCCGCCCAGGGGAGGGCAGGGCAGCAAAAATGGGGCCACTGTCCTGTGGATAAGGAGCATTCCTTTGCAGGTGTTCCCCGGACCCCGGAGACACAGGCTCCGAGCCCAACACCTCTGAGAGAGGTGGGCTGATTCACCAAGGCACACCCAGACTCTGCAGGTACCCAGGCTCAGATGCTGCCCACCCAGCGATGCACTGCCCCAGACTAGCCCTGGGCCTGGGGTTCTGCCTGCTGGTGGGCATGGCCCTCTGCTCTCTGTGGTGAGCATACCCCATGGAGCCCTCCCTCCCTACCCCAGACCCCTCCGTCTCTCAGCATCTCAACCCCCAAACCTTGACCCCTTCACAGGATTCCCAGGTCCCACCCCCTTCTCTCGGTGCACCTGTCCCTTCACCCCAGCCCCAGTAAGACTGAACTAGCCTGGCTTATGTATTTTGCTTTGCACTGGCCTGGCCTTCGCACTTGCTCTTTCCTCTGCCTGGACTGTTCTTCTAGCCATGTTAATGTTTATGCTCCAGAATTCACCCTATGTGTTCTTCCCACAAAGCTCTGGGGGCCGCCCCCAACCACCAGCCCCCTGTGTGCAGGGCCTGGCATCAAGAGCATTCCTGTCCCAGGAATGAACGGCTGCACGGCTCATGACTCATTGCGGCTAATGACTCATTGCAGAAGACCAGGAGGCTTTGTCCTCCGAGGTCAGCCAGACCCAAGGAATGATTGGGCGGGGGCGGGGGGAGGGGAGGTGTATCCCAGGTGCACCACGCGGGGCCTGCATTCCCACTGACATGCAGCAAAGTGAGTTTTCAGCCTCACGTGCAAAGTCAGGTCAACAGGTGTATTTCCTTCCCAGGGTGTATGTCGAGAACTGGCTGCCGGTCTCCTATGTCCCCTATTATCTCCCCTGCCCAGAGATCTTGTAAGTATGGGCCAGGGCGAATTGGGGGCCCCCGGAGTGGAGAGGGTGAGCGGGTTTTTAAGGTCACTTTGTAGGTTCTTAGGTCCTAAGCTCATGATTCTGAGCAGTGTGATGGGCTGCCACAGGTGTGGAGTGAAATTCCCCTGTTTCAGTCCTTGGGTGTCCTTGCAGTGCCCCCTCCACAGTTGTGACCTTGAGCATGTTGCATAGCTCTGAGCCTCACTTGCTGTATCTGTAAAATGGGATGATAGAGGTGCCCCTCCCGAGCCAGCCAGAGCATGGGGTACTGTAATGATGCCTGTAAATAGCCTGGTGTTGCACCTGGCACGTAGGAGGTGCTCAGGAAAGAGTGCTTTCAGGACTTGACTTCTTTTTCTTTTTTTAATACATTTATTTATTTTATTTTATTTTTTATTTTTGGCTGCATTGGGTCTTCTTAGCTGCACGCGGGCTTTCTCTAGTTGTGGCGACTGGGGCCACTCTTCGTTGAGACGCGCGGGCTTCTCATTGCGGTGGCTTCTCTTGTTGCGGAGCATGGTCTCTAGGTACGCGGGCTTCAGTAGTTGTGGCATGTGGGCTCAGTAGTTGTGGCTCGCAGTCTTAGTTGCTCCGCGGCCTGTGGGATCTCCCTGGACCAGGGATCGAACCCTTGTCCCCTGCATTGGCAGGCGGATTCTTAACCACTGCGCCACCAGGGAAGTCCAGGACTTGACATTTTGCTCAATTTTGTGTTCTCTGTGGCTTCAAAGAAGAAATGGACACGTGACCAGTCTCCCCCACATAACAAATCTGACATTTTGTCAGTTAAGAGTGAAAAAGATTTGGTTATAGATGAACCTAGAACTTGAAATGATTCCTACTGATTGCGTCACTTTTTATATCCGATATCAAACGTATCTCAGACTTGCCAAGATGGGATGGAACAGTCTGCCGTTCAGATCGCCCCAGCGCTCTTGTCGTTCAGCTGTCCTTAGCGAATAATTCTCTGCCCTGGGCAGGTTGTTCTGTGACAGCGCCGGCCTGATTCCAGTGACGTCCTCTCACCGTGCTTTGTTTCATGCCCCAAATAAGTGCTGGTTTATAAGAACCAGTGTGTTTCCCAGCCAAGTCCTCTGTGTCATCAGACTAAAACTAATAACAATAATTTTCAAAGTCCAAAAAAAAAAGAGTGAAAAAGGTGATTTGGGACAGTCTCAAGGGGACATTTGGCCACCCAGCCTTGTTTTTCATGACAGCAAAAGGAAAGTTTAAAATCTGGATGATAGACTACTAACTAACAACAAAGTGTGTTTCACTATTATAAACATAGAATACAGTAAATTAGGAGGCTGGATAACAGAAAAGACAAAAGAAAATGAAATACCCTCTTGTGTTTTGCTGGTCCAAGTCACACTCTGACTCCAAAGTTCATTGTCAGCTCGTTGGTTGCTACGCTTTCTATCTGAACAGATTGTTCTAAAAAGCAGAAAGGCTGCTTGGTATCGAAAGTAGCTGTGACCACAGCGTTTTTGTGATTTTTATCCAGTTTCCCCAGAATTGGCTTGCTTTTTTGGCATCTGGTCACCATCATTTTATTCCACCCAGGGACTGGGCCCTAATTCTTGAATCCCTCTCCCTTTCCCACCAGCAAGTTTGCAGCATTTAGGTTGTTTCCAATTTCCCAGCGTTCTAAATCAGTTTGTAGTGAGCAGCTTTGGATAGGCCGCTTTTTCCATCTTAAAGATCCTTTCCTTTGGTAAGTTTCTGAGCCAAAGGATATGGCTGAGGTATTCATCCATCGCGTCAGGTTGCTCTCCAGGGGGACAGGGGCACACACACACTCGAACTCACACAGATATGCCACCCCCTCCACCCCGCTGCAGCTGCATTGCACCTGGGCCGGTGCTGGAAGTATTAGGTGCTATGAAAAACAAAAAGCAAACCACCTTGCTGACTCCAGACATGGGAAATGTGATGTGGTTTGAATTCCATTTCTTTGATTCCTACCAGGCCCTCACCTCCCCCACGCCTTCCCATTAACTGAATTTCCTCTTTGGCAACTCGCCTACTCCAGCACCTTCTCTCCTTGGCCTGTCGGTGGGTCCTCTATCACCACCCTTGGCCGAAAGTACTTGCTACATTTTTTTTTCTTTGCAGTTGGTCTGGCTTTTGGTTCTACTGAGTTATTTTTTTTTAATCAATTAAAGTTGGAGAGTTTCGTTTGTTTGAAATGGTCACATCTTCCCCTCTGTTCACTTGGATCTCTTCTTTACTTTTAGTTTCATGACCTTCAGAGGTTTGGAAACGTGAAGTTCCTTTTTTTGGCGCTGGCTCATCTGTGGCTTTGGAATTCTTCTGTCTAACCCGTGAAAGTGGCCAGAGCAGAGTTGGGTCCAGGCTGGTGGGGGAAAGGGAAATACCGATGGCCAGGGAAGTGTGGAACAAGGGCCCCTTTCCCCTTCTCACTTCTGACCACCTTCTCAGAGTCCCATCACTTTCTTTTCTTCTTTCTTTTTTTTTTTTTTTCTTTTTGAAGATGTTGTCTTCTTTATTTATTTTTGGCTGTGCTGTGCAGCACGCAGGATCTTAGTTCCCTGACCAGGAATCAAACCCGCACCCCCTGCAGTGGAAGCGTGGACGGCCAGGGAAGTCCCCCTATCCCTTTCTGAGCAGGGGCCTAACATGTGCTTGTCTGTGTGAATCTAGGGCAGGGGGCCAATTGGATGGATCAACTTTTAAAAATTGTTGCTTCCAGAGTATAGACAGATCACAGAAGGACACATACAATAGGGTTTCACTTCTAAGAGGTCTCTGGAATAGTCATATTTCTAGAGACAGAAGTAGGAACAATGTTCCCAGGGGCTGGGAGAGGGAATGGGGAGTTAGTGTGTCGGGGGAACAGGGTCTCAGTTTGGGAAATGAAAAAGTTCTGGACGTGGATGGGGGTGACGGTTGCCCGACAATGTGAACGTCCTTTAAGGCCCCTGAACTGTACACTTTCAAATGGTTAAAATGGGAAATCTTTGTTACGTATATCTTACCACACACACAAAGCATAGACTGAAAAAACTAGGAGAGCTCCAGGAGGCTTAAGCCATCCCATGGTAGGTGACGTACTGAAGAGACCCAAGTGGACGGCAGGCACCCACGTCCTCAGGTGGTCTGAGCCTTACAGGCGAGCTCAGGCCTCTGCTGAAACAGGTTCTGACCCGGTCCCTGGGTGGCCTTGAGCAAGCCTTCCCATCCCCCAGGCCTCGCTTCCACCCCGGGGATCGATATTATTGTCCCCATTTTAAGGGTGAGGGAACTAAACCCCGAGGAGTGAGATGTCTGGCCCCTGGTCTCTCCAGCCAGCTGGCAGCAGAGCCAGAGGCATGTCACTGGCAGCCTCCTGTGTCTGACCCTGTCGCCGGCCACCTCCTTCCTTAATCAGCCCTCCTTCCTAATCCCCCCAGGTTGGCCGCAGCTAGTGGGGGCCAGCCACACAGACAGCCTGCCAAGAAGGGGCCAGGGTGCTGCCCTTACCATTCGCTCCGTGCTGGGCACTGGCTGACAGGCCCCGACTTACATACCTCTCTTACCTCTCACGACAGCTCTAAGGGTTAAGGGTGCTGCCTCATTTTACAGATAAGGGAAAATGGGTGTATCAGTCAGCCTTCCACTAAAAAAACAGAACCTGGAAGAGGGAGGGAGACGACTGAATGACTGACTGACTGATTGATTGAAAGCAATCGGCTTACACGACTGTGGGGTGGCGAAGCCGGTCTGAAATCCACGGAGCGGGCCGTCGGGAAGGGTGGGCTGGAACTCTTCGGCAGGAGCTGACACTACTGTCCACCGGCAGAATTTCTTCTTCAGGGAAACCTCAGTTCTATGCTATAGCTTTTCAACTGCCCGTACCAGGCCTGCCAGACTATGGAGGATGGTGTAGATGTCACTGACATCTACAAAACCTGTACCTTCACAGCGACGCCTTGATTGGTGGTTGTGACACTGGCTTCTTCAGCTGACCGTCACCGTAGGTTCAGGTTAAGTAACTCGCCCACCCAGGCTAGAAGGTGGCAGAACTGGGCTCACCGGGCCTTTACAGCTCCACAGACCTTCTCCCCAGTGCCCAGGCTCTTCCAGAGCAATATGTTTGAAAGAGAGACAGAAAAAGACTTTGGAGACAGATGGTACCAGGCTGGAATCACTGCCCTGCCACACGGTGACTCTGGATAGACCGCCTCTATAGGAGTCCAGCCCCGACAGAGTGGACAGGGCAGTGGGGGTGGGTCAAGGGCGTCTGGGGGGTTGGGGGTGCCTGTCCCATGGGGGTGCTTCACCTTGACCTCATCCTTCCCTGCTGAGTGTTTCTGCCCCCCACCGGCACTAATGGCTCTGTCTCACCTCTCCCACCAGCAACATGAAGCTGCAGTACAAGGGGGAGAAGCCATTCCAGCCTGTGACACCGTAAGCAGA
This sequence comes from Tursiops truncatus, assembly GCF_011762595.2. Lineage (NCBI taxonomy): Eukaryota > Metazoa > Chordata > Mammalia > Artiodactyla > Delphinidae > Tursiops > Tursiops truncatus. Next base: position 112,015,300 of record NC_047039.1, on the reverse strand, counting down.
CTGTCACTTCCCCCTTTGTGGCCCCGGGGTTGGGGGCTGCCTCCCCTTAACCACTCACCCTTCTTGATTACAGATCACAGTACCCTCAGCCCAAGCTGCTGAAGCAAAAGTAGGTGTTGATTAGGGCCTGGGCCCAGAATGGGGAGACCTGGGGTAGAGGCGGGGGCGCGGGCCTCTGATCTGGAAGTTGGGGTACTGGAGGTGTCCACTGGCCTCGGGGTCTGGGTCGTCTGGGACCTGGGCTCCGGTCCAGCTCTGTCACTAGCTGTGTGACCTTGGACAGGTTAGCCAACCACTCTGCGATTTTTCTGCACAGGTGAATAATAATAATACCCACCTGATAGGAGGTTGGAGGCCCGGATGAGACGGTGTTTGCAAAGTGCACAGCAGGGAATTCCCTGGCAGCCCAAGTGGTTAGGACTCCGAGCTGGCACTGCTGGAGGGCCTGGGTTCAATCCGTGGTCAGGGAGCTGAGATCTCTCAAGTTGCGTGGCGCGGCCAAAAGTAATAATAATAATAATAACGCAGAGCACTGTGCCTTCTGCGTGGCCGCGCTCGATCCGTCGTCGATGATGATGTTGATGACCCCCGTCTCCGAGGCACTTAGCGGGCACCGGAAATGCCAGGCTCCTCTAGACGCTGGGCATGCGTTAACTCCTGGTCTTGACCACGCTGGGAAGTAGCTATGACTATCCCCACTTTCCACATGAGGATACTGGGGCCCAGAGACGGGGATGAAGCTGCCCAGGGTCACACAGCTTTGGCAGGGCCAAGATGAGAGGGAGGCTTTCCCAGGGGAGGGTCTCAGCCCCCACGGCCTCCTCTGCTGCCAGGCCCACAGAGTTCCTGACGCTCACACCCTGGCTAGCGCCCATCGTCTCCGAGGGAACCTTCGAGCCGGAACTTCTGCGTCATATCTACCAGCCGCTGAACCTGACCGTCGGGGTCACGGTGTTTGCCGTGGGGAAGTGAGTAGTGGGCTGGGCTGGGCTGGGGGAAGGGGGGTTATAAATTCTGAGCCCCAGGAATTTATAGTCTGGGGAGAGACAGGACCCCAACCCGGGCACCAGGGAGGCCCTGAACCAGGTGCTGTGCAGGTGGGAAGGTACAGAGTGGAGTATGCTGGTGGGAGGGGAGCTTCCTGGAGGAAGGGGGTCTGGCCCTGGCATGGAAGGGGGGAGGGGGAGGCAGCCCAGGTGAGGGGGCAGCAGGAGCCTTTGTCAGGAGACACCCTTGTCCCTTCACCCCTTCTGCTTCCCCTGAACCGTCCAGGCAGGTGTGAAGGAGTGGAAAGCCCCCCAGACCACCGCATAGAATTGGGGGTCCGTGATCAGGCCACAGGCAGGTCAAGAGACCCAGGCAGAGCCGGCCCATCCTTGGGGACCCTCTCTCCTCCAGCCTCTGGCCTGTGGGCTCTCTGGACACCTCCTGTTTTCCCCTCTCCTTCCTCACCCCGCCTGCCCTTTCCTTTAGGAGCCATCACCTGGCAGCTTCCCTCTGGGTCCCTTTCTGGGACTCCTGAGAGAGGGACCCTAATGGGTCCCCAGCAGCTAAGCACTGGCCAGATGATGGATGGCCCGGCGGGGATCAGGGGACCCCCCCACCCCTGGCCCAATCGGCACCCCGCAGCCAGCACCACCCACCTTCCCTTGACTCGGCCACTTCCCCGTTTCTTGGCTCCTTTCCTCTCTCTGAGGCTCAGTGTCTGTGCCTAGGAGGTGGGGACTGTGGTCCCTGCCTTCTAGGGAGTTTATGAGGCTAGAAGGAGAGAAGAATCCCTTAGAACACTGCCTGGCACTTAGTAAGTGCTCAGTAAAAGTTAGCTCAGTCTGTGAATATGAGTCATCAATCATCATTATTAGGACGGTCTTAAGAGGTTGGTACTAAGATGGTGGGGATTTGACAGACAAGGACCCCGAGGGGCGGACCTGAGTGCCTTCTGGAGATGGGAAGCTGGGAGGTGGACCCCAGCCCGGCCAGCCCCAGCCCTGTCCGTGTGGTGCTACCTAGTGGGGACCCAGGCAGTGGCCCCGCTGAGGCCACGGGGCGTGATGGGATTCTCTCCACCAGGTACACCCAGTTCGTCCAGCGCTTCCTGGAGTCAGCCGAGCAGTTCTTCATGCAGGGGTTCCGGGTGCACTACTATGTCTTCACTAACGACCCCACGGCCGTTCCTCGGGTCCGGCTGGGCTCCGGCCGCCTCGTCAGCACCATCCCCATCCTGAGGCACTCCCGCTGGGAGGAGATCTCCACACGCCGCATGCAGAGCATCAGCCAGCACATTGCCGAGAGGGCGCACCGGGAGGTCGACTACCTCTTCTGCCTCAATGTGGACATGGTGTTCCGGAACCCATGGGGCCCCGAGACCTTGGGGGACCTGGTCGCTGCCGTTCACCCCGGCTACTTCGCTGTTCCCCGCCAGCAGTTCCCCTACGAGCGCCGGCCTCTTTCCACCGCCTTTGTGGCGGATGGCGAGGGGGATTTCTATTATGGCGGGGCGGTCTTTGGGGGGCGGGTGGCCGAGGTGTATGAGTTTACCAGAGGCTGCCACATGGGCATCCTGGCAGACAAGGCCAACGGCATCATGGCGGCCTGGCAGGAGGAGAGTCACCTGAACCGCCGCTTCATCTCACATAAGCCCTCCAAAGTGCTGTCCCCCGAGTACCTCTGGGATGACAGGAAGCCCCAGCCCCCCAGCCTGAAGCTGATCCGCTTTTCTACCCTCGACAAGGACACCGACTGGCTGAGAAGCTGATGGCTGAGCCGGGGCTGCCGTGGATGGGGGGACCCCAGTGAGCGCCCAGCTCACCGGAGCCTCCCTGCACCGGTGCCTCACTTCTCAAGCCTTAAGTGAGACCAGCCCTGTGCTGTCCACCTCCCAGTCTGCCAGCAGAATCCAATGGGAAAATGGGCCTGTGAAGACCTTTGTAAACTGTGAAGGGTGGTGCGCATATGAGGAGAACGCCAAGATCATGTAGCCTGTGTCCCAAGAACAGCAGGACAGGAGGCGGGGAGACCAGAGGTAGAAAAAGACAGGGCCCGGCAGGCCTCACCCAGCACACGTGCCTTGGGGCAGGCTCTGGAGTCTCAGCCCCGCCCAGTACCTCAAATCCCCCTCTGCCCCCCTTCTGTTGCCTGTTGCCCTTAAAGTTGCACTTCTAACACTGTGTGAAAGGCATCCCGGACCCCTTTTCTCTGGCTGCGGGAGTCCTGGATACTGTGATGTCCCCCAGCCACACAGAGCCAGTTCCTCGCTCAGGTCCCTGAGGGAGCCTTTGACATCGCCCAGGTCTAGGCTCGCTCTGGTTTCATGTCCCACCTCCCTTGAGGTGCACCACACTCCCTGGCACCAGCCGCCTCCTTTGTAAGAGGGTTTGGGCAGTTTTTAATAAAGGTGGCGTGTGCTTGGCCCTAACCGGGTTTCTTCACCTGCACATCCGGGTATCTTGGCCACCAGCCCGCAGGGATGCAGACAGCCTGGGTTGCAAATACACTCAGCTCGGGTGGGTGTGGTCAGGGTATAGTTTTCCAGAAACCTGGGCTGATGCCGCTGCAACAGACAGGATTTCACCCTGCTTCTCCTGGGAGATGGGTGAAGTGGAAGTGTCGCCAGATATGCTCTCCTGCCTTGGGGGACGCAGAGCCCACCAGCTGGATACCCTGTGGGGTCTTGGTCCCTGAGCACGTAGCAAATATGTCTGCCGGGGTTCCTGCATCCGCGGTCAGTCTTAGCCCTGGGATGCCCCTGGCAGGCCTGGGGCCCCAAGGCCATGGTGCAGGCCCAGGATTAGAGGGTCTTCAGAGTCCTGTGGTGGTTCCCTCTGCCTGGTGGGACAGAGATGCAGTGGGGGGTGGCCCAGTGTCCACTGCCCTGGGGGCAGCAGCATCTTTGCCACGTAAGGCAGGGGCGGAGGGCGGGGGGCGATGCGGTCTGTGGCCATGTCGGGAGGAGGAGGAACCCACCCACCTGACCACCCCTGGCAAAACGGGGGCCAGCCCCAAGTCCACTCTTCCTGCAGCCTGTGTTTTGGGCGGCAAGCAAGGACAGACTGCAAGAGTGTGGACAGACTGAGTGATCGCTGTGAGGAGACAGCCTGCGCTGGAGAGGACGGTCAGGGAGAGGCCCCGAGGGGCTCCCTGGGCAGAGGGACAAGGGTGGACCCATGGCCCATGTGTCGCTAGTGGGGAGCACCTTAACCATGGTGCCTGGACCTGCCCCAGGGTGTGTGTGAGGCCAGCAGTGTTGAATGGGCAGGCCCTGCCTTCAAGGAGCTTCCATGTTGGAGCATGGAGAGGGCCCTTAATGTGGAGACCAGAGAAGCCCTCAGGAGCAGGTGGCCCTGAGGCCCGGGCAGCACCATCCTTGCTGCGGGGAAGTGAGCCCCTTCTCACACCCAGCCCAGCTGATGGGCCCTGCTCAGCCGTGGCTCAAACCCCAGGCACTATGGCTACCCTGGTCTCCATCCCAGGGCGCAGGCCTCAGACACAGTGGAGTGAGTTATAGTGCCCAACTCCTGGACCCAAACCGGGGTCCAGGCTACTTTCCAAAAAGGAGCTGAGGGCTTGGGGCCAGAGCTGCTCCGTGGGTGTGAAGAAGGGGACTGGTAAGAGTGGGAGGGGTGGCAGGAGACAGGCCCGACCCAGCAGAGGGAGGGGGAGTGCCGGAAATAGAAATAGACAAAATTACAGATGCAAAATGTCTGCAGTGCCCCCTGCCAGCGAGGCCCCTGAAACTTAAACTTGCTGTCCCCTCATGGCCACCTACCACCTCCCCGCTCCCTACAGTCCAGCATCCCTGCTCTGCCACAGGGCCTGGCCCTGCACACCTCCACTCACACGGCCTGCCGGTCAGGCCTCCCTGTCCAATCACCTGGCCAGTTCCTGGGGACAGACTCCTGACATCTCCAGGAAGCCTGCCTTGACTTATTCCCCCTCCAGGGTGGGTGCCTTTCAGTGTTCCCATAAATCCTCATCCCTATGTCATCATTGACAGTGTTCTGCCCATCTCCACCCCTTTCCCCAGTTGGTAAACCCCAAGAGGGTACAGATGGCGGTCAGCCAGGTTTACCCTGGTACCCGAAACCCAGGAGGCATTCCATGAATGTTTGTTGAATGACTGCATGAATGTGAGGCAGCTGAGAGAACACGGGTTTGAGTCTGTCCTAGCACACGAGGGATGCTGGGCAGGTTACTCTATCTCTCTGAGGCCCTGGGGTGACGATCAAATGGGATTATGGCTGGGAGACCTCTGCGCACTGACTTCTGGGCACGTACTTGGAGAAGTAGATAGGTCTGGGACCTAGCTAGGCAACATGCCCAACCCTGGGAGAGGGCAGATGACCATCATAGCCCCCACTGTGCAAAGGAGGAAACTGAGGCAGACCCCATCCCTGGCTGCATCTCAGGGATGCATGCTTGCGTGGGGTGAATAACGCACCTTCCAGTTGAGATGCTGTGGCTCTGACAAAGCCACATGGATCGTGTCCCCTGCGGCCCCCAACCTGCAGTGATCCCCAACTCCTTGCCCCTCACTCAGCCCCCTTGTGGTCTGGTCCAGACACCCTCCCCAGTGTGTGCACCCCTCACTCCTACCCCAGCCTCCCTACAGCCTTCCTCCCCCAGGGACCCCACCAAGCCCTCCCCCCCACAGAGCCCCTGCCTGCAGCGCCCCTCCCTGAAGCCCCCCATCCGAGAGGGACTCACCTCCAAGGCTGGGCTCAGAGGCCACAGCCTTGGGCTCCTGTGCAACCACAGCCTTTGAGGTCAGAATGATCTGGGTTGAAACCCACAGCGGGGCCACGTCACAGCCCTGTGACAGGCAATCTCGTGTGGTGACTCTCAGAGCCTCAGTTTCCTCCACTGAAGATAAGGTCAGTCCCTCTGACCTTGGGAGGGAGTGTTGGGGATTAAAGCAGGGGAAGGTGCCCCAAGTGCTTGGACTCAGGAGGTCGTCTGGCTGAGGGCGCCCAACACAGGACGAGGCCTCTGATGGTCAGCGCAGGCTCAGTGAAGGTAGAGCAATGATTCTGAGTCCCCTGTTCACTTAGAGCTGAGTGACCTTGAGAGCTGAGGCCACTGTTCACAAATAAAAAGTCAAAATCACTGAGCACCCAGGGGGTGTTCTTACTAACACTAACTACCGCCGACAGTCATTCAGCCAGTGGTGGGCCCCTCCTCCCTGGGCTCCTCCAGCCCCCTTTCACCAGCCAGGGCTGCAGCTGGCGACAGGCTGGACCTCGTGTCCGGAAGTCCTGCCAGGAAAACAAGGAAGGGAGTGTAGGGGGGGTGGTGGTAGGGGCGGCTTGACCTTCTTTTCTGTACCCCGTGTCCACTGCCGCCTCCAGGACTGCCTGTCCCAGCCATGCGCTCATGCGCTGAGCTGGCCCCAGCAGGTGGGATACGGGGTAGGACGGAAGGATGGGGGTGTACAATCTCACATCTCCAGGTCTACACTACCACCCGGCCCAGCCCCCGCCCGGTTGCGTTTGGGGCGGCTGGAGGTCCTAGGGGGCACAGGAGGAACAGAGCAGGTGGCGGAGGTGGGAGACGCGCTGTGACTCTCCGGTGCGCTGCGCGCGAGCGCGCGGCAAGGCGGGGCTCACGTGCACGCGACGTCCACGGGCCCGCGCAGGCCCCGTGTGCGCTCCCGGCCGTAGACTCTAGGCCCTGCTGCCCCGGCGGGGTCCACCCGCGTCACCCGGCGAGAGGGAGACCGCTGCGCGTCCCCGAGCTCGCTCGGCGGGGTCCGCCCCTCACACCTGCGGTAGGCAGGGCAGGGGCGGGGCGGGGCGGGGCCTCGGCGGTCCCCGCCCACCCGGCCGGAGCCCGGGAGCCCGGGCGGAACCCAGCAGCGGGGCGCGAGCGGCCGGCGGCGCGGCGCAGACAATGGGAGCGGCGCTGGCGGCGGCGGTGGCGCTGGCGGAGCCCCGGGCCCGGCGGGGACGGGAGGCCGCGCCATGAGCCCCGCAGCCGGGCGCCCCCCTGCGCCGCGCGCGGGCCGAGGCCAGCGGCCTCTGCGAGCCCTGGGCCCCGCCCTGGGGCCGGCGATGTGCTGCCAGGGCTGAGGATGATGGTAGATTGCCAGGTGAGTGCCCCGCCCGGCCGCGACCGCCCTCCCCACCGCCAGGGGGTGGAGGAAGGACCGCGTGCCCGCCCCCCCCCGCCCGCACCCCATCCAGCCGGGAAGGAGCATCGCGCCGAGTCCACGCGGAGCGCGCGCTTACGCAGCAGTTCCGCGTCCCACCCTTCCTGGTACAGCTGGGAAACTGAGGCCAGGAGAAAGACACGGACTGGCCCGGGGCCACGAGGTGGGCAGAGTCCAGAAGAGAAGGGAGGGTTCCAGCCTCCAATGCCAGTGCTCAGCCACTATCATGGGGTTTCCTTTGGGAATGAGAGCCCCTAAGATTCTGGGCGACCCCTGTTCACCCCCACCCATGAGGGGCCCTTTCCTCTCGGTATCCCGACGCGCCCACGGGTACATACACACACATTGACTTCACAGGTGGGGACCATGGCGTAGATCCAGAGGAGAGTGGACACAGAAGTGACAAGGGGGAAAGAAGAAATTGGTTGGAGGCAGCTCTACCACGGGGCAGGACCATCTAGTCTCCTGGCAACATGCCCAGGGCTCAAAGCGTGAGGGACAGAGGTGCCAGGCAGACGGGCTGGGCGTCTCCAAGGTTCCCGGGGGTCGGCGTAGGCAGGAACAATCCCCAGGGCAGCCTGGAGAGGACAGTTCCTCGGGTCCTGCATCCACCACTCTGGGCGCCTGGAACTAGGATGAGATTCCCCCGTAGTGTGGAGGGAATTACAGGAGAGAAGTCCTCGGTTTAATCCACTGTAATTTGGGGTGCATAGTTGGAGTGATCCCGAGGGTCCTGCAGCTCGTAGAAGAGTCTTTTGGCCTTGGTTCTCCATCCCTGACCCACTGTGCTCCAACTCTTCCGAGTAGAAAATGCTTTCTACTCCTTCGAGGTCCTTCTGAGCAGGGGGCAGCCTGGGGGCCTGGGGACCTGGGGACCTGGGTGGTACAGAATGAGGCAGAGCATTGGACCACGTCTTTGTTGGCACCTGGGGGTCCTCATTTGGAAGTGGGTGGAGTCACTGCCCTGGTTGGAGTAAGGAGGCGTCCGGAGTGAACTGGACACCAGGACAGTGGCGGGAAAGAGGGGAGCAAGAGAGGCTTCTGAGGTCCTGCACATCGCCCCTGGAGCCGGCATGTCCTGCTCCTTTGCCCCTCCGGGGTAGGGAGAGTCGCTGCCTTGACTACACCCAAACAAAGGTGTGTGTTTTGTTTTCTGGTTTTCCTGCCTGGGGCTGCAGTGCTGGGGATGACCACCAGGGGGCGGGCTGTGCTCACTCTGCTCAATGGAGCAACTGGAGCAGGGAAGGGGCACCCGGGAGTCATTCTGGGCATCCCCCTGCCTCCGACCCAACAGGCACCTTTTATTGCTAGCCTCCAGGTCCACAATATGAGCTGCTCAGAGGCAGGAGGGGGCTCCAAGATCCTCTATTGATTCAGCTACTGTGCCCTGGGCACTCACCCAGGAGCTCACAGCTTGGAAGGGCAGATGGACAAAAGCAGGAAAGCAAATCCCCGTGAGAGAGAAGAGCAAGTGCTCTAGGGAATGAGTCAGGGCCCTGGAAGGAGGGCCAGGAGCCCCTGGAGGGTCTAAAAGGCCTCCAAGGTGACGTTGATGCTGTGACCAGAGAGACAAGAGCAGCCTAGCCCTGCACACTCTGTGAGCAGTGAGCCTGGGGGAAGGTCAAAGGTGAAGAGACTTGGAAACAGAAGATTTCGTAGCCAGGAGGAAGTGAGACAGGAGCCAGTGTGGCTGGGAGAGCTGAGAAGGAGAGCGGGGAGGAGGGCAGGGCAAGACCTGGAAGGACGTCCCGGTGTCTGTGCCATGCGACAGCATCCCCTAACGTAGCGCGTACAAGGACAAACACTGACCCTCTCAGTGTCTGTGACCAGGAGGCAGGCTCAGCTCAGCTGGGAGCCTCTGCCTCGAGGTCCCCCAGGAGGCTGGGCTGTGGTCTCAGCTGAGGCTCAGGGTGGGGTCTGTCTCTGAGACCATTCTGGGGTTATTGGTGGGATTCATCTAGGCAATGGGTGGGTGAAGAGAGATATTCCGGAAGGAAATGTCCTGTGGTCAGGGTTGATTTGAGGAGGGGAGGTTATGATGCTGAAGATGAGAATGATGATTGGGTCTGGCATCTACCAAGTGCTCACCTGCGCTCCATCCTCACTGCCCCGGGTCACCTGCATGGTCATCAGGTTCCTGGGCTCTGCCTGGAACACTGGCTTGGCTGCACTTGGCTGGGGTAGCAGAGGTGGTACTTGGTCCACTGGAGGTGGGGTGGTGTATTAGTTTCCTTTAGCTGCTGTAACAAAGTACCATAAACTGTGTGACTCAAAACAACAGAAATTTATTCTCTCTTAGTTCTGGAGGCCACCATGCTCTTTGAAGACTCTAGGAGGGGATCCTTCCTTGCCTCTGCCAGCTTCTGGTGGTGGCCAGCAATCCTTGATGTTCCCTGCCCTGTAGACGCATCCCTCCAAACTCTGCTTCCATACTCACATGGCCTCCTCTGTGTGTCTGTGTCCAGTTTTCCCTCTTCTTGTAAGGACACTGGTCATTTGATTAGGGCCCACCCTACTCCAGTATGACCTCAGCCTAACTTGATCATGTCTGCAAAGACCCTATTTTCCAGAGAAAGACAAATATCATGTGATATCGCTTATATGTGGAATCTTTAAAAATGGCGCAAATGAACTTATTTACAAAACAGAGAGTCACAGATGTGGAAAACAAACCTATGCTTACGAAGGGGGAAGCGGCGGGGGGAATAAATTGGGAGATGGGATTGACATGTACACAGTACTATATATAAAACAGATAACGAATAACAACCTACTGTATAGCACAGGGAACTCTACTCAGTACTCTGTAATGGCCTATATGGGAAAAGAATCTAAAAAAGAGTGGATATATGTAGATGTATAACTGATTCACTTTGCCGTACAGCAGAAAGTAACACGACATTGTAAATCAACTATAATCCAGTAAAAATTAATTTTTTAAAAAAAGAGTGCTCCTAAAAAAAAAGAGACTATTTCCAAATAAGGTCTTATTCACAGGTGCACAAGGTTAGGACTTCAACTTACCTTTCGTGGGGACATAAGTTCAGTCCACAACAAGGACACAGAAGTGATTCTACCCCCGAAGGCCAGGTACCCAGGTGTCCTCAGGGATGGGGGCAGCAGTTGGGGTCTAATCAGGTCTCCGGGGCTTGGCCCCCGGCTGGAGGTTTTGGGGTGTGAGTGGAGCCTGGGGGTGCCCTGTCGGGGACAGCACGGCTCCGCAGCTCGGCGCGTCCTGACGCAGCACCAGCAGGTGGCGCTGTGCCCTCCTTGCGACGGCCCCGGCGCGGCTCTGAACAGCCGCGGCGCGTAGACAAAGGTCTCACCTTCCAGTTTCGAGGAGACGACAGACACAAAATTGTAAACAGTCCAGGAGCACAGTCAGTTCAGGGGTGACGCGCTGCGGAGGAAATCAAACAAGGCGGGGCCCCGGGGTAGTGACTGGGTGGCGACCTGGATGGGCCGCCACGGGGCCCGACCCCGTCAGACCCACAAGGGTTAGTTTTTCGTTTCCTGCTATACCTGCAAGCTGAGCCGACCCTTCTCAGCTGCTTGCAGGGGCCCTGCAGCTATGATTACACTGGGGGTGGTTTCCAGACAGCTCTCCCATTACCGCCGGCCGGGTGTCCGTGCGTCCCAGATGTTGGGGGGATCACAGAAGGCAGCCATGGGGATGGGTGGGCAGGCCGAGCAGGTCAATGCTTGAGGGGGTCCCTTCCCCAGAGACCCTGCCCAAAGGGGGCGATGCTGCCTGAGCTCTCCCATGGCCCGCCTGGTGGGGTTCTGCCCGGTTGTACAAAGCGGGGAGCACCATCTGTTGCCGAGGACCAGGGCCCCTGGGCTCCCCGAGGCATCACTGAGATGCAGCAAAGTGCCCCGCGTGGCCCTGGCCCGGGAGGTGGAGGCCGTTTCTTCCTGTGTCCTTTGGGCGCTTCCGCATCTCACAAGGCCGGGGCCAGTAGCCCTTGGCGGTGGGTCACTGAGGGATTTACGCAGCACATGTTCATCGAGGGCCTCAGAACTGAGCACTTGGCCCTTGCGGAGCACCTTGACTCCCATCTGAGGGGATCTGACCATAGACACGAGGGACAAGGGTATAGGACAAGCAATAGATCCAGTGGGGAAGGCATTGGGCTGGGACCCTGGGGACCTGGGTTTGGTGGCCGCTCGGCCAGCAGTGGCACACTGGCCACGGGGCCACGCTCTGTAGAGTTCTAGGCCACTCCCACACCTCCATCCCGGGCTGCGGAGATGCCTGTTGTAACGACAGCCAGCCCATGGCACCTTCCCTGCGTCCGGCCTTGGGCTGCAGTGTCTCGCTGTATCTGCAAGATCAGCACTGCTGCCATCCTCACTTTTGGGAAACTGAGGCCCTGGAAGGCCCAGGGACTCCCACAGCTAGATAGTGGCAGGGCTGGTGAGGGCGCGTCCCTGCGTGCAGACAAGCCTGGGAGGGGCTCGGCATGGGCATGGGCGTTGGGGGCAAATTCCTTCCAATTACAGTGAGCTCCCAACGGTCAGGGCAGGGCAGGCCCCAAGGTGGTGGTTAACAGCGGGAGTGGAGACGTAAACAGAGCTAATGAACCCCTTTGTCCTCACCCCGCTGTAATGAAGGCTTTGAACTCTGTTCTCTGCATTTTCTTAGGGTTCTGGGTTTTTGAACCTCAGTGAGTCTTCTCTTAGGGTCACGGCTGAGTGGTCTCCCTGGGGGTGGGGGAATGAGGTTTTGGGGCGTCAATGTCTCCTCCCAGGGCAGCCAGGCCAGGGTGAGGAGGTGGAGAGGAGAGGGCATCTCCCTAAAAATGATAAGTCCCAGGAGAAAGGAGAGTTCCCATGGCAACCGGGAGGAGTTGCTTGGCAACTACGGGTCCCCAAAATACTTGCCTGCAGGAAGGCTCGGGGCTGGGGCTTTCCCATGGCCTGTGTGTAGCCTTAGCCACTCTGTGGCTGGTCTACCACACCCTCCTCTTCCACCCAGCAGCCTCAACCTCAGAGTCTTCCTGAGGGAAACCCTAGCCTGCTCCCCGCTCCCCATTGCCCCACCCTGCCAGCCAGCCACCTGCATCAGGCCAGTCTCCTAGCAACGGCTATTTCCTGGACACCTGAGTGACAGTTGATGGTAGCAGAATGTCATAAAGTACAGGGTCAGAGGGCACAGCAGGTGGAACCCAGTACCAGCCAGGGTTGGGGGGAATATGGTGTCTTGTGCTTTGCACCCCCTGCGCGCTGAAGCCATGAGTCACCTGGGCCTGGAGCAGGGCGGCAACGCAGGGTGTTGCTGGAGGGGGCGACGGGTAGAGCGCTGAGATAGAGGATTTCTGTTCTGGACCGCCTTGGAGACTTGGCTGTGTGGCCCTGGCATGCCCCTTCTTACTAGCCTCAGTTTCCCCGTCTGTAGTCACAGCTACCCTTGTACCCGTGTGTTCACCATTCAGTGCATAAATTATGCCACCTATGGGGCCTTGGGGTGGGAGGGTGAGGGACCAGGACCAGGCCAGGCACTGCTTCTTCATCTGCCCATCTGCATCCGTCTCCACGGTCCAGGGGAGGCAGGCGGCCTCGTGGTTAAGGCCATTCACTGGCTTTGGAGATGGACACCTGTGTCTGTATCCCAGCTCAGTGCTTAGCACTCAGTGTCCTGGAACAGGCATTAAACCCGTGGTGGCTCACTGCTCCCCAGTGTGAGGAAATGGGGTGCCACGGGGATGGAAGGCAGTCCGGCCCTGTGGGCCTCTTAGGGGCTGCTTTAGTTTGTGGGCGCTGACCCCGTGCCCAGCAGCCCCAAGAACAGGGATGAGGGCTGTGGGTAGCCAGGAAGGAGCCCCTCGACCACAGGACAGGGTGGCGTGTTGGAAGGGAGGAGAGGCTGGCCCCACTCTGGTAGGGGCCAGGCTGCCCAGTGGTTGGATTTTGGAGCTGGGCAGGGAGGAGTGAGACTGCTGGTGACCCCGAGCCAGGATTCTAGACTGACCGTGACCGTTCACTCTCTGAGTGACCTCGGGCCATCGTCTCACCCCTCTGTGCCTCCCTGGCCGCATCTGTCAAACGGGGAGGGGGCGTGCCCACCTCCAGGGTTGGGGGAGGCTCCGGCGGCACCCGGTAACCCGGTGCTGGACACCTGTGTTCGGCGTGCGGGCAGCGCAGGGCTGCCGGACGATCCTGGCCTTGACTGCCCAGTTCCCGCACCCCCGTCCCCAGCCCTCGCTTCGAGCGCAGCGGGAGGAGGGGGCGGGGCGAGGACGGCGCAGACAATGGCCCGGGACCCGGGCGCCGGCAGCAGTGCCCGGAGCGGGGCGTGGCGGCGCGCCCCTGCCGGCGTTCATGCTGGTGGTCCCGCCGAGCGCGCGGGCGGACGAGGTGAGCCCCAGCCCCGCGGGCGGCCGGGGAGGACGGGCAGGAGGCCACCGGCGCGGGAGGGAACCAAGACGCTGGGGCACTGCCCCCACCCACCCTGGGATTTCTGCAGGGAGGGAGCTCAGTTCACCGAAGTGAGGCAGCTGGGCCCTTGCCCCACTCCACCCCACCCCTCAGGGTAAGAGGGGGCGGGTCCACCCCGGGGCTGGGGGGGCACCCCAGATCGTCCCCGCTTTCTGGGTTGGGGTCCAGAACCGGTTTACTGGGGGAAGGCACAGGGCCTCTTCTCTGGTACCACCTGAGAGTCCAGGTGTGCCCACCTGACTCTTTGGAGCTGCGGTGGGGAGGGGGTGACCCTGGACGGTGGAGAGGAAAGTCCCCTTGGCCAGTGAGTGACCCTGAGCCCCAAAACTTACCCACCTCCCAGCCCCTCCACTCTTGGAACTCCACCGTGACCACAGGCCTTTGTCGCAAGAGGCCCTTTCCCAGTAACTGTCCAGCTCAGAACTGGGAGGGTGAGAACGTGGGGGGGAGGTGAGGAGGACAGTGTTGAAGCCATTGGGGCTGCCACCATCTGAGATGAATCTGTTCCAACGAGATTCTTGCTGCTACCCACCCCCATCTGTCTGGGCTGTGGCCCATCTCCATCACCATCTGTAAGGGAGGCCCTGGCCCCTGGTCATGTGGGAGGTGAGGCTGTCTAGAGGTCAAAGGGGAGAGAGAAGCCTGGGGCGATTTGCGGCATCCAGACAGGTAGATGCCTTCGCTCCTCCCTGCCTTGCTTGCCTCACCTGTGGACTCCCTGGATGTCAAGGTGTGTGAAATGTCCCTGAAGCACCTGGCACGGGCATAGGCAAGCCCTCTGCAGGTGGCAGGAAATGCCTTTAACCCTTCAAGGAAGGCAGGTGGCCGTGTGGCCCACCAGCTGTGTGGACAAGCAGTGTTGACCACCCTTGGAGAGCTGGGGGCAGGGCGCCAAGTTGACTCCCCGCCTATTTCCAGCTGGGGAAACTGGGGCCCAGAGAAGCTGAGAAGATTGTCCAGGCCGTACGGCGAGCTTTCCCTGCGTAGCCTTCTTCCCTGAAGCCAGCGTTCCAGGCCCCTGACCAACCCCCCACACCGCTGCCCGCATAGGGACTGGAAGGTGCGGACTGGAAGGTTGCCCTTTGACCTTCTAGTTGCTCGGGGTTGAAGTTCAAGGGCGAGGCAGTCCACCTGGCCTGAGGCCCTGGGTGGCCAGGGAGGTGGCAGCTGCGGACTTTGGGGGCAGGGAGCTTGTAGGTGGGCAGTGCCACGTCTGCGTCACGGCAGACGACGGCAACAACTGCCATTCTCCAGGATTTCAAAAACAGTTTCTTTCACAGCCACTTGGGACCAGGAAATCCCAGCACAGAGTATGGGCCTCCTTCCTCTCTCACCAGCCCTGCCGGGAGCAGGCATGGGGTGTCCCTGAGGAAGCGTGCTCACTGAGTCTGGGGACATGGGGTGGCCATCGCCTGGCAGTATGAGGTACAGGCGAGGCTCCTGGGGTTGGGTGTCCCATCCTGCACATGGACATGCGAATGTCTTGGGAGCATCCCCCTGCCTTTGGGTGAATATGTGCACGTCTGAGTGAATTTGTGGCCACGTCTGTCATCACGTGCCAGTAGTGGGCACGGCAGTCCGGCAGTGGCTGAGCAAGCACACGTGTGAAAGGACACGTGCAGACTCACGACTGGTGCCTGGGGGAGGGAGAGCGTGGATCGTGCGAGCACAGGCGTGTGTGCACATGCGTGCATGCAGGCATCTTGCCTTTGCAGAACACCAGGCCCAAGCCTTGACCGTGAGGAGGCCGGACCCCTCAACCTCTCATCTTTAAATGGGTTGAGAAGTGTGCCCAGCTCACAGGGCTCTAAAGTGCTTAGCACATGCCTGGCACGCGTGGGCACGCTCTTGCTGTCGCGTGGAGACCTATACAGCTCTTGAAGGGTCCCCAGGCAGAGGAGGCCAGCTGGTGCCTTGGCGCCTCTGTCCCTTGTCCCAGGTATGAGCAGGTGAAGGCCCTGGAGTCTCGCCTTCTGTGGGAGGAACCAAGGAAGGAGCAAAGTCCAGGGCTTGGCAGAAGGACAGTGGACGGTGGGAGGCTGGGACAAAGGCCGTGAAACTGTCACTCAGCCCCAGGGCACCCTCTCGCCCTCCCACCCCCCACCGTCCTGCTGGAGAAGAACTGTGAGAAAGAAGGCAGTGGGCACCAGCCCCACCATCTCCCGCAGCCAGCTGGAGCCCCAGGTCCTTTTCAGAGGCCAGGACAGCTCAGGAGGTCCCCCTCTGAAAGGGCAGCCCCGCTTCCCAGGCCCTGGGCCCCCGCAGGCGGGTGGGTGGCGGCGCCGGGTACGCAGTGTCCCTGGCACGGCAGGCAGCCTCCTCACCACAAGAGCCCGTTTGTCCTGACTCCCCTGGCCCTGAAGCCCTGACTGACCAGGCCCCGCTGGGCACAGGGGCCTGACTGTGGGCTCAGCTCCCTCTCCCCCCCCAGCCTCAGTAGGCCTGGCTGGGCTTCGGGAAGGGGCTTTCCAGGCCGGGCCTAACCACGCCAGAGCGAGCTCTGCTTACCCGACGAGCAGAGACCCGTTCCCGAAGAATTGTTACTGAGCTGGGGACTCAGGAAGGAGAAAAAAAACCCAGGTTGAACCAGAGTTGAGTCGACTGCCCACCTCCCCCAACCGACATCCCCAGGCAGGCTGGCTTCTGGGAGCCTCCAGGCTCCTGTTTTCCAGAAAACCTGGCTTCCCCATTGCTCCTGCCTGGGCATGCCCCCCACCTGTGCTCCCAGCCCCACTCTCTGGAAAGCGTTTTAATGGCAGATTGGCAGACTGGGCCTCGCCCTTCCTCTTTGCCATTCCTCAGGCTCCTCTCTAGCCTCACCACCTCCTCCAGGAAGCTTTCCTGGTCATCTTCCCAGATGGAGCTCATTGGCCCCAAACCCTGAATATTTTCGAGTCCAGGAACTTAGAAGCCGGAGGGACTACCTGGACCACGGAGTATTTGTTGAGAGCCCACGGTGTGCCAGGCAATGTTCCAGGGGTCGATACGTCAGGGAACAGTGTCCCTGCTATCAAGGAGCTTAGACCCGTTCCAATAAGAGAGGGAAGAACTGAAAAGATGCTTAGAACACAGTGGCCTTTGCACTCCTGTGATGGTGTGCGTGTGCACGTGTGAGTGACACAGTCATCCATCTGCCCATCGGCAGTGTGAGAACCCACCACGGGCCGGCCCTCGTTCCAGGTACTTGGGTATGAGGGCGAACGGGGCAGATCGAACTTATAGCCCAACTGAGTGGCGAGACACAAACCAATCCCACAGTGAATGATTGTGTTTTTTGTTGTTGTTGTTTTTGTTTTTGCGGTACGCGGGCCTCTCACTGCCGTGGCCTCTCCCGTTGCGGAGCACAGGCTCCGGACGCGCAGGCTCAGCGGCCATGGCTCACGGGCCCAGCCGCTCCGCGGCATGTGGGATCCTCCCGGACCGGGGCACGAACCCGTGTCCCCTGCATCGGCAGGCGGACTCTCAACCACTGCGCCACCAGGGAAGCCCTGGATGATTGTTTTATTAACATTTTATTAGTGGTACTTTCTCAGCTCGTCCACCTTATTTAAAGTTGCAGCTCTCCAATCCCATTACTCTATTCTATTTTTTTCTTCTCTAGCATGCTTGCCTTCAAACAAGTATTTAACTTATTATACTGCAGGACCAGAAGCTGATCTTTATCTGTTTCATTCCCTGGTATATTCCCAGCACTTGAGCAGGGCCTGGCATCTAGTACCTGCTCAGTTAATCAGTTGTGGTCTGAGTGTGGTGCTGTAGTTGGGCCCCCGGGGCCACTCTGGTCTGCAGATGGTGCAGGCTGAAAACCCCATTACCAGTCCCTCAGGGATGCAAGATAAACTGAAATTGCTTAGAGATTTTTACGGCAATTGGATGTTGCTGCGACATTTCAATTGCATTTTACGACAGTGTCAGTCAGTCCCGATTTGGGGATTAAAAAGGAAAACCACTGATTCTTCCCCACAGAGTGTCCTAGACTACTTGAGGATAAGGTTTTTTGAACATGTGGCCTATGCCAGGCCCCATCCTAAGTGCTTCCACCCGATATTGCATTTAACCCATGCGAGCTTTTGGAAGCAGAGGTCATCCCCATGTGTGGCTTCGGACCAGGCTCAGCGCGGGGTGGGGAGAAAGTCACTTGCCAGCTCCCCCAGCCAGTGAGTGGCAGGCTCTGGGTTTGAGCCCAGACTCCGTCTACCTGGAGCCCCAGCTCGTGGCTGCCACTCTAATCCATGGAGTTGGATGTTGAGCTCCTTGCCGAGCTGGACGCGGGTGCAGGCCCGAAGGGACGGGGAACTGTCCTCGGCTGCCACGGGAGGGGGCCGCTGGCACCCTTGGCCCGGCTAGATCCTGATGGCGCAAAGCCATGGGGAGCAGCTGGGGCAGGGCCCGGATTCTCAGATCCTCGGCAAACTGTGTGACTCAGCGGGCTGGTTAAAGGGGCCGACGGGTGGACAGCCCGAGCAGGGGAGCCCTGTGGCCAGTGAATCAGTAGTCAGAGCAGCTGGCCGCTGGGTTACTGTCCTGCCTGGGGTGGGGCCAAGCCTCAGCTCTCAAAACAAGCACAGCCCCTCTGTCTTTCTCCCTCCCAGCTCCCCTGGCAGATGCTCCCTGTGGCTCTGCCGTTCCCAGGGGTCCCCACGTCTCCCCAGCCTGGAAGAGGGGACAAAGCCTCCCGGTTCGGGCGTGTGGCCTTCCACAAGTCACTCTGAGGCTCAGGCCCCCGATGGCCTTCATGTAAAGAGGGAGCCCCTGCCCATGGAAGGGCACCTCGAGGATAGACTCTCCCTCGGCTCTTATGAAAAGCTGGGAGCAGCTTGGGAACAACAGCCCCAAAGCCAGACTGCTGTGTGGCTTTGGGTGAGTTCAGTGCTGTCTCTGAGCTCTGTCCCCAAGCTCTCCTGCAAAACTGCCTCACACATTGTGACGATTAAATGATATCCACACTGGCATATCAGTGAACAGCAGAAATACTAGGGAGGTCGTTGACTCCGGTTTAGGCATGGAGTTGGGGGTGGGGGAGGTGAACAGGGAAATGGATGTCAGAATCTCAAGCTGGGCCTCATACAGCGGACAGACCACCCACCCTGCTGACGGGGACCCAGCAGCCCCAAACCTGCCCGCGCCGCCAGGAACAAATCCACTTTAACCCAGTGCACAGTGGAGGCAAGCAAGCTGCCCTGGGGACCGGACAGGCCCAGGCATATACCTGAGGTTGGCACTGACCATCTGTGCAGCCGCGGGCAAGTTGTTTGCCCTCTCTGGGCCTTGGTTTTCTGTTTTACAGCAGAGGTAGTCGCCGTGGCTTCATCTGTTTCACAAATGCTGGGTGGAAAGGTGTTTTGTCTCATCAGTAGCCGCTTCTGCCTGCAAGGCTTCTATTTGCCTTAGGTGAACCCCCCCGGACCTAAGCCCCTCTCCCAGCTTGTGGGGCTGGGCCACTGGTGCGCACGGCTGTGGCATCACCCCTACCTAGCAGAGCCAGGCTGGTGGTGACTGTGTTGAGCGACCTGATGATGGGCCTCAGGTTCCCAGAAATGAGAGGGAGGAGAACCGGGCTGTCCCCACCCCCAGCAGGACCCCAAGTCAGGTCAGGAGGCTGCAGGAAACAGGAACGAAAGCTTGGCCCCAGGCCTCTCCCGCCTGCTTCCTGGACAGGATGTTGTGCTGAGTAAACAGCTTGAATTGGAGTCACCACTCTGGCTCTGAGTCACAGCTCCTAGCGACAGCCACGCGGTGTTTATAAACAGTGTGCTTCCCACCCACCAGGGCCTGCCCCCACTCCCCGCCCCCGGAGTCTGACGAGGGTGAGAGGACCCCACATGCCGGAGGCAGCAGGCTCCCCTGGAATCCCTCCCCTGCCCAAAGGGCTTGATTCGGGGCGCACGTCTGTGCGTACACGTGTGTCCCCGAGTGGGGTTTTGCTACGTCTGGGCTTGTGTGTGGCTGACGAGGTGCCTTATCCCGGGGCTGCCTGCATCGTGGGCAGAGTGCCATTTTCAGGTCACGTGACCTTGGTGTCCTGGGACAGGCGTGGAAGCCGGGGTAGCATCTCAGGGCTGGTGTGCATGTTCCCCGAGGCCACGCCCACCCAGGGCTCCGTGCACAGTACAGGGGCACAGGAATGGAGGTGGAGAAGTGGCGGGGGCGGGGGGGGGGGGTTTGCAGGTGGAGCGCCCCTAACTGGTCCCAGCCTCAGAGCCCTGGCTCTCCGTGGCCGGTCTCCGTTCCAGGCCGTGACAGTGATGGTGTGGGCCATGTGGTGACACAAGGCCGGCAAGGAACAAAGGCGCCTCTGCTCTGCCCTACACGGGTGGGAGGAGGGGTGGATGGGCCCTGCCTCTCCCCCCCTCGCCCCTCCTCCTCAGGGCTCCTGCCTTTCTTGCCTGCAGCTGGTCCTGTCCTACCTCCTGGCTGTGACTCAGGCCCTCGGCCTTCCCAGAGCTCAGGGCCCACTGCTCGGGTCCAGCCCTGCCCGGGGCCTGGCCTGGCTCACAAAGGAATGGCCCAAATGTCTCTGAGGCCAGGCTGACCTGTGCGGGGGCTAGGGTCATTGGAGAAGAGCCCAGGGAGCCTTGTCTGGTGCTCAGGAGCTCCGGGAGGGAGACGTGCCACGCGGCACGGATCCTGGTACCCGGGAAGCCCTCAATAAATGCCTGTCAAATCAAAGGCATTAACACACAGACACACCTAACTGGGCAGCCTGGCTCCCTATTGGCTCCTGTGACCCCACCCCTGCTTCTTCTAAAGGCCTCCTGAAGTTCTCCGCCACCCCCAGGAATGTCCTCACAGTTGGAAAGGCTTTCCCATCCCGTCGCCCACCTGCTCATCCCTGCCACAGCGCTGGGCCCAGGGACCAGGAGGCCATGGCTCGGGGAAGGCCCTCCCCCATTTCATCCAATGCCCCCAAGGCTAGGGAGAGCTCGCTGGTCCACTTCCAGGGCAGCCAAACCGCATCGAGGGGTGCCCGAGGTCACATGGCCAGTCAGCTGGCAACACAGGGGGAGAGAGGCCAAGGGTGGGGTCTGCCCAGGCCCCACAGGGCTGTCTCCCTCCTCGGAACTCTACTGCCCCCTGCCTCACCCATGTCCTGCTGGAGCCTGCACGGGGCTTCTCCCCAACAAGATTGAGCACCTGGGGGAGCCCTGCCATGCCAGCCTGTCCCCGAGAAAGTGGACCAGAGTGTGTCTGCCAGCCCTCTTGGCCTCCCCTCTGCCGGACCAGGGTGACAACAAACATTTCCAAGTTATCCACTGGGATCCGGTTGCAGGGCTGCATGCCGGGCACCCAACAGACCTCACACTGCCGTCTGGTGGTTGCTCTTGGAGGTGGAGCCAGGCCACAGTACCCCTGGTGCAGGGGCAACTCCGCCAACATTCACTGAGTGTACATTACATGCCAGGCCCACGTCCATGGGACACGATCAGAGTGCAGGCCCCCCCAGTTCCAACCACGAACCAGGCCTGTGCTGAGTTCTTGTTGAATCCTGCAGCATCCTTGTGCCCATTTTACAAATGAGGAAACTGAGGCCACTAAGTCGCTGGCCCAGAGTCCCAGAGCTGCTGATAGAGAGCCCAGTCTCCCAAACCCACCAGTTTCCCAAAGGTCCAGATTAAGAGCCACCATGCACAGAAGGGCTAAGGTGGCTGGGGAGAAGAAGCAGGGGGTGCCTGAGTGGAGGTGAGCATGGGGTGAGTCAGGGCCGAGTGAGTGGGAGGGGGCTGGGGGCAGGGAGGACTTTGGATTCTTCTGTGGGCTGGACAGAAGCCTTTGGAGGGATTTTAGTGCCGGGGAAACATGCTGCGCTCTGGGTGCAGACATGCGGTGGGCGCCTGCAGGCAGGAAGACGGCTGCCTCGAGGTCTACCTGGAACCCCTCCCACTCAGCCCCCCAACCTCCAGATGCCCACCCACATCCCCGAGAGAAGCCCCACCCTAGGGGCTCCTGTGTCCCGGGAATCCTTTCTTCCATGAAAGAAAGTCTCCTGCCCCAGAGGTGGGGGGCGAGGATTTGAATTTGAAAACCTCTGTACACCGCCACCCCCTCCTATAATGGATCAGGAAACTGAGGCTCAGAGGGAAGAGGAACCTGCGAGTCCCAAAGGGAGGCAGTACCAGGCGGGGGCAGGAACCAGCTCTCGGTTCCGCGGCTCTGAGCTGCCTGCTCTCGGGTCGCCTGCGCCCCACAAAGCCACCGGAAGAGGATGTGAAACACTTGCTCAGAGAGGCAGAGCAAGTGCTGGCGGGGCTTGGCGTCAGGGCGGCATGCTGGGCCCCGGCAACCCCGCCAGGGCCCCGGGGCCTGATGTGCCTGTGGGCTGGCTCCGGACCCCCTGTCCACCCCCTTCTCCTCTCGGCCTCCACGATCCTGCGTGCCCAGCCGGCTGCCCACCAGGGTCTGAGGAGGGTAAGGAAGCAGCCCTTGGCCTCTGGGTCATCCTGGCATCTCTGGGTCTGGGCATCTGGGCTGTGTATGCCGACGAAGGGAGGGTATGTGGGCTCTGCAGAGGTGCACACAGACAGGACCCGGATTCTCCCTGTGATATCTTGGGCAAGTCCTTGCTCCCCGGGGCCTCAGTTTTTCCATTTGTCAGATGTGTGGGTTGGGCTCATCCCATGGCATACAATGTCTGGTTTGCAGCAAAATGAGAATAATGGAGACAAGGTCGTGAGTTTCCCTTAAAGCCAAATGTATTCATTTAACAATTATCCATTTTTCTGATCGTATGCCCTGCTTGTTACTTTTGGTGGGGTCTTTTCTGAAACGATGGTAATGATAGTGGTGATAGTGGTAATGATAGTGATGGCATTTTTTTTTTTTTTTTTTTTACTGCCCTACTTGGCAAAATAAACGGTTGCCAACCCTAGTTGGTCCCCGCAGTTTAAAATTAAATCCCATGTCTGGGTGCCAGGGGTGGAGGAGCTCCGAGGGCTGAGTGGCGGGGAAGGCTTCTGGAATTAGATGGTGGCTTAGAGAAAGCAGGGTCTCCTGCGCACCCTCCACGGGGCCTGGCAGGGCTCACACCTGCCTGGGGGCCCCACTGGCCAAGCTGCTTTGACCTCCGTGACATGTACTCGCCACCTTTTCTGACTCTGGGTGGTGATTTCCCCCCAGGCAGGGGGGATGGGGACAGGGCCCCAGGGTGCTGGGGGACACAGCTGGGCCCACCCTAAGACAGCAGGTCTGAGCTGCAGCTACTGGCCCGGCTCAGGACACAGCCCGGTCCACCCACCCTTGGCTGGCTCTCAGCCTGGTAAGAGTGGGAATTCCTGGCCCTGTTTACCACGGGAACAGGTATGACAGCCCCGCGGGTGACACCAGGCCTAGGCACTCGGGCGCCCGACTCCACTGGGGCCGGCAGATGGGCAGACAGACTGGCAGAGGGCCTCTCTGGGAGCCCACCCCCGGCCTGGCTCCCACCCCATGATGGCCCAGGAAGCCAGGCCTGCCGAGCCCAGAGGCAGGAAGGGTTGGGTGTTCCTCGCCTGTGTCTCTGGGGTGACCACCAGACGGAGGGCCGTCGCCCGCCGTGCTGCTCTCCAAAGCCCCACACCTTGGCCGAAGACACCTCTGCCGGCACCGGCCACCGAGGTGATCGGTGCCTCTGCTGAGAGACTGGCTAGGCCGCGGCCAGGGCCCTTGACGTCCTCCCCTCCCGTCAGAACTGGTGGAAGAAGTTTGGCTGGAAGCTGCCCGGGGAGGCTCCATCTCCCATTCTGGGTGTGAAAGAGGAGGCGGGTGGTGGTGGTGGTGGTGGCGGTTACCCTGGTACCCGTGTCTGCCCACCTGGCCGGCCTGTCTACCTGCTCCCTGCCCAGGCGGGTTAGGGTGGCTGTGGCTTGTCCTAGCGGCTCCGCGAGTTCATATGATGCGTCTCAGATTACAAAGAGCTCTTGTGCATTGTTTCATCATCTTTCCTGAGAGCCGAGTGGTGGTGGTATTACTACTACTATTATTATTGTTATTATCCCCCTCTTACTGATGGAGAAACTGAGGCTAGGAATGTGCACAGCAGGGACTTGAACACAAACCTAGGCTCTACGTTTTAAGAGTTTCCCAAACCTACAGGCCCGCTCCTTGGTCGTGTGTGCCCAACGTTCCACCGGCGTGGTCCCTGTGAGGGACGGGACCCCTCCCTTTCTGACCTTCCCCTCCGTGATTCTCGTGTGACAGGCTCAGTTTCCACGTGTTTGTGTCCCTTCTGTTTCTCTTCCTCTCTCCTCCCCTGCACTCCCACCTCGGGCTCGTCACACGTTGGATTGGTGGCCTTTGGGGACGTCAGGGACCCCTCAGGGTGCTGGGCCCTGAGCGCTCTGGGAGTGGAGGACAGTCATCAGAGTGGCTCCTGGTCTCACTCTGTGGCCCTGGATCACACGTGTGCCCCTCCGAGTGTCCCCCTTAGCGTCCCAAGAGTTAGAGTCAGGGCCACGCACACCCACCTCCAGGGGAGGAAGGGAGGCCGCACGGCGAGCTCATAGCTCATCTGGAATGCCGGTCATCCTCGTCCTGAGCCACTTCCACGGCTCCGGGCATTGATTCATCTTGTTCTGGTCACCCTGGGACTGCAACGCCCTGTGAGGTCAGAGATTTGGGGCGATGATGATGTCAAACCCCTCCACCCAGGATGGTCTCCTAGATGTTTGGAAGCTTCGCTTCCCACCTCCTGATCATTTCTGAGCTTGGCCTCCAGCCTGTGAGGCCAAAGAGGAGGAGGCGGTCCCTGGAAGTTCCCAGGGACCAGCGGCAGAGGAGGTGGGGCTAAGCTGGGCCCACTCGCTGTGCCAACAGTTCCCACGCTCAGCCCAGGTGCATCACCTCCTGCCAAGGTGTGTGCTCACCCGCCCACAGAGGGCTACCCCAGGACTCAGGCTGCCAGGAATGGTGACATCAGGTCAGGGGAATGACCGAGGAGCCTGGCCAGGCCACACCCCTTCAATGACCTCCCCAGGCTCTAAATATAGACCAGAAAAGACAGACAGACCTGGTGACCTCCACCTGCCCAGTGAGAGGTGAAAGGTTTTCCACAAAGGCCTGGTCCGAGTCCGGGTACCTGTTCCTCATTGGGCCACCAGCTCCCTCCATCACCTTGGCCGAGCCCAGGCTGGAGGAGGTGATGACCAAGGCCCTTGTCATCTGGACATTTCCTTGAATCAGTTCTCGCTCTGAGCCACCGTGTGCCTGCCGGGCTTCCCCAGAGTTGCACCCTGGGCCCCAACCCCATTTTCTGGGACCCTGTGCTGGGCAAAGTGATGGGTGGGAAGTGGGAAGCATGGGCTAGGCAGAGAAGGGCTGGCTCGAGGCTCTGAGGACCGCAGCTGTTCTGTGTGAGCCTCACTGGGCGTGGTGAGAGAGGACCCCAGAGATGCAAGCTGGGGTGCACCAAGCAGTTGGTCTTTTGTCTGAGGGCGAGGGGCTGGGGGGCTCTGAAGGGTCAAGAACCCTCCGGTTGCTGTGCATCAGGGGGACCAATGATCAGACGACAGCAGGTAGGAAAAGGGGCCCCAGAGGTTTGGCCTGAGACACCTTTTCCTTAAATCGGAGATGGCTACTCAGGGGCCTCTGGGAAGCCCAGTGGGGTCTGGGGCAAACCCACGAGCAGATGGCCCGGCTGGAGAGGACAGCTGCCTGTCAGCTCCCGCCCGGCCTCCTGTTGCGTGGGAACACAGACCCGGTGCGGCTGGGTTGTCCAAAGTTACAGGAGCAGCCAGAAATGTGGATTTTTCTATGAAATCACCTGACCTTTTACTGTTGGCTCAAAATATGAAAAACACTTTGCAAGCCAAGCAAAACACACGTGGGCTAGATTTGGCCCGGTTCTCTTCCCAGCTGTCAGCTAGAGACCTGTCTTTTGAGCTTCCCGTGCGAGGAGCGTCCTGCCTACAGGAACGGTCTGTACGGCGATGTCGTCCAGGGCTCCTTGTGACGCCCAGGGAAGGACAGATCCGCTCTCCGGGGAAAGGCTGTACAGTGCTTTGTACTCGCTCTCCCTCCCAGCAGACTCTCCAAGGGCCCAGGTTAGCATAGACTCGATTTCAGGCTTGCCTGAGGTCCCTGGGTTTGCCTCCAGCCCCATCTGAGCTGCATGATTCAGTTTCCCAGCTGCCCACTGCCTCGGGCCCCTTGTGTTGTAAGGATGCTCTGAGTGCCCCTTGGGTGTGGAGCGAGGAGCCTGGGAAATGGTGAAGGTGGGGGCGTGGTCACTGCGCTGGCCCCGGGTCCGGAGGTTGCTCCCCTCCCTCCAGGGCTACTGGGAGCCTCAGCAGCATTAGGGGACAAGTCTCAAACTGTGTCCTTTTTCTTTTCTAACTTCTATTACGGAAAATTCCAAAAAGACACAAAAGTGGAGAAAATGGCACAAAGGCACCCAGCGCTCGTGATCACCAAGTGCGGGGCCACTCGTGCTGCGTCTTCTTCTCTTACCGGCCCCATGTCCTGCCCGCCTTCCCCACAGCAAATGATATTGACACGAATCCCAGGCACATCATTCCATCCATCTATCTATCTATCTATCTATCTATCTATATATATATATATATTTTTTTTTTTTTTTTTTGCGATATGCGGGCCTCTCACTGTTGTGGCCTCTCCCGTTGCAGAGCAACAGGCTCCGGACGCGCAGGCTCAGCGGCCATGGCTCACGGGCCCAGCCGCTCCGCGGCATGTGGGATCTTCCCAGACCGGGACACGAACCCGTGTCCCCTGCATCGGCAGGTGGACTCTCAACCACTGCGCCACCAGGGAAGCCCCATCCATCGATATTTAATACGTTACTCTAATAGTAACCAAAATCCTGTGAGCACACCCAAAAAATGATGTCTATCATCTGGCTATCATCAGATATCCAGTAGTGTTCAAATAATCCCAGTTGTTCCTCAGGGTTTTCTTTGTTTTCTTTCTTTCTTTTTTTTTTTCTAAAAAAAAAAAACAGTTGCCCTGTTCAAATCACAATCCAGAATCCGCACGTTGCATTTGGTCGTATGTCCCACCTTTATTTTATTTATTTTTTAAAATATTTATTTATTTATTTTGGCTGCGCCGGGTCTTAGTTGTGGCACGCGGGCTTCTCAGTTGCGGTATGCATGCAGGGTCTAGTTCCTCGACCAGGGATCGAACCCGGGCCCCCTGCATTGGGAGCTCGGAGTCTTACCCACTGGACCACCAGGGAAGTCCCTGTCCCACCTTTATTTTAATCTACAGTTTCCCCTTTGTGTTTTCCCCTGAAATGTATTTGTTGAAACTGGGTGGTTTGTCCTGTGAAGATTCCCAGAGTCTGGAATTTGTGGGGTGCATCCTTATATGTGTTTAACATGTTCTGTGCCCTGTCATTCCCCCAAAAGGTTGTTCCATGCAGAGGCCTGGTTGGATTCAGGTTAGGTTTTTGGCAAGGGCACTTCGTGGGTGGCTCTGTGTTCATCCATCAGGTGGCACCTATTGTCCTGGCCCCCTCTCTTTTGCCCTTGGGAAGAGATCTACCCCACAGCTTTGGGGGAGGATCGTGAGGGGACATGCTTGAGGGTCGGGGAGGGGGGCCTCAGGGAACTGCAGTCCCTGGTAAGGAGCTTTACCTGTGCTGTCTTCCCTTTGCTAACCAGGAGAAAACTGTGCCTTGGAGATCGGGTGACTCTTCGGGGGCCGAGGGCTGAGGGGTGGGTGGCATTGGCAGGGAGGGAGGGTCACACAGTAAGAAAGGGGTGGAGCTGGACTTTAAGCCCAGGTATCTCAGCGCCAGAACCTGGCTTCTGTGCTACCCTGCCCCTCTGGGGACTAAGGGTGTGCGCGTCTGTGTGCGCTCATGTTCACGCAGCTGGAGCAGCAAACAAGCTTGCCAGGACCCGGGAGGGGAGCCCCAAAGTGGGGGGAGCAAGGCGGGGAGGGGGACAGGCACCAACCAGACAGACACCAACCAGAGGGAACCCCCCCATCGCCCCCTCCATGCAAATGATGTCCAGGTAGTCAGATGGGAGGCAGCCAGGCCAACTGTGTTGGTGTGTTGCGTCCTGATGGAACTCCCCAGTCCTCACCTCCCCAGCCTGCTTGGGCCCCGCTAACCCTGGCCCCCTTGACCTTCAAGGTCAGAGAGGTAGTGACCTTGGTGCACTCAGGAGTCACTTGGCCTCCATGGGCCCCTTTCCCCAGCTGTAAAACGGGCACGAGCTTGCTTCCCAGGCCCCTCCCTGGGAGAAAGAGATAAAGGGAGCAGAGAAAAGAGATAAAGTGAGTACAGGCAGATGCTGGGCTCTCCAGGCACTGAGAGCTTGGCCCCAGGAGGAGTGTGGGAAGAGAAGCTTCTAGCCCAAGGCCGTGTCCAGTGTCCAGGTCACCCCTGTCTTGGTCTTTGAAGACCTCATTCCTCTAAATATGTCCCACCCACCTCACCCTCCCCTGGGGCTTCCTCAACAGCCTCCTAGGGGTCTCCACCCCCAGCCAAATCTACCCATCTTGCTTTAAAAATGAAAACAACAAACAGAACCCAGCGTTTCTTATTATGTGTGTGTGATTACTAAAATATTTTAGAAAAATTAGCAAATTCTGAGAAGTAAAAAGAAAACAGTGTATAGCACTGCCCAGAAATAGCCACCATTCCTTTTGCAAAGTAGGTCCCTCTAGTCATATGCACGCGTGGAATGTCAGCTTCTAAAAGTATGCTCTGCATCGTGGTTTTCTGACTTTACAGTTATAGCCGAGCATCTCCCTGTATCACTGTCCTACTGTGGTAGGTAATGGCACACGGTGTCCTGACAGTAAGTCTGCATAGGGTGTTTGAGTTGATTCCTTTGGTAGAGTTGTAATTGAGGTTTCCATAAACATCGTTGTACAGAAATCCATGCCCACATCTCTGAATGCTTCCTTAGGGTTAATTCCCAAGAGTGGGATTGTTGAATCAAAGCCATGAGCGTTTTTGTTTTTTTTTTCCAAATTTATTTTACTGAAGCAGAGTTGACTTATGTTGTGTTAATTTCTGATGTACGGCGAAGTGATTCAGTTATGCATATACACATTCTTTTTCATGGCATGAGCGTTTTTAATGCCTTTAATAGAAATCACCAAGTTGTTTTCCATCTTTGTCAAGGCCTCGCCTTGTGCCTGATGGAGAACCATCCGGCAGGTGCTCAAGCTGCCCACATGGGCACGCAAGTGGGTGGGAGCTGCTGGGCCCCCACTGTCCATGGGTATCTGAGGCCTGGCACACAGTGGGTGCACGAGATATGCTTATGGAATGAGTAGTCTGGACCTGCCCTCTCATTTTACAGATGGGAAACTGAGGCCCAGTGGTATGGAACCAGTTCTGGGGAGGTTGGTGGCATTGCCGGGGCTGCTGACAGCAACGGCAGGCCTCTGTGAGGGCTGAGGGCTGAGGCCCGGGGCAGGCCTGGGCAGTGTGCTGGTGTGCGGGAGGGTCCCATTCATTCATCCGTCTACTTGCCTCCTCCCTGGCTTCTAGAAAGCGCAGCTGAGGCTCCCTAGCCCTGCTTCCTCCCCAGCCCTCAGCATCCTTACATCCACCCTGAAGGCTGCCCTGAGACCTTGAGCACTCAAGCCACCAGTGAGTGGCCCCAGGTGACCAGACCAGTGGCAGGTGCCCAGCTGGCATTTGTCTCTCGTGATCCCTCCTCACTCTTGAGTGCTGGCCCCACCTGGTGATGCCTGGTCTGGGTTCTCCCCCTTTCCCCCAACTGCCCCTCCTCTGCTGCCTCCCTTCTGCCTGTACCTCCTCAGGGTGGCCTCAGGGCTGAGAAGTGCAGGCAGAGGCCCCTTCCCCCCCGCACCAAATACACACCCCAACCCTCATGACTTCCAAATGCACGTGTGCACTGAGGACCCGGTTCCAGGACGCGGGAGCACACAGCGAGGCACAGGCATCGGCAGAGTGAGTGCTATATCTGTCAGTTACCCACTGTGATCCTCTCGGGTGACGAAACTAAGGCTCAGAGAGGTTAAGCAACTTGTCCGAGGCCACAGAGCTAGGGAGGGGCTTAACTGGAATTTATGGGAGGTGGAGACCCACTGCTTGGCCACACGTCGACACTTACACAAGTCACACAGCTACACAACCCGTGCGCTCCGCCCGCGCACGCACCCACACAAAGGGCCTAACCGTGGAACCCGCAGCCCCACGACACACGCCGCACGAGCACTCCCTAAGGCACAAGCCGCCATCACTCCACCGGGGTTGCGCGCGCGCAGGCGTACACACTCCCCTCCGGCGTCTCTGGCCGCTCCCTCTCCTGGCCCCGCCCCTCCACGCCGCAGGCCCCGCCTCCCGATCCCCGCCCCTGGCCAGCCGGCCCCGCCCCCGGCCTGACCTCAGCGGGGCCGGGCCGCGGGCTCAGAGCGCAGGCAGGGCCGAGCCGCGCGGGCCGCCGCCGCCGCCGACGCCGCCGCGCGCCGGGCCGGCCCCGCGCCCGCGCCGCCCCGGGTCCCGCGGCCCGGCCGGCCGCCCGCGCCGCTGCGAGCCGCCCATGGTGCAGCGCATGTGGGCCGAGGCGGCCGGGCCTGCGGGCGGCGCCGAGCCGCTGTTTCCGGGCTCCCGGCGGAGCCGCAGCGTGTGGGACGCCGTGCGCCTGGAGGTGGGCGGCCCCGACAGCTGCCCGGTGGTGCTGCACAGTTTCACACAGCTCGACCCCGACCTGCCGCGCCTGGAGGTGGGTGAGCCAGGCTGGCCCGGCGCTCGGCCGAGCGAGGAGTGGGTGGGGGCCCAGCGTCCTTAGCGGGTCACCCACCTCCAGTGGTGGTGGTCACCGCCCCCAGTCCGGAGGTTGCGGAGGGGGAGGGTCCTTCCGCAGAAATCCCCCTCCTTGCGCCAACCCCAAGGCAGCCAGGTGGGCGGAGGGGCTGCCGCCAGCCGGTCCAACAGTTTCGGGACCAGAACCGGGTCTTCGTGCCCCCCTCTATGCGTCCCAGTGCGTGACCTCACCGAGCCCAGGTGTGCCACTCCCGCGCCCCTGCAACCCAGGTAGACTTGCTCCCGCGGGCAGGGCAGTCGCTGTCTGTTTGCGTCTGTGCCTTTCCCTACAGCAGGGCTGGGCCGTATTTAGTCCCCGTGGCCAGGCCGGGGCCGGCTTAGGCAGTTTGGCTTCGAAATGCAGGTGGTGAACGAGTGATTAGGGCGGCAATCTTCTAGAATCCTCAGAGGCGGTTGGGAGCACAGTGGTCTTACAGACAGCCCCCCTTGGGGGCAGAAGTGGACTCCGATGTTCTGGGCTGCTCAAAGCGGGGGAGTGGGGAGACAGGCCTCCAATCTGTGGGGCCCGGTGTCCAGGCGGGGAGGTTGGGACAAGGGCCTCTCAGGTGGAGGGGTGACTCACTTCTTGATTAGAAAATGCGCCGACACCCTGAATCTGTAAGGATTTGGGAGGATTCAGAACGGGGGTGTGCCTATCATGCATGTGGTTGGGGGAACTAGGTGAGGGCTGGACTCCTGTCTCTAGTGTGCTCTGGGCAGCGGGGGGCGGGGGAGGAGTTCCCCCCCCCCCCTACCTGACTGTGCGGCCAGGGTGGCAGAATCCAGGGTTGGGGCCTGGACAGAGGCCATTCCTGGGTCGGAGAGCTCATCAGGGTTCCTGAACCCCCGAGCTGGCGAGGGCCCCTTGGTATCCCTGCTTTGTCACTTTAGGCCCGGGTAAGTTGTAATTGCCAGCCTGGGTCCCGTGCCTCTGTGTGTCCCCAGTGCCTAGACGGGGCCGGGATGCATACTTACCCGAGGATAAAGCGCATCTCCCTGCCCAGAGTGGGGGGAAGGCAGGGGGTGGAGGGAGCTCTTGGTGGGAGAACCTCGGGCCGGGGAGACCCTTTATTGCTGAGCTTGGCCGGTGGCCCGGCCAGGCACACTCCCCGACCCTCATCCACCCACAGCTCTGGTCTTCATTAGTGGCTGGAGCGAGACCCCTGGGAGGGTGGGGGTGGGCGGCCTGACACCAGCCCAGCACTCGTCTGACTTTCATTATGTCTGGCAGCTCCTCGGGCTTTGTGTGTTGGAGGGTCCGGCCTGCGTGCTCGCAGGGGTGGGCCGCTCAGCTGCTTCTCTCCCTCCCTCCTTCCCTCCCTCTGTCCGTCTGTATCCCTGAGGAACCGAGGGAGAGGCAGAGCTGAGCCCTACCCCTGCCCAAGGGTCTGCCTTGTCTCCCTCTCTCTCTCTTTCCGCCTCTCCCCCTCTCCCCCCTCCTCTTCCTCACTGGCCCCAGCACTGAGATCCAGGCCGTGGCTGCTGTTTAGAAATCAAAGGGGAAGCTTCTGGCTGGGGCAGGAAAACCAGGGTCCTGGCAGGAGAGGAGGCCACTGCCGGAAACCAAACACAATGACCATTTACCATGAGCTGGGGGAGGGGGTGGGGAAGTCCCTGTCCCTCCTGCCAACACCCCGCCCCCCCCCATCCTGGGGCCGATTTCCTGGTCGCTGGGGCTTGCCAGAGCTGAAGCGGCTGTTCGTGGTCCCTGTCCTGTCTGGAAACCACTAGGCAGTTTCTGGTTCCTTCCCCGGTCCCTCTTTCCTTAACAAGTCTCCACCCCGTCCTTCCCTCTCTGGGCTAACAGATGTCCTCACACATCTGGGCATCTGCTCATCATCGTACTTCTAAGCCAGGCCACTGCTGACCCAGCCCGGCCTGCGCAGTTCTGTGCTTTCTGGAGGTCACCGGGCCCACGCCCCTGCCTCCGTTCAGGCCACTGCCTCAGCCAGGCAGGAGGAGTCCCGGAGTCCGTAGCACCTACTGTCTGCAGACACCACCCCCTCGTTCCAGCTGGCTTTGACCAGCCCTCCCGAGTAGGTGCCGACCCCACTTTATAGGAGACTGGAGCTCAGAGAAGTGAAGTCCCTGAACTAAAGGTACACGCAGCCAGCGAGGACGCAGCCGGGATTTGAAGCTGGGCAGTGTTCTGTGCTGGGCGCCTGTTGTGTACGAGAGCCCACAGGGGTCAGAGAAGGATACCTCGCAGTGAGACAATTACACGTGCCCCAGGAGGATGGTGGAGCTGTTAGGGGAACGGAACCAGGCCCAGGCAGCCCAGAAGTCCCCGTGCTTGGTGAAGGGTAGGGGTGCTTATAGGCCAGAGGAAGGTGAAAGTGCTTTGGGCCACAAGACACGGGGGAGAGCTTCAAGGAAGAAACAAGCCCACAGCTGGACCCTAAAGGTTTTAAATAATAGGTAATATGAGCCGGCACTGGGTGGGAGGCCGTGTGCTGAGCAGTTTGCGTGCGTTATGTCTTTGGGGGTCAGGATCATCTGTCGTCCATTTAACAGATGGAACAACTGAGGTGCTCGATTGCACAAACTCACTGAGCCAGCAAGTGGCAGGGGCGGGATTCCCACCCAGGCAGGGGGTCTGCAAGCCCTGAGCGCGGTGTAAGTGGGTGGAATGAAATGAGGAAGCCTTCTGGGAACCTCGGGCAGAGCAGAGATGTGCAGGGGAGATGCGTCTCCCTCCAGCCTCCCCGCCTCCTTCCCCATTGTCTGGTCTCTTGATCTCACGGTGTGCAGGGCTCCAGTGTAACCCCCAGGGCTCAGTAGCCTTAGGCCAAGAGGCATGAGCTGAGAGGTAGGGGCGTGTGTGTGTGTGTGTGGTGTGTGTGTGTGTGTGTGTGGTGTGTGTGTGTGCGTCTGTGTGTCTCTGTGTGTGTGTGTCTGTGTGTGTGTGTGTCTCTGTGTGTCTCTGTGTGTGTGTGTCTGTGTGTGTGTGTGTGTGGTGTGCCTGTGTGTGTGTGTCCGTCTGTGTGTCTCTGTGTGTCTCTGTGTGTGTGTGTGTCTGTGTGTGTCTGTGTGTGTGTGTGTGTGTAAGTCTGTGTACTGTCATCTACCAGCCAGGCTTCCCGGCAGGCTCCAAGGCGGCGGCCTCCAGCAGCTGCACAGCCTGTCAGGTTCACAAGGGGCCTGACCGGCTGCCACCTGCTGGGCCCCCATGGACTCTCGGGTTCCCCTCTTGCTTTACTCCTCAGGGGCCAGGCTGGCTGGTACTGGGTCCTTGTTCCTTCTCTGGCGGGGAGGACTTCTCCGGACTGGGCACGCTGAGCTGTTTCCCCAGCGGCTCTGGGATAGCCCTGGGGCAGGAGCGGGTGGGGGCTCAGTGCTGGGAGGTGTTAGACCGCTGGCAGGCAGGACTGGGCCCCCATCCTCAGCCTGGGAGTTAGCCGTTTCCAGGCCCTTCTTCACTGCTGGTGAGGAGGGTTTGGAGGAGACTTAGCACTGGCCACCTGCAGCCTCCGAGCAGGCCAGTGGGGGCGGTTTGGGGAGGTGGCACCCCGCCACCCAGTGGAGGACTGGCTGCCTGTAAGGCCCTCACAGCGTGGCACCATGCTGTGTCCGCCCTGCCTCAGGCTCGGCGTCCGGCCTCTCAGGCTCAGGAGTGCCGCGTTCCTGGACATGTGGCTCCCGTGAAGCCACTGTCCCCAACCCAGTTCTGAGGAGGTGGGAGTTGAAACCTGCAGCCCAGTGCAGGAGAAGCGGAACTTTGAGCAGCCCCCAGTTTCCATCCCCTGACCAGCCTGTGGCGGGGGAGGGGGAGGGGTGAGCCGATGGTTGCCAGAAGGGTGCCCGGTGAGCAGGGTGAGGGCATCCAGCACGGGCCTGCATTCTGGGAGCTCGGGGAGTGCGTGTTGCCCGGCGTTTTCCTCTCCTCCCCAGGGAGCCCCCGGATGCTGGCAGGCTCTGGCAGCTCTGCGGGCTCGAGGGAGGCACGATGTCCTTTTGACCCAAGGGGCAGCGTCACGCGTGCTGGTCCAGAGCTTGGGCTCTGGAGGGAGGAGAGCTGGGCTGGAAGGCCGGCTCAGCCTCTCGCAGCCCTAGACGTGCTCTCGGTCCCTGAGCCTTGGTTTCCTTATCTGGACTCGAGGCCAGTTGCTCCGCTTAGGCTTCTGGTGAGGACCGAAAGAGACAGGCGGCCTGGCAAGCGGTCCCCACGGCGCCTGGTACTGTGTCAGAGCCGGACAGGCCGTGGCTGCCACGATTGTGTCTTCTGACAAGGTGCCAGGGGAGTGCCCGTGCCCAGGGCTCCAGGAGGACGCTGGCCAGCCTGGTCAGCATGGTGCTTCCCAGGCCTGGTTCTCGTAGCTGACCCCAGGCCTGGGGGTGCCCTGGCCATCCTGTGGCAGGAGCCCCGACCAATCCCCTCTCAGTGGAGAGGTGCGGGTGTGAGGGAACTCCCATTCCCCGCCCCCCCGCCCCCCTCTGGCTGTGTGACCTGAGGAAGCCTGTTCTGTCTCTGGTCTCCCTCCCTCTAGCATGTGACCAGGGGCTGAACTGCACTTTGAGGCTGTGACGGTGGCAGCCACCAGTGGAGCGAGGCCTAGGTGTGTCTCCACGGCACATGACTGTCACGGGCCAGGGTTCAAATCCCTGCCCCGACTGCCTCTTCCTGGCTCCTGACGGGGATGAGCTCCCCGCCTGGCTTTCGCCACCCATCAAGTGAGGTGTCGGGAGGATTAAACGTGATGAGTGTGCAAAGGGCCTGACACCTGGGAAATGCCCTCAAGTGCTGGATGCTGTGGCCAGTGGTGTTGATGTCAGCTGGCCCTCCCTCCACGCCCTCGTGAGAGGCCACCCTCCTCCTCAGCTGTCACCAGCCATGCCCCCTTGCAGGCCTGGCCCCTAGAGGCCTGACGGTCGGGAGCTGGGGGGCAGGAGGACGAGGTGGGCAAGGCCAGCCTGAGGTCTGGTCTCCGCTCTCCACTGGCAGCATGTTTCTCTTCTAGACGCTGACGAGTAGCCAGGCTTGGGCTGGCCGAGAAGGTTCTTGGGGAGATGGGTCAGCCTCTTTGGGGGCTCAGCACAGGCTGATCCCCAAACTGCAGTTTCTGGGGTCACTGAGCTCCCCGGTTGCCCTACCGCCCAGGCACCTCGTGTGGTCCCCTACTAAGGCCACCTCTGGGCTGCGCTGCCTGGGGACCAGGAGCGTGGCCACCCCCATCCAGGGCTGACCTTGAGTCCTCACTGGGGGTCTGTTCATGTCCTCGGGCTCAGGGTGCAGGACACCCACCTGGGGTGGGGGCAGGCCCGAGGGTGGCGCCCCGTCGCCCACCGGGAGGGCCATGCACGTTTGGCGTTTTCTTCCTCCCTCCCTGGGCACACGATCTGAGAGATGAACCAGGGCTTGGACACTTTCTACTTGACCATCTCCCCTGGGCCTTGGTCTCCACCTCTGTAAAATGGGTGCTCGACTTTGTATTCAAACTGTCCCGGGATTCGGAGAGACTAAGCAGCTCTCTCTGATCCCTGAGCCCGCTCGTGTTTTGGCTCCTGCATTCAGACAGAAGGCTAAAGGGTCGGAAAGCCGCAGGCCTGGTTCCCTCCTCCGCACAGATTTAGGATGACCCGCCCTCCCTTTCACCTGGCCCTCCTCCAGCTCTCCGGGCGTCTGGCAGGTCTCCCGGGAGGCTTTCCCTGGCCCGGTGTCCGTCGTCAGCTCGCCAGCCACAGCGCCCTCAGGTCCTGTTCCTGGGTGCTTTGTATGCCTGGCGCCGAGCCGCTCATGTCCCCTCTCGTGACCCCTGCCGCCTTCGTCCCCTTGGAGAGCTGCTGCCCTTCGCCCATCTCCCAGACAGTCTCACTGAGGCCAAGGGCTGCAGGGCTCAGCTGAGCTGGGAGCCAGAGCCCTGCAGGAAAGACAGTACCTGTGGGTCCGGTGGGCCCAGGGCTGCAGGGTGCTGGCGGGTGGCTGGGTCAGGGCCTCGGGTGACCTCTGTGACTCAGTGGGCCTGAGCAGCAGCTCAGCGGGGTGCCATGAGGTCCCCGGGCGGTGATCTCATGCACGTGGGGGCCACCGCCCCCCCACTCCCCACCCTCGCCTGCGTGAGTCCAGGTTTCTCCACGTGCAGCCCCAGGGAGGAGACCACGGTGTGGCTTCAGGCCCTCCTCCTCCGTGAGCCCCTGGCCAGTGACGGGGAGACGGTCTGCAGCCAGAGGCGTCTGTGGGTCTGGAGGCCCCGTGTGGTCTGTAGTTGCAGCTTCCACAGCAAATGTACAGCTGAGTGGGAGGAGAGAGGTCACCAGGATGGGAGAAGGCGCCACCCCCGTGTGTGCAGGCACGAGCCGCCTTCTGGGGGAGATGGCAGGGCTGGAAAAGGCCCAGTAGGTCCCCTCTGTTCTCTCCAGAAATGAGGGTGGGGTCGGCTCCCGGCAACCCTGTTACTCTGTCTTGCGGGAATCGGGGCTCGGCCTGCAGTCAGTTGGGGCCACGGCATCAGAAGGCTGATCAGGTGACACACTAACATGTCACCCAGGCTGTTTCCTTGTCCCTGGGGCTCCGAGGGACAGCAGGGTGTGGGGCACCCTGGTGCCCATTCTGCCAGCCTCTGCTCACGAGGGCCTGGAGGCATCTCACCACCCTCGCTCCAGACCCAGGTGGCGGTAGGCTGGGCAGTGTGTGCAAGGCCCAGCTGCCAGCTGGGTCCCCGGGCCCTGGGGACATCTGTGGGTGCCTGCTTGGGGCGGGACAGGAGGATCTGCCCCCTGAGGACACAGCCACCCACCTGGCGTTCTTTCCCCCTAAGAGCTCACTGCTGCCCTGTGGATGCCTCCCCCCAGGGCGTCTGCCGTTTGCTTGGCCATACCCTCCCCCGGGAGCTCCCCAGCCCCCGCCAGAGCCTCCCCAGGGGCTTGGTGCTGCCCACACGGGCTGCCTGTTCCCGGGCCTGTGTGCTGTCTGCTCTGCTAACAGGATGGGTCACCTGTGGGGTCCAGGGCCCAGCCCTTCCTGCCCCAGAGGGTCCCAGGGCAGGTGCCAGGGCTGTCGGCCGCTGTCCTTCTCTGTCCCTGGAAGCGCGGTGGGAGCGCGGAGCAGACGCCCCACTCTGCCGCTTTGTGCCCAGGATGCGGGCAGCTCTCTTTGGATCCCGCCCTGCCGTTGTCTCTTGGTCGATGGTTTAAATGGCGCCTGCTCTCTGCACTGCTTGGACGATCTGGTTTTGTTCCTGCTGCTGGGCTGTGGTGAAGGGCCCGGAGAGGACAGGGTTAGCTCCGCGGGGCTGGAGCAGCTCCCCATCTGTGCCACGAGGCGGTGACTCCCCCTGGCCCAGCATGTGCGGCTCTCAGCGTCCTGCCCTGCCCCCCACCGGGCTGGCAGAAGGGGGCCCCTCGGGGTGGGGGAAGGGCTCGGGATCACATGACGCCTGGGCAGGGCAGCCAGCTGCTCCGTCTGCCAGCGAGGCCCATGGCTCACTGCAGAGCCGCTATTTAGACCCGCTCAGGGATGGCGAGGCTTCCCATTGGTTGGCCTGGCCAGGAAGCGCTTCTGTCCAGCGGCCTTGATGGGGCCCCGCTGGGAGCCAGGTGCTGTGTGTGCTCCCACGGGGTTCGAGTCCCGTGCCCACAGTCAGGCAGGTCCAGCACGGGAACTCTAACCTGCTGCCAGTGACTGGGGTGCTCAGGACACTGTCTGGCTCCAGGCTGGACCAGAAGTGGCTGGAATCCCCCGGAGAGGGACGGGCCTTTCCAGGGCGGGCAGCAGCCTTTGCGAGAGGCAGTCGAGGACCCCTGAGGAGAGGTAGGGGTGGGTGGACAGGGCCCTGGTCTCGCAGGTGGATGGCAGGCCCCTGACGTCACCCATCACCGCGGCCTCTTCTAGGCTGGGGAAGGATGTGTGACCCAGGGAAGGAAAGTACGCATCTGCTTCAGTTCTGCCTCAGGAGGAGGCGTTTCCCCTCCTCGATGGAAGGGCTGGACCTCCCCAAGTGTGGGCTCTTGAGGTGAGGGCCCTCTACCTGCGGGTTCCCTGCTGACTTCCGAGAAATGCCTGGCTGTGTCTCCGGAGAAGGCGAAGGCTCAGGAGCCCCTGTGTGATTGCACTGGCTTTCCTGTTGGTACAATGCCCAGAGTGGGAGGGCGGCCTTGGGTCAGAGGAAGTAGATTTCCGGAGGATGGCTCCCAGGCCTCCCAGAGCCCTTGAGGCAGGAGGTCCAGGCCCATCCCGCTCCCTAGCCCCTGACCCCAGGGGTGCTGATGTCCGGGGGGACAGCCCACAGGACACTGGGCACCTGGTTCCTACCCAGGGGCCCAGCTGAGGCCGAGGGATTTGGGAAAGGCTGTCGGTGGGGCCCAGGCCGAGTCAGCACTTCCACTGGGCCTTCTGTGAGCTCCACGCCCACCCTGAGCTGGGGCAGTGACCCGTGATCCTAGCTGCTGGCATTGACCATGTGCATGATGGCCCTTTGCCAGCGAGCACCTCCCCCCTCCTCCCTGAACTCTCAGAGGTCTGTGTCTTTACTCCTAGGCCCCCCTCCCCACTGCAAGCTCACCCCGTCCCTGGACAGGGGCAGTGGGAGAGGGGGTGGAGAAGCCCAGGGCAGCAACGACTGAGTGGCCTTGACCAGGCCTTGATGCAGCCCCCGGGACAGCCTGCCCAGCAGGAGGGATCACTGCCTTTTAAAACAAGGGTCTTCCTGCCCGGGGTCTAGAAAGCAGCCAGATGACACCCCCCCCCCCCCCACTTCCTGGCCTAGCCAAAGCCCCGTGGTTTTGGAGTTCTGTGGAACCCCAGGCATCAGCCCAGATGCCAGCACTGTCATCATTCTCATGCTGTCCCCATGCACGTGATGACAAACAGGGAACTGGGAACTCCTCTGTTGCCCAAGAAGGCACAAGACTGAATGAGCAGAAAGGGAAGGAAGGGGCCTTGACTGTGGCCGTCGAGGATGCCCGCACCTGCCCCAGACCCGGGAGGCTGACTCCAGGGCTGGGGCAGCTGTCGCAGGTGCCGTCTGGGCACATGAGGGTGAGGGGGCCAGGGGCCTCACGCCCTGGGGGAGGCATCTTCTCGGGGGGCCAGAGCCCCCTAGGTGCAGTGGGCTGAGTTAGGGCCTCGGGGTCCCGGCTCCGCTGTTTACCGTCCGCGGCATGGCTTTGGATGGGTTGCCCTTCCCTCGGCTTCCGTGTAGCCACCTGTGAAATGACCGGATAACAGTACTCACCTTGGGGTGGGGGTGGGAGCGGGGGGATCCCCCTGGGCAGGGGCAGGCTGTTGTTGGAACCCCAGTGGGTACGTCTTGTTCACACCCAGCCATGGCTGATGGGGTGAGGACGGGGGTGCTGGGGGCAGTGCCTGCCGCCCCGATAGTAACCCCCGGCCCTCCAGCTGTCGTCCTGTTAAATTCTGGGCTGGAGGTCTCTGTGGCCACCGACCTTTGCCTCATCTAGGGAGCAGGAAGTGGCACGGGGCGTCCCCCTGCCACACAGCCAGGCAGGCCCCGACACCCCCGCCCGGTGGCCGGGCGCTGTCTTTGCAGAGCTCCACGCAGGAGATTGGCGAGGAGCTGGTCAACGGCGTCATCTACTCCATCTCCCTGCGCAAGGTTCAGGTGCACCACGGCGCCAACAAGGGCCAGCGC
Organism: Tursiops truncatus; assembly: GCF_011762595.2. Taxonomy (NCBI): domain Eukaryota; kingdom Metazoa; phylum Chordata; class Mammalia; order Artiodactyla; family Delphinidae; genus Tursiops; species Tursiops truncatus. The sequence goes on along the minus strand of NC_047039.1, from coordinate 111,975,408 downwards.
TGGCTCGGGGTGAGTGTGGATGGGGGGTCTCCGTGCCCAGAACCCCAACAAGGCCCGGGATGCAGGGGCCACCCTGGCCACTCCACTGGGCTCCCTCCCAGGGCTTTCCTGCCTGGGGGGCCCCCAGCCCTGCTCCCAAAGGAATCTGGGCCCTCAGCCCTCCCCTACTGTCCAGCCCTGCGCTGGGCCAAGTGCATAGTTCTCTGTTCACTTATTTGTATGAACATCAGAAAAAGACACTTCCATACTATTTCCACTTCATGTTAGGCTGGGATCACTTATGCATTTTGCCCCAGTATTTCTTGTTTTAACGACTGTCCTTCCACACCTTCGCCAAGGCTTTCATCACCTTACTTAGTAGGGCTTTTTTTTTTTTTTTTTTTTAACCCAAAAAGGACTCAGCCTACTATATATGGTTCTCTGCAACTTGCCGTCACGGAACACAACTCCATGACCCCTCCAGGTCAGAGCGGGGGCCTGACAAATACGTAACATTTCAGAAGAGAGGCTGGTTACCAGCCATAACTCAGCCTTTCACTGCCGTGAACCTTGACGGGATTCCTTTCTGCAGCCATTTCCACAGCGCCGCCCTGAATAGCCTCTGGGTCCTAACATACCGTGCCTTTCCACCCCAGGCTGAGCCTCTGTTCTCTCATCTCTAGAACGGGGATGCTTTGCCAGGGATCCCGGGGACTCTGCCCTTAATACGGCAAGGTGCTGTTATTACTCAGCTAATAAAATGACCTGAAGGTGTTGGTGTTGCGAGTTTTCATCGCCCCACCTCCAGTTCAAAAGCTGAGACCCTTTTTCTGTTCCGGGCACTCACGTCCCATCTCCGTCCAGAAGTCGCCGGGCGCTTGGGGCTTCCTCTGAGTTCCAGCCCCTGCCCTCCTCGTGGGCCACGGTGCTGTCGCTGACCGTCTGTGCCTCTCTGTCCCACCCCAGTATGAAAATGACTCGGCCCTGAACCTGTATGAGACCTGCAAGGTGCGGACCGTGAAGGCAGGCACGCTGGAGAAGCTGGTGGAGCACCTGGTGCCCGCCTTCCAGGGCAGCGACCTCTCCTATGTCACCATCTTCCTGTGCACCTACCGAGCCTTCACCACGACCCAGCGGGTCCTGGACCTGCTGTTCCAAAGGTGAGCGCCCTGCCCCTCCCCGGCACAGTGGCTCCCCGCCCACCCACTGGCTGTGTGTCTTGGGAATGTCGCTTTACCTCTCTGAGCCTCAGTTTGCTCACGTGAAGGCCGGGCTGCCAGGACTGTCGGATAAGCATGGACAGTGCGGCCCCGCGCCCGGCCCTGTGGAAAGGGCTGCTGAGGGCTGGGGCGGCTTTGATTAAGGTTTTCCTCTGCCCCATGGAGAAGCTCTCTGCTTCCAGCCCCTGGGCAGAACAGTTTTCCCATTTGTAAAGGAGGTTCCAGATTCTGTCTCAGGGGTCCTTCCTGGGAGTAGCCAGGGCAGGGCTGGCTGGGGGCTGGCTGAGGGCCCAGGCCCACTCAGGCGTCTGTAAGGTGCTGGTTGGGCTCATTCGTTCAGCAAATACATACGAAGCGCCTACTGTGTGCAGGCACTTTTCTAGGCACTTGGCTTTATTCAGTGAATGGTGCAAATATCCCCGCCCTCCCGGGCTTCCATCCTAGCCGGAGGGTCAGCCAGTAACACTAGACGTCATAGCAGGTACGGTAGATGTGACGCCCTCACGGCCTCCTCTAGATACGGGTGCATCCTCCCTTATTCCAGCGAGGACGGCGGACCTCAGGACCAACTGAAAAAGTGAGTAGACTTTGGGTCTGATGGGAGGGGCTGGGCAGAACCCTGGCTGCCACACATCTTGTGATTCCCGCTGGAGGGCTGAGGTCTGGCTGCAGGAGGAGAGGAGTCAGAGAGCTGTGGCTGGGGTCCCATGTCCCCAGGGAGCAGAGGGGAGGCTGGGGGCTCAGAGCCGGCCCCTGAGAGCATCCGTCCCCACTCAGATCCGGGGCCCAGGACAGGAGGTGTGGGGGGCAAGCTGCTGACACGTCAGCCTCGCAGCCCAGTGTGAGTGCTCAGCTGGGGCTCACGGGAGCGCAGTCAGGGTCAGGGGGCCGGCTACGTCCCCACCACCAAGAATGGCGTCCCCGGGAGGACGAGACCCGCACTCGGGCGCACAGACCAAGGCAGCCGTCGGTGCGCGAGCTTCCGGTTCAGGTGCGCGAGGCCCGTGAAGGCCGGGCAGGGGCGCACTCTGCTTGTCCCCTCCTCCCTCCCCTGTTTATGCAGCGCCTACTGTGTGCGGCCAGGCCAGCGCGATGGACAGAGCGGGCGCGGCCCTCCCTGCCCTCCTGCAGTTTCCTTCCCAGTGGGGAGGGCCCGGGGGGCTGGGGGCAGACAGGAGAGAGTCAGGCTCCCCCGAGGAAGGGAGAGGTGGTCACCAGGGACGGAGGGCCCCTTCCTACCAGGCCTGCCGACCAGGCCTGCCCCCGCCTGGCAGCCCAGTGCGGGTGGGGCAGGGGCGGGCCCAGAAACCCAGGCCGCATGGGGGAGCCAGGGGAGGGCCGCGTGGAAGGAAAGGCCAGGCCCCTGACTCTGCTGCCCGCCCGCCTGCCCCCAGTGCCGTCTCCTCCATCCTGGGCACCTGGCTGGACCAGTACTCCGAGGACTTCTGTCAGCCCCCGGACTTCCCGTGCCTCAAGCAGCTGGTGGCCTACGTGCAGCTCAACATGCCCGGCTCCGACCTGGAGCGCCGCGCCCACCTTCTCCTGGCCCAGCTGGAGCGCACAGAGCTCACCAAGGCAGAGCCTGAGGGTGAGGAACGGGGTCGGTGCTGGGCACGCAGGAGCCCCCGGGGCTGCCTCAGACCGCCCACGTGGGGACCGCGGCAGGGAGACGTCCTGGGGTGCTTCTTGAGCTGAGGCTTCTCTAGAAGGCAGTGATGTGGTTTCTGTCTTGGAAAAAGAGGCAGGTGTGTTGCTGAGCTCCGCTCTTCTTTGCAGCTCTGGCTCCAGCTCTGAAGCCGACTGCAGCCCTCGAGCCAGTGCCGGCTCCAGCTCTAGCGCCCAGGCCGGTGCCAGGTCCAGACCTCGAGCCAGCTCTGGCACCAGCACCAGCTCCAGCCCCAGAGCCTTCCTGGCCTTTGCCCGTGGCTGCAGAGAACGGGCTGGGTGAGGAGAAGCCTCACCTCCTGGCGTTCCCGCCCGACCTGGTGGCAGAGCAGTTCACGCTGATGGACGCGGTAGGCAGCTCATCTCAGCAGGGCGGGCAGGGGTGCACCTTCCTTCAGGCGTCTGCCCTGCCCTGTCCAGAGCTGATGTCCTGCCCCAAATCCCATGACAAACCGTGTCGCCCGGGCAGGTTTCCTCACCCGAAGACCTCGGCTCCCCTCCAGGCTGTGGACCCGGGCCCCATCCCTCTCACTGTGTCTGGGTGGAATGAGGTGGAGCGGTAGAAAGCTGGGCGGGGTCTGGCCCACCCGGTAGCAGACGGTCGCTCACTCCATGGGCCGCCCCCCCTGCCCCCACGTCTGCTGAGGAGGTCTCACTAGCTTCAGCACTTAGCAGGCACCTGGTGCGCGCTAGAAGCCGTGGCAGACGGCAGACGCAGCCTCTGGTTGTAGTGCCCACGTGAATGGGCATCTGGACAGGGGACAGGCCTGAGGCGTGATCAAGGGCTAGAAGCACCAGGTGTGAGCCGCATCTTGTGCTGGGAGTTAGGGTGGACTGGGGAAGGTGGCCACCTCTCTCTGCTGCCAGGGTCACCCTGGGTCACCTTGCGCTGGGTGCCCACAGTGGGCAGGGAACAAAACCAAGAGACAGCACCTCCCCCGGCCGGGCTCGAGCCACCTCCCCAGCTTCCAGAGCTCCAACTCTGACCAGTGACCCTGCCTAGGCCTGGGGGTGGGGGTGGGGGGACTGTGGGCATTGAGCTGGGGTGCGGCAGAGCCGGGTGACCTTCCCCTTGCCCCCAGGAGCTGTTCAAGAAGGTGGTGCCCTACCACTGCCTGGGCTCCATCTGGTCCCAGCGGGACAAGAGGGGCAAGGAACACCTGGCTCCCACCGTCCGTGCCACCGTCGCCCAGTTCAACAGTGTGGCCAACTGCGTCATCACCACCTGCCTCGGGGACCGAAGCGTGACGGCCCGCGCCAGGGCCCGGGTGTTGGAGCACTGGATCGAGGTGGCCCGGGTACGCGGCCGCCAAGGGCCCGGGGAGCCCTTTCTGCCCCTGGGTTGATCTCATCCGACCCCAGGAGCACCTCCCGGGGCATCTGTCCCATCCGGGAGGGGGGTGCCCCCCTAAGAGGGACTGAAGCTGGAGCAGGCGGGAGCTCGGCCCCCTCTCACAGCCTGGCCCCTCCCTCCCAGGAGTGCCGGGTCCTCAAGAACTTTTCGTCCCTCTACGCCATCCTCTCTGCTCTGCAGAGCAACTCCATCCACCGGCTGAAGAAGACGTGGGAAGAAGTTTCCAGGTGGGCAGGCTTCTCCCTGGAGGAGCTCCAGGGTGGACCTGGGGCCTCCCACGGGGCTGGGTGCTGCCTGGAACCTGCCCAGGGACAGCGCATCCTGGGGGCGGGGTCTCTCAGGGCCAGCAGTTCTGCCTCAGGACCTGGTCTCTTTCTCTGGCAGGTACTGGCTTGAGCCATGTTGGGGGTTTTCATGTGTCTACTTCACCCACACGACTCTGTGCACTTAAAATCAGAACTGGCCAAAACAGAGCCGCTCAGTCGACTGGGAATGGGGTTCCCCGGTGACCCACATGAGACCCACCCCTCCAGGCCTACCGAGCCCTTAGGGTCCAGCAGAACTCTGTTTGGAAACCACCCATCCAGGCAGTTGAGGTCTCTGGGTCCTCAAATGTTGTTGCCCCTGCACCCCTCCCCGCCATGCCCTCCTTTCTTCTTCCTTCCCCCAGGGACAGCCTCCGCATCTTTCAGAAGCTGTCAGAGATTTTCTCAGATGAGAACAACTACTCCCTAAGCAGAGAGCTGCTCATCAAGGTAGAGTCCGGGGGCTCGGGGTGGAGGGGCTTACGTTCCCACTGAAAGTTTCTCCGAAAACTTCTCATGAGATCTGTCGGGTATGTGGGCAGGTGGGGGGCAGTTTGGGAGATAGGAGGCCCTAGTACAGGGATGGAGCAGGGCAGCTGGGCTGTTCCAGAGCTGTGGGCGGGTGAGGGGCAGGATTAGAGTCTCCTGGCTCCTCACTGGTCCCTCACCCGGCACTCAGGGTGGATGAGGTCAAGGGTGAGGGTCTCTTCCTTCCCCAGACCAGCCTAGCCTGTCCCCACAAAGCCAGGCCCTGCTGTTCCTGTCTGCGCTGACCTCCGAGGGCCAGGCACCCCGCCTGCCCAGGGATGGCACTGCAGGGGCCGCCCAGCCGTCGTCCAAATGAGCAGGAGGTAGATCTGGGGGCTGGGGCTCTTCCCTCTGCCTCAGGGCAGACACTGCGAGGGAATCCAGGGACTCTTCTCAGAGTCTCACCACAGGGCCTTTGGTGACCGTGACAAATGGCCCAGATGGCTTGTGGCAAGTGCACAGGGGTGCGAATGCATTCACGGGGGTCCTTCCCCAGAAACCTCCATACAAAGAGGAAGCAAAGTGTAGCCACCCAGTGCTCCCAGCAGCCCCAGCTCACCCTCTCAGAGGTGGCACGAAGGAGACCCCTCCTGAGTGGCTGCAGGCAGAGCTCTGTGCAGGGGACATCCCGAGGGGCTCCGTGGGGTTGTGAAGGCCTTGGCGCGGCAGACACCCTACTCAGCCAGGCCCCCCCAGACTCCCTGTCCCTCTCTCGATGGCTTGCCCGGCAGGGGGCCGACACACACCAGAGGCTCTGAGCCCTTCTGAGGCTCATTCAGAGGCAAGGCAATGCCTGTCTCTGGGCCTCAGTTTCCTCATCTGGAAAGTGGGCGAATGCTGACCCCAGGGTGCCAGCCTCACGGGGAGGCAGTGAGGTTCAAGGGGGAAGGGAAATCTGCGTGAGTTTTGTGCAGGACCCTCCTACCCTCTTGCAGAGACGGGGGGTCGGGGGGAACAGCACAGCCACAGTGATGGAGGTGTGGCGCTGAGTCCTTGGAGACCCCGAGGGGCAGGTGTAATCCTCATCTGTGCTTTCCAAGGAGGCCGGGCTGCTGACCCACGTTCCCACACCCTGTGAGCACCCGAGCAGGGGTGCAGATCTAGGAATGGAGCACACTGGGATGGCTGGAGCGTTTGTACCAGTGACCAGGGCCAAGGTCGTGTCTGCTGGTGGGTGATGGGGGGAGGGTCAGAAGGCCTCACCGACCCTGTCCTCGGCCCTGCAGGAGGGGACCTCCAAGTTTGCCACCCTGGAGATGAACCCCAAGAGAGCCCAGAGGCGGCCGAAGGAGGTGGTGAGTGTGCCCGAGGCTGGGAGAGGAGGGGCCGCCCCGAGCCCCCGCTCCTGTAGCTGCGCTGCCTGACATGACCCTTAGACCGACCTACTCCGGGGCCTGGGGGCGCTGCGCCCTGACCAGCTGGTGTCGGGGGACTAGTAACCACCAGAGCAGGGGCCTGGAAGATCTGGGCCCAGTGGGGATTTGGGAGGGGGGAGGGGCGGGGCCATAGATTTGGGGATTTGCCAAATACCCAGCCTGCAAGGTGACTTGAGGGAGTTAGGGTCCATGCACGCTGGGAGGGGGATTGGGGGGAAATGGCTAAAGGTCCCCAGGCTGCGCCGAGTGGGGGGCCTGAGTGGGGCTGAGGGGTTTTCAGGGGAGGGGCCTTGCTCATCAGTCCCACCCCCCCCCCCCCGCCCAGTTGTCACAGGGTGTCATCCAGGGCACCGTCCCCTACCTGGGCACGTTCCTCACAGACCTGGTGATGCTGGACACTGCAATGAAGGACTATCTGTATGTGAGTGAGCCCAGGGCCGGGGTCGGGGTGGGGGTCCTGAGCCCCGAGCTCTCAGCAGAGGGTGCACCTCATCTTACGAGAGCCCCCTGGCCGTCCCTGTGTCCCGGGGACACCTGCCCATCTCGGCAGTGAGTGAACAGAGCTTGGTGCCCGCCTGGTGGGGCTCATCAGAGCTGCAAGGGGTTTGACCCAGCAGGACACAGCCCCTCCCTCAGGTGGCGGCCATGGGTGGAGCGGCTGGGCCCTCCAGGGTCAGGCACATGTGGCCAACCTGGCCCTCCTGCCCAAGGCCTCAGTCTCTCTAGCTGCTCTCAGACCCCTGAGCCTCGGCGCCCCTCCCACCCCGCCCCGGCACCCCGGCCCCACCCAGGTCCAGGTGTGTGCTGTGCTGCCCCCTGGTGTGTGCTCTGGGTAGTGCATCCTGAGGCCCGTGAGGGGCGGTCATGGGCTAGGGGACACTTTCTGATGGACGCTGGCCGTGTGCTTTCCAGGGGAGACTGATCAACTTCGAGAAGAGGAGGAAGGTGAGCAGACGCAGCCTCGCGGGAAGGGGGCCCGTGTGGGGGGCGGGATCAGAGAGCCACCTGGCTAGAACGGCTGGCTCCGACCCCTCCCTGTTACATTTTTGGGGAGAGCTGGATACAGAGAGAGGGGGAGCCTTTCCCACGGGAGGATGGGGCAGGAGGTCGAATCAAGGACACCTTCCCGGAGGGGCTGTTTGAACCTGGCTGTGAGGACAGGGTGGGAAGTGGGGACCCAGAGGCTGGCACAGGCCCGGCCGACCCAGACCGTCAGCGTCCTGTCCTCCCCTCTGGCCCCAGGAGTTCGAAGTGATCGCCCAGATCAAGCTGCTCCAGTCGGCCTGCAACAATTACAGCATCGCAGCCGAAGAGCACTTCGGGGCCTGGTTCCGGGCGATGGAGCGGCTCAGCGAGGCTGACAGGTGAGTGCGGGCAGGAGCTGGGGGGGCACACGCGGGCTGCCCCTGGGCAGCCCCGGAGAGCCTGTGGCTGGCGATCCTGGGCAGCCTTGGGTGCCGTCACTGGTGACGGCCGGGCCCCTGGACTCTAGCTGCCAGGCAGGCACTGGGAGGGAGACCCGGGTGCGACTCCCCACAGCCGCCGCTTTGTCCTGTAGCTACTCCTTGTCGTGTGAGCTGGAGCCCCCTTCCGAGTCGGCCAGCAACACCCTCAAGGTCAAGAAGAACACGGCCATCGTCAAGCGCTGGAGCGAGTTGAGTGCCCGGGTGGGCAGGGGCGCTCCCTCGGGGCTCAGGGAAGCTTCGGGCTGCGAGTGGGCTTGGGGGTCAGGCAGCTGGCACTGGGATCCCAGCTCCCTTGCCAACAGCCCTGTGACTGGGCCACTTGCTCCACCCCTCTGGGCCTCAGTTTTTCCCCCTGTGAAATGGGGTGATGCTAAATGATCTGTCGGATGCTGGAGCCAACGGGGTGATTGCCTGAGCACTCGGCACAGAGTGCAGGGGACAGGGGTGGGCTGTGTCCCAGAAGAGGCCTCCCCTAAGTCAGCCAGCCCTTCCATTGCAGCCGCCAGGCCCCCAGCACGGAGCTCAGTACCGGCAGCAGCTGCCACTCCAAGTCCTGTGACCAGCTCAGGTGCGGCCCCTACCTCAGCAGCGGGGACATTGCCGACGCACTGAGTGTCCACTCGGCCGGCTCCTCCAGCTCCGATGTGGAGGAGATCACCATGAGCTTTGTCCCAGAGTCCCCTGACGGCCAGGAGAAGAAGGTGACTGCCCCACCCCCTCCCTGACAGCCCTTCTCAGCCCTTCCTAGGGCCAGAGTTCCCCGCTGCACACCAGAAGCCCCCGGAGCTGGACAGTGGCCCGGGGCTTCCGCTGATCGTGCCGTCCCCGCAGTTCTGGGAGTGCACCTCCCAGTCGTCCCCGGAGACCTCCGGCATCAGCTCGGCCTCCAGCAGCACCTCGTCCTCCTCAGCCTCCACCACGCCCGTGGCCACTACGCGCACCCACAAGCGCTCCGTGTCAGGGGTCTGCAGCTACAGCTCCTCCCTGCCCCTCTACAACCAGCAGGTGGGCGACTGCTGCATCATCCGGGTGAGCCTGGACGTGGACAACGGCAACATGTACAAGAGCATCCTGGTGAGCCGGGCGGCGTCCCCGCGGGCCCCTCACTCTGCCGGGCAGCAAATCCGTATTGAACACCATGGGTCACCCCTGCCCTCCCAGAGCTGGTCTCCTGGTGGGTTGGGAAGGACAGAGGGCCAACCAGGGAAGGGAATGAAAACAGCTAGTGTGGGCTTCCCTGGTGGCGCAGTGGTTGGGAGTCCGCCTGCCGATGCAGGGGACGCGGGTTCATGCCCCGGTCCGGGAGGATCCCACATGCCGCGGAGCGGCTGGGCCCGTGAGCCATGGCCGCTGAGCCTGCGCGTCCGGAGCCTGTGTTCCGCAACGGGAGAGGCCACAGCGGTGAGGCCCGCGTACCGCAAAAAAAAAAACAACAAAAAACCAGCTGTGTGTCGATGGTGATCCGTGCCGGGGTGGTGGACTAGGGGTTTACAGCAGCAGTGGGGCAGGACCTCACCCATAAAGGGCCTGAGTGTGGGGGGAAGGAGGGAGCAGCGTGCAGCCTCCCAGGACAGGAGTGTGCCTGGGGCTTGGAGGAGAAGCAGGAGGTCCGCAGTGAAGGAGCAGGGGTCGGGGGAAGAGTAGGGCTCAGCAGAGCAGGCCAGCGTCAGGGGCCTGGATCTCATGTGAGACAGGTGGGAGCACTGTTCGTTGGAGCACAGGAGGGGCAGCAGTGACTTCCGGCCTCTCCGTGGGCGATGGGCTGGTGCTGGCAGATGCAGGGCGGCCAGTTAGGAGGCGGCGGCTGCAATCCAGGGTGGGTAGCAATGGCTGCACCAGGCTGGTGGCCGCGGAGGTGGCCGGCAGTGTCAGACACTGGGGATCGTTGGAGGTGTCGAGATCTTGCCAGTGGGAGTTGCCCACAAACACTGTGTATGTTGGGGGGGGGGTTGGGGGCTGGGGGGACTCCTCTCATCCTCCAGAACTCAGGCTGCCAGTGAGCCATTTGCACCCCAGAATCCTCCCACACTGGGTCAGATGCCCCATTAACACTGTCACCTGTGTCACCCCGAGTCTAAGGCCCGCCTGTGCTCTGGCCCTTGAGGTCGAGGCAGCAGGGCTCGGTCTGCACTCTCCACCACTGCAGCCTCCAGCCAGTGGAGGCCTGGCACGTAGGCGGCCACTGGGCATCCAGCCAGCTGCTCCTCTCTCACCTCCAGGGCTGGGACTAGATGCCGTCTGTACCCAGGTGCAATGATACCATTGTCCCGGATGGGCAGGGTCAAGGGGGACGGTTAGGGGGAGCAGCCCCGGGGGCAGGCGGTTGCCCTAGGTGGTGTTGGGAGGAGGTGGCAGGCTTGCAGGAGTTGGGGGGTAAGTGATCGGGTCCATGGAGGCCTCCCCAGAGGGGCAGGAGAAGGAGGCGCAGCCCCCCTGGACCCAGCCTCGGGTCAGAGGCTGTGAGCCCCTGTGCGCACAGCGCCGAGGCAGCTCTGTGGGCCCTTGGCTGCTACACCCCGGACCCTCAAGCTACACCAGACCCTTGCCCTGACGGCCTGTCCCCCACCCCGTCCAGGTGACCAGCCAGGACAAGGCCCCAGCTGTCATCCGCAAAGCCATGGACAAACACAACCTGGATGAGGATGAGCCAGAAGATTACGAGCTGGTGCAGGTTATTTCGGACGATCGAAGTAAGTCAGGGCCGGTCAGGCGGGCGCTGGGGCCGCGGGGCAGGGAGCACTGTGCCCCAGGCCCACCACCCCGGAAGACGTGCCACCAGGGTGGGCGTGGGCTTTGTCCACACACAGACCTGCCTAGGGGCAGCTCTGGATGCCCCCAGTGTCTCCTCACTGGCCCCTGGTGGCTGCTGGGCCCTTGTCCCTTGCCCTTCCGTGGCCGTGAACAGTCAGTGGGAGACCTCGTTCAGTGCTAGCATCGTTGAGGAGGGGAGAGAAAAGGCTTTTCTCCTGGGGCCAGGCAGCCAGATGGCCGAGCCCACAGGCCGTACAAAAGGGCGTTTTCTGGCTAAGATGGGAAATGAGTGCTTCAGAAAAGATCACGACTACCGTGGATTAAAGCATCGAATTTGTGAAAATCCGTGAACGTGTGACACTGTCTTAGTCCGTTCTGGCTGCTATAACAAAACACCACCACTGGTGGCTTCTAAATGACAGAGATTTATTTCTCCTGGTTCTGGAGCTAGAAGTCCAAGATCAGGGTGCCAGCATGGTCAGGTTCTGGTGAAGGCCCTCTTCTGGGTTGCCGGCGGCTGACTTCTCACTGTGAACCCAAATGGTGGAAGGGCGTGGGGAGCTCTCTGGGGTCCCTTTCATAAGGGCACGAATCCCATTCGTGGGGCTCCACCCTGATGACCTAATGGCCTCCCAAAGGCCTCACCTCCTAATCCCATCACATTGGGGGTTAGGATTTCAACAGATTTAGAGAGGACACCAACTTTCAGCCCATAGTAGATACTAAACACAGAGGCTACTAGGGAGCAGCTGGGTATTCTAAAAACTGGGAAGGGAAAGGATCAAGAACAAGCACAGACTTGGAACCAGACGGCTACGGCTTGTAGACCTCGGGCAAATTCCTTAAGTCCTCTGTGCCTCTTTTCCCATCCCCACAATGGAGATAAAATAGGCAGTGAGTTGATCCCTATATACATGGATTATATGCTCACGTGTGTACGTGTGCCGTAGACGTGCCGTAACTGCGAAGATTATCATCACTCTTTCCTTTCCCATGAGCTGATCCCGCGTTCACAGCCATTACCCAGACAGTTAGCAATGACCCGCCACGATCGCTAGAAGTTGTTTTCTAAATCCTCTCTTACCTTGTTGCACCATTTTGGTGAGGTAAGCAAGGCAGGTGGGACCCCCATCTTACAGAATAGGAAGCCTGAGACCTAGACAGGTTGAGGACCAGAGTAAGAGCCACACGATGGAGCCCAGAGCACACATGTTCCAGCCCAGCAGTGGAGAGTAACAGGCTCAAGGCCAGAGGAGAGGGTGGGAAACAGAGCCAAGAGCAAGTACCTGCTGGGATCCTGGCACCCTATGAAACCCTGTGCAGGAGGCCTGGGGCAAAGCCCGCCCTTAACTTGGCCCCAGAGCCCTTGTCCTGAGTTGTGCAGGATTCCAGGGAGGTGATCTAGGTTCTAGAAAGCTTATTGCAGCTGGACCTCCCGATCAGTGAAGGCAGCAGGGGGCAGGATGGGATGACCCTTTGCCAGCTGCAGACTGAGGTGGGGCTTCCTGGAGTCGGAGTCCTTTTTATTTTTATTTTTATTTTTATTTTATTTTTATTTTTGGCTGTGTCAGGTCTTCGTTGCTGCGCACAGGCTTTCTGTAGTTGTGGCGAGCAGGGGCTACTCTTTGTTGCGGTGCGCGGGCTTCTCATTGCGGTGACCTCTCTTGTTGCAGAGCGCGGGCTCTAGGTGCGCAGGCTTCAGTAGTTTTGGCACTCAGGCTCAGTAGTTGTAGTGCATGGGCTTAGTAGTTGTGACGCGCAGGCTCTAAGGTACGCGGGCTTCAGTAGTTGTGGCGCGTGGGCTTAGTTGTTCCACGGCACATGGGATCTTCCCGGACCAGGGCTCGAACCTATGTCCCCTGCGTTGGCAGGCGTATTCTTAACCACTGCACCACCAGGGAAGTCCCCAGAGTCCTTTTTGTTTTTGAGTTCCTTTTTTCTTTTTTTTTTTAAATTAATTACTTATTTATTTTTGACTGTGCTGGGTCTTTGTTGCTGCGTGCGGGCTTTCTCTAGTTGTGGCGAGAGGGGGCTACTCTTTGTTGTGGTACGCAGGCTTCTCACCGCGGTGCCTTCTCTTGTTGCGGAGCATGGGCTCTAGGCGTGCAGACTTCAGTAGCTGCGGCACACGGGCTCAGTAGTTGTGGCTCGCGGGCTCTAGAGCACAGGCTCAGTAGTTGTGGCGCACGGGCTTAGTTGCTCCACGGCATGTGGGATCTTCCCAGACCAAGGATCAAACCCGTGTCTCCTGCATTGGCAGGCGGATTCTTAACCACTGTGCCACCAGGGAAGTCCCTCAGTGCCTCAGCAGAGTCTGTCCCAGGCAGGTGTCATTAAGGGGGGTCCTTGGTGGTCCTGGAGTTGCCTTGAGGGGTCTCAGGTGTCTGGATCAGGCCTGCCCTCCTGGGGGCTCTCAAGTGGTGGGGTGTCCAGTGGGGCCCGCATAAGCACAGCTGACCCTCTGCCCCTCCCCGACCAGAGCTGAAGATCCCTGACAACGCCAACGTGTTCTACGCCATGAACTCTACTGCCAACTATGACTTTGTCCTAAAGAAACGGACCTTCACCAAGGGGGCAAAGGTCAGGCATGGAGCCAGCTCTACCCTCCCGCGCATGAAGCAGAAGGGACTCAAGATTGCCAAGGGCATCTTCTAACTTGTCCCTAGCTGGCCAGCCACAGAGCCGCCCTTTCCAGGGTCTAGCTGGCTGGGCAACTAAGCACTTACAGACTACAGTGGCTCAGGCCAGGTGGGCACCTGCGCCCAAGCTGCCAGCCCAGGCCACCCCCAGACTCCAGTTTCACCCTGAACCTCTCCTGCTGCCGGGATTGACGCCTGCCCGTCGATGGCTGACCTGGCCTCCTCTGGACCACTCGCTGCCTAAGGTGCCTTCTGCTCTCTGGAACCAGAGGACGAGCTGACTTTTGCCAAGGAGCGCTGCCAATGGGCAGGGAGCCCCGCATGCCGCCGGGCACTGCCCTCCGTACACTTCCCTCACACCTTCCCAGGTGTGGGCCACTGCCACCTGTGCCCATGGGCACCCCAGGGCACTACTCATCCACCGGGTCTGACCACTGCAGTTCTCTCCTCCCACCATCGTGGCCTTCCTCAGGCTGCACCAAAGATTCCATCATCAGGGCCAACTGAAAGGGAGGGAGTCTCGCCCACTGCCCACTCCAGCCCTCCCCTGGCAGAGGAGAGAGACACCCCCTTCACGGACCACACTCTTAACCGGTGAGTGAGGACGGTCTCGGCCAAGTCCCACTGGTGTCAGATTTCGTGACACTGCAAGTGCCATCCACCACTGTATCCTGGGCTTTACGAGACCACACGAGACGGGGATTGGTGGGAAAGGAGGGTTTCGGGGGGAGGGGAGGGGGATTGAATATTTGTATAAAAGGTGAAAAAAAATGTTTACCAGTTGGGGAGGGGCAATATTTATTTGTTGTAAATAGCAAATGCTAGACTTGAATATTATATTAAAATCCTGTTTCTACTATAGTCTGGGAGTTGTGGTATTGTTCTTTCATTGCCTGTGCTCATTGAAGTGAGATACAGACTCTCACATTCCATGTTCAAATAGGAAGTCTTGCAGGGTTATTGGTTTATTTTACACAGGAAATAAAGAAGGGCAGGAAAAGCAAGAAGGGCCAGCCACCCTTCTCTGGCTCACTTAAGGAAACAGAGAAGTCCACCTTTCACAGAGCGGATGTTCACTTCAGTATCATTAAACTGGGCCATGAGCTGAGACAGCCCCTCAGAACCCCTGGTATTTGAATTTGGAAGTGCTTTCACGCGGCATAGCAGCAACCTGTGGAATTCCAGTTTTTAAAAACAACGTTTTGGGGACTTCGCTGGTGGCGCAGTGGTTAAGACTCCGCACTCCCAATGCAGGGGGCCCAGGTTCGATCCCTGGTCAAGAAACTAGATCCCACACGCATGCCGCAACTAAGAGTTCGCATGCCACAACTAGGGAGCCCGCGTGCCACAGCTAAGACCCAGTGCAACCAAATAAATAAATATTTTTTAAATAAATAAAAATAATGTTTTTAACAGAAAATGGTGGAGTAAAGATCAGTCTCTCCATGGAAACAACAATGAAGCTGGGGAAAAAAAACTATCAGAATCAACAATTTTGGGACTCTGGAACCTCATCAGACACAACAACCAGGAGAGTGCTTGATGAAGGGTGACGGCTGCTGAACTTCAGCTGTTAAGGAAATCTCTGTCAGGTCACACACTGAACCCCTGAGACAATGGGGCAGAAGCTGCCGTGACTACACAACAAGGAATACAGGCCTTGCAAAAACAGTTGGGGAAAGTCACTACAGAAACGGAAGACGGCAGCCCTCAAGCCACAGAAGCGATCCCTGAGGAGGGGGAGAATCTGATTTTCAGGGTTACGATATTATAATTCTCAATATCCAGGTCTCAACAAATCACAAAGCGTATCAAGAAACAGAAAAATAGGGCTTGTTCACAGGAAAAAAAAAAAAAAGAATTGGACAGAAACTATCCCTGAGGAGGCTCAGACATTAAAATTACGAGTCAGAGACATTAAGTCAGCTGTCTTGAATATGTTCGGCGAGCGAAAAGGAGCCACGGACCAAAAAACTAAAGGAAATCAAGAGAACAATGTACGAACGTGTAGGGAATTTAGTAAAGAGATAGAAATTATAAAAATAAACCAAGTGGAAATTCTGGATCTGAAAAGTACAATAACTGAAATGAAGAACTCACTAGAGGGGTTCAGTGGCAGATCTGAGCAGTCAGAAGAAAGAATCCGTGAACTAAGGCAGTGGACATTATTCTGCCTGAGGAGCAGAAAGGAAAAAGAATGAAGAAGATTGAACAGACCCAGAGGGACTGTGGGGACACCGTCCAATGTAACTGCATATGCATAAAGAGAGTCCCAGAAGGAGAGAGATTATTTGAAGAAATAATGGCTGAAAACATCTCAAATTTGATCAAAGACATAAATCTACACATTAAGAAGCTGAATGAACTCCAAGCACGATAAACTCAAAGAGAGCCACACAAGACACATTACAACACAACTGTTGAAAGACAAAAAGGAAATCTTGAAAGCAGCAAGAAAGAAACAATCACATGCAAGGGGTGGGGTGGGGTCCCTCCACAATAAGATTAACAGCTGATTTTTTTCATTAGAAACCATGGCAACCAGAAGGCCGTAGAGTAACATAGTTAAAGTGTTGAAAGATGAGAATTCCTTAGTAGTCCAGTGGTTAGGACTGTGTGCTTCCACTGCAGGGGGCACAGGTTCAATCTCCAGTCAGGGAACTAAGATCCCTCATGCCAAGCGGTGTGGCCAAAAACAATAGAAAATAAAGTGTTGAAAGAAAAAGAATTCTGTATGTCGTAAACTATCCTTTAAGGATGAAGGGAAATTAAGATGTTGCCGGATAAGCAAAGTTAAGGCAGTTTGTTATTAATAGTCCTGCCTACAGGGAGTGCTAAAGGGAGCCTTTTGGGTTGAATGAAAGAGCACTAGACTGTAACTCCAAGCCATGTGAAAAAGTAAAGAACACTAGGTGAGGTAACTAATAGGTAATTCTAAAAGCCTGTATTGTTGCACTTTTGTTTGTACCTTTTCTTTTTTTTTCTATATGACTTAAAACGCAGATTCATAAAACAATAAGTATAAGGGTGTTAATGGGAACAGAATGTATAAAGACATAACCTGTGACAACAACCACATAAAGGGGGAGGGATGGAGATCAGAGAGCTGCATGTTCGTATACTACTGAAACTAATTTGGTATTATTCAAACTAGACTGTTAGGAGTTTAAGATGTTCCTTGTAATCCCAAAGGCAATCAATAAGAAAATATTTTTTTAGAAATACACAGGAAAGAAAGGAATCAAAATGGTGCACTATTAAAAAAAGATCAACCAAAGGAATTCCCCAGCGGTCCAGTGATTAGAACTCTGCACTTTCACTGCCAAGGGCCCAGGTTCAGTCCCTGGTCAGGGAACTAAGATCCCACAAGCTGCGAGGTGTGGCCAAAAACAAAATTTTTTTTTAATTAAAAAAAAATCAAATCCTTAAAAAGCAGTAGTGGTGGAATTGAGGAACAAAAAGTGTAGAAGGCATACAGTTATACAAACAAATAGCTAAATGGAAGAAGAAAGTGCTTATCAGTAATTACTGTAAATGTAAATGGGTTAAACTCTCCAATTAAAAGTCAGAGTGAGAAAATGGATTTTTAAAAAGCCTGATCCACCTATCTACAAAGATATGAAAAAGTTGAAATGAAGGATGGAAAAGGATATTCTGTGAAAATAGTAAACAAAAGGTAGCCGAACGGCTATGTTATTATCAGACAAAATAGACTAAGTCAAAAAGGTAACAAGAGAGAAAGTATATATCGCTTAAAGATTCAATCCATCAAGAATATAGAACCATTGTAAACATATACACATCTCCAAAACACATGAAGCAAAAATGGACGTAATTGAAGAGAGAAATAGACGGTTGGAGACTTCAGACCTCACTTCCAATAATGACTAGAACAACCAGACAGAAGACCAGTAAGGAAACGGGGCTTGAACAACCCCAGACATCAGATGAGACCTAGCTAACGCGTATAGAATATAACAGAGAACATGGGGCGTGTTTTCAAGCATAGACCACGTATTACACCACAAAACAAGTCTCAGTAATTTCTAAAAGATTGAAATCATACAAAGCATCTTTTCCAATCACAGTGGAATAAAGCCAGAAATCTACAGGAGAAGAAAGCTGGAATACTCATAAATATGTGAAAATTAAACAACACACTCTTTAACAACCAGTGGGTCAAAGAAGAAGTCACAGGGATATTAGAAAATGCCTTGAGATGAAAGGAATCAAAACCAATGTACCAAAAACTTATAGGATGCGGCAAAAGTAGTACAAAGAGGAAATTTTACTCCTGTCAATGCCTACATTAAAAAATAAGATTTCAAATCAGTAACCTAACTCTACACCTTAAAGAACTAGAAAAAGAGCAGACTAAACCCAAAGCTAGCTGAAGGAAGGAAATAATAAAGATTATAGGGGAGAGAAACGAAACAGAGGAGTAGAAAAACAGAGAAGATCAACAAAACCAAAAGCTGGTTCTTTGAAAAACAATCAGTGAAATTAACAAACCTCTAGCTAGATTGACTAAAGAAAAAAAAGGGGAAAAAGACCTTCAAATTACTAAAACCTGAAACGAAAGTGGGAACATCACTACCGACTTTACAGAAATACGGATTATGAGAGAATACTGTGCACAATTGTACGTCAACGGTATGCATAGGAATATTATTCAGACGTAAAAAGGAATGGAGCTCTGATTCATGCTACAACGTGGATGGACCTTGAAAACACTGATTCCACTTGTAAGAAATATCTGGAACAGGCAAATTGATTGGAACAGAAAGTAGAAGAGATTACTGGGGTGGAGGTGGGGGGGAATGGGGAGTTAATGGGTATAAAGTTTCTATCTGGGGTGATGAAAAGTTTTGGAAATAGTGGTGATGGTTGCACAATAGTGTGAATAGAATTAATGTCACTGAATCACACTTTTAAAAATAAAATATTTGGGACTTCCCTGGTGGTCCAGTGGTTAAGAATCTGCCTTCCAATGCAGGGGACGTGGGTTCAATCCCTGGCCGGGGAACTAAGATCCCCACATGCTGCAGGGCAACTAAACCTGTGGGCCACAACTAGAGAGCCCGCGTGCCGCAACTACTAAGCCCGCGCGCTCTGGAGCCTGCGCACCACAACTAGAGAGAAGCCCGAGAGCCGCAATGAAGACCTGACACAGCCAAATAAATAAATAAATAATAAATCTTTAAATAAATAAATAATCTATTTAATAATTTAATATTTAAATAAATGTTTGTTTATAAAATTAACATTTTTATGTTATATATATTTTTATCCCAGTTTTTTAAAAAATAACTTCCTCCCAAGCTGCTTTTCTTTTTTTTCTTATTGGCAAAATATTTTTTTAAAATTAATTTTTATTGGAGTATAGTTGATTTACAATGTTGTGTTCGTTTCTGCTGCACAGCAAAGTGAATCAATTATACATATATCCACTCTTTTTTAGATTCTTTTCCCATATAGGTTATTACAGAGTACTGAGTAGAGTTCAGAATGCTATACAGTAGGTTCTTGTTAGTTATCCATATTATATATAGTAGACTGGGATTGACATATACAAGCTGATTTCTACAGCTTTCCAGGAAGAGGGAGCATTTTCTCCTTGTCCTGTAAGAGTGTCTTGACCAGCAGTCTACCACTTGTAGATTTCAAGGTCAAACTCTGGAATTTCATCAGCAGTAAGTGGGGAGAAATTGTCAACAGATCAAAAAGTGCAATGTGGGAAGGAACAGGCCAGGGGGTCATTATTAGCCAGTGGACTATGGACATCAGGGGACTCTGCATCCTCCAGGGCCCTGTGATCGACCCTTGACCTCCTGGAATCCTTGCCTCTGACATCAGAATTCCTTTTCCTGCTGGTTTCACGTCGGGGGCGGGGAAGTGTTTGTGATGCAGCTTTTAAGGCTGCAGCTGGGCCTCGTTCCTTAAGCATTTCTGCTCTTGTGAACTAGGATTTCCAGCAACTCTAGGATTTTCTGCAACTCTTCACACAATTGATTTCACCCAGAAACTCGCTAGAAGGCGTCCTGCCTCTCTCTGTCCGGCATGTGGTGGCCACTCATCTGGGCTGGCGTCTGATGAATCCCGGGTGAGTGCTGGTTTGCCAGGGTAAGGAGACTGATTCCTGCCAGTGAAGGACCCCTGCATTGTCCCTCTGTAGCCAAGATAAAGTCAGAGGCCGTGTGGTTCTGAGGTCCACCGTCTTACACAATCACCAGTTTACAAAGGCAGTTGTGTTGGTACTGACTATGTCCTAAAGGCTAGCTGGGCCGGAGCCCTTAGAGCTTGCAGAGTCCCCCAGAATGGCTGCGTTTTTTGTCCAAGTCTGTGTTGTGGTTATGTCACGGGGAGGGGGGTTGTTTGAACCTTTCCCGCGGGGAAGGTTGAAAGATGAGGCATGGGGGCGGGGAGGGGGGTTGCCCCCAAGACTGCCAACCCACAGACACGCTTGGGCACAGCCTTGCCAACGACATACTGAAGCACCACGTCTCGTCAGGGTGGTAAACAGACTCTGACCTGAGCTCACCTGCGTGTTCCCCCGGGGCTTCATCATGAGAGGAGTTAAAGGGTTACCACTTGGCCCATCAGGGAGCCTCCAGGCCTCTGGACAGGCCTCTGGCCCGCACCTTGGTATTTTCAGCTTCATCCCCTGGATAAAGCCTGGAAAGGCAAGAGCCAGACGAATTACGAGGCGTCTCCCCAAGTTGTCCCGACGGCTGCGGGCGTCACCCAGACACACAGCAGGGCTCGCCCCTGCCAGGGAGGCCCGTGCAGCCTAGGGACTGAGCACACACCTGGATGCCGGCCATTGTGACGTGGCCCAGCCATCCAGGGACGTGATTTCCTGAATGATGGGCACAACTGTTCTCTCCCCCAGCAAGGGAGAGAAGTACCGCGTTGCAGCACTGTCCAGGCCCAGAGGAGGCTCCTGAGAGCAGACCCAGCAGGTAGAAACACTTACAGAAGTCACGTGCGTGCAGAGCAGGGATACATTGCATCCTTGGGCTCCATCGGCCGCCCGACCAGGCCAGGAAGCCCAGAGCCGCCAAGGTGGTCACAGGCCAGCCCGGGGTGACCCCTGCTCCTCGGGGGGCCAGGTTTGCCCCCTGTTCAGCTCTGCTGTGTGAGGCTGCAGGACTCGCTGCCCGGGCTCAGCCTTCCATCTGTTGCTGGAGAGGGAGGGTGGCCGGCTGACCCCCGGTGCTACTGCACCCACTCCCCCCACCCCCCGCCCCCAGGCTGAGCTGCTCAGGACTCCGGAATCTCTGATCCCTCACCCCCACCCCACAGTGACTGAAGAATGGAGGGGAGCGGGGAGAGGAAGCCCCAGCATTGTTGCAAGCACTGCCTGTGGAGTGTCTGGGTTTGAATCTTGCTCTGATGACCTTGGGCATGTGCCTGGGCTAGACTCCCAGAGGTGGAGATGACCCCGACTCTGACCTCTGCCTCCTCCCCCCCCGACTCTGCCAGAGACATCGGGCGCTGCCCAACGCCCAGTTCTCTTGCAGCCTTTGCTTCTGATCCTTCCAGTGCAATGCTTTACCCTCTCACTGACTCGCATCCAGCTGGAGGCAGACTGTAGTTAGAACACAGAGGCCCCTGCCCGCACCCCACAGGACCTGGCCGTGGCTGGGCTCCACTGGTCCAGAGGCGGCCACCGCCTGCAGAGCCCCGCCCCTCGGAGCCAGCAGCCTTGTGTGGAGGGATCCACGCCAGAACCCCAGTCCTGGCCCTGACGCTTCACTTCTTTGAACCTGTTTCCTCCTCTCCAAAATGAGGATGGTCCTGTCGGCTTCCTGGAGCTTGAGGGCTGACAGATCAGGGTGAAATCCTTGGGCCGGGCTCCTGGTGCTGTCATGAGAGCTGAGGGCCCCCCTTCCTCCAGCTGGGTCTTGGGAGCAAAAAGAGATGCCAGACAGAGAGGGATGAAGCTTTATTTAGGAAGAGCTTGGGAGGGAAGGTGGGCCATGGGGTCACACCCTGTGGCCTCTGGAGGCCAAGGACATTAGAAGCCAATGACTATGGGCATCTGAGCCACCTCAGAGTGGCCCGCGGTGGGCGCGGGGGTGGCCTCAGAGTCACCCGCGGTGGTGGCCTCAGAGTGGCCCGCGGTGGGCGCGGGGGTGGCCTCAGAGTCGCCCACGGTGGGCGCGGGGGTGGCCTCAGAGTCGCCCGCGGTGGGCGCGGGGGTGGCCTCAGAGTCGCCCGCGGTGGTGGCCTCAGAGTGGCCCGCGGTGGGCGCGGGGGTGGCCCCCTCGCCGGTCACCGTGGGCAGTGCCTGGTAGGTCACGGTCCAGTACTGCAGGTAATCGGCCCTTAGGTGCTGCTTCATGGAGCTGCCATCCATCTTCTTGTTGATTTCCAGGTAGTTGCCACTTTCCAGGGTGTAGGGATCCCAGTGCGTGGGCACAGGCGAGTGGCCCATGTTAGGGTCCCTGCAGAGTGAGAAAAAAGGCTGGGTAGCTGGCTGGAGACCCGGGTCCCTGGCCCGGCTCTGCCCCGGCTCTCCTGGGCAGTTCTCCACCCTTTGCCCCGTAAGCACTTCCCTGTCTCCTGGGCACTGGCTGGGCACGTGCGCATCCTGAGGCCCAGCCAGGAGCTCTGAGCCTCACACAGACGGGGGTACGGAGGCTCAGGGAGGTTAAGTGTAAGTGAGGGAACAGGGACTGGACCCCAGCCCTGCAGGGCAAGGTGGCAGGAGGCCACCCTCACCGCTGCCTTACCCAGTTCTGGCAAAGTTGGTCCAGTAGGCGATCATGGCCTTGGAGACGGTCCTATCTTGGGGCCGGTAGCCCAGCGGGGTGGCAAAGGGCTTCCCGAAGACGTACTGGAGGTCGTCTGCATGATCAGCCCCCACCCAGCGGGGGTAGGTGGGCATCCGAGACGGTTGGGAGAATAGGTAGCTGTAGGTCTTGGCGCTCCTGAGGAGGGCAGTGGAGACCACCCACGTTGGCAGGGTGTTCCCCTGGGGCCGCCCGCCCCGGAGATGGGGCCCCAGGGGAAGGCCATGGGGAGAGCAGGGAGGGGTCTGGGGAATTCCCACAAGACTGGGAAGGGGAATTCCCTGGTGGTGCAGTGCTTACGACGCAGCGCTTACACTGCCGAGGGCTCGGGTTCAATCCCTGGTCGGGGGACTAAGATCCCGCAAGCCACGTGGTATGGACAAAATAAATAAATAGATAGATAAATAAATATAAAGTATTTTTTTAAAAAAGGCTCAGGAAGGATCTGGATCATTACACCTGGGGGAAGGAAAGCTGTGGCCAAATGTATGACTTCATGGGTTCTACAATTTCAATTGTATTTATTCTTCGCCTCCACCAAACATAGGGAGGCGTCTTCCTTTCATAATTCAGTATCAGGAAAGATTGTTTTTGTGACTTCCGTGGCAGTCCAGTGGTTAAGACTCCACGCTTCCACTGCAGGGAGCACGGGTTCAGTCCCTGGTCAGGGAACTAAGATCCCGCGTGCTGCACGGCACAACCAAAAAAAAAACAAAACAGATTCTTTTTCTCTGCAAGTGAATTTGTATTCTTGATTTGATTGGACAAGGTACTATATGCCCTCAGATGTTTCCCTTTTTGCTTTGACTGATAGGAACCTCAGAGCTAAATTTATTGCAAAGCTTTCATCCCAGACTTCTAGGTGTAATTTTATCTTTCTGCTTTTTAAGCATTCCTAACTTGTTTTTTATTTTCACCGGCTGTTATTATGTGGAGGTTTTTAATGTGGCCACAGGCTTATTTTGAAAGTTGGCAAATTCGAAACCCACAGCAGAGAACATCACCCAGTGTTGCCCTCCTTCTACACAGCATGAGGGATGGAAGGCAGACTCAAGGACTTTCCGATGGGGAGAGCTATGGGGTGTGGGAGAGCGTGCAGGGCTGCACTGGGCAGAGGCTCACAGGAGGGTTTTGTAAAGCCCTCAAGGCTGGGAGGGGAAGAGGGGTCCTCTCAAGCCCCGTCAGGCCTGGTAGATGGTGCAGGCACAGGCGGGGACTGAGCATGCCCTTCCCAGGCCTCTCGGACACCTGGGAGCCACCCACCTGCCAGACCTCGCTGGCAAGGTGCGTGATCCCAGGTGGGCCAGCCCCGCGCCCCCCTCCTCACTTGGCGTTGGTCTTGTGCTGGGCCACGGCGATCTCCGTGGGCATCAGGAAGAGGATGTCGGTCTCCAAGTGCACCACGGTCTTCTTCTTGTTCTCCTGGGACGAGTCTCGGGCCCAGGGCTTGGTGTAGAAGTCAAAGGTGGCGTTGGCACCCCTGGGCCCCTTGGTGATGGTGAACCTGCTGACCAGCTTGTAGAAGTCCTCCCTGCAGAGTCCAGGCTGACACTGGATCCTCCACCCCATGCCCACAGGAGGGTATCTGCACCCCTATGCCACAGAAGGCCACGGGCGACCCCCCCATCCCTGCCACAGTGCTCCCTTCCTCATTCTGTCGATGCCTCCCCCAGCTGCCCCGGGGCACCGTCCCTGTGCCACCACCCCCCTTACTCTGTGATGGCCCGTTTGTCCTTGTTGATGGCCGGCATCTCCACGCTGGCGAAGATGTGGGCGTCCATGTCGTTGGTGCCTGCTATGTAGTCAATGTCCGCAGCGTTGGCGTACAGGTTGATGGGGTCACTGGGGAGGAAGTCTCCGTCGACGACAGGGAGGAAGCCCAGGTAGTTTACCAGGGGGTCTGGGGGGGAGCGGGGGAGAGCAGCAGGTTTTCACACCTTCCGGTACCCACCTGCCCTGCCCCTCAACCTCCGGGACAGGAGCTGACTCCATCCTGAGGCCGCGGTGGAGATCTGCCTCCTTTGATGGAGACCAGGGCTCCTCGCGACTGACATTCGGGCCCGATCGTTCTGTCGTAGGGGCCGCCCTGCACAGTGCAGGGTGTTCAGCAGCCTCCCTGGCCTTGACCCACTGGACACCAGGTAACACCCTCTCCCCAGCTGCGACCACCAAAAGTGTCTCCAGACTCCGCCACGTGTTCCCCGGGCACAAAATCGCCCAGATTGAGAACCACTGATTCAGGGACCAAGACTGTCCTCTCGCTGCAGCTGATGTCCCTTGCCTGTCCCTCTTTTCTTGCTGGGCCTAAATCAGGGGGGAGGAAGACCTCGAAATCATGGAGGGGACCGATGGAGAAAGAGTGCCCCCTCTCCGCGCTGGGTTCCAGTGTGTTAGCCGGAAATGGCGCGAGACCCCTGCACTGACCTGGAAAGGACCGTATGGCTGGCTTAGGGCAGAGGGTTGTCCTGCCTTCATTAGGCCTGGCCCGTTTTCCCTCCAGTTCAGCTCAAAAGGAAATAGAGTCGCATTTCTGCAAATCCATGGGTATTGCTACCAGGACACCAAAATCCAGGTGCTCAAGTCTCTTATATAAAATGGTGCAGTATTTGCATATAACCTACCCACGTTTACCTGCGTACTTTAAATCATTTCTAGATTACTTATAATACTTAATACAATGTAAATGCTATGTAAATAGTTGTAAATGCCATGCACACGTTATGTGAATAGTTGCCAGCGGGAGGCAAACTCAAGTTTTGCTTTTGGGAACTTCCTGGAATTTTTTTTTTAACGTTTTCCATCTTCAGTTGGTTGACTCCCCAGATGCGGAACCCTCAGACATGAAGTTGGTTTGCATTTGGGGCCATGTTTGCTTTGGTTTCATTTTGCCTAGCACTTATGGTTTAATTCACATTAGGTAAAATACAAACGATGGGGTCCCATCATGCTTTGCCTTAGAAGAAGGAGCAAGAGAGAATTCTCACCTACTGGGCTGATGAGACTGACACTCATAGGATTTTGCTGCTGGGGTCGCCCTGACCTTCCTGGGGTACAGAGTAGCAGAGCTGGAAGGGCCAAATGCTACAGCGGGTGTTCAGGAAATGTTGTTGAACGAATGAGTGGAGGAAAGAATGAATGTTCGTCTAGTACAGAGGCTCTTGGTCTGGGGTCCACGAGTCTGCCAAAAATTGTGTACAGATGACTGCACATGTGTGCGTTGTTGGGGGAATGGAGACCAAACATTCTTCAGCTTCTCGAAGGGGTCGTGACCCACCGAAGACAAGAGGAAAGAACGGCCCCTCCTCCCCTTACGGCCGAGGCCACTGAGGCCTGCAAGGGCAGTGGTGGCAGCAGGCTGCCTGGGGATGCCAGCGAGCTGGCGACAGAGCCAGGATCAGACCTGGCGCCCAATGTGGAGCCCCCGTGTCCCCCGCCCAGCAGCCCCTACTCACACTCCATGCCTGCCAGGGGCAGCTTATAGGCCAATGTCAGGGCACGGGGGTCAGTGACCTTCAGACACCTGGCCATCCTGCCAGTATCGTTCAAGGGACAGCCCACCTTCTCTGCGATCTGGGGGTTGGGGAGAGGAGGTGCTCAGGGCAGAGAACACGGGGTCCAGGACAGAGAGTGGAAAGGAGGAAGGCTCCTCCCCCCCCACAGCTCCTCCTTTTACCTTTTTGGCCCAGAAGAGGGGGTTCTTCTGGATGGCCCAGGGGCACAGTGCCACGCCACTCTGGCTGATGGCTCTCTTGATGAGGCCCTTGCTGTAGGGAGAGAGGGTCTGCAATACACAGAGGTCCTGTCACCAACCTCGCCCGCCCCCGACCCCCGTCTCCAGGGCTCGGCCAAGGACACCCCACACGTCAGCTCCAGCCCCCCTACTCCCTATCTGCATCACCCCCTCCCACACCTTAGGGGTCCCCAGACCTGCAGAGAGACGCTGGCCCCTCCGGCTGATTCCCCAAAGATGGTGATGTTGTCAGGGTCTCCCCCAAAGGCTGCAATGTTCCTCTTCACCCAAGCGATGGCCATGTGCTGGTCCCGAAGGCCATAGTTACCTGGGGACAGGGCAAGGGCCTTCAGCGGGGACCCTCGGCCCAGACCGGGGTGCTAGGGGCCTGGCCCACACAAGGTGCGCTGTCCGTGTGGGTGGGATGAGCACGTCCCTGACTGTGCGGAGACCCTCTGGAGCCCCAGGATGTTACGTCCTGCAGCGTCCCCAGGAGGCTGGCGGGCTGGGAGCTGTGGGAGCGGGTCCCAGGCTCGGGAAGGGGCGCGGAGGGCCAGGGCCGCTCAGCTGTCTCCCGCTGGGCCACACTCCCTCTCGTCTGTCCTGGGGCTTCCGTGTCCCGAGTCACTGCCTCGGTGTCCCAGCCCCTGTCTCTTTCACTTGCCTCCCTGCCCCTCCCCGCGGCGCTCTCTGGGTCTGGCTGACAACCTCTTCTCTTTGGCTACAGCTGTGTCTCACGGTCCAGCTCCAGCTCCCTCACTCTGCAGATAGGATTCTGGGCCTTTCTAGGGGGATGTCGGGAGTTGTTTCAGAACAAGGGTTGCCGAGGGGCGTCCCCGCTGGGCTCAGAGCTTGGGGGCTGGGCACGCTCACTCCCACACCCAGTGCGCCCGATGCCCGGCAGACCTGGCAGGTTGGAGTCTCCGGTGCTGAGGAAACCCAGGGGGCCGACGCGGTAGTTGAAACTGACCACGATGACGTTGCCCCGAGTGGCGATCTCCTCCCCGTCGTACAGGTAGTTGCTGAGGAAGTTGGCCCCTTGGCTGGACCCCACGAGGAAGCCACCTCCGTAGATCCAGACCATGACGGGCAGGTTCCGGGAGACTGAGGGCGGGGGAGCAGGCCCAGGGACCCCAGATGAGCCCCCTCCCCGCTCTGTGCTGATGTCAGGGAAGTTCAGCTCTGAAGCCCCCAGACACAACCCAGGGGCAGGGACCGGGCCTCTGGCTACTTGGGGGCTTCCTGCAGGGCGAGGGGAGCTGGAGGGTGTGTGGGGAGAGCAGACCTTCCTTCCTGCCCTGGGGGACCCAGATGTTGAGGTAGAGGCAGTCCTCTTCCCCGTAGGTGCTGTCCTGGGTGATGGTGGCCTGCAGGCATCGCTTCTTGAAGTTCTTGGCCTTCAGGGTTCCTGGGGACGGCCGGAGGGGTTGGGGTGAGGACGGGCCCACCAGCCACAGGGCCTGCCCCACCCTCACCCACTCCCACCTTGCCAGCCGGGGTGTCGCTGTGGGTTCTCCAGGGGCTTGGGGGCGGCGGCATAGGGGATGCCCTTGAAGATGTCGACATAGTTGCCAAAGAGGCCCAGCTTCTTGTTGACTCCTTCCACGAAGCCGCCCTCTGTGTACACGGCACCCAGCTGGGATGGGAGGCGGGAGATCAGGGGGGCTTGGGCTGGTCAGCCCCTGGGGGCAGGGAGCCCACCCGCAGGCCCCGGGTGCCCAGAGGCTCCCCAGAGACAGCTTCAAGGAGGGGCCCATCTGCACCTGAGACCGAGGCCCCTGCCACCTGCGCCCATTGCTTGAGGAGGGTGCTCACTCCCCACTCGCCCCCTGGGTGTCCTGCTCCCTGAATCTCAGAGGAGCCTGGTTCAAGCAGTGTGTCCTCAGGAAAGCCTTCCAAGAAGGCCGGGACAGGTGGGGTGGAGGTTTGGATTCTTGCTGTGGCCGCCTATACCCTTGAGCCTCAGTTTCCCCTCCTGTAAGATGGGTGACGACAGTATCTCCCTCGTGGCCCGTTTGCTTGTCCAGCTGCCAACAGTGACAGGTGCACCGCGGACACTGAATGTTTCACGCCCAGCCGTGCGCTCCCTGAGCGGTGGGCCCGTCTTTCTCCTCCGCTCATCTCCCCCAACGGTGTCCCCTCAAGTCCTCACAGCCCCTGTGCTCCAAGCCGGGAAAGAACCCTGCCCCCCAAGGCCGCCGGCACCGCTGCTGCATATCCAGCCCTTGTGCGGAGCCGGCCCCCCAAGGACCAGTGCGTCCAGTCCTCACCAGCATCCCGGGGGCTGGTACTCATCTACCCATTGTTCCTGGAGGGAACACTGAGGCTTTCCTGTTTGAAGTCACCGCTGGGAAACTGTCTGAACTCAGGGCCGGCCCTTCTCCCCTCCCAGCGCTTCACCCCGTGGCCCAGGGTGAGCACAGGTCCATGCTTCCTGGCTCTCACCTGCGCTCGGTTCCAGGTGGGCAGGGGCAGGGCAGCCCCACGTCCCAGGCCCTCTGAAGTCTATGCTGAGAGGGGCCCCCTGCCTTGCTGGGTGGGGGTCAGGCGGGCTGGAACTGGAGAGGAAGGGGCTGGAAGCAACACCTGCCGGGTGCCTGGGGGTTGGGCCCAGGCGGCAAGCCCAGGCTGGCCCCTGTCTGTCTCTCTCCCCGCTTCCTGTCCCGGAGGAGCCTCACACACCCCCGGCCTCGAGGCATTTTTCCTGATCAGCCTCCCTGGCTGCTGGGAGAGGGCACGGGCCAGGTCAGCGCCTGGTGGGGAGCAGCTCAGAAGTGGCTCTGTGTGACTGAGATCAGCCTGAGGGCCCCGGGGAGGGGCAGGGCATGGGGACCCTGGCCATCCGTCGAGGCCGGTGGGGAGGGGCGTCGCTGGCTCTGGAGCAACACGGAGGGAACCAGGGCCCCCTCAGCACCTAGAAAAGAGCTCCCCCTGAAGGAGAGCGACCTTCTCTCGGGGGCAGACGGCGCCCAGAACGAGGCAGCAGGGGTTCGAACCTCGGGACGGCAGAGGGTGGAAAGAGCAGGGCCTGAGAGAGCAGCTTGAAGGGTGGCGGGACCCGCATGGTGCGCTCTGCGAGGGGCTGTTCGCTCCGCCCTGGAAGTGTTTCCCCGCCCTGTGTCCCTCACGCTGCAGGAGGGCAGTGAGGGAGCTCAGACGGTATGGCCGCCCCAGGAGGGTTGGCTGGGCCTCCTGACTCTCACTGGGGAGGGGAGCTGTAGCAAGCAGGCGGGTGGGGGACCGGGAGGTGGAGGTTACACTTCAAGCCAGACTCCAGGGTTGGACTAGCCCAGGTTCCAGGCTCCTGCTCAGCCCCTGTGGCTGTGTGATGTTGGGCAAACCCCTTGTCTGCTCTGGGCCCCTGTCTCCCCTTCCGGAAAAGAGGGACAACGTTGACATCTCTAGAGGGGGGAAGGAGCCAGAGGGGTGTTGTGGGTCAGGTTGCCGACTCAGCAAATAAAAGTTCAGGCTGCCCAGTTACACTTGAATTTCAGATAAATAATGATTTTTTTTAGCGTATGTCCTAAATATTGGGTGGAACATACACCAAAAATGACTCGTGGTTTATGTGAAATTCAAGTTGAATTGGGCACCCAGTATTTTATGTGGCAGCCTGAGTCATCCTGCGAAGGGCAAAACACGACATGCAGAGTAAGTGCCCGGGAAAGGCTGATGTCGGGTTCTCTTTCTCAGTCTGGCTCTTTCTGCCAGTGACTCTGCCTGTCTTCCCTCGGCTGGGCCCTGTCCCCAGTTTCCATGTCTGGCTCAGCAGAGGAGAGAGGGGCCCCGTCCCCTGGCCCGACCCCTCTGCTGGGCTCTCGCCTACCTTCGCCGCACTCGCTACAGCCAGCCAGCAGGCGAGGCCCAAGACCACCGGCTCCCAGCGCCCCATGGTGTATGGCTGCCTCTCTGTGGCCCTCGCTCTGGGCCCGCGGTATTTATGGGCCTGGAGCCAGCCCAGAGCTGCCTGAGGGGGACCCTTTCCCCCGCCTCCTACCGTTACCCTTTCCTCCAGGCTGGCCGAACGCCAGGTGGTGTAGCTGGGGTCAGGAGGCACCTGCTGTTTCCAGCCGGGGTCGGGCTGGGCCAAGGTCACGTGCAAACACGCATATATACGCAAACACACACACACACACACACACACACACGTGGGGACAGTCCATCTTTCCCAGGGTCGGCTGCTGCCCTGTGACCTGGTCCCCACAGTGCACCTGTGCAGGTTACTGCCTACCTGGGAACAGAGGCAGATGGCACGAGTGCAGGGGGTGTGGGGAGGGCTGGGGCTTGGCTGGGTGCTAAGTGCGCTGCGTTCTGGCGCCTCGACAAGGGCTTGCTTTCGCTCCTGGGGAAATGGGCAGGCTGCGTCCCCCTGCCGTGCCTGCGGCTCAGCAGTGGGCGCTGATAGGCGACTGGGTGCGTGATTTCTGGGATAGAAAGGGCCACGGGCTACTGGGCCGCGGCTGGCTGTGCGGCTCGAGGTGGGGTGGGGACCTGAGCATCATGAGGTGGTCCCGCCCTGCAAGTATGGGGGCTTCTCGCTGTCAGCAGCACAGTCCTGGGAGGGCAGGACGAGAGACCAGCCCAGCCTTGAGGGCTTCCCAGGGAAAAGGAAGGGCCGGGCTTTCTGGCCACAGGGAACCTGCAGATACACAGCTGTCCATCTGTCTGTCTGCCTGTCCGCCTACCATTTCCTGTGCCCAGATTTTTTGTGACGCAGAGTGAATGGAGAGAGGCTGGAGAAAGGTGGGGAGGGGTGGGCGGCTGCAGGTGGGAGGGAGTCAGGACACTGGGAAGAAGAGGCCATGCAGGCTGGGCTGGCGGGTGTGGGGCCGGGGCGCAAAGGTGTTGAGGGGTGCTGCCAGTGACAAGGAAAGGCACTTGCGACTCACACCTTTGCCCTGCTCCTGCAGTTCTAAGAATCTGTTCTAAAGGAGCTAATTCTAAATAGGGGGGAGGGGAACATTCCAGGACGTTCTGTGCAGTGTTATTTATAGTAGCCGAGGAGGAAAGGAAGGGGGCAGGAGAGGGAAGGGGGCCTGCAGTTCACTCATAGGGGGTGGCTGCCTCTTCATTTAATAGCGAGGGCCTCACGTGGTCCTGCACAGAGTAGGTGATCGATAGACACAGGACGAGCATGCCCAGAAGTGCCTGGGAGAATCTAACACTGTCTGTCCAGTAAAAAAATCCGCCCCGGCTTCCTGGCTGGGTCTGTCCACTGTGTTCATTGCTTGACCCTGTGTTAGAGACCAACCTCAGGGGCATTCCTCTCAGCCGAAAGCTTTGGCCACTGGCTGAGGTCTGACAGAGAGCCTCTCCTTGACCAAACTACTCAGGCTCCCCGACCTCTTCTTCAACTCTGCATCGTCCAGTTTTAGCAAGACTCTCGCTAAATTGCTTTAACCGGAATGCCCCACCCTCCATATCTGCCCCGCCTTGATCTCTGATTGGGGTCCCCATCCTCTGCCGTCCCCCGCACCTATGATCGCTGACCGCCCTGGTCTGTCTTCAGCAAGAATCCTGTTAGGTCAGTCTCTCCGGAAGCCCCCTCTCCCCTGGTGTTTCCTCTTTTTTTTTTTTTTTTTTTTTTTTTTTTGCGGTACGCGGACCTCTCACTGCTGTGGCCTCTCCCGTTGCGGAGCACAGGCTCCGGACGCGCAGGCTCAGCGGCCACGGCTCACGGGCCCAGCCGCCCCGCGGCACGTGGGATCTTCCCGGACCGGGGCACGAACCCGTGTCCCCTGCATCGGCAGGTGGACTCTCAACCACTGCGCCACCAGGGAAGCCCTGGTGTTTCCTCTTAGTAAGTTTCCATCCACAGACTCTCTCTCACCCTTGTTTGGCTAGGAAACCCCACTTGCCCAGGCTGTATTTGGACTTGAGCTCAGATCTATATGGAAGTCTCTCTTTCCCTATTGCAATAATCCTGAATAAAATCTGTTTTGGGGAATTACCTGGCGGTCCAGTAGTTAAGACTCCACGCTTCCACTGCAGGGGGCCTGGCTTCCATCCTTGGTTAGGGAACTAAGACCCCACAAGCCATGCGGCGCGGCCAAAAAAAAAAGTCTTCTTACTGCTTTAACAACTGTCCAGCTGTCTGTGTGTGTGTGTGTGTGTGTGTGTGTGTGTGTGTGTGCGTGTGCGTGTGTTTAATCATTTTTACTGGAGTGTAGTCTGGTTTTTCTTTGACAGATCTCCCAAGAGCCCTGGGACTCTAACCTGGAAGAGGGGCTGGCCTGCGTGCCTGGGCCACCTCGGTCCCCCTGCTGTGGATTGTGTGGGATTTGCTGTGCATGGCCTCGGCTGTCGCTCTTTCCTCTCTCAGGCAATCTTCTGACTCCTTGGTTCTCACAAAAGAAAACTGGGAAAATCAGACAAAACTTGGAGCAGTGTGGTTGTTACATATCAGCTGCATTGTGGTAATTTGGTGGAGAAAACGTAATCCAAATGTCTGAACTGGGAGTTTTGAATCCTGGTCCATGGACCTGTTAGGAAGTTTAAGGACAGGCCATGGGAGCCTGGATGGCCCTCAAACTTGATGCACATATTTGTGGGGAAGCATATTTTCCTTCAGAAAGACTCCATGGTTATCACTGTATGCTCGGAGCATCTGTGACCTTCCAAAGAGTCTAGGTGGGACGTATCAAAAGTTCTGAATTGGTATAACTGACAAAGTAGAAAACTGATGAAATTGACTTAATGGCACAAATACTTTTTAAAAATGTTTTTCTGGGCTGGAGCACATTCTGTAAGGGCAAATGCACCTGTGTTAACATTTGCAGACGTTGTAAATCAGACAGACACAGGTCCAACCCTGACACTGCCACTCGATAGCTGTGGGATCTGGACACGTGTCTTCACCTCTCTTAACTTCCCCACTGATACCTTTGCTCAGGGAACGGTGTCTGAGAGGTTCATAGCGCAATAATTATCAGGGTCTACTGTTCACAAGGTGCCCAAAATGAACATTTAAAATTTGTTTTCAGGCAGAGAAATGTCCATTTTAAGTTGTAGGGAACCTAACTATATCAGTAGATGTTCTAGCCACAGAGAAAACGGTTACTTCAAGTGACTTGGAGGCGTGACTGTGTGTTCATAGCAGCGTTTATCCTAAGGAGAAAGCAAGTGCAACACAATCTTAAATGATCTTTGATGGTCATATTATTTTATCAAAGATTACTTTATATAATTTATCATTTGTTATTTAAATTTGTATATTTGATAATTTATATGATCTATTATAACATTTTCTATTTTGAAAATATATGTATGTTATAGGAGAAAAAGTAATTATGCTAGTGGTGTAAGATTTTCAGCGTAAGTGGAAAAAGAAATGAGTAAGATCAGAGAGGGACTTTCCTGGCGGTCCAGTGGTTAAGACTCTGCACTTCCAATGCAAGGAGTGTGGGTTCAATCCCTGGTCGGGGTACTAAGATCCCACATGCTGCGCAGAGAAGTAAAACCTTATAATCTTACATTTTCATTGGGAGATATCTATATGATCTCATAACTTATTATTTTTGGGGGGGGTAAAAAAGTGTCCATTTCCTAGCTCTGTGTAATCCAAAGCCCTAGAGGTAAAGAAAACCCAGCAGCAACAAGCACCCCCTGGTGCCCAGATTGGGGTGTCTAAACACCATTTCCACACCAAGGAAGGTGGCACCCTGGAGCAACGGCTGGGCTGGATCTAAGACAGGAAATGCAGTGGAGGAGCCTGGGCCATCACGGTGGCTGGAAGCAAGAAGGCGCGGAAGACCAGAGGGTGCGTCAAAGGACACAGGACCCAACCCGGGGCTGCTCTCAGGCCAGACATGAGACAAGTAAGGCAGCAAAAAGCATGACTGCAACTGATTGAAACAGATCATCACAGAGCTAAAAGCATCCCCCTGGTCATCACTGGTCATTGCTGTGGAGCCATAAATGAGGCCAGCCGATGAGGGCGACAGCACCCGAATCTGCTGGTCAGTCAATGCTCATGGCACTAAAGGGACCCATCAGGCATCGGTGCCTCCCAACTGGATGGGCGCATTCGAAGCTGAATTGCTGTTGATTTGTTAAGTGTGATGACAGCGTCACTGTGTTTTGAAAACAAAAAGTCCTGATGTGTTAGACACACACTGACGTATGGGATGGTAACTGGTAAAGCCATATGATGGATAAATAGGGGCTTATTATACAATACTCAGAACTTCTGTGTATATTTGCTATTTTCCGTAATAAAATGCTTTTTAAAAGAGGGTGTGTGTAGGTATTTCGGTTTCTAAGTAGGGAACCCCTGAATACTTTTCAAGAACCTGGGAAGCCCGTCCAATTCGGCACATAGAAGGCAGGTTCTGGGTAAGGTGGGGCTTAGCTGCAGAGGGAGTGTCCCTGCCCCCCGGCATGCCTCTCTCAGCTCTGCACAGGGACCAAGGCGGCTTCCGGGAGAGGGGGGCCAGAACCCAGACCTTCTCCCTCTGATCTTTGAGGTTAGCAGCATGGTTAAGAAGTGGGACCAGCCGCAGCTAAGATCCACCAGCAGAGACCTCGGCCTGAGTGAAAGCGGTAGAGGTGAGGGAAGGGGGAAGGCCCAGGCAGCTGCACCTCACCCCCAGTGGGAGCGACAGGCACGTCGGGGCGCTCAGCTCTCCAAGGCCGGTTCCCAGAACTGACCACTTCAGGCCGACTGTGAGCCACTGGG
Source organism: Tursiops truncatus (assembly GCF_011762595.2). Lineage (NCBI taxonomy): Eukaryota > Metazoa > Chordata > Mammalia > Artiodactyla > Delphinidae > Tursiops > Tursiops truncatus. Next base: position 111,940,920 of record NC_047039.1, on the reverse strand, counting down.
GTTTCTGACCTGTCGTGGGAGGGGGCTTCCGTCTGACTTTGGAACTTGTGGTCACACTCTGCGGCCCAGCCTGCCGGCTGAGGAAGTAGGTGATGGGCTCATCTCTGGCTCAGGCAGTGTGTGGGGGGGTACTCCCCGGGGAGGGCAGGTTCAGCCCCACCAGGGACCCTGCAATCCCTGGAAACCTCTGGTTTCACACCAGGCAGCCCTGAGACAGGGTCTGTCTCCCGTGAGCCTCTCGAGAACACATCCACTTGGAACAGGAAGGGATGAATGTGAGGCTGTAGGGCCCCCCGGGCTGCAGTTACTTCTGGCTGCTCTCACCTGGCCCACCTGTCGAGGGGCATCAGGCCTGTTCTCAACCATCCCGGCATCACCCACCACGAGGTCACTGAATGAACGACTGAAGGGACAAACGACGTCCAGCAGGGAGCCCAAGCCCAGAGGCAAGAGGAAACCCCTCTCTGGCTGACATCCCCACTGAGACACCAAGGCTCCTTGGGAAAATGTGTTTAATACGGACAATTCCAGCTGGGCCTGCCCTTTGCCAGGTTACCCCAAACGGATGGGGTCCAGACACGATGGCAGACTTCACCGCCTGTGACCACGGACCAGGCTCCTCGCCCCGTCCTTTTGCCTCAGCAGCAGCCAGGGCCGGCCCTCCCCCGCTGCACCATCTGCACCTCCAGCGCTTGCTGGTCTCGGCCAGAGGGAGGTGCTGGGCGCTGGCTCAGCCCGAGGGACACCGGGCTGGCTCGCGGCTGTGCAAAGTCGGGGCACCACCTTCGGGATGGCCCCGGGCACCCAGGGTCGGCTGTACCCGGCTGCTTTCCTCAGCAGGGCCGCCTGGGGACATTCTGGCTTCTGTGGGCAGCAGCAGGGGACCCCGGCTTGTCCTGGGTCCCTCATCAGGCCTGGTCGGGGGGCCCAGCCTGGAGCCCAGGGCTGCATCACACGTAGTCCAGAATTTCCGTCTCCATCTCGTTCTCACTCCCGTCCGACGGCTTGAAGTCGTCCTCATCGTCCTCGTCGTCCTCGTCCTCCGCGTCCTCTGCTTCCTCGTCCCCAGATCCGCAGGTCAGCTGTTCTTTCCCGTCGTCAGCTTTGGCTGGGCTGGAGAAGAGAGCTGGGCCAAAAGACAGGCCGTGTGTGTCCCGTCGTTGGCTCCTGGGCGCACCCACACCAGCTGTCGCTGGTCTCAGCCAGAGGCCCTCGGCTCCTGGGGGCCTGTCTACAAATACGGGTGTCTGGGCTCAAGCTCTAGAGAAGCTGCTTTGGGAAGCAGGACGGCTGGGGGACCTGGGACTCCAGTTGAAAAAGCACTTCAAGGAACACTGAGGCCAAGGGCCTTGGAAACCTCTTCCCCGGAGGAGCCTCGGGCAGCTCATGGGTCCCGTGGACTCCCCAGGAGTGTGCAGGGCTCTGTGTCAGTGCTTTTCTCAACTGGACTCTCAGAGGGGGGCTGTGTCCTAAAGGAGGCTGAGAACCCCTACTCCCATCAGCTCCACAGGGGCTGGTGTGTCTGGGACGCCCCCTCCCCGAGCCTGGGAGGAACCCCCGAGAGGGGCCCTTTCGCTTGCTCTCCCCCAGCCCCATCAGACCTGCAGTGCAGCAAGGGCTCACTCCCCTTGCTCACACCCCGTGCAGAGATGCTCATCCTGGGGAGGGGCAGGCAGTGCCGGGCGACAGGAGCCCAGGCCCCGCCGTCCCTGCCCTCCCAGGGGAGACAGGAGCAACGTGCCCACACGTGGCCAGAGGATGTAGGGTGACGTCAGGGCATAAAGCGGCGGCCCCCCTGGCAGCACTGGCCCTGTTCCAGCCCCACCCCTCTGGGCCCGTCTCCTGCCTTCAACCCCCAGGGCTGAGCCCTGTCTCCAAAGGCCCCCCTCCCACCACTGTCAGGGCAAGAGGCTCCCACCTGGGTGCAATTTCTTGGGGAGCAGGTCCACTAGGGACACTTGCTTGGGCCCCAGAGGGGGCCCCAGAGCACCCAGGGTGTCCCTTCACCCCGAGCACTCTCACCAGGCCTCTTGGAGCGGATGGTGTGCCGGATCATGAGGGACATCATGTCCCTCAGGTCATCACTGGTCTTGGGGAGGCACCAGCCGTCCCGCTCTGTGCAGAGACTTTCAGCCCCGTCATTGCGGTGTATGATCTTCTGCAGCCTGGGCGTTGGGAGACAGAGTTCCGGGGTGGGGTCTCTGCTCACAGGGCCAGGAAGCGGTTTTGGCAGAGCTGGGGTCGTGCTCAGAAAAACAGCACTCAGAGCGCCACCCCGAGGGAGGAGCTCGGTCACGAAGGGCGTCAAGAAAGCGGTCCACCCCCAGCTGGGGCCCCGACCCCCACCCTGCACACGAGGCGGGCGTGTGCCGCGGCCCACTTGCCTGGCGAGAGCCTGAGCGTTCACCAGGTTCCAGGCTGGGTTTAACACGCTCCCGCCTCCTCCCACCCCAGCACCCCTCCCCCAGGTTTTTAAACATCACTAGGAACAACTGGCTTAAAGGTTTCTGGGATTCTGATCAACTCCAGGGCCTGGGGACCGTGTCAGGAACCCCCATGCGGGCGGAGGAGGAGGAAGGCAAAGACCCCGGCCCAGCGCTGTGCTCTGCGCGCAGCACAGCCGGCTGCTCAGAGGTGCGGCCCGAGGCGCACCCGGGAAGCCACTCCTGAGGGCCGCGCGAGCCCGGGCAGAGGACTCCCAGGCGGCCGGCCTTCTCGCTGAGAGATGAAGGCTGACGTGAAGTGGAAGAGTCGCAGGAAACACCTCGGTCCCCGGCTGGTTTCTCTGCACTGACCCTGAGTCCCACGGTCCCCACCTCGGCGTCTCAGGGCCCCGCACGTACGTACTCGTCCACGTTCAAGTCGCAAAACTGGTAGAACATCTGTCGGTACGGTGGCAAGGCCCCCTCCCGGAAGATGTAGACCGAGTCCTGGCAAAGGAGGGCAGAGACAGCAAGGTCGGAGGGAGCGTCCCTGGGGGCGGGCGGCGCAGGAGAGCCCCATGCCGTGGCTCCCACGGGGCCTCTCCCAGGGCGGCTGCCGATCCTGCTCCCAGGACCTGGCAGGCCTGGCTCTTCTCCCTGGACTCAGGCGAGGCAGATGGGCCACAGGCCGGGGAGCCGGTGTGCAGAAAACGAGCCGCAACTCCCCAGGCGTCGAGGGGTGGTCGAAGCAGCCAGGCCCTCCCTTGGGCCCTGGGACCGTGAGCCGCCGGGGGCCGGGGCTGGGCTCTGCCTCGGAGCCTCCCTGCAGGGCCCTCCGCACGTCTCTCTTCCACTGCTCGGTCATCTTAGGCGGCCCTGCAGGCCAGTTCCAGAGGTGGGGATAAAGGCCTAAGACAAGAGTCCTGGAGGAGGACGGTTGCTCTGGCGAGGGTCCGGGCCCTCCCTGAGGAGTGGAGACCTGACGCTGCTGGGAGACAGCCGCCCCAACCCCTCTACGAGGCAAGTGACTCCAGGGAGGGGGCCACCCTGCCGGCCTCCCCCTCCCAGCCTGGAGCAGCTCACGTCGGCCAGGCACGGGAAGGGCCCCGGGAGTCGCCGCCCCTGCTGCGCGCCTGTGCTAACGAGAGCCTGAGCCTGTGAGGGCGGTCCGCGGCCGGCCCGCGGCCAGGGTGCAGACGGTCTGCTCTGGCTTCAGGCCCACAGCGCCTGAGGCTCACCAGCCCCGTGGCTGCCACACGGGGCTGCTGGCATCTGAGCCCCTCCCTGAGACGTACCCAGGTGGTCCTAGCACCCACGCCCAGAGGCTGTCCCGGGAGGTGGGAGTCACGTAAAGGCACAGGGAGGGCAGAGCGGCCTCAGTCGGAGCCCCTCCTGGCGTCACAGGCGGGGCTGGGGGCTGTGTGAGGGGTCCTGGGCCTGCCCGAGGGAGGGGCCGCCGCCCCCCGTGCCCTCACCCAGGAGGGCAGCTCAGGGGACACCCACCTTGAGCTTGTACTTGTTGGAGGCCAACTTGCGTGCACTGGCCGACCCCGAGGGACCCAGGCCCTGCTTCAGGTCTTGCATGGTGACGAGCTGGCTGCCTGCGAGGGGACCACGGCAGGGCTTTGGAATACAGGGGTGTGTGTTTCTCCCGCCCCCCCCTCCCCGGGGTGCGCGGGCCAGCAGTGCCCTGGAGTGACCTCCTCGGGAAGCCCCTTCCCATCCCGCCGTCCGGACGCCCATCTTCCCCAGCGCCTGATCCGCAGAGGGAGCCTGAGCCCCTTACTCGTTTTTTTGACGGTGATGGGGAGGCTGTAGTTGTAGGTGCTGCGCTTGGCCTTGACGGGCATGTCGCTTGGGGCGTAACCTGCCGGAGGGGGGCGTGCATCAGCTGGGGTGGGCACAGAGCCCCTTCTGGCAGCCACAGGCACACCGGGGTTCCCTGGGGCGGCTCCTGAGAAGGGGACTCAGGCCCCCCGCTGGAGTGACAGGAGCCGCCGCGTCCTGGTGCTTTGTGTGCGGGGGGGTCACCGCGGGCCGGGGACAGGAGACTGACGGGACGCCTGGCCTGCACCACAGGAGCTGTAAGGAGCCACTAGAGCATCACCACAGGAGCCAGGACGAGAGCTCGGGTCCTCGTGTCTGCGCTATTCTGTCCCTAACAGTCCCACCAAGGGGGGAATATATCCTCTCCACGTGGATATATTCGTATTACAGAAGAGAGTGCTGGAAACAGAAAGCGATAAAGGGAAAAGGAAAGCAAGGGTTTCGGTAATTGTTTACCGTATTTCATTCCACAACGGATTCGGAAGTCAAGGACTTGATAAATCTTGGCGTCTGGGTGTTTTCGGGGGTCGTACCCGAATCGAATCCAGAGGCTTCTCCAGGGGCCTGTTATCTGGAGACAGAAAGGGCGGGAGTGCGAAGGGTGGTCACGGCCGATCCCCGGCCCCCCTGAGTTGCAGGCCCAGGTGGCTGCCCACATGGGGCAGCACCACACGCCCACGAGGTGGGGACAGGCTCTGGAACCCTGCCCCCCAGCTCGCACGTGTGGCTCGGTCACCTCGGGTAGGTCACTTGGCCTTTCCAAGCCTTGGTCTTCCAGTCAGATGGCGTCTTGGTGAGGATTAAATGAGACGGTGCCCCTGAAGCCCTCACCGCAGTGCCCGGCACAGAGAAAGAGCTCAAGAACTGTCACAACTGTGCTAATGGATGGAGGCACTGTCCCCAAACAGTGCTCCCGAGGTCCTTGTGTCCAGAAAGCCAATGCTGAAAGGCAGGCAGCAGCTTTGTGATGTCGGGTCTAAGCCCAGGAGGGATGAGCCCGTCTCATGCCCCCCACCTCCTGGCCATCACAGTCACGGTCACGTTGTCCATCTGCCTCCCCAGGCCCCAGGTTGGACCCTTGGCTGGCAGGAGCTCTTCCTCACAGCACCTTGGGGAATCTCAGTGACGACAGCCCCATCTCCATCCCTCCTGGACTGAGTCCAAGGCGCATGTGACCCCCACTGAACGCCCCTCAACCGAGGAAGAATGCGTGAAGGCAGGTGGCACTGTGGTTAGGGGCCCAGGCGCTGCAGCCAAACAGGCCGGGGTCCCCAGGGGGCTCTGCCACTCCCTGGCTGTAGGATCTTGGCCCATCAAGTCGCCAATCTGAGCCGAGCCTCTTCATCAGAGGTCCAAACCCTGCCGCCATGCCCCACGGAAGAAGAAAGGATGCTATGCACATAGCACTTAACCCAGGGCCTGGTCCTTAGAACGCTCTCCATACAAGGCCATTAAAAAATGTATGATCCCTGGTTTCCCTGGTGGCGCAGTGGTTGAGAGTCCGCCTGCTGATGCAGGGGACGCGGGTTCGTGCCCCGGTCCGGGAAGATCCCACATGCCGCGGAGTGGCTGGGCCTGTGAGCCATGGCCGCTGACCCTGTGTGTCTGGAGCCTGTGCTCCGCAACACGAGAGGCCACAGCAGGGAGAGGCCCGCGTACCACAAAAAACAAAGTATAATCCCTTTAAGAAGCCATCCTCCAGCTGCTGGGACAGGGCCGCCTGCCCTTGCTGGGGCTCTGAGGCACGTCAGGGATCAGGACAGCGCAGGTGGGAAGCGCGGTGGGTGGTGGGTGGGCACTCACCATGTAATAGGCCATGAAGGGCAGCAAGACCTTGAGCTTGTCGGGGTGGACGCTGATGTTGGCCTTGACAGCGTTACGTGACCAGATGGGGCGGATTTCAAACAGCTGGAGGGTCAAGGCAGAGGCTGAGAAGAGCACCCACAGCTTCCCCGCCTGCCCCAGGCTCCCTGCACGGTCTGGCCCCAGAGGACCTTCCTGAGAGGAGTGGGGGTGGGGGGAGCAGGGGCCAGGCAGGTGGGGAGGGGCCTCTGCGCACGCCCACTCGTCCCGCCCTGAGAAGCGCCCTGCTCGCCCAGCACGTGTCAAGTGCGGTTGCAGGGCCTGGGGGTCCGGAAATGACCATGAAAGACGCTGTCCCTGTCCTTAGGCGGCTCAAAGGGCAGCGGGGAGGCAGAGGACCAAAGGAGCCAGAGCAGGGCCAGGAGGGGGACGGGCCGGAGCTCTGGGCCCCTGAGCAGCCCCAGAGGGCAGGGGCCTGAGCCGGGATGTGACGAAGGCCGCAGGGGACGGCCCACCCCCTCCCAGTGGGAGGGCTGTGAAGGGCCAGTGGGGCTGGAGTGGGAGGGCCAGGGTGGGAGCGGCCCCGAGCCAGGTGGGAGATTGGGCTGTGTCCTGATGACAACGAGGGGCCTTGGAGAGTGGCCCCCACTTCCCCCCGACCTAGCGACTGCTAGAAACATAACAAGGTGTCCACCACTTAAGAAATAACATCCCACCCCACCCCCGTCCCGCACCAAGGGGACAGTCAAGTTCAACAGGGGCAGGGGCAAGGGTCGGTCAGCAGTGATGTGCTGAGAACCTACTGTCCACACCTGTGGCGACACAAGGACCAGAGTCCCCTGGCCTGGGTCTCCCAGAACCTGCAAGCCAGCGGGTAAGGCAGAAGGCCGCCTCCGCCCAGGGCCCCCGTCCAGCCCGGCTCTAACGGGGAGGAAGCACCGGGCCTGGTGCACACCAGGTGCCCCATCTGGTGTGTTGCAGCCAAGGGCTGGATGAACAGAGCTTCCGGAATCCCGGAGCTCCACGCCGAGGTCACATGTGGACAACGTTTACCATCCCAGAGGGACCTCTTATGAGTTTTGAGGAGCACTTTGAACTCTGGGAGGGCAGGGCTTACGCTGGCATAGCTTTAGATGCCACAGCTGGAGGCGAGGAGTTCCCAAGACAAGGTGCGGCCAGGGAAGGTGTGGCCGGGGGGCCGGGCTCACCTGCCTCAGCTCCTCCTCCACCTTGTGGTCCACGGGGTTGGTGCACACCTTCCTCCAGGTCTGGGCCGCAGCCTCTAGCGGCTGCTCGGGGGCCTCATCCCCCTCGAAGTTGACAAAGATGGCATTGTGAGGGCGCCGGGCCCTGCTCAGGCCGATCAGGTTCTCCCCGGAGATGGAGGGGTTGTTGTAGCCTTCCCTAGGAGCAGAGAGCTGCTGAGGGCGGGAGCGCCAGGCGTGGGCCCGCTGGACACGGGCAGCCCACGTGTGGGTGCGTTTCCCTGGAATCTGGGTGAGAAGCGGGTCTCAGCCCCGGCCACTGAAGGCAGGCGCCTGTGTTCTCAGGCTGATGACCAGGAGAAGAAGGGGGAGCGAGTCCGAGTCAGCTCAGAGAGGCTGGGGTGTGGGGAAGGGCCCCTGCCGTGAGGCTGGTGGCCTCACGACTGCATCGCGCCGTGCACGGCACCGTCCAGCCAGTGAAAAGCTGGAAACAGCCCAGATGCCCATCAGGGCAGGGACAGTGGAATCAGCTGAGGCGCGGGCGGCCACACGGGAACCACCAATCAGCTGTCAGAGCGCAGCTGTGCTTACTGACGCCCACAAGTCACTCATCTAACCCTCGAAACAATCCTACGAGGAAGGACCCATTTCCCATGAAGTCACTGAGGCCACAGGCGTTGGAAACCTGCCTTGAGCCAGAGCTCGAGGTGATGGAGCTGGGACTTGAGCCCAGGGAGGCTGGCGGGGCCGCTAACCTCCGTCCTGCTCGGAAGCATCTCAACGGTACCGCGGTGAAGGGAGGACGTATACTACCAGACGCTCTCGTCACAGAGGCTAAAAGAAGAGCTCTGGGGACCTCCCTGGAGGTCCAGTGGTTAGGACTGCGAGCTTCCACTGCAAGGGGCCTGGGTTCGACCCCTGGTCAGGGACCTAAGAGCCATCCTGCAAGCCGCACAGTGCGGCCAAAAACAAAAGGGGGGGGATGGGGCTCTGCCACCAGCTGTTAGCACAGAACACACAGGGTCAACGATTCCTAGGGGGCTCAGAGAGCTTCCCTCTGAGGTGGGACATCAGGAACATCACAGCTTCGCTAAAGCAGGGGGAACAGTACAAGGAGCCCCCATAAGCCCACCATCCGCTTCCACAACTGCCGTCACAGGGCCCATTTCACGCCATCCGGGCCCCACCCCAAACCCACTCAATTATTTTGCAGTGCATTTCAGAGTATGTCCTGGATGTCACACAGGTGATTAATACCTTTTAAATTTGTTTCCATTTTACCGTAATTTTCTACATGAGTACATACCATCTGCATATTTATAAAGAACAACAAAGTGATTTTTCACATTGGGAAACAAAATTACAAAGACGGGATCAAATCTGTGCCTTTTTTAAGCAACATGACTCCATTTGAAACCATCCTGAACACTGTCCTGTTTTCCAAGACAACTCCCCGAGGCCCCAGACACCCCCGAAGAAAAAAGAAAGCCCCGGCCACTCCCTCTGGGCCAGGCAGCAGCAGGGCGCAGGCCGCCTGCCCTCCCCCCTCAAGTGCCTCGAGGAGGGGGGACCCCCGTCAGGCCAGCGTCCCAGCCTGTCCTCTGCCCACTGGCCATATAGGAAGCTCAGCCCCCCTGGACCCAGGAAGGCCAGCAAGGCGGGGGCCAGGCCTCCTCTGCCAGTCCTTGGTACCCATGAGGGCCATCAGAGCAGAAAAATCGATGGCAGCCCTGGGAGAAAAGGCAGGTTCCTTCCACGCACTGGAAAATCAATAAACGACATGGGAGAAAAACAGGGCCTGTGGGTTCAAGGGCAGCCGGCCCTCCACCCCTGTCCCCCTCCCAGAGGCTGGGAGACAGCTGTTTGCAGGCCCTACAGGACGGAGCAGTGACTCTGACGCTGCCATCCAGCATCAGGGCCGCCAATGCGGGGCGGGGGACGGGTGTCTCTAGTTCCTTCTTCTACATGTTTTTGTTTCTGACTGTAGAGTAAAATGCTTGTGGGGGAAAAATAAGTTTCAAATTTCAGAAACATGTACATTTAAAACATTTGAAACTCTCATAATGAGTATAACATACGCACAGAAAACTGCACACACTAGGGTTTTCAGCAGGGAGGGAATGGACCCGATTCCTTGCAGTTATACATTTCTATAATGTCTGGTCTTTTCTAACAAGCACAATTTACTCCTGCAATCAGAAAAAGGATGGCGGGGGGTGGCATTATGGACTCAACTGGCCTGAGAGACATCGACCCTTGTCTGGCTCTCGACTTACTTTTGAGGCAATGGGGAAACGGAGCGAGGACTGGGCCCTGGATGACGTGAAGGACACTGTTAACGTTTGCTCGTTCTGATGACAGCACTATGGCTAAGTTAAAATAAACCAAGTCCTTCCCAGTTAGAGACACACACTTGTTTCTGGAGGACGCGCTATGATGCTGGGGGTGGAGGTGGTGGGGAGGTGAAACCAGCAGCAGAAAGTTGAGGCTGGTGACGTAGGTGGGCGTCCATCACACACTCCTCTCTCCTTTCGGAACTCCCCAGAATATATTTTTTAAAGGAAGGGGACAACACATCTTTCTCCTTAGCATAAAATCTAAGCTCCTTTCTGTGGTCCGTGGGACCCTCACCCCACCCCTCTCTCGGCTCTCTGCGCTTCGGGGGCAACACCCCCGACTGTGCCTTTGCATGTGCCAGCCCCCTGGTCTGGAACGTTCTCCCCGGATCTTCACCTGCCCGGCTCTGTCATCACACAGGTCTGTTTCAAAGTTCAGCTCCCCCGAGGACCCTCCCGCACCCCACTCACTGTGCATGACAGCCCACTCCCCACTTATCTCCTTTAAGACACACACCTGCCCGCAGGCTCCCACCGCCCGCTCATCCTTCACTGGGGCTCCACCGGCTCCCCAGCCCCCGGCCCTGCACGGAGCCGCCTGTCGCGTCCCCACTGACACTGGCTCCAAGGGGAGCCCTGGGCCCCGACAGGCGGTCAGTACTCGTTGATGGAAATACTTGATGAGGGAAGAGAAGCTTCTCGCCCTCCCGCCGCTCTGCAGATAACTGCTCTGGGCCCAAACTTCCCCGTCTTTCCAGGCTTCCATTATCACCCAGTTTACTTTCATAGCACAGAGTCTGCTCTAACACCTGCTTTTCCTAGAGCAAGCTTTCTGGACACGAGCCTTGTTGGCCCATGGAGCCCGCTTTCTTAACGGCTGTGCGGTCTTCCTTGGCACAGACAGGCCGTCGTTTAATTAACTACATCATCCCTATTAGTGGACTGATCGCTCACTTATCCACTTTATCAAACTCTGCCCGGCACTCAGTGTTCTGAGTATTTCCAAAAGCCTCAGTCATTCGGCCCTCTAACGACGCCGAGAAGTGAGTACTGTTACTATTATCATCACCCCTGTTACAGGCGGGGAGGCTGGCGCGGGAGGTCGGGGCTCACCTGCCCGGCCTGTGATGAGGGATCACAGGTCCAGGACCTGAACGCGGGCCCCCCCCACCCGGGCTCTCTCGCCACACCAGGCCCGCTCAGCTCCTTGCGACTGCCCACAACCAGCCAGAAAACGCTCTTGTCAGTGTACCTTTGGGCACAGAGGCGACAGTCACTGTGGGATAAATTCCTACAGGCCGCCTGGTCGTCAGGAAAGAACATTTAAAACTGTAATAGATTCTGCCAGGTTGCTCTCTAAAACATATCGACCTCATTCCCAGGGCTGCTGCGGCAGGGGTGTCTGTCTCTCCACACCTCAAGGTACACGCTTTTGGGGAGGGGTCTAAGTCCAAAGGCAACATCCTGACTCACACTCTGTGGTGTGAGGACAGCCCTGAGCAAGGCCTCCGGGTGGGGCGCGCGGACCCGGGCTGGTTCCTGACACCCCTGGTCAGGGCCCCTGGTCACCAGCTGCTCTGTTGCTGGGGCCACGGGCCTGAGTAAAGCCGGCCACCCTGGCCGCCTGACCCGCGAGTGGAAGAGTCCAGCCCTCTGAGCGCAGGGCCCTTGCCCTGAGCCCCGATGCTGCGGGGCGGCGGCCACAGGGAGGTACTTACCGGTGCTGTGTCTCTGGGCGGTAGGAGTAGTCCACCGGGGTGTCCAGCCTGGAGAAGATGGGCGGGGGGATGTAGAGCGGCAGCTCCTGGTGGAAGAAATTCTCCTTCTCGGGCTTGACCATGAGCACCTTGCTGTACATGGACATGTGCCTGCCACCCGCCTCCGTGTGCACGGCCAGGTACTGGAAGTCGGACATTCCTGGGAAGAGAGGTAGACAGATGGCGGACACACTAGCGCACCCGCCCAGGCACTGGCAGCTGCCACGCACCAGCACCCGCGTCTCCTCGGGTGCGCTGAGCGGGCCTCGCAGGGGAGGCTGCCGGAGCCAAAACAATATGTCCGAGTCGCTTCTGGGAACAGCCCAGTCGCCTGGATAAATACTACTTTGGGGGGTCGGGGAGTTACCTGATATGTGAGGATAAAGTCTAGGCCAGTGCTGCTTAGACTGTACCGTGCACGTGACTCACCAGGGGTCTTGCTAAATGCAGATGCTGAGGTGCTGCATTTCTAACAAGCTCCCAGGTGAGGCCCATGCTGCTGGTCTGGGACACACACTGAGTGGTGACGTACCGGCTCAATTAGAGAGAGAAAGAAACGGATCACTTGGGAAGCCTCGTCCCGGGACGGACGGCCCTCTTTGGTGAATACCACTTTCCACCAGAATGACGGACGTTCCAAATGCCCCACTTGTGGGATCCCAGGCCCTGTTTTAGTTTCTTTACACTTTCTATCGCCCTCTTCCTTTTTAGTCTTTATTCTCTTCAGTTTCTATCTTAGAACTGCAGCTGCAACTATAGATACTCTTGAGGCTTGTTAGTAATTTGCCAAGTACCATACGTGTGTGCAAACCGGCACACGGGCATCGTCTCTCTGAATTTCCACGAGGGTCTGAGGAACTCCGGGCTCCCACTGCACGGACAGGGAGACCGAGGGAGGCTGAGGCAGGCACAACTCCCCCTCTCCACCCCACGCCTTAGCACCTCCTCCCAGGGGTTCCCTGTGGGGAGCAAACTCGATTGAGGACCCCACAGGAGACATCCAGCTGGCTGAGAGTTCAAAGGACATAAGGTCCCAAGGGGCTGAGGTGACCTGGGGAGGCTTCAGAGGGTCGGCAAGACCAGCAGCAGTAAAAACCAAGAAGCTCCCCAAACACGAGGGCGGGGGTGGGGCTGAAAACTGGAGGCCTGTGGACCAGTTTAACTTGGCCCCGTAAAGCGGCTTTAACAATGCGATTTCTCAGAGAATTCCAGCTTCTCTTAAGAACGCAGAAAACCGAGCAGCAACGAGCAGGGCCTCCTGGACAGGGCCTGCGCTCTGCCACCCCCCTCACGCCTGGGCATATCCGGGCCCCCTTCACCGTGTGGATGACCCATGCAGCTCCTGCAGGCACGAGGCCCCGAAATAACCCAGTGTGGTAAGAATGCATTTTGCAGTTACCTTGAAATTTGTAAACGGTGGAGACGATGCCAAGGCTCTCTATGTCGAACGTGACCTTGGGGTGAGCCTCAGGCCCCGGCGCCCCCCTCTGCCGCCTCATCTTCCTCTTGATCCGGAGCAGCAGGCTGCTGGTACTGAAGCGGTTGGCACACACGGGGTGGCAGTAGGGGTCCTTGGGCCGGAAGTACAGCTCCAGCCTCTTAGTGGGGTCTGCATAGATCTGCGGGAGGTCAAAGGAGACAGAGTGAAGCAGGGGGCAGCAAAGCAGCCGGCAGCTCCTCCCTCAGTGAAAGCCTGACGGCAACCCAGGTGGCCAGGGAAGGGCCAGGAGGATTTTTCCGTTTCGTTCTGAGCTTTTAATTCCCGAAAGACTCATTTTTCAAACCCAAGTATCTTAGCTTTTATCTGGTAGGGAAAATGAAGACAGTCTCTTCCTTCTAAGAGGTTGTAAAGTTGGAGACAGTAACTGTCAGTTAAGTAAAGCCATTGTCTCTCGAGTGACAGGTCAGTGCGGGTAACCACCTACTCTTCTGGGAGCACTTCACGGAGGTGTCACCCCCGTGTCTGCCGTGGAGAGCCTGGGTGGGAGTTGAATGACTTGTCCAGGGCTTCTTCTCTAGGAACTACCCACCCCAAAGGGTCCTGGCATTCACCCTCATATATACAAAAGTTTCGAGGTCCAAAGGAGATGAAATCAACAAATAACAAGCACTTTGGCCCTGACTAGTGTGACTCATCTTTCCATGCCTTGGTTCCTTCTCCTTAAAATGGACATAATAACAGTACCTACTCATCAGACTGTTACAATGATTAAATGGAAATATATGTAAAGCACTTAGCCTGACACCTAAATCATGGTAATGTGTCATCGATATAGGAATGCTTGTCCCACATTGGGTAGGAGGGACACGGTGTCAGCTGTGAGCGTGTGGCACCAACAATGTTAACCAGGCCAAGGTCATCTGCTTGCTGGTCTGCTGGCTCCCCAACACCCAGGACACAACCTGGCCCTTAGCAGGTGCTCAGGAAGCATCTAGGGAAAGCAAGTTAAAAAGAGCCCCTATTGTCAGGAAACAGGTCTCTGAGACTGCTGTGCTGGGAATGACCCCAGATGTGGGGCTGGCACAGAGGAGGTGCACAAGAAACAGGAATGGAACGAGTGAATGACCAGTCTCTTCCCAAAGGGGTCCCACTGTAACTGTGTCCAGACATCCCTGGCGTTAGCAGGAGTAAGGGTCCTGGTCAATGCCGCCGTAAAGTAAGTCAGGATAAAAGAAGAAAACATGACTGACTGGGCCTCTACTGGCCTCCTGTGCTTAATGACAGGTTCAAGGTTTTTCAGTATTCATAAAGGATGAGGAAGCAGAATTAAGAGTTCAGACTTCAGAGGGAGATGTGCATGCGTTCAAATTCCCACTGTACCATGTAGGAGCCTGTCTGACCCAACCTTTCTTCCTGTGTCTTTATCAGAAAAATGGGAACAATAATGGTGCCTAACTCACTAGATTGTCGTGAAGATTCAATCATGCATTTGACGAGTATTTTAGAAGCAGGCACAGTCATGGATATTAGGACCACGGGAGGTCCCGTTCTCATACAGTTTACAGCCTCAGAGCCAAAGGTCCAGGACAGACAATAAACACATTAAAACATAATTTCAGGTTGCAATTAGAGGTTAGCTGCTAGCAGCCACTTTAGTAAGGGCAGTCGAGGAAGGACTCTCTAAAGAAGAGACACTTCAAGATCTGGTGCGTGGAAGTCACTTACATAGAGCTTTGCACAAGGTAAGAATTCATCCCAGCTCCACTGTTTGCTGGGTGAACTTGAACAAGCTGATTCGGTTTCCTTGTAAAATTGGGACAATGACAGTTCCTACCTGGCAGGGTTCTAATGCGAATTGAATGTAAGTAAAGCACCTAGAAATGTAGCTGGTACAGAATAAATTGTTAGCTATTACTACTTTTAACACTAATAACATAATCCTTCCTCCCCCCCTCATTGTAGGTCAACGGTTCTTAATCTCCCCATACCTCAGTTTTCTGCTCTGTGAAATGAGGATGTGGCAGCCCAGCACATCCTGGGGAGCGGGGGGGGGGGGGGGTCGGTGCAACTGAGCTCTTTTCATGGCAGTAATGATGGGATGGAATGGACACCCTCTCCCCTCTGATCCCAGCGCTAAACTAACTTCCACGCCCGGCGGGTCTTGAAGCAAATCCCCGCCCACTGGCCGCTCCAGAGCCGACCTCGAGCTCCGTTGCCAAGGAAACCTCACATCCCTGGGTAGTCCCGCCCCTCGGCCGTAGTCAAACGACTCAGACCTCCCCTGTGGTCCCCGGAGACTCCCCGCTCCTCACCCGGGAGACGCCTTCCTCGCCGCCCAGGGTCTGCAGCATCTTGGACACGTCGCGCACCACGCCCGGGTACTCCACACACACTATGTGCCGCTCGCGCCGCAGCTCCACGGGGACGGCGACCCCCGGACCCCAGTCTGCCGCCGCCATTCTGCCAGTCTCGTCGGGCCCGCCGCGGGCCGTCCCTCCCCAAGCTCCTAGAGGCCTAGCCTGATCTGTTCCGCTAAGGAATCGTTCCGGGCTTCCTCCCCGCTCGCGTTTGTCTAAATCCCTGAGTTCCGCGAGCCTCGAAGGCCTCTGGGAGCACACCGCCGAGGTGAGGCCCCGAGGCTCGGGGTAAACGACAGCCCGTCCCTCAACTTCGTGTTTAAAACGAGGAGGGTTGGAACTCGAGGGGCGGGGTAGGGACCTGTCTCTTCCACCAACCCGCGAGGGACCTGGAGGCTTGTAAGACACGCCCACTCTTTTAGCCAATGAGAACCCGAGAGACACGCCGAACTTTTTAGCCAATGAAGAGTCAGAAGGAAGCGAAGTTTCAGCCCCCTCCTTCCGCCTGCATAGGTTTTTTAGTCAATAATGAACCAGGACTAGGCCGGGTCTCCTCCCCTTCCTCGGATCCCACCCAATGACAGCTCGAGGGCGGGCTCGAGGTAGACTTCCGGCCTGTCTTCTTGCGTGCCGAGGTCCCAGAAGTGGTATCCTGACGCCGGGTCCGCCGGAGCGGTTTCTTGGGGGCTCGGCCCCCCACTCCTACTGGCCGCCCCAGAACGGAGGCCAGGAGGAGTTTAATCTGGAAATGGGGAGCGCAAGGGAATTTCACTTTGAATCTTTTTTTTTTTTTTTTTTTTGGCCACGCCGCGGGCTATGCGGGATCTCAGTTCCCCGACCTGAGATTGAACCCCCCGCAGCTGGGCAGCGAAAGCCCGGAATCCTACCCACTAGACGATCAGGGAACTCCTGGGAGTTGTGCTTTGAATGCTCGCGCACCTCCACACACGGAAAACCGGGAGCGCCCCCCTCCCCCGGTGAGAGCTCGGGGCAGAATGCGGGTGTCTGTCCTTCGTTTCTTAGACAGTTATTTAGCGCCTGCTGTGTGCTGGGCACTACTCAGAACCTAACAGGAGAGAAGCATTAAGTGAGCGGCTGTGGAAGACCCTAAAAGGAGGGACCGGGGCCATTCTAGGAAATGACGGAAGGCAAAACTGTTAACAGCAGGCAGGTAGCTAGGTATGAGAAGAGAAAGAAGGGCAGGGGCCAGGTGGCAGGGGGTCCATGGGCAGACAAAGAAAAACAGGAACCTCCAGACTGACAGGAAACCACACATTCTGAGTGATAAGTGTCCTGGAAGCATACAAGGAAAGATGAGGAAAGGCGGGAATCTCTTGCGTCCAAATGTAACCTGTTGCTCATTATGCCCTCATTACAATAAAATTAGCCTCACAGAAGTACCCATCATGCATCGACGCCATGACAATTCTCATGTAAGCTAAATAAGGACAAAAATCCCTCCTGCCCTCGGGAAGATGGAGCTGGGATGAAAATCAGGGAATACGAACCCCGAACTCCTCCTTCCCCAGTAAATATTCCGCCCCTTCCTTTGTATGCCCCTCATAACTGGCTTGCCAAAGAAACCCCGGGCAGCAGCTCTTCACCTGTCTGCTCGCTCTCCCTCTGAGATAGTATTCTTGCTTAAATAAATTCTTAAATAAAGAATTAAATAAATTCACTTTACTTTCTTAACCTCCCTGCTTCGTCTCTGAATTCTTTCGCGATGAAAAAAGAACCTTAAATTCACCAGGAACAAAACTATAGGGAGTGAAGTAGGGGGAGATGAAGGGTCAGAGGTCTACATAGGCCAGACCTAAAAAGGATGTACCTAACGGATGGGCTTTTTCTGAGCGCGATGGAGAGCCTTTGAAGGGTTTTATGCAGGGAGTGCCAGAATCTGATTTATGCATTTAAAAGACTCTATGTGGCTGTTGTGTAGAGAATAGACCAGAAAAGGCAAAAGTGGATTCAGATAAACCAACAGAGAGGCTGCATAATCCACGTAAGAGATGCTGCCTGGGGTCAGGGAAGTGGCAGTGAGGATGGAAAGAAGGGACTAGGGACTTCCCTGGTGGTCCAGTGGTTAAGACTCCGCACTCCCAATGCAGGGGGCCTGGGTTCGAGCCCCGGTTGGGGAACTAGATCCTGCATGCATGCCACAACTAAAAAAAAAAAAAAAAAAAGGATCCCGTACTCGGCAACTAAGATCCCGCATGCCACAACCAAGACCCGGTGCGGCCAAATAAATACTTAAAAAAAAAGGAAAGAAGGGATCGGATTTGAGGATGTCATGGGATAAAAATCAGTAAGAGCAAGGGACCCCTTGGATATGGGTACCCCAAGTTCCCGAAGTGATTTCTGAATCGAGATTACCTCATTATTCTAGATGGATTTAAGAAGGCCAAATAAACGGCTGCAAAGACCACGAAATACATTTTTAAAAGAAAAGTGTGTAATCTGAGCGTGAGATATATGTCATCGGCTGGGAGCCCCGAGACTTTGAAAAGAAGGCCCCTCTGAGAGCTCGTGGAGGACGGGCCAGAGGAGGCTGGACATGAGGCTTAGCAGTCCCTGACCAGCCTTCTCCTGTGGGAACTTGCATATTCTACCATCAAAGAAGATTCTATTCTGTGAGGCCAGGATAATTCTCCAGACTTTTCCATGCCTTGAGATGAGATGTCCTTTTAAACTTCTCATGTCCTTTGCTGTCATTCCATGCTCACCAAACAGTATTCTGGGTTGGTTTAATTTTCCAGAAAGGAGAATCTGAATAATAGATGTATATTTTTACCCCTGCCCACAATTGTAAATTAATAAATCGGTGTGTTTATATCATCCCCCTCTGAGTTTGGTACACATGAGTCAGTCCTGAGGGCTGTCACTGTCGGTAGAGTGACTGATGAAATATTGGATACACAGTTAAGTTAGATTGGATACATACATAATGTTGGCGACATACTTATAGTAATTATTTGGTCGTTATTTATCTGAAATTCCAACTTAGCTAGGTATATTTTTATTTGCTAAATATGACGCTCTTACCTCTGGGTATGGAAGGAATTGCGTTTCTGAACCTGCAAAGCTGATTCTAAACTACTCACAGCCTTAGGGTGTCCACTGAGGTCCTGACCAACCTCTAGCCCCCAATCCAATGATCCTTTTTAGTTTTGTCTGCTCTAATCTGTTCTCCTTATGGAAGCAAGAGTGATCTCTCTAGGATGAAATCTCACTCTGGCTTTGTCTCCAGTGACTCCCCCACCCATTCCCCATCCCACCATTTGGCTGACCCCTCAGCATCCTTCAGGGTTCCATGTAGAGGTCACCTTGCGTGGAGAGTTTGGTGTCACCCTCTGAGACCCTGACATCCAAACTCATCCTGTCACACAATCTGCAGTGCTGTTTTATTTCTTTTTTATTTCTCTTCCACTAGAGCTGCAGTTTCCTGAGGGCAAAGACTTTGTCCTACCTGGGATCCAAGGTGGTGAGGTCAGAGACAGGAGTAGGACGGTGAGGCCGGGCTGGGAGGAAAGGGAGGCCAGGAGGTTCAGGAACCCAGTTAAAGAAGCAGCTGGGACTTTCCCCAAACATCACCTGCATTGGGAGCAGGTAACAATGACACTTAATATTTGCACACTGAGGGGGTCTTTCCCTGCCCGGTTTCCGGGCATCCTTCCCCACCCTCGTCCTCCTGCAGTGGGAGTTTTCATCCCTTTGGACAGAAGGGCTTGGGGTCTCTGCAGCTCTCGCCACCTCTTGTGGTCTGGATTGGGGTGGGGGCCAGGGGCGGCTGGGGCATGCCACTCCCACCCAGGAGAGATGCAGCCGCCAAAAGAGACCTGGGTGTTGGTGACCAGTGTTTGCTGCTCAGGAGAAGGTGGGGACCCCGGCACGAGACACTGAAGGGTGCGCCTTCCACTGCCCACTGTGGTGGCTGAGCTGCCCTTCCCTGGCTCAGAGACCCTCCGCCGAGACAGGCAGAGGCGCCGGCTCTCTCCTCTTGGGTCTCAGGCTGAATCTCGGCATCCGTCTAAGCCTTGCGGGAGCATCTCGAAGCTTTGAGTCTGGCCACCCCAAGTGGAGTTTCTGCCTTGCCCTCGGGGGGGACGGCCTGCTTCACCCACTGGTCCTCACTGGGGTGTCTGGAGACTGGCCCACACGGTTTGAAACGTTATGCCTGCTTCAATGTTCTCTTTCACATGGCATGCGTGAGTGCTGGGGAGGAATGCGGGGGTAGGAGGTATTAGATATATAAAGCTCTCATCATCAAGGCGAAACAGGTTATTTCCATCTTGGGGGTGTAAGACAGGACTCAGTGTAGTCAAATACGAAGCCAAACGTTAGTTCCATTCATCAATCATTCAACGAAAACCTTCTGAGTCTCCGCCGTGCACCAGGCAGTAGGTCCCTCCGCAAGAAGGGAGACAGGTAATGAACACGTACGTAATTCTCACACCTGGCATGCTGTGTATTATATGTGCGAAGAAAAAAGGCAGCCTAAGGGGGTGTCGTGTGCTGAATGGGGGTCCCTAGGACACGCCCTCATCTCAATCCCTGAGATCTGCGAATGTGACCTTATTTGGAAAAAGGGTCTTTGCAGAGTGATTAAGCTATAAGGATTTTGAGATAATGGGATCTTCCTGGATTACCCAGCTGGGCCCTAAACCCAATGACAAACGTCCTTAGGAGAGAAAGGCAGAGGAGATTGGACACACAGAGAAGAGGAGGCCTTGTGATCACAGAGGCAGAGGTTGAAGTCATGTGGTCACTAGTCAAAGGTTGCTGGCAGCCACCAGGTGCACTGGACAAGGCAGGAGGGACCCTCCCCTCCCGCCTTCAGAGGGAGCCCGGCCCTGCCGACACCTGGGTTTCGGACTTCTGCCCTCCAGAGCTGTGAGAATATATTTCTCTTGGGTTTTAAGCCACCTAGTTTGTGGTCATTTATCACGGCAGCCACAGGAAACTCGTACAGGAGGACAGAGTCATTGGGTTTTAAAGCATTTTCAAGATTCATTTCTGAGTCGTGACACTTTCTGTCACGAGTGGGGCAGTTTTTCTGCTGTTGACTTTAAAAATATATATGCACAATGTGAGAGTTGCAAGTTAAGTTTTATTTGGGGCAAAATGAGGACTGCAGCCCGGGAGACAGCGTTTCAGATGGCTCTGAGAAACTGCTCCGAGGAGGCCAGGGGAGGGGCCGGGATATACTGGAGTTTTGCAACAAAGGGCAGGTAGTGGGGAACTGTCAAAGGATTATTGTTAATTAAAGAAAACCAGATATCTCAAGTTAAGGAAGTTAGCGCTTTTCTATATATGGGAAGATGCAAGAGTCTGGGCTCACTGAAATCATTCCTTGATTGACGTGCACCTTAGCTTTCTGGAGCCTGTGTTTTCACATCCTGAGTTTCCTCAGCGCTCACTGCACGGAGTGGCTGCAGTCTGACGGCTGCCAGATGGCAGGTATCCTTTTCAGTCCTGCGTTTCCTCAGGGCTCACCAGCTCACGTCGGAGGGCTGCCATCATTGGTGACTGTGACCTCCTTTGTTTATTGATATGGCAGGAAATATTCCATTTATAAATATTCCATTTATCACTGTTCTCTCGAGTTACTGGAAGTCATTCACTGCATGGCAGACCTCCCCGTCATCCCTCACCCCTTTCATGAAATCAGAGACCCCCCTGTTCATTGCAGCACTATTTACAATAGCCAGGACATGGATGCAACCTCAATGTCCATTGACGGATGAATGGATAAAGATGTGGTACAAATATACAATGGAATATTACTCAGCCATAAAAAAGAATGAAATAACGCCATTTGCAGTGACATGGATGGACCTAGAGATTATCATACTAAGTGAAGTAAGTCAGACAGAGAAGGACAAATATCATATGATATCACTTATATGCAGAATCTAAAAAAATGGCACAAATGAACTTATTTACAAAACAGAAATTAGAGTCACAGATGCAGAAAACAAACTTATGGCTACCAGGGGGGAACGTGGCAGAGAGAGATTGGAATTGACATATACACAGTACTATATATGAAATAGATAACTAATAAGAACCTACTGTATAGCATTCTGAACTCTACTCAATACCCTGTAATGACCTGTATGGGAAAAGAATCTAAAAAAGAGTGGATATATGCAGATGTATAACTGATTCACTTTGCCGTACAGCAGAAACTAACACAACACTGTAAATCAACTATACTCCAATAAAAATTAATTTAAAAAAAGAGAGAGAGAGAGAAAGAGACCCCCATTCCCAGGCTGGAGGCTCTCTCTAAGGTGGCACAGAGTGGTGAATGCCCCATGCACGACCTAGGTGGTTGAATGGCAGCAAGAGGTGTTTCACAAAGGCTCGCTGGGCAACCTCCGTGTGCGGGACCCTGTGCCAGGCACTGATGACCAGCGGGGGAGACCGTGAGATGGGCAGAGTCCACGTCTGATCAGCTGAGACAGACAGCAAGAAAGGAAGTAAATCAATATGTAATACAATACCACGCAATGAGACTGCAGGGGAGAAACAAAGTCCAGTTTATGTTGTCTTTTCCTGCAATGGGTCCTGCAGCGTGTTTCCCCAGCACACCCCACCCCACTCCACCAGACCCCAGGGAGTCACAAGGTGAGCTCTCCACCAGGTCTGCACAGGCTCAGATCCTCCCTGGGTATCTGGGGACCCAGATTCGGGAGTGGTGGGTGCAGTGGCCGGCACCCTCGACATCTTCCTATCCTCTGTTCCCGCCCCTGGGCCGTCCCGGCGTCCCAGTCCCCGCTCCCTGATTGAGGACACATAGCTGTCCTATCTGCAGAGGTACCCCAGGGCGTTGGAAAGGGGCTGCTGGCTGATTGGTAAGGCCGAATCCCATGGAGCGGGGTGGGGAAGCAGCCTGACACCCCTCTAACCCACAACTCCCGCATCTGACTCCGGTCCAGGGTCTGAATACTGAATCCTGGCCGGCGAGCCCATTCTTTGTGTGTGTGTGTGGGGAATGGTACCTGGGATGGGGGGGTTACTGATCCTCTATTAACCGAGGGCAAGGAGAGTTTTGGAAAATGTTTCCTTTGGGCCCCAGAATCTGAATATTTCTTCCTGGGCCGCTGGGTTAGTCCATGGAGCACACAGTGAGGGTTTAACACTCCCCAGCCGGAACTGGATTCTCACTGCGCCCTTAGAACGGGACAGAAGGCGTAGTGTTCACTTTCGGCCACGAGGTGGCGACAGAGCGTCCACGTAGGCAAACACCGCCACCTGGTGGTCACGCTACGCCTATGACACCCTGGAAGAAAGGGCAAAGTGGCCGCAGAGGAAGGGAAACGGACCAGGGACCTCCTAAGAAGTCTGTGCTGGGGTCAGCAGCCAGCTCCCTCTCAAGTCCAACCGCGGGGGAGCGTGGCCACCCCTCTCCCCGGCTGCACAGGTACCAGCCCGCCCAGGCCCAGTCATCGTCTCACACAGCCCCGCCGCTGCGATGCAAATGATGGGAACGTGGAGGATGGGGTTTACATAGAGGTTTCCGTTTGCTTTTTACTTCCAAGTGGGACACACTGTTCCAGAGGACATTCGTCTTCCTAGTCAACTGGCTCCAAAGCAAAATTAAACTAAACATCTACAAGGCTGAACGTCAAAGACTGTTCGTAAATAGAGCTTTTGTGGCCTAGTTAAATATTTTCAAAAATGTGAGAGGCAGAGGCAAATTTCCACGCAGCTAATAAAATTTAAGCATCAGGCTTCCTCAGTTGCAGGTACCTTCCTTCAAGGCCCCTTGGCGTCGTGTTCACACGGGCAGATGTCTTTATAAAAAGGGAAAAGGTAAGATATTTTAACTGCCGTTGGTTAAGACTGCTGTCTCTTTCCATCTAACCTGCCCTCCTGTCCCACTTCCCCTTGCGTTGGGAGGCATTGAAGTGGTCACCGGTATTTCTGGGAGGCTTGATTCGGGGAAGTCACATTGGGAGTACATTCCGTTTCGACTGAGTGGAATATATGTGCCTGATCTGTAGTCACTTTTGAGGGTGGGGTCTCAGAACAATAGAAATTTATTCTCCTACAGTTTAGGGGCTAGAAGTCCGAGATCAAGATATTGGCAGGGCCGGGCTTTCTCTGAAGCCTCTGGGGGAGAACCTGTTCCACGCCTTTCTTTCGGCTTCTGGAGCGGCCAGCAGTCTTTGACATTGCTTGGTTGTATTAGATACATCACTCCAGTCGCTGCCTGCATGGGCCCGGGGCTATCTTCCCTCTGTGTATCTGTATCTTCGAAGGATTCTCCCCTCTGTGTCTGTGTCTCTCTCCTCTTCTGTTTTTTTATTATATATATTATTTTATTGAAGTATAGTTGATATAAAATCTTATGTAAGTTACAGGTGTACAATATAGTGATTCACAATTTTTAAAGGTTATACTTCATTTATAGTTATTATAAAATATTGGCTATAGTCCCCATGTTGTACAATATATCCTTGTGGCTTTTGTTTTTTTGTTTTTTTTTTTTTTTTTGCGGTACGCGGGCCTCTCACTGTTGCGGCCTCTCCCGTTGTGGAGCACAGACTCAGCGGCCATGGCTCACGGGCCCAGCCGCTCCGCGGCACGTGGGATCCTCCCGGACCGGGGCACGAACCCGTGTCCCCTGCATCGGCAGGCGGACTCTCAACCTTACTTATTTTACATAGAGTAGTTTGTACTTCCTAATCCCGTACCTCTACGTTGCCCCTCCCTCTTTCCCTCTCCCCACTGGTAACCACTAGTTTGTTCTCTACATCTGTGAGTCTGCTTCTTTTTTGTTATATTCTTTAGTCTGATGGGGCTTTTTAGTTCCACATATAAGTGATATCATACAGTATTTGTCTTTCTCTGTCTGACGTATTTCACTTAGCATAATGCCCTCCAAATCCATCCATGTTGTTGCAAATGGCAAAATTTCATTCTTTTTTATGGCTGAGTAGTATTCCATTGTGTGTATATATATATATATATATATATATATATATGTATATGTATATCTATATATATATTTGTTTGTTGATGGACACTTAGTTTACTTCCATATCTTGGCAATTGTAAATAATGATTCTATGTACATTGGTGTGTATGTATCTTTTTGAATTAGTGTTCTTGTTTTTTTCAGATATATACCCAGGAGTGGAATTGTTGGGTCATAGTTCTGTTTTTAGTTTGAGAATGTAGTCACTTCTGTGATAGGTAAGTTATTGGTGGCCAACCCACGTAAGAATGGCTTCCAGAAATACCCTCTTACCGCCTTCTGTGACGGTTTGCTGGTGGTGTGATATGAAGGTCCACGGCCAAAGGCAGTATAGCAGCCAGAGCCAGAGGCCTGTCTATGGAAAATCCCTCCATCCTGCAGACGTGTAAAGCTGTAAGCAGAGGAATGTAAAATGGTGCAGCCACTGTGGAAGACAGTATGGCAGTTCCTCAAAAATTAAAAATAGGATGGCCATATGGTCCAGCAATTCCACTGCGTGGTACACATCCAACATAAGTAAAAGCAGGGTCTCAAAGACACATTTGTACACCCATGTTCATAGCAGCATTATTCACAATAGCCAAATGGCAGAAGCAACCCAAGTGTCCTTCAACAGATGAATGGATAAACAAATACAGTCCGTTCATACAATGGAATATGATTCAGCCTTAAAAAAGAAGAAAATTATGGGACTTCCCTGGTGGTGCAGTGGTTAAGAATCTGCCTGCCAATGCAGGGGACACGGCTTCAAGCCCTGGTCCCGGAAGATCCCACATGCCATGGAGCAGCTGAGCCCGTGCGCCACAGCTACTGAAGCCTACGTTCTAGAGCCCGTGAGCCACAACTACTGAGCCTGCGTGCCCCAACTACTGAAGCCCGCGTGCCTACAGCCTATGCTCTGCAACAAGAGAAGCCACCGCAATGAGCCCACGCACCGTGGCGAAGAGTAGCCCCCGCTCGCTGCAACTAGAGAAAGCCTGTGCTCAGCAATGTAGACCCGGTGCAGCCAAAAATAAATGAATTAATTAATTTTAAAGAAAGAAGAAGAAAATTCTGACGTATGCTACAACATGGATGAACCTTGAGGATATGCTGCTAAGTGAAATAAACCAGTCGCAAAAAGACAAATACTGTATAATCCCACTTATATGAGGGACCTAGAGAAATCAAATCCATAGAGACAGAAAGTAGAAGGTTGGTTGTCAGGGGCTGGGGAAGGGGGAATAGGGAGTTAGTGTTCAATGGATGTAGAGTTTCAGTTTGCAAGATGGAAAGGTTCCGGAGATGGATGGTGGTGATGGTTCCACGGGAACGTGAATGTACTTAAGACTATCAAACTATGCGCTAAAAAATGGTGAAGATGGTAAATTTTATGTTTTTTTCACCACAATTTTTGTAAAAAATTGTAAGCAGAAGATTCGGTTCTCATCAACAGTGAAAATGGAAGTTCTCTCCCATCAGGAATAGATGTGATAATGCAAAGTATAAAGGTATAAATGCAGCATACATTTTTGTTTTTGATGACGTTCACACAAAATAGGATTTATCAGAGCTCTGTGCAGGGCCCAGCTCTGTAGCAGCACCTCAGATAGCCGCACATCTGGGGGCAAAGTGCCATATTTCATGCTCCCTAAACATATTTGACCAAATCTTACCTCAGGATCCTCAATCATAGGTTATGAAGCTGAAAAAACAGTGCTTAACTAGCGGTAACAAAAGCCACTTTAAAAAAATAAATTTATTTATTTTATTATCTATTTTTTGGCTGCATTGGGTCTTCGTTGCTGCGCGTGGGCTTTCTCTAGGTGCAGTGAATGGGGGCTACTCCTTGTTGCGGTGCGCGGGCTTCTCATCGCGGTGGCTTCTCTTTTTGCGGAGCACGGGCTCTAGGCGCGCGGGCTTCAGTAGTTGTGGCACACAGGCTCAGTAGTTGTGGCTCGCGGGCTCTAGAGCACAGGCTCAGTAGTTGTGGTGAACGGGCTTTGTTACTCTGCAGCACGTGGGATCTTCCTGGACCAGGGCTCGAACTCGTGTCCCCTGCATTGGCAGGCGGATTCTTAACCACTGCGCCACCAGGGAAGCCCCCAAAAGCTACATTTTGATCAACCATGCTAAAGAATTTCCATTCTCTCTGTAGAAAATATTACAACATCATTGTTGTAAGAGGAGGCAAGTAAAGAGTGTGGACCCAAAAAAATGTAGGGAAAAGGTACGTAAAGAGAGGTCCAACAGTTAATTCACATACATAGTTTTCTGGATTTTAAAATTTTTCTTTCTTTTTTTCTTCCTTTTAAATTTCTTTTTTACTTTTTTTCGGTTTGTTTTTGTTTTGTTTGTTTTGGGTTCTTTTTTATTTTTTTAAATATTTATCATTTGTTAGGATTTCTTCTCTCGTCCCACATAGCTATTTGCTTGGATACCTATTTTTTACTCTTAATTTTGTTTTCTTTGGCCTAAAGAACGACCCTAAGCTTGTGTAAGCATCAAGTCCCCCAAATCTTGGAACTGTCCGCAATTTTTTCATTGTTACGGTGGAGGCAATTGTCCTTCACAACTTTCTACATCCTAACTGAAATTGCAACTTCTCTTAGGGTCTTTTCAATGCCTGTAGCACCTATACCAAGGGTTATTTATTTATTTATTTATTTATTTGTTATTTTTGACTGTGTTGGGTCCTCGTTGCTGCACGCAGACTTTCTCTAGTTGTGGCGAGCGCGCGCTACTCTTCGTTGCGGTGCACAGGCTTCTCATTGCGGTGCCTTCTCTTGTTGTGGAGCACAGACTCTAGGCGCGCTGGCTTCAGTAGTTGTGGCGTGTGAGCTCAGTAGCTGTGGCTCGTGGGCTCTAGAGCACAGGCTCAGTAGTTGTGGTGCACGGGCTTAGTTGCTCCGTGGCATGTGGGATCTTCCCGGACCAGGGATCGAACCCATGTCCCCTGCGTCGACGGGCGGATTCTTAACCACTGCATCACCAGGGAAGCCCCCAAGGGTTATTTAGAAGTGTATTGCTTGATATCCCCAAACTGGGGAATTTACAAATTGTCTTTTCTGTTATTGACTTCTAGCTTAATTCCACCATAGTCAGAGAACATATTTTGTATGATTTCACCCTTTTGAAATTTGGGGGGACTTGCTTTATGTTAGGATTCTGTGTTCCCACTACAGGGGGCACAGGTTCGATCCCTTGTCGGGAAACTAAGATCCCGCAAGCCATACAGTGCGGCCAAGAAAAGAAAAGTCAACTCTAAATGAATTGACGACAAATGATAGCTTACTATACACTCCCTTCCATACCCGCCTTTTTCGCGTGACGATATGTCATGGAAATTAGTCCGTATCAGTTCACATGGTACTTCCTCATTTCTTTGAACAGATGCACAGTGTTCCACTATATGGTTGGACCATGATTTATTTAACCAGTCCTCTTTGAGGGATACTTAGGTTGTTTCCAACCTTTTGCAAATACAAGGTAGCAATGAATCACTGTTGTGTGTCCCTTAACACATGGGCAGATATCTGTAAGATATTGTTGGCTCAAAGGGCATATACATCTGTGATTTTGTCAGGAGGCACCAAAGGTCCTCCCATTGGGGCCACAACCCTATATGATCTCTCCTTCCCCACCCCCCACGAGGCCAGGCTGTGTGAGGGTCACAGGGACCTGTGGGGGCCTCAGGCCATCCTCCAGCCCTGACCGCCTTGGGCACCTCCACCTCCCCGTTTCCCCGGCTTCACCGCCTTCGCAGGGCTTGGTGCCAGCCTTGCCGCCCCGCAGAAGCCAGGGGGCGCTTCTCGCTCAATGAGCCTTGGTGCTCATTGCTGGGGTTGAGGGAGGCGGGGACCCTAAAACCTTTAACAGAGATTCTTGGGGTCCTGCTCCCCCAGACTCTCCAAACCACATCCATTTTGCCCCCTACCCCCCCCGCCCCCAATTCCTAACCCTGCGGCTCCAGGGGCCCCCCAGAGCCTCCGTGCTTTTGCCCCCGCCCTCCCCTTCTTCTCAGGGCGACCTCTGAGAACAGGTGTCCGTCTCCCACTTTGGAGAGGCCCCTGTACACGGCACACGTGGTGCCCACTACCCCGAACCCCCCACCCCCGCCCGATTGCTTGTGGTTGGTGGGGTCTCTTTGGCCCGTTTCCCGGCGCCTTTCACAGACAGACAGAGGGCGGCTAATGAATGAGATCGTCAGGGAGCGAAAGCGGAACCACGCCGGGAGTCCCGCGCGCTCCCGCCCTGCGCCGCCCTCTGCGGGCGCGGCCACCAGGGGGCGCCGTGCCCTCCCGACTCCGCAAGGATCCCGGCCGGGTCCCCGCGGGAAAGGGATGAACGACCCTAATAATTCAGCATTTCCGGCCTCAGGACTAGCCAGGGCTACGGCCCCACCTGACGCTTGGAAGAGGGGGAGGGAGATGGGGAGGGAGAAGAGGTGGGCGAGAAAGGGGGGAAGCAGGGAGTGGGGAGGAGGAGGGGGAGAAGAGGGAGGGGAAGAGGGAGGGAAGGGGCGCTGCGGTCCTGGATGCTACCGCCAGCGTTCCGGGCTCGACCCCTCGCGGTCTGCCCAACGCAGGGATGCCACCTCGGTACCCAGGACTAGAGGTGTGGGTGTCGGGAGGAGAGCGGGCCACGGAGCCGGGACTGACTCCCCTATCCTTGGGGCAGGGCTTACCTTCAGATTAAAAAGCCTTTGGGCAGAGGTCCCTTAAAATTCATCCAAGCTATGGACAAGCCTACGCCTCAGTTTCCACGGTTGTAAAACAGGGATACATAGCGGCAGCTATTTACACGGGAAGTCCTACGTGTGCATGCAGGGTCCCCTTTGGGATGGGTCTTCCAAGACGATCGGATCACACTGAGGGCTGGTCCTCCCGATGGGTAGTGGGGCTCTCTCCCTGCGGTAGGGTCTCACATCCGTTCGCTAATGGCCGGGAAGTCCATGCAGCTCAGGTAGGACTGACCGGGGCTTCCGGACCCCAAGTCACAGCCCCCCCACCCCAGCCCTGGGACCTCACCATGCACCAGCCCCTTGGGGTGTAGGGGGGACAGGCCCATTATTTTGTTTGCCCATCCATCCACCCATCCATCCGTTGAAAAATATTTACTTGCTAGATGCAGGGGAAGCAGGGGAGACCTTCACGGGTTGTGTTCAGACAATGGCACAAATGGTTATTTGATGACAATTAGATCAATGTCAGAGGGGAGAATCACTGAGGGCTGTGAGAGTCTGTCCCGTGCGAAGCCAGGCCTCCTCGGAAGGTGCATGTGGGTTGAAACTAGAATGAACAAGGAACGAACCTGGTGAAGTATTGAGGGAACCAGCTTTCAGGCAGAGGGGACAGCTTTCTGGGAGACCCTGAGGCCAGCACATCCCCTCTGGGAGGAAGAGGAGGACACTGGGATTCTGGCGCAGCTGCATTGTGGGTGCTCACTTGCTTGGTCCTGGAGGGAAGCGGCCTCTCCCCGAGCTCTCCCGCAGCCCCCAGGTCCCTTCCTGCTCCATTCAGAGCGTGCCTGGCCTGGCTGGCCTCGGTGGTGGAGGACGTTGCTGCCCGTCTCTTCACCTGCACCACGAGCTGTTTGCTGCTGGGCTCTGGTTCCAAAGGCTTTGTTCAACAAACACTAAGACTACACTCTACCCACTGGCTTTTTTTAAATTTTTTTTTATGGTGCTAAAATATATATGACATACCATTTTCCATTTTCACCATTTTTAGGTGCACAGTTCAGTGTATTAATTCCATTTGCATTGCTGTGCAACCGTCACCACCATCGATCCCCACAGCTCTTTCCATCTTGTAAAACTGCAGCTCTGTCCTCATTAAACCCTCACTCCCATTCCGCCTCGCCCCCAGCCCCTGGCACCCACGATTCTACTTCCGTTTCTATGAATTTGACCGTTCTAGGTCCCTCATAGAAATGAGATTTGTCCTTCTATGTCTGTCTTGTTTCACGTAGCATAAGGTCCGCACGGTTCATCCATGTTGCAGCATGTGTCAGAACTTCCTTCCTTTTTAAGGCTGAAAGATACTCCGTTGTATGGACAGATCACACTTTGTTTATCCACCGTCTCTCGATGGACACGGGCTGCTTGCGTTTTGGCTGCTGTGACCCCGCTGGCTTTCCTTGCTTCTTGTTCAGCACCTTGGGCCAAGCACACACCCCGTGAGCAGTTGATATTTTGCGAACTTGT
Organism: Tursiops truncatus; assembly: GCF_011762595.2. Lineage (NCBI taxonomy): Eukaryota > Metazoa > Chordata > Mammalia > Artiodactyla > Delphinidae > Tursiops > Tursiops truncatus. The sequence continues at coordinate 111,910,598 of NC_047039.1, read as the reverse complement.
GGCATGTAGGGATGGTAGACCCCTCGTGAACAGCTCTCTCCCTTTTGCATCTTGGGAAACTGAGGCCCAGAGGAAGAAGAGGACTCCCTCAAAGTCACAGCAAAGGCTTGAGGAGCTCCAAGTCGGCTCGGAGGACTTAAAGGGGCGTAAGGCCCTTGGACCCAAGCCTGTGCCTGGGGGTCCCCTCCAGTACCAGTTCCACTCCAGCCATCTCACCCTTTCCCGAGAAATGGCCTCAGAAAGCTGCCAGGTAGTCGGACCCTCGGCCCCGTGTGGCTGCCGAGCACGGTGTGGGCATTTGTCCCCAGGTCAGATGCTGACCTCTACCCCCAGCCTCGGAGACGGAGGTCAGAGCTGGGGTTGCTCCTGTCGGGCATGTGCACCTTCACTCCCCAGGACAGCCCTGCCACGGGTTTTGTGATCGCTTTTAGAGACGGGCAGTTGGGCCCAAAGTAGAGAAATGACTTGCCTAGGAGGGCAGAGCCCCACACAAGCCCTAACTTCAAACCCATCATCGGTCCATCTGTCCGACCCCACTGGTAGAGGAAGCCAGTGGCCTCAGTCCCCCGCCCCCTCCCATGTCCAGAGGCCTCCTGAGAGGGAGTCAGAGGCCCAGGGTGGGGCTCCAGGTCTGGCCCGACTTTGGCCTGGAAGCCTGGACTCCCGCTGGAGAGGTGTCCAGGGCTGACGTGGCTGAGGTGACCTCGGCCTCCCCCCGCCCTCCTCGGAGGATGCTCCCAGCCCTGCAGTGGCCCGCCGCTCCCTCCAGCAGGCCTGCAGAGGACGGGCACCCTCACCTCCTCATGTGGCTGGGCGTGCACGGAGCAGGGTCTGCAGGCCGGGCTGCAGAGGGCCACCCGGGGTGGAGGGCGTCCGTGGGTATCCTCCAACTGAACTTTCTGTGAAGGCCCCCACCCTTCTCTTTCTCCCTCCCCGGTGTGGTGGGACGGCAGCACCTAGTCCAGCTGCTGCTGTGGCGGGGTGCTTCCTCTTTGCCTGGCTAGCTCTGCGGTGGCCCTGGGCCCTCTGGCCACCGACGGCATGCCTCCACGACTTCCTCTGGGCCAGGCCTCCACATCCCACACCTGCGGCAGCCTTTGCTGTTTTAGAAGCTTTATCTGCCAGAGGGGGCTTTGAGGGCGAGTGGGACCCTTATCTCCCCACCAGGGGCCTGTCCTACAGTTGGGGCTTTGTACTCTGACATTGTGATTTTTTTTTACCCTTGTTTTTCCCCCCAGGGAGGGAAGATTTGCTGAATCATCCAGGGGAGGTGGTTGGAGGGGGCCGTGGGGTGAGGCAGCTGGAGGGCAGTGATAAGTCTGAGGCTGGGCTGAGGGGCGCGGGGCGCCGGGCAGGGAGGAAACCCCGAGCTGCGACGGTTTCCAGCTAAGATTGTTAGCTTCTGCAGAGCTGCCCTGGGGGCGCTCACTCAGCTCAGGGGCTGAACCTTCCTCCCAGAGGAGGGCCGGCCACAGGTGGGCATCCTTGAGCCGGCAGGGACTGGCTGGCTGGGACCGTGAGAGCCGACAGCAAGCCGTGGTGAATGTGACTGGGCACCGGGAGTCCCAGGATGGCTCCTGTGACCCCTCCAGGTCACCCTCGCTCGACACTTGGGCCTCTGTGGCCCCAACAGGGCACTGGCTGGCGCCAAAGCCCCCAGCAGGTTGGAAATGGAGCTGGGAGCAGATGGAGACCTTATATTTCCCCAGGGCCTTTGCACCTGCCATTCCTTGGCTTGGGGCAACCCTCTCCACTTTTTTTTTTTTTTTTTGCGGTACGCGGGCCTCTCACTGTTGTGGCCTCTCCCGCTGCGGAGCACAGGCTCCGGACGCGCAGGCTCAGCGGCCATGGCTCACGGGCCCAGCCGCTCAGCGGCATGTGGGATCTTCCCGGACCGGGGCACGAACCCATGTCCCCTGCATCAGCAGGTAGACTCTCAACCACTGCGCCACCAGGGAAGCCCCAACCCTCTCCACTTTTGACAGATCAAATTCTTTTCATCATGGGACTTCCCTGGCAGTCCAGTGGTTAAGACTCCTTGCTCCCAGTGCAGGGGGCAGGGGTTCGACCTCTGGCTGGGAAACTAAGATCCCACATGCCCTGTGGCCTAAAAAAAAAAAAAATTCTTTTCATCTTTCAGATGTCTGCTTCCTCCAGGAAGACTTCCCTGACCCAGGGTTGGGCTTGGTGACCTCTCAGCCTCCTAGAGTCCCCTAGATGTCCCCTTTTTGGGTCTTGCTTCATCAGGGCCCAGCCCTGAGTGGATGCCCAGGTTGTTGTACAGAACCTTGAGGTTATCTCCTCGGAAACACTGAGAGGAGTTGCCTTCTGTTGGGACTAAAATCCTGGGGCCTGCAAGGTGGGAAGGAATCCCCAGAGTGGATGGGCTGGCCCCTGGGCTGCTCTCTGCTGCAGAGTGGACCCCCCTGGCAGGGGGAGGTGGGCCCCACCTGGGCCCTGGATGCCACAGCCTCTGCCTCCTCGGCCCTCACTCTCCCTGCAGGCTGGCCTGGCCTCTAGGAGCGGGTCTCCCAGCCTCTGCTAGAGTTGGTGATCTAGTGGAGACTGATGTCCCATCAGCTTTGCAGGGCAGGGCGTGGGCCACATACAGAGACAGGGTCGTGCTGGGTGCAGTGGGAGGCCCAGGGCAGAGGCTGGGCTGGACGAGCTGAAGGCTTCCCCAGAACGCTCTCTGCCCCCCTGATTTCTGATTCCCCCCGGAGTCCAGTGGGCAACCGCAGCCCCGGGGAAGAGGGGTGATTGACGCCCCTGAGTCAGTGGCCACATCCCCTGCTGCTCCCAAAAGGGGCTTCTGGGGCAGGAAGAGCTGGCCGCGGTTGTCGCTTCTCTCCCTTCCTGCTGCCCGACTGAGCCCAGAGATAAGTCCTCGCTGGGCTGAGGGAGGCTCGGGGGGTGCAGTTCTTCCCCAGAAATCATGTCAGGGTTCCTCACGTGGAGGAAAGAGCCTGAGGACCACGATAACCCCTTTATTTTTAAGAGATCCGAGAGGAAGTCCCAAGTCACCCTTTGCAGAAATAGCTCTGAACGTCAGCCTGGCCCCAGCTGTCAGCAGGGACAGCCCACGAGTGTGGCCTGGGTCAGTTCATCACACGGTGGCCGGGAGGGTGCTGGACCCGGGGATCCAGCCCGGGGCCTGTGCTCCAAGGTCAGAGCCACTGGCTAAGATGATAACAACAGCCACGTTTCTTTGTGCGTAATGTGGACAAAAGGCAGAGGCTCAGAGTCAAGGTGTTACCAGGCGCGAGCAGCAGAGGTCTAAGCTGCAGAAAGGTGTCAGTCGCCCCTTTTCTATCTTCCCGAATTTCAAACCGTGCTGCATGTCTGGACGCTGGCCTGAAGCCACGTGTGCTGCGGCCCATGAATGTGCTAGCTCCAGTGTCTGTCTCCGACAGTTGTCACCTGCGCCCTCCATTCCCTTGTTCAAGAGTCCACGAGGGGAAGGGGGGAAGGGATAAATTAGGAGTATGGGATTAACAGATACACATTGCTATGGATAAAATAGATAAACCACGCAGACTTACCGCATCGCCCAGGGAACTACGTTCAACATCTTGCAATAACCTATAAAGGAAAAGAATCTGAAAAATCCTATGTTTTTACAGCCGAATCACTTTGCTGTACATCTTTGCGGCTCGTAGATGTGGAGACCGGGTTTTAACTTACTTTTCTTTCATAAAATACTTTGTTTTCCTAAAAAAAAAAAAATTGTGTATACCTGAAACTAACACAATATTGTAAATCAACTATGCTTCAATAAAAGAGAGAGAGAGAAAGAGAGAGGAGATCTTAAAAGTTCTCGTCACAAGAAAAAAAATTTTTTACTCTGTGTGGTGACGGACGTTAATTTGACTTATTGGGGCGAGCAGTTCACCATATGTACAAACATCGAATCATTAGGGGCTACACGTACAACGTACAGAATGTTATATGTCAACTCGATCTCAATATTAATTAATCCATTAATTAAAATGCAAAAGACTGCAGAAAAAAAAAAAAGAAAGAAAAGTCGACGAAAGGACATCTTGAGACCTGGAGGGTGAGGACCAAATCTTGAGATTTCTGAAGACCACGGGTTTCATTGTACAGATGAGAGAAACCGAAGACTAGAAGGAAGTGCCCGAAAGACTCCCGGCCAGGCAGGGGCCACAGCGACATCCCAGCCTCCCGACACCCCGTCTGGGATCTCTCCTTCCCCACCTCTCACAAGGCCGGCTCCAGGGTGAGGCTGCCCCAGTACCATGCGCTGCGATCCCCACGCCGACACCCTGCGCCCGTTCCTCCTGGCTTCATCTGTTTTTCCTCTGTGTCCCCGCTCGGTGCCGTGAGCACGGGCACTGTGAGCTTCTCCCACTGCCCTCTCCTCGGCCACTTAGAAAGGAGCCTCGCTCACGGCAGGTGCTCGGTAGATAGGAGCTGATGAATGAACGCTTTCCGACCCATTAGGGCAGGCTTTGCGCCTCTGGAAGGTCCTGGACCCGGGCTGTCATATGGGACTCTGGGGGACTCGGCTGTCGGCTCTGCAGACAGTGGCAGGCCTGGCCCTATGCCTGTGCCCCAGGATGGGCAGAGGCGTGGTGCTCCTGGGCTGGAAGGCCCAGCATTCCTGGCTCACCAGGGACACTTGCCCTCTCTCCTTCTCTCCCTCTTAAAGTAAGCAAATCACCTTTCTTCCCCCGGGCCCCCGACACCCCCACATTCTTATCATAGAAATCATGGAAAAGTCAGGAAAAGTCTAGAAAAGGGAATTGTAAAAATCCACCGTGATGCTGCCCCCCAGATAGCCCTGCAGACCTGGGGATCTGCCCCTCCCTCGGATGGCCATCGCCGAGGGCGGGGGCCTGGGGGCATGGGGCCAGCGCCATGTCTGCAGCGGCTGCCCCTGCAGAGCACAGGCTCTCTGTGCGGGAGCTCCAGCCCCGGGGCGCGGGGGCAGGGTCCCAGGCCTCAGCCTCTCACCCCTCCTCCTTCTGTCTTCCCGCTCCTGGCCTCCTCGTCTACACTCACTCCGAGACTCAGTTTCCTCATTCGTAAGGCAGGGATGACCACGACCCGACTCCCTGAGGGGCTGGTCCCTAATGTGAACGGAGACTGACTTTCACCCCGAGACCACAGGGGCTGCGAGAGGAAAGGCTGGAGTGGGAAAGAATGGTGGAGAGGTACCCTCCTATTCCCTTGTGCCTTTCGGGGCATGGAACTTTCCAGAAAAGGGGACTTTTTCTTTAAGCCTTGCTGAGGAGCAGGGCCGCATCAGGCCCGTTCTGTGGCCTGGAAGGCCGTGCCCAGGGAGACATGGAGGCTCCCACCCGCGCCTCTGTGGTACTGATTCCCAGCTGCCTCTGCCCGTGCGGCCGGGATGCCAAGGCCCCGCCAGGAACCTCAGAGGCCTCGTTTCCCTGGCTCTTGTCATTTGGGCGAAGTGGTTGGAAGGCTCCCTCCCTCTCTTTCTCTCTCATTCTCTCTCTCTGCTTCTCCCTTTCTCCCGCCCTCTGGCCCACCAGGCCCCTGATAACACTTGGAAAGTCCTATCGGCTTGGGAGCGCCCTCCCGCCGAAGCCCGCTGGCCTGCTCCGCGCTGACGGTTGGCAGGCGGTACCGTCTGATAAACTTATCAGGCCAAACCTGGGCACGGGCCGCTCAGCACGAGCCTCTGTCTCAGATTTCCCTCCTCCTGCCTTCCTGCAGCCCCCCGGCCCCCGTCATTGGAACCCCAGGCCCTGCCCAATCCCAGCCGGACCCCAGGGAGGTGGGAGGGGACAGCCCTCCACAGAGACCAGGAGGAAGAGCTGGGGGTCCGGTGTCTGGCCCGCTGCTCCCAAGCCAGGGGCTCCACCTTAGGGGTCCCACCCCACCTGCCACGAAGGAGCCAGGGGCCCTGATGGGCTTACACATCCTTCTCAGAATTACTGGGGACCTCCTAGGTGCTGGGTCCTAAGCTGAGTGCTAGGACTGGCCGCAGTGTCTGCCGGGAGATGGCTCTCGGGTTTGGGGGTTGGGTTCAAGAGAGCCAGCCCTGATGAAGGAGAAAGGACACCGACCCGAGGAGCTGTGGAGGGCCAGCAGCTTGGAGGGAGGAGTGGGGAGGCAAACCTCAAAGCAGGGAAATAATATTTGAGCCGAAGCAGTCTTTTTGTAACGCCAGTGATAATGTTATCATGCGTGCCCATGACGGAAAAACACAGCATACACGCTGAGAAGGAAGAAGAAAATACACAGCCCCCTCTGTGCAGCCCTTGTTGATACGCTTCTCTTTATCCTTGCAACCTTCCTTCTGTGTGTGTAATTAACAAAATGGAATCGTATGGTGTATACTGATTTTAAACCACTTTTTCACTTAAGATATCATGAACAGCTTCCTATGTTGATGCATTTATTCTGCAAAATCTATTTTCTGTTCAATTTTTTTTTTTAGTAAAAGTACACACACACACACACACACAAATCCAAGTCTCTTTTATAGATAGCATCGAGGGTGAAATCAACCCTCTTTCCCAGCCCCCAGAAGCAACGGCTATCAATGGTTTGATGGACCTTCTTCGGGTTTGGTTCTCTAAGCATCTGCAAATGTACGTTGTGCTGTTTTTACAGAACCAGCACGCAATCGTGAAGCAAACGTTTCTCACTCCACACCAGCACCCAGGCTCCTTCTGGGTCAGTCCTTATAAAGCACACTGGATCCAGGGACTTCCCTGGTGGCACAGTGGTTAAGAATCCGCCTGCCAATGTAGGGGACACGGGTTCGAGGCCCGGTCTGCGAAGATCCCACATGCCGCGGAGCAACTAAGCCCGTGTGCCACAACTACTGAGCCTGCGTGCTGCAGCTACTGAAGCCCACGCGCCTGGAGCCCGTGTTCTGCAACAAGAGAAGCCACTGCAGTGAGAAGCCCACGCACCTCAACAAAGAGTAGCCCCTGCTCGCTGCGACTAGAGAAAGCCTGAGCACAGCAACGAAGACCCAATGCAGGCAAAAAAATAAATAAATAAAGCACACCAGCTCCTTTCAATGGCTGCTTGGATGACCATTGCCTGGGTGCACCATCGGTCACTTAGCCAATCTCCTCTCCTGGGAGGTTAGGACGGTTGCAATTTGTTTTTTCCATTTTCAACAGGCTTCAGAAGATGATCTTGTAGCTAATCTGTGGCCCATTCATGACTACTTTTCTTTCACACAAATTCCTAAGAGTGGAACGGAGGGTCAGTGGGGTGAACAAGTGTTGAAAAATCTATGCACTTGTGGGACTTCCCTGGTGGTCCAGGGGTTAAGACTCCTTGCTTCCAATGCAGGGGGCGCGGGTTCAATCCCTGGTCGGGGAACTAAGATCGCGCACGCTTCGCGGCCAAGAACAAAGAAAAGAAAAATCTATGCAGTTGAGCTGCGTTTCAAGGGTTCAGGGGAGGGGAGAGGGGATTTTAGAGGAGGGAACACCGTGGGCAAAGGGTGGGAAATGGCATCGGGAATTCCCTAAAGGTCTTTGGGGGAATAACAGGAAAGACTTGGCTTCCTGTCCAGAATCCCAGGGAAGTGGGATGGTGCGGCTGCGACGGTCTCCTGTGCATCCTCCCTCCATCCCGGGGGGCTCGCCTCTCTGACCTACCTCAGCAGGGAGCCAGGAGGAGCTCAGGGCAGCTGGTGCCGCTATCATCCCCAATATACTGACTCAGAACCTGACTTGGAACCGCTTCCAGTCCCCAGTGCTCCCGCTGGGCTCCCCAGACCACACCATGTGTCCACCATGGGTTGTCTTTCTGAAGCTCAGCTTCCTTGTCTCCTGGGTTCCTCCCTTGGCCCAAAACAATCAATGGCTCGGGTGCCTTGGGAAGATTCTTCTGGGTCCTGGGAAGATTCTTCTGGGTCTTGGGTCTCTCCTGCTGCCCCTGGCCCGTGCCAGGCTCTGCCCCAAGGTGTGTGGCCCTCCCAGCTTTGGATGCTCCTGGCCGGCCCAGCTTCTTCATCATTCTCTGGTCGTGTCTCTTCTATCCCCTGTCCTCCACCCTCACCCTTTTATTCATCCTGCTCCTCCCCTACGGAGTAGCCTGTGCCAGCCTCAGGGGGAGCCCATCCAGGGCTGGGAAGGTTAGGTCATGGCCAGGGGCTGGACTCGATTCTGCAGGTGATGGACGGAGGCACACTTGGTGAACTTTCAGAACAAGTCCTATTCTTCTAGATGATCCAGAACCCTACATCCTTCCACTCCCCCCACTGCCCCAGCGCCCAGGCTCTGCCACCTCCATTCCCGCATCCATCCACGCCTTCCGGGCCAGTGCAGTCAGCTCTGGGCGGTCACGCTTGGGGACAGGCTGGGGTCAGCTCAGCCACCCGTGTGAACTCCTGGGCTGACCCTGGGAGGTGCCTTTCCATCCTTACCAGTGATTTCCTTGGAGGGCTGCCGGGAACCTCCCAGAATGTCCCTCAGGGGCTGGCAGGGCCCGGAGATGTTGCCTGAAGCTGACACCGCTGGCGGGACATTTCATCGGAAAATGAATTCCGGTGTTGGTTTCTGCGCCTTAAGGTGACTGCTTTGTTTTAATATTAAAATTCTGGTTTTGTTACTTCCCGTGGAGAATGTCGATCCTACGGGTTGAGTCTCTGGCGCCACCCTGAAGCCTCACTGGCTCCGCCCACGCCCTCCCAGCCTCAGCAGCGGCAGCCCCTCATCTCCCCGTGCAGCCTCAGGGGCCGCCACTGGCTCCGCGGTCTGTGTGAGTAGAGCCCCCTGGAGTTGTGCAGTCAACCCCACAGTTCTGGTGGAGAGGCCCCTAGGCTGGGTGGTCAGGAAACCTGGATTCTGTGTGACGTCGCTGCCGACCGCCCATGTGACTGGGGCCACCGCTGCCCCCTCCCTGGGCCCGTGCCCTCGTGCAGCAAAGGGAAGCCACGGGCAGTCCTCACGGGGCTGGATGGGGCCTCCCGGTTCACACGCTGTGACTCTGATGCTGGGAATCTCAGACGGGGGGTGGGGAGTGGAAGCGGAGCGAAGGCTGAGGACGGCTGACTGCACTCCCTCCACTCACAGACAGCAGCTGGGGGCCCCGCCGCACCCACTGAGTTGGGCCCCCGACCCCAGCATGATGAGCGCAGCCCTCGCATCCCGCAGGAGACGGGACTTTGACGGGACCTCTGCTCCCACTGGCGGGAACGTTGCCAGTGGCTTGTGGCTGGTGCCAACCTGCAGGCCTTCTCCAGGGCCGCAGCTCTGCGTGCGCAGGGCAGCCCATCCTTCCTGTGACCGCCCTGCGGTTCCTGCAGCTGGCTGAGGGGTGGGCGTGGGGAAGGGACAGCAGCCCGGCTCTCCCCCTCCACGCGGTGCCGATTCTCCCCGGGGAAGCAGGTTTCGCCGCCCCCCCCATACCTGCCCACCCACTGGCCCCCTTTCTCTGCAATGTGTGTACAAATGGGGGTGCAGACCCCCTGCTCTGAGGCTGCAGGGCCCTCCCACCGTTGTGGGCACTCAGTGGAGGGGTCGACACACTAAATCCCCAGCTCCCGACCTCAGCAGGTGAAGAAAGACACACTGTCCAGCTGCTCTTCCTTGACCCGCCCTGCTGCAGAAGTTAGCAAACAAGGAACATGCAAAGTAGCTCCTCTGTGCGTGTGTGTGTGTGTGTGCGCGCGCGCGCGTGTGTGTGTGTGTGTGTGTGTGTCCGTCCGTCCTCTGGGAAGTTCAGGCGCACTCCGGGTTCAGAAGCCCGGGTGAGCCTGGCCCTGCTGTGTGGCTTTGGGCAAGTCCCTTCCCCTCTCTGGGCTACACGGTCCTCATGGGCAAGAGGAGGAGGGGGGAGCAGGTGTTCTCCAAGGCTCTGGTGGCTCTGGTGGGTTGGCTGCCAGAGGCTGTCTTCCTTTGACCTCAAGAGTGAGGCTTGCAGGACAGGATCTGAAAGCCTGCTGAGGAGACCAGACCACCCTCGTATGCAAATCCCGAACCTCCACCCCATCCTCTGCACACCTGACAGGTCTGTGTAGGGGAATTCTTGCTAAAGTAAACAGGAAGAGCCTTTGCAATGAACTACCCATGGGGTCCTGCCCAGCCAAACCCAGAGCCTGGGAGTCAAGGGATTTACCGTTCCTTAAGGAGCCTCAGAATCCTCTAGATTCACAGCGGAAGAGAGGAAACATCTGCAGGTGTCATTGGGAGGAAGGGTAGACAGAGACTCAAAGAAGAAGACTTGGATCAGATATCCTGATCCCAGCTCTGCACTTGCTTGCTGGGTGACCTTGGGCAAGACGGCCAACCTCCCTGAGCCTCAGTTGCCTGCTCTGTAAAATGGGGTAATGACAGCTCCTTTGCAGAGGGCTACGTGGGTTAGAGACAACGTATGGAAACCCTGAGCCCAGCTTGTTACCCGGAAGGGACTCATTCAGAAGTGTTCATTGTGGTGGGCCAGGGACGGGCGTAGTGCTGAAAGCTAGAGCCCAGAGGGAATTCCTTCTAGCAGAGCGGAAACTTACCCACAGATAACCGCCAGTCCAGGTTCGGTGGGTCCTGAGCTGTAAGCAAAGAGCCCGAAGAGCTCCGTTTAGAAGCAAGAGAAGACTTCTGGCTGGAATGACCAAGGGAGACTTCCTGGAGGAGGTGGCATTTGAGCAGGCCTGTAGGACGGGCAGGATTTCAAGAGGGCACATTCATGGCCTACCAACACTAATCCTGTGTTAGGCCCTCCTCACTGCTGTATACTCGTGGCCTCAGGGGATCCTCCCAGCAGCCCACAGGAAAGGATTGCTACGTTTACCATTTTACAGGGGAGGGGGCTCAGCCTGGAGTCACCCAGCTAGTGAGGAACAGCACCAGGCTTAACTTAATCACACCTGCAAAGTCCCTTCTGCCTTATAACATTCACAGGTTCCAGGGGTGAGGACGTGGATATCACCTTCGGGGGCCATTATTCTGCCTACCATGGTGATTCCATTAAGGACCTTGAGATGGGAAGGTTACCCTGGATGACCCAGGTGGGCCTGATGTGATCACCAGGGTCCTTGCAAGAGGGGGGCAGGAAGGTCAAAAGCAGAGGAAGTAGGTGGGCTGGTGGGAGGTCCAGGTGACGCACTTTGAAGATGGAGGAAGGGGCCACAAGCTGAGGGATGCAGGCGGCCTCTAAAAGCTGGGGAAGATGAGGAAACAGAACCTCCCCTGGGGCCTCCAGAGGGAACCAGCCCTGACTTTTAGCCCCGTGAGACTCATTTTGGATTTCTGACCTCCACAACTGTAAAAGAATACGTGTGTGTGTGTGTGTGTGTGTGTGTGTGTGTGTGTGTGTGTGTGTGTTTAATGTTCTGGCTGTGCCCCTTGGCCTGTGGGATCCTAGTGCCCCGACCAGGGATCAAACCCACGCCCCTTGCGTTGGAAGCACGGAGTCTGAGTAAGTGGACCCCAGGGAAGTCCCCCTTCGTGTTGTTTGAAGCCACCGAGTTTGCGGTGACCTGTTAGAGCAGCCACAGGAAGCTGCTGCAGCCCCAGCTGCACCCACCTTGCCCTCGCCTGGGGTCTCGTCATGCGGGTCTCTCACGCCTCTGTTTCAGCACTTTATCAGTTTGGTCCCCCGATGTGTCTGCGAGCGACTCCGGAGCTTTCTATGCTGTTCAAGCCTTCCCACCATCCCTCCCCAGAGCCTCCGGCACTAGCTTGCACCCGGTATGCGTTTAAAAAATGGTGGCGATATGTAAGTAAATCTGTGTCTTTTATTTACAGCTGTTGAGAGCAACAGGCTTTTGACAGCAGTAACTGCTGGTTTCCCCGTGGTCTGACCGCAGAACTAGAACCCCCGTGGCCTGAGCGCCCGTCAGGAGTGGGGAACAGCCAGCACGCTGGCTGAAGCAGAGGGGTTCTAGGTCTCCGACTGGGGCAGGAGACAGCTCTGACCACCCACGGCAGCCAGAAAGGGGCCTGCTGAAAACCGAGCTGACCAGATCCCCGTGAGCAGCAGGCAGGGGGAGGATTTCTCTGTGGGTCCCAGCTCTGGTCTGTTCTTGGCATCGCAGTGCACCTGGGGCTACTCTGGCCTCCTGGGCTCTGCCCCGGGGGGAAGGCACCGAGCCCTTAGACCTGTAGACAACATCAGCTCAGAAAAGATCCAGCTGCCACACTTTGCAGCAGGAGAATTGTTGGTCCAGAGAGGGAAAGTGACTTGCCCGAGGTCACACAGCAATTTCGTGAATCTCAAAACAAGCTTGACGAGTCCGGTCCAGTGCTGCCTCCAGGAGACTGGGGATCTGGGTGTGTGAGGCTGGCCTCCCTCCAGGTGACACGATCTTGGGGCAGGCCGGTCAGGAGCTGGGAGCGGGGACAGCCTCACTTGAGGTTGTGCTGGCTCTCGCGGTGCCGCCGCAGGTCCACTTTACGCTGGAAGCCTTTGGTGCACAGCTCACAGCTGAAGGGCTTGAAGCCCGTGTGCTTCCGGCTGTGAGTGATGAGGTTGGAGCTCTGGCTGAAAGCCTTCCCACACACCTGGCACTTGTGTGGCTTCTCACCTGCGGGGCGGCAAGGACAGGGTCAGGGCCGTTTGGACCAGACCTGCTGCCCCAATGCCCTGCAGTTGTTCTCTGGAATTTTATTATGTTTTATTGCACGTTCACTTTAGAAAATAATTAGAAAAGGGAGACAAGAAAAATACAACTCTGACCACCCAACCCCTCGGCCAATTGTACCCCAGTTTTAAGGCAGGGACTGGGTCCACCTTGTTTATCAATGAAGCCCAGCACCTGGTACAGGACCCTGCACAAAAGAGGCACTGGCTAACAGCTGAGGAATGAATGAATGGGGAATGAATGAATGAATGAATGGAGGGATGAATGAATGGTTGGAAGAATGAGTGAATGGATGACCGAATGGGGAAAGAATGAATGGGGAAATGGATAAATGAATGGCTGGAAGGACGAACGAAAAAGTGACCAAATGGGGGAACAAATGAATGGATGGAGGAATGAATGACTGAATGACAGAGTGGGGAATGAAGGAATGGAGGAATGAAGGAATGGAGGAATGAATGAGGATGAATGAATGGTTGGAGGGATGATGAATGAGTGACCAAACGAGGAATGGGTGAATGAGTGGGGGACCAAAAGGGTGAGTAGCAGCATGACTGAATGAATGACCAAATGGGAAATGAATGAATGTGGGAATGAAGGAATGAATGGCTGGAGGAATGAGCGAATGAAGGAATGATGAACGAAGGAGAAATTCACCTGCTGGTCTCACTTCTACACACAGATTATCAGTGTCGACATTTTGCGATTTCCTTCCAGTACTTTTTCTACGCAGTAAGTAACACAGCGTACCCCGCCCTCCTGTTGGAGCGGGGTGGCCTCCCCTGTGTAACCTGACACCCCCATCCCTCCCCACCCGGGGCCTAAAGCCCGCACCTTTTAACAGTGAAAGGTTGGGTGCCCGCAGGCTCTGTCTGGGCCCTGGGGTGGGGGGCTTGGTGGGGGCGGGGTGGGGGGAGGGTCGGCGGACCCAGGCCGGGGAGGAGCTCTGCTGGGGCAGAGCGCGGGCCGCGGCCTCACCGGTGTGGATGTAGGTGTGCTTCTTCATGTCCGACTTCTGGTGGAAGCGTTTGCCGCAGAACTGGCAGGGGTAGGGCCGCGTGTCCGAGTGGATGAGCAGGTGGGTGGACAGGGTGGACGAGCGCTTGAAGGCCTTGCCGCACATCCGGCACTCGAAGCTGCGCCCCTGCCGGAGGAAACGAGGCCCCGGGGGGTCAGGCGCAGGTGGGGCCTCGCGACCCGGGACTGCCAGGCTGGGCGCGGGACTGGACCCGGCCGGGATCCCCTGAGGAACAGGACACTCCATTGGGGTGGCCTCGAGGATGGGGCCTGGAGGAGCAGGAACCAGGGACCCCCATTCCTGCCTCCTAGGAGGGGCCGTGGCCTGGCCCCTGAGTGGCCTCCTATTAGGGGATTTCCCCTTGTGGTTTGTTTAAGCGGCTGAATTATTGGGGCCCAATTCTGGCTTCTGCCTCTTACTCGCCACGTGACCTTTGGCAAGTCATTTAACCTCCCTGGGACTCAGTTTCCCCATCTGTACATTGGATCGTTATGGGTAGTGACCTCAAAGGATCGTTGGGAGGATTGGAGGTCGGGAACTGAGCTGGCAACTGGCACGTGGCACATTCTAACCATCTTTTCCTGCGTTTCCCACCTGAGCTTTTATATCTACCCAGGTGTTAGCAACTCAGGTCAGTGTCAGGTGCTTTCCCTGGAATGGGATTCTGAGGAAGGGATTTCGGCATCAGGTAGGGCTAAGTGGGATGAGATGAACATTTAAGCCTGATTTCAAGATTCTAAGAGTCAAGGGTCTCAGAGGTGAGAAACCTGTCCTGACCACCCAGGAGGTGGGGTCATTCCTCAGCATCCCAGACATCTCGCTGCCCCCGAAATCCCACCTGAGCTCCTAGCCTCTTCCAACTGTACATGAAGCCAGCTTGGTCCATCAGGGACTCAAATGTGTTAAGGGCGGGTGACGGAGACCCAGATCAGGGCGGCAGATAATGAGGGCCCCCCAATCTGTCACCTTCAGGGGCACAGAGAGAGACCCACCGATGCCCCCTAGGCTTCCTGGGGCGAGCACAGAGCAGGGGTGGGAAGTGAGGGTGCTGTGCTCAGCCAGCTGCCCACCTGGGAGTGGACGTGCGTGTGCTGCTCCAGGCTCACTGCATGGCCGAAGGTTTTGCCGCAGACGTTGCAGGCGAAGGGCCGGGTCCCACTGTGGGAGCGGCGGACGTGCACCTCGAGCCCATGTGGGGTGGAGAACACCTGCAGGAGGGGCAGAGCATGAGGCCCCGGGGGTGCAGAGAGGGAGAGGGCCAGGGTCCCACCTCTGCACCCAGCTAAGCCACAGGTGGGTGTACAGGAAAAGGAACACTGGATTGCCGATTCTGCTGCCATGTGCTGTGTGTCCTGGGAAGGTCCCTTTCCCTCTCTGCGGCTGGCTTTCCTGTCTATAGAATGGAGTCTGGGAGGGGGGATCTGGAAGGCCCCTCCTGGCCCTATCTGGAGGCTGAATGGCGGTTAAAAAGTGGGAGTTGGGCAGAGCCAGGTTTGAATGCTGGTTGTGATATCTACTTGCTGCGTGCCATTGGGCAAGTGACTCAACGTCTCTGAACCTTAGCCCTCCGTCCACCTCCCGGGGCTCACGCATGTCAAGTGCTTAGCACAGGGATGAGCACATGGTCAGGGCTCAATGAACGGTGATGAGGGCGAATGTTGTGAGTCCTTGATCCCACCAGAGGACCCAAGAGTCACATCACAGGGGGCACCCAGCTCTGAGCACTCGCAGCTGCCAGGGTGCTGGAGAGGCGATGCAAGCAGGACCCGAGAGCCCACCCGCATCCCGGCCACCCACCTTGCTGCACTTGATGCAGTGGTATGCGTCCAAGCCCGGAGAGTAGTGGAGGCTAAAGTCCAAGGGCGGCTCAGTGCTGGGCACCAGAGGGCTGCCGTACAGGCTGACGGAGCGCTCCAGGAAGGCAGACTGCATGGTGGAGGGGGCCTGCTGGTAGCTGTGCCCGTAGGATGAAGCCAGGGCATCCCAGGAGAATCTGGGCTTGTAGAACGAGGGTGAGTCGGAGGATGGCGAGCCCTCATCCTGGGGTCGGGACGTCACAGCAGGCCCCTCTGTGGAGAGTGGGACACATACCTAGTGGTGACATTCAAAGCAGGGCACCCCCTCCCCGCCACCCTCCACTGTGACCTCATGCTGAGGCTTTGGTGTGTAGCCCCGATTATTTACTGGGGGGGGTCTGGGTCCTCACTGTGGCTCCTTGACTTTTCAGTCCAGAAATGTGCCCCAAGCCCTGCAGAGTGCCCACTTCACCCACTACGTGGGCCTGTCCAGCTGCTTCCTCTGCCCCACCACACAGAAGTTCTCATGTGGGAATGAACTCCCCGTCCTGGAGGGATTCAAGCAGAAGCCTGAGAGCCTGGACTGTCGATCCTCCCTGACTCCACAACTCCGAGGGGCCCCACTTCCACAGGCCCATCCATCCTGCATTCCCCTTGCACCCGCTGGGGAGTGGCGGGGGTCCCCTGCTGGGTACCTGGGGCGGAGGCCATCCTGGTCATCAAGCTCTGGTCCAGCTCCAGCTCCGGCTCCCGTTTGAGGTCAGTCCAGTCCAGGCACTGGTTTGGGAACAGGGTGCTGAGGACAGGGTTGGTGCTCAGGACCTGGTCCCTGGCCACTGTGGGGAGACAAGACCGTCAGACTTCAGCTCTGGGAAGTCCGGAGGGACTGGGGGAAGGAGGGGCACCAGAGAGAGACCACTGCTGCCGCCCCTGGTTCTTCCCAGGATGGTGGGAGCAGCGTGGAGGCCAGGAGGAGACCCCTGCCCTCCCCCTCCCCTCCCCCTCCCCTCCCCCTGCCCTCCCCCTCCCCTCCCCCTCCCTCCCCTCCCCCTCCCCCTTCTCTCCCCCCTCCCCTCCCCTCCCCTTCTCTCCCCCCTCCCCTCCCCTCCCCTCCCCCTCCTCTCCCCTCCCCCTCCCCTCCCCTCCCCTCCCCCTCCTCTCCCCTCCCCCTCCCCCCTCCCCCCCACCGAGGAGAGCTCTCGGACCAGTCTCCATCTTTCTGAGCACCCACCCTCAGCCCTAGATCAGCCTTCTGATTACGAGTCACACGTCAGCTGCTGAGGACAGTGCCAATCAGGATGCTCTCATCACCCCCATGGGGTGAGAAGAGATAGGTGCATTTATTCATTCATTCAACCCACATTTACTGAACTCCTCCTGTTTCCAGACTTGGAAGAGCGGCTACTTCCGGTGGGATGCTGCTGCACCCCCATCACATGGGCAGGGAGTCCTGGTGGGTACAGCAGAAGGCCAGCCCGGGCTATGACTCACCAGGACCAAGGGCAGGAGGCCAGAGGAGCCCATCCTCCTGGGCACGAGGCTGGTGGTAGGTGTGAGCCTTCTTACTCTTCACCAGGAAGGAGCGTGGCATCGTCACCGGGTGCCCCACACCTATAGGGGGAGAAGACGAGAAAGTTTAGGAAGGACGAGAGGACGATACTCCTCTATATTTTAGGACCTCCTCCTAAAATCAAAATCCACTGTCCTGGTTTGAATACTGTCCCCCAAAGTTCACATCCACCCAGAATCTGTGAATGTGACCTTATTTGAAAATAGGGTCTTTGCAGATGTAATCAAGTTAAGGTGATGTCACGCTAGGTGCAGAGAAACCCTAAATCCAATGTGACAAGTGTCTTTATAAGAAGAAGGAAACTTGGACACACAGACACAGACACGTGCAGGAAGAAGGGCCACGTGGAGATGGGGGCAGAGATTTGGAGGGATGCGGCTTCAAGACAAGGATTGCTGGCAAACCAGAAGCTAGGAGACAAGCCTGAAACACATGCTCCCTCAGAAACTCCAGAGGAGCTGACTTTGCCGACACCTTGATTTGGGATTTCTAGACTCCAGAACCCTGAATGAATACATTCCTGTTGTGTCAAGCCACCCAGTTTATGTTTTTTTTTTACAGCAGCTACAAAGCCTAGTGTCCCTCACTCCTCTCTTGCTGGAAAACCAATACAGCCACTTCTAGAAAACCCCAGGTCAGCCTGCCCCTGCTGCATGCCCTGAGTTACCCTGGGAGCCGAGAAGGAAGGGCAGGGGTACCTCCATTTGTGAAACACTCTGCACCCTGCACCCAGAAAACTGCATCTGCATCCCGGTGGGGTCTGCATTCAGAGGCCGTGGAAAGTTGTGGTCTGAGCACAGGTTTTGGAGTCAGATGCTCACGGGTTAGAATCCCAGCTCACCCGCTGTGCAATTTGGGGCAGACGCTTAACCTCTCTGGGCCTATTACCTTTTCTGTAAGATGGTAATCCAGGTTGATGGTGCTGGTGAGTGCCTAGTACGTGCTCAGCGCCTATCAGGGAGGAACCTGGCAGGTGGGCTGCAACGAGGGGGGCCACCTCAATCGCAAATCCACGTTATCGTGCAAGTTGGGTGCTGACGTAGCCAGGGCGGGGCTGCACCTTGTCCACAGCTCCGGCCCGGAATCTGGCCCCCAGAGAGGGAGGGGCTTTTCCTCTCTCCTCGGGGGTGGAGGAAGTGGTTGAGCTTCTATGTGGAGCTCGAGGCCTGAGAGGACCCCACTGGAGGCCTGAGGTCATTTTGTGCACCGGGAGGAAGAGGCCAAGGTCCACCAACTCTAGGGACTGAGCACAGGGCAGCCCAGCCCAGGCCCATCACTGAACCCACGGGTCAGCGGGTCGGGGAGTGCAGAGCTGGACCAGCCTGACTACCCGGTACTCTTGGCTTCTGGTGCAGAGCCCTCTGGGGCAGCGAGCATCTCCTGCCCGCTGCCCCAACCCCCCAAGATGTTTCACATCCCTGCGCCCAGCCAGGAGGCTCTCCTGAGGGCTCCCAGGAGACAGAGCATCTCCTGGTGGTCCTCTGTCCCCGCCACCCCCCACGCCACTCCCCAGGCAGAAGCTCAGAGGAAATACCCAGCCGATGCCGGTGCTGATGGCAGCTCAGCTGGGCCCATTCCCCCGGCCTCAGAGGAGGAACCCCTCCACTCCTGGGCCAGCCCAGGCACCAGGCAAGGCTGCAGGCGTGATAGGGCCAAGCGCGGGGAAACAGATCGCGGGAAAAAGCTCTGAACAACAGCGAGGGCCTGGTTGATAAGGCCGTGGCCAAGAAGCCGGCTGGGAGCAGGCAGATTAGAAAGGGAGCTTGGAGCTCTGCCTTGGGAGAGGCCCTGGGAGCCACCCCTTCCCCAAGGGGATGACCCAGAGCAGGCAGAAGAGGTACCCACACCCGTGCCCAGACCTGCCCGCCCCTCTGGGGGCAGCAGGAGTTTGGGCCATGCCACTCTGCCAGGGGCCATCCCAGGCCCAGCCTTCCTGAATGGAGGCCTCAGTGTCCGGATCTGCTAAATGGCGATCTCAGACCAACTTCCTGGGACTGCTGGGGAGAGAAGGGAACTTTATTTATTACAAACAATTGTGTAGAGGGCCCAGTGCGGTGCCTGGGCTGCTGGGGGGATGGAGGTGCTCAGCCCACAGAGGAGAGGCTTCGGGAGGGCAGGCACTCCTTGGGTCCTGTCTGGTCTGGTGGCATCCCCAGCGCCTGACCCAAAGCCGGCACGCTCTATGGATGGGGTCAAGCCCTGACCAGGAGCCGGGACACGCTCCAGGCCCCTCCCCCTGGGCCCTGAAATGAGGGCGTGGGACCTGATGGCCTCTGGGGTCCGGTCCAGCTGTCAGATTTTGACCACATGAGGCTCAGCCAGCCTGCTGTCCTCCCCAGGCTTGTGGGGCAGCTCTTATCTCCCAGGGACAGTGTTCTTCCTCATGCCTCCCCCTCTCCCCCCGCCCGGGGCTCCACACACTGCCCCTTCCTGCCCCCTTCTAACTCTTGGCTTCAGGAGCCCCCTGAAGAGGCCAGAGCCTGGGCAGAGCGAGAGGAGACCCTCACGTTCTGGGGGAGGGCCGTGGGGCTGGGTTCCCCTCGCCTTTTATTCTGGGGGGACCTCCGTAGCCATGATTTTTTAAAAACATAGTATTTTATTAGTCAATCAACTAGAACCAAAAGTAGGCTTTAAGCCGCTGAGCTAGAACACCAGGAAATACTTCCTGCAGCCTGGATCTGCAGAGCCTCAGCTCTGATAATCCTGGCTTGTGAGCTGTGTGGCTATTACCCCACTTTACAGAGGAGGAACTGAGGCTTAGAGACCGGCTCACAATCCCAGGGCAGAGTGAGGCGGAGCTGGACTTGGTCATCTGCCTCCCAGGCCTCCGTGCTCTTGGCTGTCAGACCACGGGGTGGGCTCTTGTTCGGGGCGGTGGCAACTGAGCTGACAAGCTAAGGAGGAAACCAGGACAGCGCGTGAAGCTCCCCAGCGTGTACTGCGTCACTGAATCTGACACCCACCGGGGCAAGGGAAACAGTGATTGTCTTCCCGGGTCACGGGGGGAACCTGAGGCTGAGAGAGGCAAGTGGCTTGTCCAGGGCCTCACAGCAGAGCCAGACCCAGAGCCCCTGCTTGCTAGGACTTGACTCCTGGCCCCAAGCTCTGCCCATCTGCACCTGTGGTCCTTTCAACACCGGATGAAGACAGCCTGCCTGGAGAAGGGAGGAGAAGTCTCATTGGTGGGGCGAGATGGGGGACAAATCAAATTCCCCTGATCTTTGGACTCTTCCAGGATCCAGCAGGCCCCATCTCGGCTCGTGAGGAGTTTGGGGTGGAGAGGCAGGCGAGAGAACAGGCTTCTTTTAGGAAGCTTCAGTGATCCCTTTGGCTCAGAACCCAAGGAGACCCTAGAGGTCAGCTCATTGGAACCTGGCATGACAACACAATGGCTCTCTGGGGTTCAGAAGCACGTACACAGGGGAGCAAGGGGGTCCCAGGAAGGTGATTCTCAGGGCCCACTCTAGTGATCCCCCCGGGGCCCCCAATCTCTTCCCCTTCCCTCCCTAGAACATTCTCTCCGCTCAGCCTGGCAAAGTGACAGTGGCGAAGCCATGAAGCTCACCGAAGCCATCAAGCCAAATGCACCCAGAGAACTTCCTTTTGACCCCTGTGAGCTGAGTTAAAAAAAAAAAAAAAAAAAGGAACCAATCACCTATACTGTAGTTAATTAACAACCACACGGTTTGATTCACACTAACCTGTCCTGAGAAAGAGCTACGAGCAGAGATTGTGTAAGAAGCCCAAGATTTCTTCATAACAGAGGCCTTGATGGTATCGGGCCTCCGGAAAGAGCCTCGCTGTTAATATCTCTTCAAAAACCCCCAATCCCAATAGAGGGTTCCCCAACCCTGAGTCAGAATCTCGGCCAGTACTTCTGAAGAGGGGCAGCCCCGCACCCTGACTTCCAGACGGAGCCAGAGCAGCAGGCCTGTGATTTCCGTGCAACGAGGCGCCTCCCGTGGGGCTGAATCGGATTCTGTGACCTTGAGCCTAACCACGTCAGCCGTCAACCTGGGGCTTGGTTTTCCTATCTCTCAGAAGGGACGGTTGGACTAAGAGATTTCTAAACTTCCCTTTTACGCTAAAATCCCATGCTGGGGTTCGTTGACTTTTAGCATGGGACCGACCTACCTTGACTAAGAAACTCATCACTCGGGTTCCCTTTTTGGGAGGATTGAGTAAGATACTCCGTTGTTTCTCAGAGTCTGCTACAGAGGACGCTT
This sequence comes from Tursiops truncatus, assembly GCF_011762595.2. Taxonomy (NCBI): domain Eukaryota; kingdom Metazoa; phylum Chordata; class Mammalia; order Artiodactyla; family Delphinidae; genus Tursiops; species Tursiops truncatus. The sequence goes on along the minus strand of NC_047039.1, from coordinate 111,889,450 downwards.
TGGACTTCCTTTATGCTTAAAGATGCGACTCAAGGGGAAACATAAACAAACAAACAAAAAATCACCCTTTCCATGTAGGAGTCAGGGGACGTGAGCCCAGGTCCTTTTTGGGGCCCCAGCAGAGCGTAGTCATTACTTTTATTCAAAATTTGGAAGGAGTTCTCAAATGTTTCTTCCTAAGTTCAGAGGATGCAATGTCAAAAAGAGGTGAATCCACCTCTGGGTATATAAAAGTATCGAAAGCAGGGACTTGAACAGATATTTGTACACCCAGGTTCATAGCAGTGTTATTCACAATAGCCAAAAGGTGGAAACAACCGATGTGTCCATTAACGGATGAGTGCATAAACAAAATATAGTATAGACATCACAATGGAATATTATTCAGTCTTCAAAAGGAAAGTGATCCTGACACATGCTACAACATGGGTGAACAATGAGGTCATTATGCCACTTGAAATTAAGCCAGACACCAAAGGATGTATACTGTAGGATTCTACCTATGTGAGTTACCTAGAGTAGTCCAATTCAGAGACAGAAAGTAGGATGGTGGGGGCCAGGGGCTGGGGGGATGGGAGGACTGGGGAGTTATTGCTTACTGGGGACAGAGTTTCAGTTTTTTGCAAAATGAAAGAAGTTCTATAAGTGGATGGTGGTGACGGTAGCACGGCAATGTGAATGTGCTTAATGCCACTGAACTGGCCACTTAAAAAATGATTAAAATGGTCCGTTTCATGTTATATGTATTTTACCTCAATAAAAACAAAAAGGAGTGTACAAAACATTTCCTGAGCATCTCTGAATTAGAGCTAAAGCAGTTCCCATTGGTTTGAATTCCTGGAAACAAAGGAACAAAAACCACCCTCTAGACTGAGGAAGGGTGAAGTTTTCTGTTGTTTCTGAAAAGGGTTGAGAGGTTGTGTCACAGTGAAGTATCACATGTGATCATGTTAGTTTTCCCGGGGCGGGGGTGGGGGTGGGGATATGGCCCCAAAGGCTTCGGGAGCCCTTGTACTCTCCGGTAGGACACCACCACCCAGTCTCCTGAAAGCCTTGAGAAAATGCTCTGCACTGGTTTTGAGTGACTCCATCAATCAAACCTAACCCAAGTATAACTCCCTGGTGGTCCCCAAGAACTTTCTGCTGGGAAACGGACATACCAACTCACAAACCTTTTTTTTTTTTTGGCCGAGTGGCTCGCAGGATCTTAGCTCCCTGACCAGGGATCGAACCCGTGCCCCCTGCAATGGAAGCACATAGCCCTAACCACTGGATCACCAGGGAATTCCCTCCGATCCCCAAATCTGAGTTGGAAGAAACCTCACACACCTTCTTATCCAAAGAATCCCTTCTGCACCACCTCTGAGGACAAGAAACTTGCCCCTTCTCTAAGACTGGAGTCTTGTACCCGTTGCCCACTAAGCAATGTGCAGAGGAGTGAGCCCGTGTGGGCAGGTGCAGCTCAGCTGGCTCCCACCAGATCCACGTCCAGAGACCGAAAATTACTTTGCACCTCCCACCATAGTATCTCATGAAAGCTGCGGACTTTCTTCCCAGCAAAACGTACACAGGCACATACCCACGGTGATTCAGTGGACTGCCCCCCTTAACAAGCCCTACGTTAGAGCAAGCACCTCTCCCCAGACGCCCAGACTCTAACTTGGCTTTTTCTTCAAAATTAGGTAGAAGCGGCTGAGGCACCACCTCCCCATCTCTTGTTCCTGGAGGCTGGGTGGGACGGTGCTGTGGAGATGTCAGTCCCCTGCTCCCCTTAGGAGGCTCTGCATGTGAAATGCCTCCCTCTCAAAGTGCCCCAGGAACTTTGGGGAAGGTCGCCTGGGATTGTGGGTGCTGAAGCTAAGACTTCCTTCAGAGTCCTCAATCCCACTCTCTTATTTCACAGCCAAAGAAAGGCTCAGAGTGCCCTGGGGACAGGGCCAGTCTGTCTCCGAAGATGGACACCAACTCGGGCACTTCCACCTGTGTCTTGCCTCGCCTGCCCAGGTCCCTGGGAGAGCTGGGGTGTGGGTATGACATCGTGCAGGTAGGTGATCTCCGTCAGCCTGAAATCAAACCTTCAAAGGGCGTTCATGGGACCTCCCTGGCGGTCCAGTGGTTAAGACTCCGCGCTTCCACTGCAGGGGGCACGGGTTCCATCCCTGGTCAGGGAACTAAGATCCCGCATGCCATACGGCCAAAAAACAAAAGCAAAAATAACAACAACAACGGGTATACATACATAATTGGCGGAAGGTAATTCCTCCACAGGTACACGGGGGGCTCGCAGCATCTCAGAGGAGACAGTCTCCTTGCCACCTCTTCTCTGGGTTCAAGGACTAAAAGCCACCTCTCATAACAGAGATTTTCCAGCCCACCTTAGTCTTCCTAGGACTGCCAAAGGGACTAGGTAAACTGCTTGGAAAGGATCTAAGTCGGATATGCAAATTTCAAAAGAAGAGGCAGGGGCGTTCTACTCACTCACCTGTCCGGAGCTCCTTGTCCGCGGTGGGAGCTTGCTGCTCCCTATGGGGACGGTGCCACCCGGTCAATTTGTGACTCTCTGCTCAAGTAGATACTTCTCCTTTCCCCCCCCTTCTCTCCGTGTGTGTGTGTGTGTGTGTGTGTGTGTGTGTGCGCGCGCGTGTGTGTTTCCTCTTCTGTTTCCCTACCTGATTTTCAATCTGATTATTTGTGTCAAAATCTGGCGGTGAAGGAACAGCCAATAGAGAGCGCGCCAGAGCTCTGGGCTGTATTTGCTTATCAAAGCTTTCCAGGAGCCAAGACTCTCCATTCTCTTCTCTAACCCGCCACTCCTGGAGCAGCACGCACTCTCCGGAAATTTTTAATAACATGTGTATTTAAAAAGTAATGGCTAAATTATTAAATTTTAAAAACTGAAGTTAAAATAAAACATTTACTTATAAACCTGATTTTGTGTAGAGAACTCATAAGTTAGTCTCTTTCTTCCTTCCTCCCTTCCTTCTTTTTCTTTCTTTCTTTCTTCTTTCTTTCTTTCTTTCTTCTCTCTTCTCTCTTCTTTCTTCTTTCTTTCTTCTTTCTTTCTTCTTTGTTTCTTTCTTTCTTTCTTCTTTCTTTCTTTCTTCTTTCTTTCTTTCTTTCTTTCTCTTTCTTTCTTTCGTTCTTTCTTTCTTTCTTTCTTTCTTCTTTCTTTCCCTCTTTCCTCTCTCCCTCCCTCCTTCCTTTCTCCCTTTCCTTCTTCTCCTTCCTTCCCTCCCTCACTCCAGGAGCCCAGCACTCAGCATCCCCAGCCTGGAGCACTCCCCTACAAAGCCCTTGGCTTGTGCTGCTGCAAACTGCTTTTAGAGGGGCCCCTCTTGTCCTTGCAGAGGTCGCCGTTGAGAAAAAAGTCAAATCCACGCTTCCCCAGACTAGACGCTAGAGCGAGTGGGGAGCAGCAGGTGTGATATTGAACGTGGGTGATTCCCGCATGTGCGGGACCCTCAGCCGCTCAGGCCCACGGGCAGGCTGCTCTCGGGTCCCAAGGCCCGCGTGTGCTGCCATCTGGTGGCCGCTGTGGAGTACTGGGAGGGCCGGGCGATGGGGGCTGCCTCCAGGTGTCCGTCACCAGCGGGAAGGCTGGGATGGCCAGTCTCGGACATTTCAGCCCACTGGGCACAGAAGCCACCTCCTTCTTCCTCCTCTGCCCCTCAAGCCTCCCCCAGCTTACGGGATGGCTGATTTATTTCAGGAGGTTTTGCATATGAGAACTCACAAAATAGAGCAGTGTTAGGCTGATTTGCATATGCACTGCCAGCCCAGAGCTGGAGAGATTATGTTTCCCTCCTAAAGAAAACGAGTTTGGCAACAGGAAGCCCCGACATAACTGAAGTCCAAGGTCCGACATGGAGAGAAAGGCGGGGTTTCGGGCAGGGTCTCACTGCTGCTGGGCCAGGCCATCGAGGGAGCGCCAGCCTGTGGGTCACCCTGGTCTGTGCGGTGCTGGTACTCTCTGGACCACAGGCCAAACACAGGAGACGACTGGTCTCTCTTCTTGGTGGACAGAGAGATTAGTGGAAACTCCTGGAATATTCTTTGGATGCCGCAGTTTGCCCATAGTCAACTGGAACTCTTTGTCATTATGCAAAGAGTTCAAGGACGTTCAGAAAAGTAAAAAAATAATTAGAAAAATGATTATAGTAGAAATAAAAATAAAAATTAATTCAAGGACTTGTCCCTTAATTCACTTTGGTATACACACATGTCCGCAGTTTGCTATTGTCAACCAGCAGGTCTTTTTTTCTTTTCACGGAATGTTATTTTGTTTCAGGACCTCCTAAATTCTCTTGTGGCTTTCATTAACATGTTTAATGATTTCACGGCTTTTCATGGCTTACCTTACCAATCACCTTCTCCATTCAGGGCATTTAGTTTGTGAGGTATTTTCTAGTGTAAGGCTGCTGTATCCGGCATGTACAGTTCAGCTGTTGTTCTAAGATGTAGTCCCACTTAGGGTCCTTCTCTTCCCCCTTGAGTAACCAACTCAGGGACTCTTTTCCTAGACCAGGATCCCAGCCTGCAAGTAAAGGCAGGCCTTCCCTGGAGCCACCTGGGAGCCCCTCTATGGGAGAGCACTGGCCAGGCCCCATGACCACATCAGTTGAAGCCAGGAGGCCCCAGGCAGCCTCTCATAGGCTCTTGCAGACTGAGACCTCCCAGCCTCTGGATCCCTTCCAGGGCTGCCTGCAGAGCCAACACCACTCCTCTTGGTAGGCAGTCCTGGAAATTAAATGCCTTCATTTAGACTCTTCCAAGGGCTAGGTCACATCAGCATCCTTGTGCCCATTCATTCGAGTTCTGTTGGTACCTTTCACGTGCCAGGTCCCTCCTTCTTCCCCCTTCCCTCCTCCCAGCTCGGGCTGCCAGAACAAGACACCACATACTGGGTGACTTAAACAGCATTTATTTCTCACGGAGGCTGGGAAGTCCAAGGTCAAGTTGCCAGCAGATTGAGTCTCCGGTGAGGACAAGCTTCCAGGCTTGTAGACAGCCGCCATCTTGCTGAGGCCTCACATGGCAGAGAGAGGACAAGCTCTGGTTTCTCTTCCTCTTCTTAAGAGGACACTAATCCCCTCATGGGGGGTCCCAACCTCATGACCTCATCTAAACCTATCTCCCATCCAAAGGCCCCACCTCCAAATACCATCACATTCATTCATCAACATATGAATTTTGGGGAGACACAGACATTTGGTCCATTACATTCCCTTAGCTAATACATGTTTACTGAGTACCTACTAGGTACCAGATGCTAGGGTTTCAAACAAGAACCAGACAGGAGCCCTAGTGAGCTTCTTCTTTGTCTAGCAGGTGGGACAGAATACCCAGACATTTACAATTTGGGCTAATAAGTGCTGTGATGTGAACGTGGTTTGCATGTAAACAAGGAGCTTGGGGCATTGGGAAATGGACCCAGACTTGGAGAGTTAGTGAAGGAAGTGGCATCTAAGTTGACGCCAGGCTGAGTTGGTTGGGAGAAGGAAAGTAGGGAAGGATGTGCAAAGGGCTGGAGGCCAGGACCTTCAGGGAAGTGACAGCAGCCAAGTTCAGTCTGAGTGGAGGGTGGCAACTGAAGGAAGGGGAGGGAAGGATAGGACACTCGAGAGATGAGCCTAGAGAGGAAAGAAGGAGCACGATCAGGAAGATTCCTGCCTGGCTTAGAACCTTTAATGAGGGGCTTCCTTGGTGGTGCAGTGGTTGGGAGTCCGCCTGCCGATGCAGGGGACACGGGTTCGTGCCCCGGTCCGGGAAGATCCCACATGCCGCGGAGCGGCTAGGCCCGTGAGCCATGGCCGCCGAGCCTGCGCGTCCAGAGCCTGTGCTCCGCAACGGGAGAGGCCGCAACAGTGAGAGGCCCGCGTACCGCAAAAAAAAAAAAAAAAACCTTTAAGGAGTTCCCTTTGCCCACAGGACAGAAATCTCAGCTTCAGAGATTAGCGCTCAGTGTTTTCATGGTGTCAGAACTCTTTCAAATGACAGAACTTTTTCAGATGCAACTTGCAGAAACCCGATTTAAACTTGTTTAAGAACAACAAGGGACTTCCCTGGTGGTCCAGTGGTTAAGAATCCGCCTTCCAGTGCAGGGGACGATTCCTGGGCAGGGAATTAAGATCCCACATGCCACGGGGCAATTAAGCCCACATGCCGCAACTACTGAGCCTGCGTGCTCTGGAGCCCGTGGGCCACAACTAGAGAGAAGCCCGCGTGCCGCAATGAAGAGCCCGTGCACCTCGATGAAAGATCCCGCATGCCACAACTAAGACCCAATGCAGCCAAAAAATAATAAATAAATAAATATTTAAAAAGAAAATGGTTCCCTGTGGTCAGGGGCCACACAGTTGTCAAAAAAAAAAAAAAAAAAAGAACAAAACAATTACTTCATGTCACTGAAAAGAGTCTACTTCAGGTATGGCTGGATCCAGATGCTCACATGACATTGCCTGGATCTCATTCATTCCAGCCTCAGGACATTTGCATTCGTTGTCCCCTCTGCTGGATGGCCCAACCCCAGACCTTTCCATGGCTGACCCCTTGTCATCCAGGTCTCAGCTGAAATGTCACCGCTGTAGTGAGACCTCCTTTGCCATTAACTAAAGCCTGACTTTCCCACCCCAGACACTTTCTGTTTCATCAGCCTTGCTCTTCTTAGCATTCATAATTAACTGAAAATATCTTGTGGATTTATTTCCTCTTTATTTATTTATTTTTGGGGCCTCACTGCCCACAAGGAATGTGGGCACTACAAGAGCAGGGGGTCTCATTTCCCTGGCTCACAGCTGAATCTCAGTGTATGGTAGATACTGATGATGTAGTTACAGAATGAATGGATAAATCAATCAATCAATGCATAAATATCTCACTTTCCATCTCTCAGCTTTGCTTTATCCTGCGGCTGAGATCCTCAGCATTACCAGTTTGAGTCTATAAGCTTAGAAACTCCAGTGGAAAGAAAGCTGCTCTCTCAATAGTTTCAGTTAGAGGCCAGGGAGTGACTCTGATTGGCTCATTTCTGCACCATTCACTGTAGTGGGGAGAGGGATATGGGCCTCTCATTGGCCCGGGCTGGCCGACCTGCTAAAACCACGGGAGAGTGGAAAAAGGGTTTGGGCAAGGACACAGAATAAAGCCAGAAAAGTGTTTAGGGGTGTAGCTGCCACCTTCTAACCATCTTCTCATTGTCACCTGAATATGCTGTGTCCTTCCTGCTGGTGACTGTCGATTAAAAAAAAAAGCACAGCCTGAAAGCTGAGAATTATATTTTATTTGGGGCATTACTGAGGACTTAAGCCCAGGAGACAGCCTCGCAGGTAGCTCTGAGGGACTGTTCTAAAGAGGTAAGGGAGGAGCCAGGATATATAGGAGTTTTTGCAAAAACGAAACAAAACAAAACAAAAAAGCAGGTAGTCGAACATCAAAAGATTATTGCTAATTAAAGAAAAACCGGGGAACTTCCCTGGCGATCCAGTGGTTAAGACTCCGCGCTTCCACTGCAGAAGGTGTGGGTTTGCCCCTGGTCGGGGAAATAAGATCCCTCATGCCGCACAGCACAGCCAAAACACCCAGGCACCTCAAGTTAATGAATTTAGGGCTTTTCTATGAATGGGAAAATGCAACAGTCTGGGCTTAATGAAATTATTCCTTTGATATGCATCTTAACTATCTAGGGTCAGTATCCTGTTTTTCTCCATCCTGAATCCCCTGGGGTGCACCGTTGTGTGTGGTTGCAGTGGCTGAGGGCTTGGTGGCCACAACATCCTTTGTTTACTGATATGGCAGGTGAGTTCTTTATCCACCAGACCAAATTCCAACTCCTGCCTTTGCCCTTCCTGTTCCCCCTGCCTGGAATGTCCTTTTTCTTCAGTCTACTCCTCCAGGAAGCCTTCCAGACTTCCCACAATCTCTGGGTCACCTGTAGTATAAAGGATTTGGCCCACCACGACAACCCTTGGATTCTTGTCTCTGTCCATTGTCATGGGCACTCAGCTGCTTCTTAATAAGACCAGCAGCTATCTGAGGGGAAGGATCCTGTGGAATCCTGTCTCAGCAGACGACAGGCACTGACTGACCCCAGTAAGGCTGGCCTGTGCTGTGCTGGGTGTGCTGCAGGGTTCAGCCTCTGGTCCCAGCATTAGCTGGCGTCGGCTCTGTGACCTTGGGTACATTTATGGCCTTGGCTTAGAATGGCCACAGAATGCAGCAAGCGGGAGCTGAGCTGAGCCCACCCGTCCTGGGGACGAGAGGATGGACCAGGTGGTCTTTGCCCTGGGGGTGAGGGCTCCGAGATGCTGCCCAAGGGTGACCCTCCTACCACCACCACCAATCCTCCTCTGCCTCCTGGCGCCGGAAAGGCACCCATCGCGGTCCTGCTGCGACTCAGTCATTCAGGGAGACTGGGGAGCTCTGTCCAAGCCCAGGAGCTGCAGGCAGCTGAGGTGGAGGGAGCCCCGCCCTGCCTGCCCCTCGCGGACGGCACTCCGTGCGGGCCGACCCCACCTCCCAGGCGCCCGGGCTCCGCGGGAGGCAGCAATTCGCCACACGGTGGCGCTCCTGCCTACTTTTCCTTTAGCAAAAACCAGCCCGAAAACTCTATCCATCTATCTATCTATCTATCTATCCACCCATCCATCATCCATCTATCTAATTACTGCTTAAATTACAAGAATGAAATATGATCAGAGTAGAAAGAAGAAAATAAAATATGCACCTCTATCCTGACGTGTATCCTTTTAATTTCCCTCCCTCTCTCCCTGCCCCTTGCCCCCTCCCTTTCTCTCCCTCTCCTTCCCCTCCCCCTGTCTCCAGTCTCCCTCTCCCCACACATACATATGTGTGTATAATGTTTTCGATTCAAACAAATCTTTATTGGCCCTTTGCTCTTGGGTACCACACAGGCATTATCTCCCTCGGTCTGTGAGCTCAACCCTCCCATCCTCCTGCCTCCAGGAGTCTCGAGATGGGGACGGGCAGCTTCCTGGTGGAAGACCACGGCGTGAGGTTCTGGGGTGCCTTCACTTCACAAGATGGTTGGTTCGCCTAGAGGAGCACGACAGGAAAGAGGGGCTTCGAGAAATCAGGGAAGGCAGGGAAGCAGGGGGTACAAGAGAGGAGCCTTCAAGGGCCAGCGTTCCTGCTTGATGCCTCCCAGCATCCCCGGGAGGGGCATCAGACAGAGCGCTGGGACCCTGTCAAGTAGCTCGTCTGCTCTTTCTACCCCACAGCGACTTCATGAAAGCCTCTGGCAGGAGGCAGCCCTTCATAATGGAGACTGGTGTTTTATTGCCTCCCTTCTAGATGATTCATATATGTTTTGTTTTTTCGTTGTTGTTGCTGTTTTTGCGGTACGTGGGCCTCTCACTGTTGTGGCCTCTCACTGTTGTGGCCTTTCCGGTTGCGGAGCACAGGCTCCGGACGCGCAGGCTCAGCGGCCGTGGCTCACGGGCCCAGCCGCTCCGCGGCATGTGGGATCTTCCCGGACCGGGGCACGAACCCGCATCCCCTGCATCGGCAGGCGGACTCTCAACCACTGCGCCACCAGGGAAGCCCTCATATATGTTTTATAAAACATAAATCCCCGGTGGCAATTAACAGAGCGGATAACGTCGGATTCTCCAGAGTCACTTGGGGGCAATGGGTGCATCGTGCCTGTACTCAGACCTGGGCTTGCTCCTGGCCTTGACACACACCCGCTGCAGACCACAGGCAGACATTAGTCTCCCCGAGCCTCAGACTTGCCGTCTCTAAAACAGGGCTAAGATAAAGCTTCCCTTGGAGCTGTAGGTAGCAAATGAGATAATACATGCAAAACATTTTATAAATGCTAAAATGCTTTAAATGTGTAAGTTATCACATCTCACCAGAAATATTCAGCTGTGGAACTCTGCCCTCTCTTTCATGGGCTAGTCCAGAAGCCTTAGCTGCTGAGGGCAAACAAGCAAACGGGGCGCGTCAGCCTGATTCCTACCAGGTGGGCTGTGCTAATTTACATGGCAGGCTGGTTATTAATGAAACACACGGCATCTGGTTACTGCGCCATAAACTCCCGGTGACTTCCGCGCTTGTGTTCTCTGGATACTCACAGGAAGCCCTCGCGAGGCTGCAGGCACAGAGGAAGGAATGAGAGTCTCGTGAACATTCACCCATGCCAGAGAGGGTGCAGGGCCGTCACAAGCCTCGCCTCTTTTAGTCCCAGGTAGCATTTTGTCACTTGGAAGTATTGACCAGATGATGGGAAACCAAGCACCACCCCCCAGGTGCAGCTGGTACCATAGCCAAGTCCACACAGTGATAAGTGGGGGCATCTGCCTGACCAACCAGGGCAAGGACCCCACCTCCTATTCCCCAGGGTTTCTCCAGCACCATGCCTGGCACATTCCAGGATCAGTGAGCTTGTGACGCATGGATGCTAGTTTGTATTCTTCCCAACAAGCACTGTGCGTGTGTGTGTGTGTGTGGGGGGTGGTCCACTAGCCAGCCTGAGGAGGGTGAAAATCCCCAGTGGGTCCTCACCTCCTCGGTCAAGCCCCATCAGGTAGCCCCAGGGAGCGGTGGCCTTGGTGCCTGCGTAGTTTCAGCCATCAGAGGAGTTTTCTGTGGCTGTTGAGCGGGGAGAGGCCCTCTCTCCCCCGATATCCTACGTGGGTCAGGGGGCTTTGGGCCTGGGGCATGGCTTCAGTCTCCAGACCGAGGAAGCAAAGCCTCAAAGGAACCCATAAAGAAGTGAGAGCCGAGGAAAGACATTCAGGACGACATACACCTCTCTGCAGAGAACTCGAAATACAAACCCATCTGGGAAAGAGCAGTCTATCTCAAGGCTGATCAGCATTAGAAGTGACCTGCAGGGGGCGCTGCCTTCCAGCTTCTAGGATTTGCACTCAATTTACATTTATTTTGCCTGTACCTTCAGAGGTTTTCAAATTACCATTTTATCACTGTCCCCTGAAGGGTGAGCATTTTTCTCTTCCGGTTGTTTCTTATCTACCCAAGAGTATGTAGGGAGGTCTCCTTCTCTGAAGAAAAGAATGTAGAAGCTGGGGAGAGGGTGAGGACATAGCAGTCTTGTGACTACAGGTGGTACATCCTTGAAAGGTGGTCTGTCCACGCATTTCTGTAAGATGAGTGGTTTGCAGTTTAAAAGGACACGTGTCATAAGCTCATTTGGAAAGCAGGAAAGAATCCTTTACAAATCACCCCACCCAGATCCAGCCATTCCTCTCCTGGGTGTGCACCTGAAGCATCGAAGTGGGGACTCAAAGAGATACCCGTATGCCCGTCTTCCCAGCAGCGGTATTCACAACAGCCAAGCGGGGGAGGCTACCCAGGGTCTATCGACAAATGAATAAGTAAACAAAATAGAGTATATCTGTGCAATGGAATATTCAGCCTTAAAAAGGAAGCGAATTCTGACACGTGCTACAACACAGATGAACCTTGAAGACATTCTGTTAAGTACAATAAGCCAATCACAGAAAGATAAATACTTTATTCCACTTACACGAGGTATCTGGAGAAGTCAAGATCACAGAGACAGAAAGTAGAATAGTGGCTGCTAGAAGCTGTGGGTGAGGGATGAGTTATTTAATAGGTACGGCGTTTCTGTTTCGCCAGATGAAAACGTCCTGGAGATGGATGGGGGTGATGGCTGCACAGCAATGGGAATGTGCTTAATGCCCCCGAACCATACACTTAAACATGGTTAAGATGGCAAATGTCATGTGATGCGCAGTTTACCAAAGTTAAAAACAAACGTCTGCCCAATCCTTCATTTTCACAGACACAGAGAGTGAGAGTGAAGCCCGGAGTATCTCACTATCTTGTGATGAGGATCTCAGATTTCCCTTCGCTGCGCAGTCCAATTATTATTTTCCGATCTTCACGTATTTTTGCAAGTTTTTATTATGAAAAATTTCCAAAAAGAAAGCAAGTGAAACACATCTAATGAACACCTATATATCCCTCACTGTTATTCAACAAGTTATCATTTGCCAACTGTGCTTTACGTCTCTATATGCATATATATGTACATATAAATGTGTTTCGTGTTGATAAAACATTTTGAAGATGTATTGCAGACATCATGACACTTCACCCATAAATACTTGAGCATGTATCTCCTAAAAACAGATATTCTTATATCATCATGTAACTGTCATTATCACACCTAAGAAAACTGTCAATAATTTCCTAGTATCATTGCATATTCATTTCAGACTCACTTTTTTTTTTTTTTTTGCAATCTCCCCCATTTTCTCGTAGAGTGGCTCTTTCAGAATCAGGATCGCGCCAAGTTTCAAGCATTGCGTTTGCCTGTTTCTTTAGCCTCCTTTTTGATAGAACAGCGCCCCCTACCCCTTTCTTTTGACATTGATCCCTCCCCCCCCCCAACCCCCACCCCCTCAAAAGAGCTCAGGCCAGCCTGGTAGAAGAGTCTGCTTTCCGGATTTGTCTGATTGTTTCCTTGAGGTGCCGTCTAACCTGTTCCTCCATCCCATGTATACTGGACGTTAGGGCCAAGGCTTGATGCTGTTCAGCTGAGATGTCTTAGGCAAGGATATTTCTCAGGTGATGCTGTGTGTGCCGCAGCATTGGCGGTACCTAATGTCAGGTTGTCCCACCTTAGTGATGCTAAGTTTGGTCACTGGGTTAAAGAGGTGACGGCCAGCTCTCTCCATCATAAAGGTGAGGTGAGAAGCAGTCTGTAGAGTAGGACTTTGTCGTCATGCAAGCATCCTGTTCCCCACAGCTTCTCCTAATGGGTTCAGCTTCCACCGCTGAATCAACTGTTTCATTGATGGTTGCAAAATGGTGATCCTTCTAATTCTTCCACTCCTTCCACATTTATTAACTGTTTTGTTTTTTTTCTGTAAAGATGAGCTTTCCCTCATTAACTGTGGATGAGCCAGAGTTCTTCCAAATATCAGGGTGTAAATGATTCATCTTTTCTTTTTAATTGCTGATTTCCATAATAAGGTGTTGGCATAATTGGATTTTTAAAATTTTCTCTCTCCTTTTCCCCCCTTAATTCTGAGTATCACTATGAACTCATGGATTTGTATTTTTTCAGTGATTTACATTACATTCCAAAGATTCCTTTTTATGGTCAGTGTATTAGCTTCTGAGGGCTGCTTTAGCAAACGACCACAACTGGGTGGCTTATGCAGCAGAAGTGTATTCTCTCTCAGTTCTGGAGGCCGGAAGTCTGAAATCAATTACATCTCTTGTTCTGTGAACTGTTCATGTCTTTTGCCCTCTTTTTCTAGGAAATAAGTGAGTTAAAAAAAAGACGTTAAGGAATTCTCTCTATATTAGGAGGCTTATTTGTGAAATAAGTTGCAAATATTTTGTCTCAGTTTATTTGTTTTGTCTTTGCTTGTTTTCTTCTTGCCTTACAAAAGGAGTTTTGTTTTGTTTTGTTTTTTACTTTGTTTTGGAGGTCGTCTGATTCATCAGCCATTTCTTCTTTTGCTTCTGACTTTTCAGCCATTTTCGGAAAGGTTTTCTTCACTTTTTTTTTTTAACGTTTCTATCGGAGTATAATTGCTTTACAATGGTGTGTTAGTTTCTGCTTTATAACAAAGTGAATCAGTTATACATATACATATGTTCCCATATCTCTTCTCTCTTGCGTCTCCCTCCCTCCCACCCTCCCTATCCCACCCTCCCTCCCACCCTCCCTATCCCACCCCTCTAGGTGGTCACAGAGCACCGAGCTGATCTCCCTGTGCTATGCGGCTGCTTCCCACTAGCTGTCTATTTTACATTTGGTAGCATATCTATATCCATCAGTCTTCGTTATTTTTTTCAGCTCGGGACCCTCCATGCCTTGCCTTTCTTATCTCCTGTTTCATGTATATCTTAAATCTGACAATTTATCAGCCAATGAGCCTTACGTGGTCTTACGTCCATGCCTTTATTCAAGCTGGGTCTTCCTCCTGAAAAGCCCACCTGCCTCAACACCATTTATCAGACTTCTGATTAAACTGGAAGCAAAGTTCAAACATCATCCCCACCAATAAGTTGCCCTCATCGTTCCAAGTGCAGCCACTTTGCAAAGTGGTTCTGGGCTGGACCTGACTCTGAGTCACACTGCGGTGGGTCCCCCTTCCATCTCATCTGCTGGACTCCATGCACCTTAAAAGCAGGTGTAAGGGATTGACAAGTGTTCTCTCCCCACCCCCAATTCACACCCACCGAGAACCTCAGAATGTGACCTTATTTGGAAATAGGGTCTTTGCAGATGTAATTCAGTTCAGATGAAGTCATACTGAATTGATGTGGGCCCTAAACCCAATGACTGGTGTTCTTTCTTTCTTTGTTTCTTTCTTTGCTGTGTCACGTGGCTTGTGGGATCTTAGTTCCCTGACCAGGGACTGACCCTGGGGCCGTGACAGTGAAACCGCCAAGTCCTAACCACTGAGCCACCAGGGAATTCCCCATGACTGGTGTTCTTATAAAAAGAGAGGACACGCAGTGACACATACAGAGAAGTGTGTTGCCTCTCTGCTGTCACCTCTTTAACCCAGTGACCAAATTTAGGCCATGTGAAAACACACAGGGAGAGAGACGGCCACGCACAGAGGGAAGCAGAGAGTAGAGGGACGCAGTTGCAAGCCAAGAACATCAAAGACGGCTGGCAACCCCCAGAAGGTAGGAGAGGGCACGGGACATTCCCCATCACAGACCCCAGAAGGGACCAGCCCGGCTGACCCTTTGATTGCAGACGTTTGGCGTCCAGAACTTAGAGAGAACGCACTTCTGTGGTTTAAAGCCACGCGGTCTGTGTACTTTGTCACAGCAGCCTGAGGACACTCACGCATCAGGGAACAGTAATGACGATACTCATAGGTGCCCACACTTTGGCATGCGCTCTGATAGGCATTTACATGAGTCTCTCACTGGACCGTCCTAGTGACCCTCTGAGTTGGGTATTTAAGGTTATTGGTGGCATCCCCACGTCCAGGTATAGAAACTGAAGTTTGGTTACTCACCCAGGGCACACTGCCAAGTTGTAGAACCAGGATCCCAACTCAGCCTTACTCCCTCTGTCCTCCCCAGATGCTGGTTCGCGCACTGCACACCTGTGGCCGCCATGCCAACTGTCCTTTATGAGTAAGGGCTGGAAAAGGCATTCTTGAACAAAACCACAGAAACCCAAATTATAAGTCAAAAAAGGAGGAGTTGATTACATCAAAATTAATGTCTCTTTTCCAGCAAAGTACAATATAGTTAATAGGAAGATAACAGGTGGGGGAAGACACTTGAAATATCTATAGTCAGCGAAGGACACATTTCCGTGTGTTGCAATCCTGCAAAGCAACAAGGAAAAGATAGTAACTCCTGAGAGAAAAATGGTCAAAAGATAAGAACTGACCATTTATGGAGGATGAAACCCACAAGACTGACAAGAATATTAAAAAATGCTCCATCTCATTAAGAGAGAGGTAAGTTAAAACAAGAATGGGTCACTATAGCCCTATTATACTTTACAATTAAGAGTGTTGGCAGGGATGTGGGCTTTTTTGTAGACTTCTAGTGAGACTGTAGCCTGGGGCAGCTGTCCTGGAGAACAGTTGGGTGGTGTTTCTTAAAAGTAAGTCTGTGTAAAAATTTTGGAGGTGATGGATATGTTTAGTACCTGGGCTGTGGTGATGGTACCACAGGTGCATGCCATGTCCAAAGTCATCAAGATATAACATTAATCTTTTGTGTATCAATTATACCCCTGTAAAGCTAATTTTTTTTTTCTCTAAAAACAACAGAGTAAGTCCATGCATAGTCTATGATCCACCAGTTTTAGTCCTAGTTACGTATCCCAAAGAAATTCTCAGCTGGACGCGTACGGGAACAAGTAGTGAAGTTTATCACAGTGTTGTTTCTGGTGGCACTATGGGTGTTGCTCCCTGGGAGAGTGGAGAGCAGATCAGGGCAGATCCACATCATTGAATCATCGTCAGCAGTTAGAAGCTATTGGCTGCACATATACAGGGCAAGGAACATGAAGCTTCAAGACATAAAGTTGAGTGGGGAAAAAAGTAAGAAGCAGATCGCCATTTATGACATAATCCATTCAACTAAGTTAAAAATATATGCATATATTTATATACATATGTGTCCATTCGGACACAGTGCTAGACAGCAAGAGGACAATGACAGGACTGGAGAGGCCAGGGCTGCTGAGAGTCTCAGGGGCTACTGCCAGGAGCTTGGAGTCCACCCTCCAGTAAATGTGTGACCCCTGAAAGCAAGGGGCTGCCACACAGAAAGCTGAAGCAAGAGAACAACTCAAATGGATGAGCTTATGACATAGAAAAGGACATATTTTTGACTAGTGGTGTCCTTCCAAAGGCCTTCAAATCTCATTGCATCTGGAAGGTCTTTTGTTTGTGAGGGACAGAAACCCAACTGAAACTAACATCAGCGGAAATAGTTTTTGCCTCATGGAACTCGGAGGACCAGGGTGAAGCTGGCATCAGGGACTCCGGAGTTTGAGGGGGTAGCAACCTACATTTCTCTTTCCATCTCCGTCTCTCTTTGTCTCTGTTTCTCTGTGTCTTTTCCATCTTTTGGCTGGACTCCTCACAGCGTTTGGTGTAGGTGAGGGAGAGGGGGAGGGTCACAGCTTTCTCATCCCAGTTTAGTGACCCCAGAGGAAAGACAACATCTCTTTCAGCATCCATGTATAAAGACTCAGGGAAGCACCCTGATTGGCCCAACTTGGGTCACATGTCCAACTGTACCAAGCCCTTTGGCTGGATGCCCAGGACCTTGGATTGGCTAGACCTGGTCCAGGTGCCTGTGGCCTGAGGGTGATGCTGTGGTTGTCCCCAGGAAGGGGAGGGGGAGCTGCTGCACAGATGAATGCCTCACACACATCAAGTGGGTGCCACCTGCCTCCAAGGGCTCACCGCTTCTGTCTTCTGTCACACTCATACAGGCTGGACATGATGGTTGGAGAAAGCCCAGTCAGGAAGCCCCTGCCATGGGGAGGCTCCAGGGTGGTACGTGGAAGGTAGTGGTCTGATTAACGTCTATTTAGCCAATGACAAAAATCAACTCCAGAAAAGCAGAAAATAGCAAGGCAGCCCCTGGGGAGTGGACGGAGACAGTGGCAGGGCTGCCTCTGCCTTTCTTCCCAGCTTCTTCTCACAGCCCCTGGTGGTCCATATTGAGAGAATTACCATTCTTCTTCCAGACACTGTATAAACAGTAACAGCGTGGTTATGGCCCCCTTGAGGTCCAGGAGCTGATGAGGCTCCTGTATCATTGCTCCCTTCCATGGAGGAGAGCATTCCAGCAGGATGAGATCACGGAGCCCAGGAAGATTGTGGGTGGGGAAGGGGGGTTCCTGGGCTGGAGCTCTGGAGCAGTGCCCATCCCCCGACTCCATCCCTTAACCTAACTCTCCCACTCACTGGTGGTCTCAGAATGTCCCTGAGTTCCTGCCATGGTGCTAACGCAAAGGCAGGAATCTGTTCCTGAACCCAGACCACCCCACCCCTTCTCCCCCAAACTTTCCATCTCTGGGCCCTGAGCCGACTATGTTGGGTAACTACACGGAAGTCAGCACTGGGTGGCCTGACTCCAGGCAGTGGCTGCATGCTGACTGTGAGTGCAGTTAACAAATTAACAAAACTAACCTTTATTGACATAGGTTCTATGCTGGTTACATCTTAACGTCTCATTGAATCCACCCCATTAGGTAGGCATTATTATTACCCCTATGCTGCAGGTGAGGAAACGAAGGCTCACCCAGTCCGCACGAGGGCAGAAACCTGCCTTCACGCTCGTCTGTTTGAATCACGACCTCTTGGCTTCCCCCAGCTGCCTCCATGGTGTGTTAGGCTGGTGGAATTTCCAGGTCAATGCTCACCTCCCCCAGAAGCCAGAATGATTATACAGGATGTGCACGGCTCAGGGTCCCCAGGAGGAGTGTGGGTGCGGGTACGTGGGTAGAGGCCAAAATACAGCCCGGGCTCTGCTCACGTGGGCTATGGGCCCAGAAGGAGTGCCTTTTTTTTTTAATTCTCACAAAGGCAACCCACGGACTAACAGTAGCCGACCCCCCTGGGCCTCTTGGAATTCTGACAGCACCCAACTTGCTAGCGACTCACACAGCAGGCCCCTCAAGCCATATGCCGCCTTGCCTCGTGACCCAACTAGTTCCCATGACCAAACGTGTTATTTCCATAACTCCCCCGGCCCGGCAGGCCCTTGCTTCTTTTAGTTCTTTTCTTTCCAAACTTTAGTTCTTTTCTTCCCAAACGCCTCTCCCATTCCTATTTCCTGAAACCTACCTTTCTTTGAAAACCCGGCGGGATGCTCACTCTTTCAGAAAGCCTTTCAGACACCACAGCTCAACTGCGGCCTCTCTCAGGCTGCTTTGCACCAGTCACAGCGTCTGCTATCCCCCGCCTCTGATAAGGGCCATCACCCTTCAAGCATTCACTCGGCGCGGGTCGCCGTGCTAAATACGCTCCATACTTTTTCTCCCTGAATCCTCACTTCACTCCTGTTCTTAGGCCCATTTCACAGAGGAAGAAACTGAGGCTCAAGGGCCTTCAAGACTTGCCCAGGTTTACACTGCTAGGAAGCAGCGGAGCAGGAACTGAACTGAGGGGTTCTGCTTTTAAAGCTGCCTGCTCTGATCAGGGTGGTTTTCCATAGACGTCGCGACCAGGTCTGAAACGCCAGCAATCTGAGGGTAGAAGCCACCGTGGGTCTCCGTAGGCCCAGAAGTGGGCTTCTGTAAATACTCCGCGAAGGAAAGAAGGCTGCCCTGGTGCAGCTTTTCTCTTTCCGCAGATGAGCTGCCACTCCTCCAAGGCTCCACAGCAGACCCTTCGCCCACAGGGGCCCTACGGGCTCTTCGGGAAACATGAACGCAGCTCTGCGGCCGGGCACACGGAGACCCTGGAAGGGGCACCCGGGTCTGCGAGCGGAGAAGGAACCTCCGGAAGGCGTGAGGGACTCCAACCACACCCAGCCGGGCCAACTTGTTTACGCCTCTTACCCGGCCCGGCCCGGCCCGCCGCCCCGCCCCTCGCTCTCTCGCGTAGCTCCTCCCGCCGCGCCGGCCCTTCTTTTTGCCTCCTTCGCAGTCACAAGACCTCTCAGCGGCTCCCTTTCGGAATCCTTCCGCCCGTCCCCGCCCCCCTACCTTACAAACTCTCCTTGGTTCTTTCTCGACTGGTTAGCATCATCAGTAATGAGCAGAACTTCCCCTTCCTTCCAAAGGTGCTGCCGACCGCGGTCATCTGTCGTCGGGTTCGACGGGGTGGGGGGCGAGACCCCGCTGGGACTCTTTTTCGTGGCGGAGGCTGCAGCGGCCGCGGACATTTCACGACGGGGGGGGAGGTGCTGTACGTCCAAGATGGCGGCGCCCTGTAGGCTGGAGGAGCTGTGAGGTAAACAGCTGAGGGGGAGGAGACGGTGTGTGAGGTTGAGGGTGTCGCCCCCTCCCTTTCATGGGGGCTTCTCAGGGCAGTCCTGGCACCATGGCCTCAGCCTGGGAGGCCCTGTGGGGCTGGGGCAAGGGGCTCTCTTGCCGGAGAAGGGACTCCGGGAAGGGGGGTTCGGAGAGCTTTCCCCTCCCTCTTATTACGCTCTATCTCCGGCGGGGCCCGGCCAGGCTGGCGGGTCTCTGGGGAGGAGAGGCGGCCCCGGCCGGCACGTCGCCCCTCTTCGGCGACGGAGGGGACGGCTGCACCCCCGCACCGCGGAGCCGAGGGCAGGGGTGAGGTGGGCCTGGTCGCCAGCCCCTCGCTGGGTGGGGTGACAGGTTCCCGCGGGGTGCGGAGAGCGGGGGAGAGACCCTCGGCTGGAGGGCGGGGCCGGGCGGTGGGGCTGGCGCCCGGGCTTGTTGAGAGGGGTCAGGGGTTGGGGGGGCGGGGGATGAATGGAGGCTGCCTGTGGGCATCGAGGACCCGCCTGGACTCGGTGTCTCCGCTGAAATTTGCATGACCGAGCGCGTCGCTCCGGGTGTGCTCGTGGGTATTTAATCGACGGTGAAAGACAGTTGCTTTCGAGTCAGCAGAGGTGATTCTTAAGAGACAGCTATTTGCAGAGCCACTCCTAGACGCTCATTCATTCATTTGAGGAACTGGAGGGTGAAGAGCCCGCAGTCAGAGAGCCCTTTGAGAATGAAAGCTGTTTCTTTGTGTTTCCTTTGCAAGAGTTTTGCTTCGGATTTGGGGGTGTGGGGGGAGGCTTTGGAGGGGGCGCGGTCCTCTCGACAACAGCAGCTTGTTTATGGGGCGCTCGCTGTGCAAGTGCTTTGCACTCATCCTCTCCTGTAGCCCTCGAGACAAAGGGGAAAGGCAGCCACTCTTAACGCCTCCATTTCTCAGATGAAGAAACTGAGGCCCCGAGAGATGAGGGTCCGTTGCCCAAGGTCACCCCTCTAGGATTATGTGAGCCAGGACTGGAACTGGGGTCCGACTGCCTCCCAGACTGTGCTCCTGTCTCTATTTGTACACCTATGACTCTCTATTTATCTATTTGATCAAAGCTGGCCCGTCATTCTAAGTAGGTGATTAGAATTAATCAGTTGGCCGAGGTCTGCGCATAAGTGCCTGTGTGTGTGTGTGTGTGTGTGTCTTTAATTTTGAGGAGGGACACCCTTGCTTATATACCTTAGCTTTTGTTGGGGGTGGCAGGGTTGTGCCTGTAAACATGTTAGTCTAAATTACGCCGGAAAGTATTTGATGTTTTCATAAAACTCACGCGTTTACTGCAGAAAGAAGTCGTGCTAAAATCTTTGCTGGGTTTTTTTTATAGAAAGCATGGAAATAGCCCTTCATTTTACATAGCGTAAGCTGTAAAAGTACTAAAATAGTATAATACTCTTCTGAGATTCATCGGTTTATAATTTGGGGATCAACTTGGAGTCGTCTGAATTCACACGTGCCGGCAAAGTGGAGCTGTAAATTTCGAGAAGCGTCATAAAACCAACCCTTGTGGGAGCCCTTGATTTACAGAGCAACCACCTGTGATTCTTAAGTTGCCCATTCCTGAGTAAACCTGGAACATGCACGTGTGAAAACTGATGTAGGGTCGAGTGGGGAAATGCACCTTTAACAGTCACGCATCGGGCCAATGAGGTGCCTCAGAAACACTGACAGATTCTTTGCTATTTCTCTGGGGAGTCACAGGTTCGCCCTCTAACCACCTGGTGTAAACTTAAGGGGTATTTATAGAGGGTGTCAATGGAAACTATCCTCTTACCAAACTATATATCTTACCCAGACGCTCTTACGTCACGTGCATGGAAGGGCGAACGACGTAAGCTTTCTTTGCTTCACGCATTTCCTGGTGTCATAAAGACTTTGGGATGTTCCTAATTGCCTAGCTAGACAGATTCCTAGGCAACTACATGCATTCTTACTTGTTTTCATGAAATTGGAGTGTCTCAAATCCTGTGACTCAGTTGTACTCTTCCTCACTGGTTTCTTGAGAGCAAAGATGTCCCATGCTGCTGCTGTCCGGGTGTAATAAGATGCCTTCTGTGCATACCTGTTTTCATTTGTGAGGTGAAACTGAACAGTCTTACTAGGACAAATCAAATACATGCCTGTCTATGGGATGTTTATAGAGTAATGAAATTACTGGAAACGAGAGATCTCTAACAGTAACGTCCATCAGAACCTTCATGCACAGGTATCTGGCCCCGTAGTAGGTAGATTTGCATATTTGGTCTTTAAGTGTATTTTGGAAGAAGTCATAGGTGATTCTGATGTGCACCAGGGGTTGCGGACCAGTGGCTAAAGTAGCCACTTTGGCTATTTTTCTTTTAATTTATAATTTATTGCAGAGGCATTTCTTAAAATAGCTTCTAACCTCTGGTGTATATAGTGGTGGGTAAGTTTGGGGCTCTGAATTACAGCTGACTTGATCGTACAGATCTGTCTTCTTTCAGAGTTTGTTAAGGTACAGGTATGGTTCTTTTCCGGGTTTAGGGCCATGGTAGACTAAAGTTAACTTTTTCTGGAATTAACTGGATATTCTTGGCTGCAGATGAGCCAAATACAGCAATACATCAACCATTTCAAGCTTTTCTAAAAGTCAGATAGCTTTTGACTTCTAACAAGCCACTAAGTTCTCTGAGCTTCAGTTTATTCATTTGTGAAATGAGAGAGTTGGATTGTAAATGAGTATTTCAAAGTCTAAATTTCTGAGATTTCAAGTCCTTCTGGGGCTTCAGTTAAAGATTCTACATTGATTGAATCAAAGTGTTAATGGCTTTATAATAACTGAGCAAACGGATGACCTTTAGCGCGACCTGTTTTTATCCTTTCCTTTATGTCACATTTTTAAGAAGGTATTCCTTAAAAGTTCCTCATATTATAAATCTCTCTTCGAGAGATTAGTTTTATTTGTATTAGTTTTGTTTGTCATTTAAGTAGCTGCAAGCATGAAAGAAAAGTGTACTCGATAGCATTTAAACCTCGAGCTTTTTGCTTTAAAAATACATATATACTTATAATTAGCATATACTCAAAAACTGAATTTTCCCCCCTCAGTGTTTAGTTTGCATGAAATACTGATTTTTTCTATTGGTCTGAAAAAGGTTTTAGACCAATTAAATTGGTTTAAAATTACCATCAGCAATTTTAGATTATTCTTTTTCTGATTTACTTATTAAGCGTGTAGTTCCTAGACATTAGTAATTTAATGTCTAGTGTCTATTTTTGGGAGGGGGAGAATTTAAAAAAATATGTATATATGAAACATATGTAATCCCAGGACCTTGCTAATTTCTTCTTGTCCATTCTCTTGTGCAGTACTAACTTTTGTTCTATACAGGGAAGTAGCAAAAGGTTATAGAACACTTTTTAAGGTTGAGTGGATTCAGATTGTCATCTAATGAGTAAAGTGCCCTAAAAACCTAGCTTTGATACAGAGCAAGACATGGTAGTTACTGGCCTAGAATTCACAGGTCACTTTCTAGAGTAAAGATAATGGCAATAGAAGCCAAGAAGTGTTTGAGTAACAAGGGACAACTTTACCCTTTGGTCGGTGATAGAGGACACAATGGGCCATGGTAAGAAAAAACAGATGTGGTGACCGTAATGTCTGCAGTTGTTAAGACCTGTGCTGCTCTGAGTAGTTCCACAGAGCACACGAGTACAGCAACACACATGAAGTGTATCCATTTTAAGCTACAGGATGACTGTATCAGTGTTTCAAGTATAAGTTATTAAATGTAGACTTCCAAGGCTTATGTACCCATTTTGTTTAGTAGTAATATTGTTATAATAAAGTTTATATTTATTGGCACAGTGCCAAACAATGTGCTATGTTTTTTACATGCGTGATCCTGTTAGCTCTTCCCACAGCCTTAAGGGGCGGGAGAGAGAGATGAGCACGCTGAGGCTTAAGGTCACTTATTTGGTGGCTGAGCTGGGATTTGAGCCCTGTTGGTTGACTCCAGAACACACACATTTAATCTTGCACTGTGATAAATTGTCTGAACTGCTGATCTCATAAACTAACTCAAAGGTCAATGGTTCTTAAGTTTTGGGGGGGCCTCCGTTACCCTCTGAGGATTTGTGGGAAGCTGTGGACCAAATATCGTTTTCTGTCCCATCAGCACCAAGAACAAAATTCATACAGATATGAAATTCTGGATATGGCTTCAGGAACTTTACAGACCCAGCCTAAAGCCCAGCTGATCATTCTAGATAGACTACTGCTCTTAAAAATGGACTTGGGCTTTAAAAAAGAAACAAACAACAAACAAAACAGTAGATAGGAAAGGCCCACGTCTTTTAAAGATGGACTATGTACTGTTTGTATTATAAATCATTTTCTTAAACTTTTATATTGAAAGGTTCTTTACACTTCACTGGGAGATCAACCTTAGGTGCCACATTAAAAAAAAATTATAAGTGGAGAACTCAGGTGTGTAACTTGCTAAATGCTTGTCAAGCTTGGCATTCGGTCTATGTGTACCTTTAGCACCTGGCAGAATTCCATTGGGCTTTTTTCCCCAGGGTTTATGCACTGTTTTTTTCCTTTAGAACCTCAAAAGTGTATATAAAATAGATATAAAATAGATATTTTTAATATTTCTTGCCTTCATCCTTCTTCCTAGACTAGTGGTTCTCAACCTCTTGTGGGCATCAGAATCGCCAGGAAGACCCACTTCTAGATTCAGAGGTCTCTGGCCACCAAGGCTCAAGGCCCAAGAATTTGCATTTCTAGCAAATCCCCAGGTGACGCTGATGTTGCTGGTGTGAGGACCACATTTGAGAACCACATGTGTTAGTCCTAGACTATCAAACCCTGTGCCTTTATTCCCTAGGATATTTCTGTTTTAGTCTTGTGAACTTGAAACCTAAAGAAATCTTAACAGTTTCCCTCAGATTTCTTTTTTTTTTTTTTTTTTTTCAGTACGTGAGCCTCTCACTGTTGTGGCCTCTCCCGTTGCGGAGCACAGGCTCTGGACATGCAGGTTCAGCGGCCATGGCTCACGGGCCCAGCCCTCCACGGCACGTGGGATCTTCCCAGACCGGGGCACAAACCCGCGTCCCCTGCATCAGCAGGCGGACTCTCAACCACTGCGCCACCAGGGAAGCCCCTCTCAGATTTCTTTTAAGGGAAGCTCTGTTTTTGAAACATACATGATATTTGGTTTATTTTCTTGGTAAATAATTTTGTTCATGCTAATAGAAAGTTAAAACATAAGAAACATTATTTATAGAAGAGCTACACCTTACCAAAATCAAGCTCTGTCCCTGCAGGCAAGTTACTAGAGGATTTACCTCTGAAATAGGGTAGGTATACGCTTCAGTGAATTGTCCTTCCAGGTCCCTCATGGCAAAAGTTCAGAGTGGAGAATCTGGAGCTCCCCTGCCCCTGTTTATACAACCTTGAGAGAGACCACAACTGCTGAGACCATGTAAATCACACGTGGCTACACAGTTTGGCAGGTTTTGCTACCAGCTGTTTTACTTTCACACACTGAGTGGTATTTCCTACCCCTTTCTTTCCTTCTGTGCATTGGTAGGAAGAGTGAATTGGAGCTTGTAGCTTACCTTTTTTGGATGCATTTGTGCTGAACGCAACTTTATTCACTTGATAGAATATTACTCTAAGAAATCACCTGAGCGTTGCTGAGCCAAACGTAATTGTGTAGTAGTGTATTATTAATTTTAATAAATTTATTTATTTATTTATTTTTGGCTGTGTTGGGTCTTCGTTGCTGTGCGTGGGCTTTCTCTAGTTGCTGCGAGCGGGGCTACTCTTCGTTGTGGTGCATGGGCTTCTCATTGTGGTGGCTTCTCTTGTTGCAGAGCATGGGCTCTAGGCGTGTGGGCTTCAGTAGTTGTGGCACGTCGGCTCAGCAGTTGTGGCACACGGGCTTAGTTGCTCCACGGCATGTGGGATCTTCCCAGACCAGGACTCGGACCCATGTCCCCTGCGTTGGAAGGCGGATTCTTAACCACTGTGCCACGAGGGAAGCCCAGTAGTGTGTTATTGACATATTATTATTATCTGTATTATCTGTGTAATGTTTCTGTTCTACTTATACTGTACTTGATAATGAAATAGTCTATCTATGCCTGAACCTGTATCTGAATTGTCTTTGAACTTTTAGATAAAAATCTCAGTACAGAAAACAAGTTACAGTGAAGAGACATCTGCTTTCGTTTATACCTGTAGTTGTGTTTTTACATCATAGAAAAGTTGCACAAAATTATCTAGGCGATGTGATATGCAGTTACATATTTTATGTGATTTGGGGTTCTGAGGAGTCCTAGGGGATAGAAGGCCACACACAACACTGATTTTCCAAAAGTCTGAATATTCAGCGGATATTTTCAGGTAAAATACTTCGTGAAGGCATTTAGGTACCTGCCAATAGTATTTCATAAAGGTATATTACAGCTCTCAGGTCTCTCATGCCTCGTAATGCATCTTGCCTAGGGCAGAGATGTGTGAAAAACTGTGTACAAGTCCTGCTAATGACATCTCTACATGGCTGTTGAGCTGGAGTTTGTGTGCACCCCACATATACACACCATCGCTCTGTAGACACCTACAGAATGAAATGAAGGTGAAATGTGAAAACAAGTTGACCTATATTCCTTCTGCTTAATCTCAAAACGCTAAAGCACAGAGCTGTCACCTTCCCCAAACCTACCCTTTATTTCTATTCAAAAAGACTTGTAGAAGTGCAATTACAGTGTTGCTTTCTGATGAGAATACAACTTTTGGGTCCAAGAGGAGGAGTCCGGATCTGAGGGCATGTTTCTTTTTTAATTTGGCTTTCGAAGATAAGAACATGGATTGGCCCTGTTATGCTCTGACAGGTGTTTCCATCCGTACCCCTCAAGGGTACACATTTTTGAAGAGGGTCTTCTCCGTTCCTCACTTCTGATCAGGAAGTTCACAGGTTGCATGATTTTACCTAGTAGTACCTCCATAGGGCAGGATTTAAATATAAATGAATAAGTAAACACTTAAAATATAAATAATGCCAGGTAGCCCCTGACTGGCCAACATTTATCACCATTACCATTTTTTAGCATAGCAATAAAGAAGGTAAGAAGTCTTAATGTCGAGCATTGGACAAAAACCATTCTGATTTCCTATGCCAGTTCCTTTATATAGGACAGTGATCCTGGCTAGGCAGCTATAAGATCTCATCTTGTATACATCCTAATTTTACCCTTGCCTTAGATATTCCTTTTCAGGTAAAAGATCCAACTGGGATTAATTGCAAGAGGAAGTCTACATGACTCAGTGGAGTAACAGCTGAAGTTAAGATTCTAAAGATCAGAGGCTCCAGTGTTTTAATTCTAGCTCTTTTGGTTGAGTGACTGTGGCTGGGCAAGCACCCCCTGTGTGAATGGTTTCGTTGGCCTTTTTGGAAAGCCAGCCCGCCTTCCAGCTCTGCACACACTTTCAGTATGCCACTGAGGACCACAGTTAACGGCGTTAGTGCCTAGAATGTGTTCTACAGGGAAGTATAATTACCGCGTCATCTGGAGCAAGAGGTTTTAATTGTTAGAGAGCTGCTCAACACACTAGTTCAACTTTGACCAGGACCGTATGTGGAACGTCTCGTTTCCTACCTCTTCCGTGTTCAGTGTAATTAGGCATATATAGTGTATGAGGTTCAGCTTTTCATATCTGTATTCAACCCTGGAATGGCTACCAAAGAAGCTGATGAAATCTTTGTTGACTTGAACGGGGTATATTTGCCCCTTGTGTGCCAGATGCTGCAATAGGCCCTGGGTCCCTGTCCCCATGGAGCTTACAATCTAGTGATCAGGCTGTACCTAAACGTAGTTTGAAGGGCCCACATTTTAAAAGCAAACTGGAATGTATTTACATATACTCATATTTAACAAGGATATTTAATATGAGGTAATTTAGGTAGAAAGCAGGGCAAAAAGGGAAAGAAAATAGGGAGAAATGATAGCTGTTCTCAAATATTTTATGCTTGTCATGTAGAAGGATTAGATTAAGGTTGTGTGGTTTCAAAGGCAGAATTCAACTTTGTACATTTATTTAAGAAATATTTTAACTCCTAATCATTCAGTGAACAAGTCCCAGGCACTGTGGCAGCTGCAAGAGGCACAGTACTGGAGAGGCCCCTGTCTCTCCCTGGCTGGAACTGCTGTTCTGGTGAGGGGGACATATTCAGTGACTAATTACACTTGCTTAGTCGGTTGTGGTCCGTGACACCAAGAAATACAGGCTGTTGAGAGTATGTGATGGGGCCTGACCTGGTCTGGTCCTGAGTGGAGGGAAGTGAAAGCTTCTCTGATGAAGCGCATGTTTAAGCTGAGGTTTTTCAGGGTGAAGACTGAGCTTGGGAGGGGGCAGAGGTAGAGTCTCTTGGGCACAGGGACAACATGTACCTGGTCCTGAAGTGGGGACGTGTGTGGCTTGGCTGAGAGACTGTGTGGCTAGTGGGGCAGGGCCGTGGGGAGGGAGGGGGCGTGGTGGGTTTGAAGTGATGCAGACCCACCAAGCGCTTCGTGCCTGGCGCTGCTCTTCCTCTCGGGCTCCTCGGGTGGTTTCTCTGTGCCACGTACCGTGCCGAGGGCTATGGGCGTTCCTCTCCTGGATTAGCGAGGTAGACGCCACCGTTCTTCTCACTGTACAGTGACGTAATTTAAGGTTGGACATTAGAGACATAAGATAAATCACCCAAAGTTACACCGCTACTCAGTGGCAGAGCTTGGATTTCAACTCAGAGCTCTAATTCTGGAGCCCATCCTGCCCATGCATTTCCTGCCCATTCGTTTATAGCTCTAATAAAGACAGTTAACAAAAGGCAGAGTTTACAAGTTCAGCACAATATAAAGAATTTTCCAGCAACCAACTGTTCAGAAATGTAGACGGGGAGAGGCATGTGCACCCAGTGATTATAAGTGTTCATTCCAGCGGAAACCGGATGGCCACCTGTCAGGGATGTGCAGTAGGAAAGAGGTGGAAGCCAGTGAATCCTGAACTTCCTCTGATTGCTTCTGGGATCTCACTTCATTGTGAGATTGATATTGACAGATGCGTGTTTCTTCTCTTCAGTGACCATGAAAGACACCAGGTTGACAGCACTGGAAACTGAAGTACCAATTGTCCCCAGAACAGGTAAGGTGCAAACTCAATCCAGTGGTTGGGGGAAGGTGGAAGAGAATCATTTATCCTGTCTGTGGTTGTACTGGGGCAAAGATATTTCTTTGCATTCAGGATTAACGTTGATGGTTTTAGCTACTTGCCAGGAACTAGACCTTCTGTGTCGTGAAGTAATTAGTCAAATTACCGGTAATTTTTTAACTGCTTATTCAGTGCCAGGCATGGTGTTAAGTGCATTCTGTGGTTATTTATTTTGTTCTTCACAGCCACACTTTTGGTGTATCTCCGTTTTACAGATGAGGAGTTGGGCTCTGAAATGTTACGTAATTTTCCTAAGGTTGTATAGTTAGTACCCGGTGTACCTGCGACTCAAATCAGTTCAATCTAGCAGCAGAATTTGGTTCTAACGCCTAGATAAAATTGAAGCCTGTGTGTCTGAGCAAGTCATTTAACTAGAACAGAGGTTCTCAACCCTGGCTGTGCCTTAACAATCCACACAGGCGTATAAAACAAGCCAGACGTCCTGTCTGGACCCCACCCCTTAACCTGCTCAGGATCGTGTGGACTCTCCAGGTGATTCTAATGTACGTTCTGGGCTGAGGACCCCTGAGCTAAGGAATTAGCATTTACATTGTACCGTGGCTTTATTTATTAATTGTCTTAATTAGTTTTTTGGGGGTGAGTTGCATGCTATCGTGTTTTCTGGGAATTGGAGGATTCTCAGAGCCCTGGAATATATCCTTCCTAAATATTGAGACTTTGGCATTTCTGTGGATACTAGTGTAGTCTGAGTGACCTGACTGATCCCTGAGCTCTAATTTTGAGTTTACTGGCAGGAGTGTGCAGTGCAACAGCTTTCCGTGTCTGCAGGAAGGGTGTAGGGGAGATAGGGAAGTGTTTGGTCTGCTGTCTTTATACACAGATGGCTAATGGGATTCATTTAATGCCTCACTGGTTGCTATTTGCTGTGTTCTGTCACTGTCTTCCTCACCTTACCTCCTAGGAATTGTGAAATAAGGTGGAGATTTTTGCCTTAAAGATTGGTGTCTGTTCACAAACAGGGACTTAATACAGATTGTAGACTGTCTAACAAGAAGGTGGAAGTATTGTTCCCTCACGAGTAGGGGAAGCTTTCTAAGTTTAACTTTTTACTTTAAAATATTTTATGTGTACTTCACCCTGTCCTTTGTCAGAAATCCACTGCATATGAATTTGAACCCAGTGTCAGATGGTCATGATCAAATCACTGAGACCCAAGCTGAACATCACACATCACAAATCTCAGATTTTTTTTAAAATTTTTATTCATTTATTTATTTATTTTTTGGCTGCATTAGGTCTTCGTTGCTGCGCACAGGCTCTCTCTAGTTGCGGCAAGCAGGGGCTTCTTCATTGTGGCGTGCAGGCTTCTCACTGCGGTGGCTTCTCTTGTTGCAGAGCATGGGCTCTAGGCGCACGGGCTTCAGTAGTTGTGGCGCACGGGCTTAGTTGCTCCACGGCATGTGGGATCGTCCTGGACCAGGGATTGAACCCGTGTCCCCTGCATTGGCAGGCGGATTCTTAACCACTGCACCACCAGGGAAGTCCCACAAATCTCAGATTTTATTAAACATTTTTCAGTATTGCATTTGTATTCCGTTTTAGTAGTCAGATTGTTAAAATTTGAAATTTTAGCAAATTGGTCAGCTGTGTCAGCCGCTAGATTGCTCCTGGGTTAACACGTGTTTGATACCGGAAGGACATTTGTCTTCAGCTGCCACGTTTAGTCCCATCACTAACGTTTTTAGACAAAGCAGAATGTAACTCGGGAGAGTTTCTGGTAAATTGTTTTCTGGAAGGAACCTGTACCTGGGATTCATAGCTTGGGCAAGCCTCGAGGATCCTTCATCTTCAGCTACTAAAAATTGTTGACAATCTATACCAGTCTTTTTTTTTTTTTTTTTTTTTTTGTGGTATGTGGGCCTCTCACTGTTGTGGCCTCTCCTGTTGCAGAGCACAGGCTCCGGACGCGCAGGCTCAGCGGCCATGGCTCACGGGCCCAGCCGCTCTGCGGCATGTGGGATCTTCCCGGACCGGGGCATGAACCCGTGTCCCCTGCATCGGCAGGCGGACACTTAACCACTGCGCCACCAGGGAAGCCCTATACCAATCATTTTGAAAAGCTTTTTGATTAAATTTTTAGCCTCCGTATACACACAACTACAAGAAATTGTCTTCTTAAAACAGTTTTGTAAAGTCTGTTTTGAAATTTTATTAGTGAGTACAAAATGTGTTTGAGTATTTCATTTTTTCTTAACATTGTTTTCTTCATACTCTATATATTCTTTGGTTTTTTTTTTTTTTGCGGTACGCGGGCCTCTCCCGTTGCGGAGCACAGGCTCCGGACGCGCAGGCTCAGCGGCCATGGCTCACGGGTCCAGCTGCTCCGCGGCATGTGGGATCTTCCCGGACCAGGGCACGAACCCGTGTCCCCTGCATTGGCAGGCGGACTCTCAACCACTGCGCCACCTGGGAAGCCCCTCTATATATTCTTTATGTTTGGCTTGAAGATGATTTATCATGGATATTGTTGACTGTGATTTTGGGTTTTTTTCATGTCATAAAATTGACGTGACAGGTTGGCATTTTATTTTTAATTCACCCTCACAAGATGTGAGGTATTCCCAAATATGACTTTTTCTTGAAAGACTACAAATCAGGACTACAAATTAGGTGAAGTTCTTAAAGATTATTCTGTTCGTAATAAATGTTATAAAACAATTCTATAAAAGTTAGAATTAAAATATAGTTTAATTTCTGTTATTTAACCATGTGTTACTAAAATTTTTATAAACATTTGGCTCAAAGAATAATTACTGTTATTTGTAAAGCTATCTAGCGAATCTACCTTCTTAATACTCATAATATTAGTTAATATATTTAACTGTTTGAAAGTCCTTAATTGTTTTTGAACATAAAAATCACATCGTTAACTGAAGCTTTTATTTTTGTAATAATAAATGTATAAATAAGTATTGTATTGACAGAATTTCAACTTAATAAAACACAAAACTTAGATGTTACATCTAGAATGTTTTTACCTTTATTCGATATTAATAGTACTTCTGTACGCATGCCTTGTCCGCAATACTGACATCATGTGGATTAGGTATGATGGTAACATTAACATATAGTTGTTGGTCACACATACACAGTCAGAGATGCCAGAAATGCTGCAGAAGTGGGCGATTGTTCAGCTTTCAGTTCTAAAGACCAAGGCCGCAGCCAGATTTTGGCCAAGTATAGAGACTAAAATCGAACTTTGGTAAATCTCTATTTTCCAACCATAAATCTCAAATCTGGTTACCAGTGTAGAGTTTCAGTTTGGTTTATTCAAAGGTGGTGACTAAGGACCCCGCTGTTGCTTTAGATTGGGTGGTCGGGGAGGCCTCTCAGAGATGGTGTGACATTTTGAGCAGAGACTTGAAACAGCCACACGAGGATCTGGGAGAAGAGCAACAGCAAGTGCAGAGGCCTGAGCAAGAAGCTGTTTTCCTGAGTTTCAGGAGCCTGAGACTAGAGCAGAGAGACGATGGGGTGGAGTGCTGTGAAACGGAGGCAGAGGGAGTGGGGACTTCACAACTGGCCCAATCTGGTGGAACCTTGCAGCCCCTTGGGAGCTGGCGCTTATTAGCTCCATGGGAAGCCGCTGGATGATTTTAAACAGGGGAGTGAAAGATTCTGATTTCCCTATTTCAGAGTCTTTTGTGGTTGTTTGGTGGCAGATAAGTTGTAGGGCGAGGGTAGTGAGGGAGCCTGCTGCTCCCTTGTCTCCAAGGGGGGATGATGGGGGCTTGGGCTGGGGTGACAACAAAAGGGATAAGTCAGTGGGTTTGCCAGCGGATTAGATGTGAGGGTACGAGTGGTGGAAGAGCACGGATGTCACCTAGACGTTTGCTAGAGACTGACGACCATGCCTTTTACTGAAGTCCAGGAGACGATCAGAGTGACAGGTCTTGGGGTGGGGGCGGGGCGGGCGTTGGAAGTCATGGCTCCCTAATGTAAATAGCATCATCGATAGCGCGGTACTGTGGCTTGTGGGCGCCAAAGATATTTTTTTTTTTTTTTTTGCGGTACGCGGGCCTCTCACTGTTGTGGCCTCTCCCGCTGCGGAGCACAGGCTCTGGACGCACAGGCTCAGCGACCATGTCTCACGGGCCCAGCCGCTCCGCGGCACGTGGGATCTTCCCGGACCGGGGCATGAACCGGTGTCCCCTGCATCGGCAGGCGGACTCCCGACCACTGCGCCACCAGGGAAGCCCCAAAGATAATATTAAACTAAATGGAATGTGGCTTTGGCGTGTAGGATACAGAAATGTATTAACTAAATATTGACTTTTGGCTTCTCCTGTCTATTTTCTATACTTGGTTACTTCCAAGATGGAAGAGAGACTTTCATGACTGAAGTGGATGCTTCATGTGCCTGTGGTGCTAACCTCTCAGGGACTTTCCCCTTATCTTCTCTAGGCTGTAAAGTGTGTTTAACATGTGTGCACCCATTCCCACCACATCCAGGTGAAGCTGGTCCCTTCCCTCCTTTGTGTACTCACTAAATCATGTCCATTTCCTGCTCGTGTACATACAGTTCTTCATTGCACTTGCTAAGTCTGTCTTTCCTACTTAGCATCCTGCACTCAGTCCCTCGAAATATTTGAATAAGTTTAAAAGGGGAGATATTCCAATCATGGAACTAATTCCAAAAGCTTATGCTTGAACTCCCGTGAGGGCTTTTTAGAATGTCAAAAATCCTTGAACTTGAGGCACTTAAATGAAGAATCCCACACAAAGCCCATGATTTATATTTTTTCTGAGGTTTAAACAATATGGTTAAAAGGTAGAATTTTAGAACTAGAGAGAAGAGCAACAAAAGCTTGTTGCCAAAAATAGATACTAATGTATGTTAGAATAAAACCTTATTTTTGCTTTCTGTAAAGCATCTGGAAAGAGTAGGCTCCAGAAATCAGACTTTTATACCTAAATTACATTTACAATCTGAAAAACAAGCTAGGTGACCCATGACGGTCAGCCCTGAGTATCGCCAAGGTGACTGGATGGGCGCCATCTTTGTTTAGATTTGAGCTCATGGCGCTCTGCTCTGGGCTGCCTGCATTTGGAGGGAGAGCTTTGACATTACTGTCTTCTGAATATACAGAAGACAAACGTGGAGTCTCACTAGCCTGAGACTGGGTAAGTAGCAGTTTTATTGGAACAAAACGAAACTTAGGGACAAATTACTTTTAAGCCTGAGAATCATTTGTGATTTACCTGAAGTAGAAATGAATGTGGAGGCTAGCTAGATAAATGTGCTATTCCAGTCGTCTTGAAAGTGGTGGCCCGAAGATTTTTACCAGTATTCTTTCTGATAATATGTGAGTACTACTCAGTGAGTGTTTATCTGTGCCGGGTGCTGTGCTAACTGTGTGATACACGTTGTGTCATTTAATCCTCTTGGTGAACAATAAACCCTGACAGGTTGGTATTATCTTCACTTGTAAATTTAATTTAATCCATCTCACAATAAGGTGAAATTTTATTGTTTTCAGCTTTGAACTTTTACAATAAAATCTTACCAGTTATGGTCTCACATTTCTGAGTCCTTTGAAATTGACTTCCTTTATGATTTACCTGTAAGATTTATATTTATGTAAATATAAATTTGTATTATATTCCTACATCATACTTTCTACATCAGGATTTTCTATCAAAAATACATTTATACATTTTAATTGATTTTTCTGGCTAATGAATTTCTGATTCACCAAGAGCAAAATCAGTGAATATCACCAGGTTGTAATTGAACCAGAGCATAGATGATAGTAAGTTAATACTCGCCAGTTTCAGGGGTCATTGCTACTTTACATTTGGCATCCTTGTAGGAGCTTAACTCTTTAGCGGAGTTTTTCCTTAGCGTGGTGTTTCTCAAATGCGGCTTATTTATCACCCATATAAGAATTATTCTGGGGTGTTTATTAAAATGCATATTCCTAAGCCCACAATCCAGTTCTGGAATGGGCCCAGAAGTTAGATCCGAGGTGGTTTTGATACACACTGAAGCCTGAGAACTGCTACTTTAGCTTACCCAAGACAAGCAAATAGAAAATAAGAATATATTCTGATGTGACTGCAAGTGATGTATACAGTTGTTGGCCTGGGAGCTGAGGCATCTAAGTTCTGCTTTACTATGTGACCTTGGCAAAATTATTTATCCTTTTTGAGTATCCATATTCTCATCTGTAAAATAAGGGTAATATCTGCTTACCTCACAGTTGCTGTGAGGATCAAAACCACAAGTTAGTTTAATGTCACAATTATGGGCTTAGTGCTTTGAGTGAAGCAGATTTCGGCTCAAATTTCAGTTCTCCCTGGCTTTGCCTCCTGCTAGCTTTCTGACCGTAAGCAAATGGGGTTGATCTTTGTTCCTCTCCCTGTAAAATGGGGACAAAAGAGCCAGTCATACTGTAGTTATATAAGGAGTGTATTTGATGATGTTTGTGAAAGGTGTGCAGTGCCTGTCTAATAAATGGTAGCTGTCTTTACTTGGTTTTGAAAATATAGCTTTAGGGACCATAGTGGGGAGAAATGAATAATTGTGAATGTGTATAGTGACACTGGAGAATGAGCTGCTTTTTCTCTATAGAGATAAGGTACTGATCCACTGCCATAAAGGACTGAGTTTTTGAAGGTGCAGGCTTCCCCCGTTCATGCCTACTTCCCTGTACCCAGCAGCATTTGAGTGTGTGGTAGATGTCTGGGGTGAGGCGCGCACACTAAAAATAGAGGAACCATCCCTGGTTCAAATGAGGTTTATGCACTTGTGACCTAACTGGCCGTACTAACTTCTAGACTCTGATGGGGTTGTCAAGAAGAAGATAGCATGCTTTCAGTTCTTTTTCTGAAAATAGTTCATCTACTCTTTAGATCACTGATTTGAAACATAAACATAGTCTTAGCCAAAACCCAAGGTAGACTTAGAGTAGGAATAAAACTTAGATTTAGTCCCATCATTAAGTTGCTGTGATGATTCCAACTGGTATTGTTTTTATTTTTAGGTTTCTCTCTGTTGCATTCCCTAGAACTCCTCTTCATAAATTTGTCAAGGACAGAATTATTTACACGCCCTAGCTTCTTTTATCAGCAAAGTTCTGGACAAACTTTTCACTGTTTCGAATATATGCTCAGTTTGTCTGGCAGGTAGTTTTTTGTGGGGAAAAATGGGGCCATTTTGTTACACCATTCCTCTTCTTCTTTTCAGTCTGGTAGTGGCACCAATGAAGAGCCTTCAAAGTCTTTAACACACATCCTGGACCCAGCACAGCGCATTCGTGTAAGATAATGGCCCAACAAGCAAATATTGGGGAGCTCCTCTCCATGTTGGATTCCCCCATGCTGAGTGTGCGTGATGATGTAACAGCTGTCTTTAAAGAGAACCTCAATTCTGGTAAGCAGAATCGTACCCTGGTTAGCTTATCTGCTAATCAGACAAGATTGACCTAGAGATGACTAGAATCCTACTGATAAATTTTGGTTTTCATCTTCTAAAGAGAGTCTTTAAAACCACCAAGGAAAAGCATACATCGGTGGATGCATTCTACATTCTACATGTGTTTCAAGCTTTTAGTTATGGAAATACTCAAATATACACACAAACATAGAAGTAAGAGTCACATAATGAACTCCATATACCCAGCCTTTCCTGTTTCATCTTACCTCCCTGACTTCCCCCCACCCAGGTATTTTAAAGCAAATCCCAGGTATATCATTTCTTCTGTAAATCACATGTAATTTTTAATATGAAACATGCTTAACCTGTCTTTTTATCAGAGAAATATAAATTTAAGCAGTACCCTTTCCTCCTTACCGGGCTGGCAGGAATCAAATATTGGTCATAGAAATGGGCACTGTTAGCAGGCGAACACATGGGTGCTCTGCCCTTTTGGAGTATCTGTCATCAACGTAAAGGCGTGTGCCATTTGGCTTACAGACTTACAAGAATCTGTATTTCATTATAGCCTTGAATGAAATGTAGTGGAAACTTGGGAAAACCTAAGTATCCTTCAGCAGGTGAATGGTTAAATTAATTATGTAGAGCCGTGCAGTGGAGAACAAGGAGCTCAGTAAAGAGAATGAAGTAAGTCATAGATGCTGTCATGGAAAGGTGTCTACAACACCTTGCTGAGTGGAAAAAAACACACGTACACAGACCATGGGTATATGGACATGGGGCCTAGGTGTGTGTGATTGTACAAGTGTGAAAAGTTTTGAAAGGACATGAACCAAACCCAAGGGTGTTTGTCTCTGGAGAGTGGGTTGGGAGGCAGGTGGTGAGGAAGATGTTCACTTGCATGTTATGTACTTTCATATAACTTGAATTGTTAACAGTAGACATGAATTCTTTTTGTAATTAAAAAAGCAAGAAAAAAAGAAGATAGGGGACTTCCCTGGTGGTCCAGTGGTTAAGGATCCACCTTCCAGTGCAGGGGACGCGGGTTCGATCCCTGGTTGGGGAACTAAGATCCCACATGCCTCGGGGCAGCTAAGCCTGTGCTCCGCAACTACTGAGCCTGCGCGCCACAACTAGAGAGCCCGTGCGCCACAGTGAAAGGTCCCACATGCCACAACTAAGACCCGATGCAGACAAATACATAAATAAATTAATATTAAAAAAAAAAGAAGATAGTATTTCATGTGCTCTTACGGCTATTTAGGCAAATAAACTTGGTATTATCCTATTGTTAAACCTAAATTCATTTAAGGAAGCAGAAATACAACACTTCATATAACTTTGGGTAGCATACAAAGAGACGTTTTCTGGATTTTGTGACAGGCAACTATTTGAGGTAAGTTTAGAATGTTAAAGGGAATTATTATAAACTGCCCTTTTCTTTCTTTAGACCGTGGTCCGATGCTTGTGAACACCTTGGTGGATTATTACCTGGAAACCAATTCTCAGCCTGTATTGCACATCCTGACTACCTTGCAAGAGCCACATGATAAGGTAACTGCTGGAACTGATGGTAGAGATTTGATACATTTTCTATGAGTGGTGTGACAGTGTCTGTGCAGCCCCAGTGCACAGTCTGTCCAGAGCTCACTCCTTCAACTTATGCGTGCCATTGATGATACTGCCCCCAGATTATAACTACATATAAGAACAATTGTCAGGACCTATGTTTCCTGAAAAGTTTTCAAAATACAACATATTCAAGAGGCTTTTAAGGCTCTTTCTGCTTAAAGAAATCCTGTAATCCTAAACTATAATTGTATAGTGACAGTTTGATCCATAAGGTATCCATCTTTAAACCCATGCTCTGAGTAGGATTTTCAGACTTTTAATCAATATGGCAGAATCTGTAAGTGTGGGCAACTAATGGGGCTAATTGACTAGTGCTGTTTCACAGCACCAGGCACTTGGAAGACTCCTTCATGTTTTGTTTTTATTTTTATTGATGGTAAATAGCTAACAAAGCATTGCAATTACAGATTTTGGTACGTCTTGAGTTTGTATGTGTTAGTGATTTACTTTACTGGGATTTGAAGGCCTTGCCATTGTCTGCCTTTTACAGTACATCTTGGGTGTTTTTTTTTTTTTTTTAACTCTGGGCCGAATTTTAACTTCTACTACTACCTGATTTATATCTGGGGCCAAATCCATGTAGGCTGGGCTATGGGAGCAGTAAGTAACTGCTTCCAGCAGGATCCCGTGAAGCTTCAACAACCTACCACAGGCTTATTATAACATTGGTTATTATAAGAAGTGGCCTATATGTATTACAGAAAGAGGGCCTATGAAGGAGTCTCCCCCCGGCTTATAGACCTGTATTGTGGGATCCTCTTTCAGAAGTTGCAAACTGGCTTCCCTCTCTCAGGCCAAATGCAACAGTGTGTTGTTTGCTAGCATGGTTTTAAAAAATCTTGAATTTGATCTCTACCTGCATGAGCCTTTCTTTACATCAAAGGGAAGACTTGAGAGACTGGGCTGTATCACTGCTGCCTCTCTTTGTGTGAACTTCATACATTCATATGTGCGTTTCCCTTGGTTCCCTTGATTTTTCCCAGCTTTATTGAGATATATTTCTCTTGTTCTTGTGCATTTTCAGCACCTCTTGGACAAAATGAATGAATACGTGGGCAAAGCCGCCTCTCGGTTATCCACCCTCTCGTTACTGGGCCACGTTGTGAGGCTGCAGCCGTCTTGGAAGCATAAGCTCTCTCAAGCACCTCTTTTGCCTTCTTTACTAAAATGTCTCAAGGTACAGTGTTTGTAAGGATTTGAACGAAATAGCTTTGTGAATATAATTTCTGAAATTCTGAGTACCTTAAAGCAAGCAAGCTAGATTTTAACTTTGAGAGTTTGAAAACTTCTGGACATTTGGTTTTTCTCGAATGTAACGTAGTCCAAAATTGGTACTTAGTAAGCTCTCAGTGCATCTCTGTGACTATTGCAATATGTTTGGTCCAAGCAAATGTGGTAACATTTCGGTCAGATTGGTTGACATTATGCTGTTGCAGCCCTTTTTGATTTCATCGTTGTCTAGCCTTTCCTCTGTTGAAAACATACTGGTTTGTCTTGAGGGAACCCCCATTTCTAAGTTCTCTTTTGGCTAATAGAAAAATGGCTGAAAGGCTCTTCCAGCTATTTAGGAGCATGTTCTGGTTGCAGCTGAGTTGCATTCTACGTTTTTGCACTAACCGTAGTGTGTTTTTCTACAGAGGGAGTCAAAACCTAAGTAGAACTTTGTGCTTTTAGTTTTGACCGTGGCTTGCTGAAATACTCAGCGTTATTTGCTTAGTCTGTTTTAGTTCCTGGACTTGTTTCCTATCTATAAAATAAGGAAATGTGGTTAATATGAACTACCTGTACCTCACAGAGATACGACATGAAAATATCCAGTAGTGTTTGTGCCAGAATGGCAGTGCCTTTGGAGTCATCTGACACAGCACGATGCAAATTGATTTTGTCTCTGCCAACAAGGGTAACTGTTTTAATCTCCCTAGAGGTGGATCTCAAGGAGTCATATTGGTAGGGTATCATAAAAATGTGCATTTAATGTTAAGGAAAAGCAGGAACAATTTTAACAATTTTTTTAAGTGAATGGATCGACGAGAATATAATCCTATTTTGAGGCACACTGTTTAGTTCAGATTGCAAAATACTTATCTTTTCCAAAAAGATAAACCTTGAAAATTACTTACGGACTGTTATTCAAACCTTCAGTAAGAATGTTTTGTTAACCAAAATTAGGGTTAGTCCTTTTTATCCAAACTCATTATAGATTCTTGATTCTCCTACCAGTATTGTATGTTCTTCCTACTAGATACCCGCCACAACAAATGGCTTGGTGCTCGCTGTAAAAGCCAAATATATTTAAAACTTTATTTCCAGACTCGTAGATTCCTTTTTTAGTAGGAATAATGAATGTCTTAGCCTGCATGGTAGTCTTTTGATTAATATCTTGTTTCTTCAATCTGAATTCCAGTTACTTGGCAAACATTCATAATTTAATTATGGATCATGTGAGCTGCTGTAGCTAGTCTGAGTTGATTCATTATTCATTGGTTATTAAGTGTCTTCAATTAGTCTAAATTTATATGACTTGATATTTAAACTGTAGACATGGTCAGAGGTCACCATATCTTCTTTTATTTGCTGGTCTCTAAATATTGCTGTGAAGGTGAGCCATTAAGTAGACTTGTTAGTGCTATACTAATTTCTTGTTAAATTATACTTCTGTTGTAATCCTTTGAAAATAGTGAACGACTTGTCAACGTATAAGGTTCTTTCTAATTGACTTTTAAAAAGTAAGTATTTTATGATTTGGTTGAATGAACAAGAATAGCAGCGTTCTTTTGTTCTGTTAAAAAGCAACTTCTTGTGCTTCCCTCCAAGGGCTAGAGATAGCATATCCTAAGTCTCTGGGTTTGGGTGTCCCCACGCCCCGCTCAGGCCCCTACCCCAGATGAGTTTGGTGCGTCAGCGTGGTCCCTGCAGACTTAGCATGGCCGGGCTGGTCCCCAGTGGCTTTTGGTGGCGTCTGTTTCAGTGTTGTGCCCCCACGCTTAGGGGTAGGAGGATGAGTCTGTGCTGGGCGTCTAACCTGTGACCCCTTGGTGTTAGAACCTCCAAGCGTGCGGATTCTAATGCTGCACCTGACAGGTGTTTCCTCTTTCTTGACCGTCCCTCCTGCAGGTGGACACTGACGCCATTGTCCTCACAACAGGGGCCTTAGTGTTGGTAACCGTGCTACCAATGATTCCACAGTCGGGGAAGCAGCACCTTCGTGATTTCTTTGATATTTTTGGCCGTCTTTCGTCATGGTGCCTGAAGAAACCAGGTAAAGATCTCCTCCTTTACCTGTCATGCCCCACCAAGTGAGTGCTTTCATGATTGGTTAACAGGTCATGTGCTGGAAGGGAAGGACTTGTAGCATTCTAAAGCTCAAATGGCTGGTTGTCACCAGCCAGATGAGGAAATGCCTCAGGTACGTCCACCAGAGGCACAAATAAGAAGCATGACTGTTGGGACTTCACTGGTGGTCCAGTGGTTAAGACTCCATGCTTCCAGTGCAAGGGGTGCAGGTTCGATCCCTGGTCAGGGAACAAAGATCCCACATGCCGTGTGGCACGGCCAACAAATTAAAAAAAAAAAAAAGAAGCAGCACGACTGTTGAGATACCTTCCTTATATTGTTGGCTTAGAAGGATTAGTTGTCAGAGAAACTGAGTGGTAGGTACAACTTCCTGATTTTCAATAAACTGAAAAACAACTTCAATCTGTGTCATAGCAGTATAGGACTAAGCTTGTGGTACATCTTTGTCTTCCTCTGCTGGTCTATAGTGACAGAACACAAGCTTCAGGTTCAGAGAACTTGTCCATCGTAAATGTGGAAGGAGCAGA
Source organism: Tursiops truncatus (assembly GCF_011762595.2). NCBI lineage: Eukaryota > Metazoa > Chordata > Mammalia > Artiodactyla > Delphinidae > Tursiops > Tursiops truncatus. The sequence continues at coordinate 111,847,915 of NC_047039.1, read as the reverse complement.
GAGAATGCAGCACGTCCTAATTAGTGTTCTAGTTTCCAATACAGTGGGGTTTTGTTTCCATATCGACAGGTAGTACAGCTCTATCAAAATGATTCAGAAGCTATATAAACACGCAAAATTTGGAATCCTTTGGTCATCCCAGCATGAGATATTCGTGTTGAAAGAATGAAATGTGTCAGCCCTGGGAAATGGAATACTCTGGCTTCCTGTGCAGGATTAAGTGACAAGCCTGAGGCGCATGTGATGCCGGCTTGTCTCGTAGGCTTTTCCTGGGGATGTCCATTAATTTAGAGGAGCTTTATGTATACTGTGGACTTGGGGTTTTCCATAGGGTCTAGGTAACGCTAGATGAATCAAATTTTCTAATTCTCCCACTCTTAGCTCTTTAAGCTAATTTCTGGGTGGTAGTTTTTCACTCTATAGTTACAAATCTGCATAGCTAAGACTACAAACTGATTTTAAAACATTCTCACACATTCGTTCCACAAATATATGAATGCCTCTCACGCATCGAGCCCAGTGCGAGGCACTAAGGGTACAGAGGTGAGTGAGTCAGTGCTGTTCTCAAGAGACGTGTACTGAGGAGGGCCGTGGAGAAGTGTGATTACAGATTTCAAGGAGTACCGTTGTAAAGGCGGTTCAGTATTATGAGAATGTCTGGGGTCCTATTTTAGGGGTGACTGGAGAGGAGCGCAGAGATTAGATCGGTGTGAGCCTTTATGGGTCACTCTAAGTAGATGGGAGTTTATCCAGAGGCCATGGGGAGCCACTGATGGGTTTCAGACAGGGGTGTCTGGTGTGTTCAGATTTGGATTTTAGAAAACCGCTCTTACTTACTTAACTGTCTTTGGAGCAGGGTAGGAGCACACGTACGCAGAGTCACGCTGGCAGCCCTGTGCTCGTGTCTGTTTCACACACATCAGTCTTGTGTTCAGCTCGGTGACTCCTTTCAATGTTTTCTTTTTCAGGCCACGTAACGGAAATCTATCTCGTCCACCTCCACGCCAGCGTTTACGCTCTCTTCCATCGCCTGTATGGGATGTACCCTTGCAACTTTGTCTCCTTCCTACGTTCTCACTACAGTATGAAGGAGAACCTGGAGACTTTTGAAGAGGTGGTCAAGGTAAGTAGCAAAAACTCATTTATTTGCTACATAGCAACTGTGTAGATAGGCTGCATTTATAACTTTTGTATTAAATGATAGGGAAATTTGAAAAGAAATTCAGCCTTCTCCCTGTGCTGCCCACTGCCCCCAGCCCTGGTAACCACTGATCTGTTTTTTGCCTTTATAGGACTTGCCTGTCCTGAACATTTCATTTATATGGAATGATATAATATGTGGTCTTTTGTTAATGGCTTCTTTCACTTAACATAATGTTTCGGGATTCATCCATGTTGTGGCATGTATCAGTACTTCATTCCTTTTTATTGTCAAATAATATTTCATTGTGTAGAAATACCATAGAAAGTTAAGCCTTTTATAACTTGTCAACCCAAACTCTTCCAGCCAATGATGGAGCATGTGCGAATTCACCCAGAATTAGTGACTGGATCCAAGGACCATGAACTGGACCCTCGAAGGTATAGAAACTGAACTAGTGACACAGAATTTTATAGGCTCACTTAAGAAATTGAAAATGTGACCTCGGAGATGTCCCTTCTGAGGTGTTGTTGGGGAAGCATGTTCTTCTGTTTATGGAATCATTCCATAAAAGTCCATATGGACTTTTACAGTAAAATAACTTTGTATGCGTGAGTCTAAAGCGTATTCCTCACAGACAGGGTGGAGGAGGTTGCAGTGCAGGTACCCACGCCGCAGAACCCCGGAAAGGCTCGCAGCTCAGTGTGATTGTGCAAGGCGGGCGCTGAGGTGTGTGGTTGGAACCAAGTGCACTGTGGAGAGTCTGGACGTCGAGTGGCCGGGCTCCCCGGGTCCCTTTCTCTGTCCTGCTTAGCCAAGCGACTGCCATCCTCCACGGGGCTTGGCAGAAGTGCCCAGGTTCCTTCTCTGGGGAAGTGGAGCCTGCAAGGCTCCTGATTTGAGGACGCCAAGCATGATGGAGGGTGGAGCTGAGTCATGACTGGAAAGGGGGGACCAGGGTGAAATCCTACACACTGAGCTGTGAGAGGCTCAGCCCCTCCCCGCCGCTTCTCTCTGGCTGGCTGCCAGCCTCATGCTCCCCAGGCTGGGGATTGAAGCCTTCTGGGGGACAAGGGGTCCACGGGTATTGACATTGGAGGATCTCCCACTGGGAAAGGTGGCTCACGGCATGATCCCCCTTCAGCAAATTTCACTTCTCTACGAGCCCTCCTTCTGCCACACGAACCTCAGGTTAAAGCAACTTGCTGTGAGATATATGTAGAGAAACATAGCAAATGTGTAAGAAAAGTTTAGTAATAACACATGGGTACTTGTGTAGCTACCACTTGGCTGCAAAAAATGGGACATTAACCTCCGCAATTGCAGCCATCTTTCTCCCTGTTCCATGTCTCACCTCAGAGGCACCTACTATTCTTGCTTTTATTTTAATCATTCTCTTTCTTTTCTTTATAGTTTGACCACATGTATCGTTTCATTTTGAAAAGCTAATTAGGAAGCAAAGTCTGGCCTTGGAAAAGGCCGTCTTGTCATCATGAGGTGAAGGTTCCCAGGAGGCGAGAGGAGGAACTGAGTGTCTGAGTCTTGGTTGGGTGTCCCCTTCCTTGAGAGTTTACAGGAGTCCCTTCCAGGGAAGTCGGTGGGCAAAGTCATGAACAAGTCCTGGGAAACATAAGGCTTCCCCTAGTCAGGGCATCTGGCGAGGCCAGATAGTGAGGGCCAGGGGCTGGATGTGCTGCCGAAATATGGCAGAGGGAGGGGACTGCTCTGTTTGTGCTCCTGAACTCACTGTGGCTGCTTCCAGGAATAGGTCAGAGCAGAATCATTCTGTGGGATGAAATGAATGTCCTCAGCTGATCCTGGCAGAGAAGGGAGAGTAGGAACTTCATTAGTGCATAACAAGACAAGCTCAGTACCAACAAGTTATTGTCACCTAGACACTCTGTCCCTCAGTTACAAAGAGGGTATGGTGGCAGCAGAAACCTTAGAGGTGGCCTGCAACACACTTGTCTCTTGGCATGTCTGTTCTGATCTGACCAGGTTGTCTTCTGTGCCTCGTACACAGCTATCATCTTGTTCTCCTGGGGCTTCTCTGTGCCTCTCTCCTGTGCAGGTTCTCCCATTTCCCGTATCTCATGCCTTCTTTTTTCGGTTACTCTTACATTCATGGAATATATCTTCTAGTAGCTTTTAGAGAAAGGATGTCATTTTCTATGTGGGTATAGATTTCTAGATTGGGAGTCATTCTCATTCAGCAATTTGAAGGCATTATTCCATTGCTGCCTTGCCTCCAATGCTGCTATTGAAATCAAAAGACATTTTGATTTCTGATCATCTGTGTTTACTGTCTTCTGGTTGTTCTTGTAATATTCTGAAATTTCCTAGTGATGTCCCTTGATATGAATGTGTTCTCATTGTCCAATCTGGAAGCTCCTATCTTTAAATTCTAGGAAATTTTCTTTAATTATTTGTGCTTGATTTCTTTTCCTTGACTGTCTCTGTCTTTCTTTCTGGAACTCTTAGTATTCTGCTTGGGACTTCCTGGAGCAGTTCTCTGCTTTTCTTTGCTCTCCTCTTCTCTTTAGGAAATATTCCTAAAGATTTCCTTGTCTTTAGCTCTTGATCTTTCTATTATAGTTCCATTTCTGCCACGTTTTCAGTACCTAAGAGCTCTTTTTAGTTCTCTGAATGCTCCTTTTTTATAGTAGCCTGTTTTTATTTCATGGATGGAGTCTCTCATGTCTTTGATAAGATTGATAGGCGTTTTTTTAAGGTTTTCTTTTCCCTACATAATCTGTTTCCTTTAAACTGCTCTTTTGTTATTCTTTTTAAAAATTTGAGGCTTTCTGCAGATATTGGTTTATATCTGGGTGAGGAGACTAAAAAGCTTTGCTCACAGGGATGGGGCTTGTTCACTTGTAGGTCGATCTGAGCATCTGTTGGAGATGCTGATGTCAGTATTGGTTTCCATTTGAGCTGGTCGGACTTTTTCAGGAAAGGGTCTTCTGATGTCTAATCTGGCCAGGATTTGGCTACTCCTAGAGGGAAGAGGCTGCTTGGTGGGGAGAGGTTAGTAGTCTTGGCATTCAGAATGTACATGCTCACTTAATCCTCTTGTTTGAATAGTACTCGTGCCCTCAGCCATTTCTGGAGTACCTCAGTCCCGATACTCTCTGTTTAACCTCCTCAGAGAATAATCTGGATTTCTGGTGAGAAAAGTGGGAGCGTAGAGTCAGAGTCTCAGGGCTCTAACTGCTCCTCGGTAGATTTTACCCTGTCTTACTGGTTTTAGCTGCCCTCACCTACCTGTCACTCATCTCCAGAAGTACAGGTGTACAGAAGTACTCGACGTATACCAATTCTTTAGCTTTTTAAGGGTTCCTCAGTATAAATCAGGTTGACGTTTAGCTTTGAAACATTGGCAGCTTAGGATTCTGCTTTCCTGGATTCACTGAGTCAGTCACCACTTGCCTATCTGCTTTCTAGTTTCAAAAACATGTGGTGCTGTTCTCTGTTTTCTCATTCTTCTCTTTCTTGTGGGTTTATATTTAAAAGGAAACAAATAAAGGAATCTTTACTCTAGGCTTGGTGGGGTTTGGGGAGAGTCTACAATTGGATGTGTATGTCCTATCTGTGTTAACTCGGAAGCCTCCTGGATCAACTTACAGAGCCTCCTTCACCTTGGATAGATGGGTCATCTGGCCTTTGAAGGAAGTTCTAACACCAAAGATAAGAGACCAATGTAAAGAGAAGAAAAAGGAGCTAGAAACAATGATAATACAGAGAGCAGAAGAAAACATCTACAGTAGCTACAGAGAGGAAGCATTTGTGCATAGATAAAGGTCAGGATGCCACAGAAGGGCACAGTCAGAGACTAAAGAAAGCACTGTTGAAAATGAAAAATGATAGCCAAAATAAACATTGCAGTAAAAGAATTGAAAGGTACAGTTGAGAATATCTCAGAAAGCAGAATCAAAGGCTAGAGATGAGTACAATGAAAGAAGAAATTTAAAATAATCAGTCCAGGAAGTCTAGTAAAGAAGTCTTTAAAGGGGAGGAGAAAACTTTGGTGGGGGAAGAAATTGTGAAAGAAATAACAGAAGAAAATTTCCAGTACAAGTAAAAATGATACAAGAAAATACAAGAATTGAAGGATGTGAGTTTCCACATTGAAGGTGCTTATCTAGTTCCCAGCACAGTCAATGAAAAAGAATGCTACTAAGCCTCAATATTGTGAAATTTCAGTACACCAGGGATAAATCTTTCAGAGAGAAAAAACCAAAACTATAAAGATCAGAAATCAGAATGAGGTTAGCTTCTGAAACACCTTCAAAATTGAGAGAAAAAAGGTTATCAGCTTAGAATTCTATACCCAACCAAACTGCCTATCAAGTATGAGACATTTTTAGACATGCAAGGACTCAAATTTACCTCACATGTACCCTTCCTCAGTGAACCACTAGAGCATGTCTTCCACCAAAACGAGAGTAAAATCGAGGAAGACACAGAGTTCACGAAATGGAGGACATAACTTAGGGTCTTGGTCAAGAGAAGTCTTGGTATAACACAGCAATGCTGAGAACAACCAGTGGGAGAGGGAGGGCTCCAGCAGGGAGCTCTTTAGGAGAGGGTGAATAATCCTGGTAGACTATTTGCATTTCATTATGAACAAATTATATTAGGCATTATTTCAGAACTGCTAGAGCCACATTAGGAAGGATTAGTAATAGACACATTAGAAGACCGAGGAAAAGGAGCAACAACATTCAAACTCCAGGAGAAACTAGATTGAGCAGCAAAGGAAATACTGTAGTATATTCTTTGGCTCAGCCATGAGTGGTGCTTATCTAGTCATTATAATGAATTGTTCAAAATCAATTTTGAAACAACAAAACAATGATACACTGTTTTGAGAGCACTGGGGAGAAGGGAAAAGGATATACGGAAGTGACCTAACTCCTCTCCTACCATAAGGACCTTAATAGTTGATGTCTTGGGACATCCCTAGTGGTGCAGTGGTTAAGAATCCACCTTCCAACACAGGGGACATGGGTTCGAGCCCTGGTCCGGAAAGATCCCACATGCTGCGGAGCAACTAAGCCCGTGTGCCACAACTACTGAGCCTGCTCTCTAGAGCCCGCGAGCCACAGCTGCTGAGCCCGCGTGCCACAACTACTGAAGCCTGCACGCCTAGAGCCCATGCTCCGCAACGAGAAGCCACCTCAATGAGCAGCCCTTGTACCGCAACGAAGAGTAACCCCAGCTCGCCACAACTAGAGAAAGCCTGCGTGCAGCAAGGAAGACCCAACACAACCAAAAAATAAATAAATTAATTAATTAAAAAAATAGTTGATGTCTAAAAATTCAGACATCAGGAAATTTGAAGCATAGAAATATGGAGGTAGGGTAACAATTCAGCTGGAAGCAGCTAAAATTGGAAGCTGCCCAGAAAGTTCCTTCATGCCCTTTGAGGGGTGTTCAGTCTCCTCTCTCACTCCTGGCAACCACTGATCTGCTGAAAGCATGCTTTTTCACGGTGGTGTAATAATTTTTCTTCTGTAGAATCTTCCTCTTTGGTTGGACCTTTCTTCTTTCTATTACAAGCTACGCTGAGTGTTGTCCATCTTGATGTGTGTCTATTTCCATAGGCTAAATTCTTAGAAGTGGAACTCTGGATCACATAACAGGACTCTTCAGACAATTCTTCAGATATCCTCATGGGCTTTCTCTCAGTTTGAGACTTGCTGCATTGTATTTCTGGTCTAGGGATGGATTAGAATCCTGAGGCTTTGATAGGAGACCTTAAGTCAGCCTCAGCTACCTGGCGGTTTCCAGGTCTCCCTCTTGTTTGATTACCTTTGTGCCAAAGGAGAGTTTCCCCTGGTGGCTGCTCTGCATAGTTTGTGTTCTCTTCTGAGGCTATGCCTGGTCTTTTGTTGATGGAATTTTTGTTTTGGACTAGTTTCTGATAACTTGATATAACCATTTTAAATAGGGAGGGTATAGGTTTGTAAAATGAACGGCTAATTCTTTATTATCATAGTGCTGATTAGTACTTGGGCTGGCGCGGTTCTGCCTGTTCTTTGCTAGCCATGGCTCAGTGGCTGGCACTGAGTTAGCACTCTTCAGCATTTGATGGTTTGAATAAATGCATTATAACGTGCACTTCTTGACTTTCGTTGCCTTCACAGGTGGAAGAGGTTAGAAACACACGATGTTGTCATAGAATGTGCCAAAATCTCTCTGGACCCTACAGAAGCCTCATATGAAGATGGCTATTCTGTGTCTCACCAAATCTCAGCCCGTTTTCCTCATCGTTCAGCCGATGTCACCGCCAGCTCTTATGTTGACACACAGAATAGCTATGGTAAAGTGACTTTGGTACTTATCTGCTTTACAACTTTGTCTCTAGAAAGCATTGTTTATTTTTGTTGAGTTTTTTTCCCTTTCCTAGAATAAGACTTAGGTCAGCTCCTAGGAACTGTTTCCCAAATATTTAAAATTTGAATTTGGCTCCATTTTCCCCTAAATTTAATTTACAGTCCCATGTCCTTGATCTCCTTCTTGATAGTATGTCAGCAGACTTGGGATGTGTCAACACTTAACAAAGAAAATGGATTAAAGGATTTGGCTTCTAGGCTCCAGCTCATAAAGGAATCTTAGATTTTTTCAGACACTTTTAGTGAGGCCCTCTGGGCTGTCACATTGACACAGTTTTGAATGAACCTGGACGATTCAGAACTGGATTCATGTAAAAGTCTAGGCTTATCTATAGGTAGCACCCAGCAAAGTTGTCATACAGGTTGTGCTTTTTCAAGTTATCCTAAAGCTTAACTAGACATCAAACCTTACTAAACTTTATTTCCAAAGGGTATTTAAAGAGGCTTTTAAATGATCAGATGGTCTCGAGGACCGTAATTCTTTATCAGGATAATCTGAAGCCACACGCTGACCCCCTGTGTTCTTTCCCTTCCATTGTAGGCAGTGCTACTTCTACCCCTCACTCCACTTCTCGGCTGATGTTGTTAAACACGCCAGGGCAGCTACCTCAGACTCTGAGTTCCCTGTCGACACGGCTGTTAACTGAGCCGCCACAAGTATGGTGTCAAATAGTGTGCCTGCTTTCTTCTCTGCTTGCTGGTGAAGCTGACCATTTGGGTCAGGATTTAGCCTATGGTTGGGAAAATCTCTCACTGCTCATTTCAGGAGTTAGTTTTTAAGGATGCATGACATTTGCAAGAGAAGTTACTGTTGCCACTTGGCTTTCTCTTGGAGTCTAGACTTACAAAATGCAATGTGTCTCTTGATAAGGCTTTAATAAGATGCCTTTTTCCAGTTGAAAGGCTAAGTTTAAGATCATTGATCTTGGACTTAAAACTCGGGAGGTGTAGCTCTTCGTTCCTCATCGCTGACCTGCCTTATTAACTTCTAGGCTACTCTTTGGAGCCCGTCTGTGGTTTGTGGGATGACCACTCCTCCAACTTCTCCTGGAAATGTCCCACCTGATCTGTCACACCCTTACAGTAAAGTCTTTGGTACAGCGGGTATGTATGTCTTAGGTTAGATTTGACTGGTTGGTTGGGGCCGGCCTTTTATGATAAGGAACTATCTCTTAGATCTAATAGTGAGTTTGAGAGCCATTTGTAGTAGTAAACCTATTTTTGACAATACAAACCCCTGGAGCTTTCAGAACACATAAAGTGAATCTAAAAAAAAAAAGACTGATCTAGATCCCCAGAAAGTTAACTCTAGCAGCTTTCTTTGCAGTAATAGTTAAGCGGAAACAAATTTGGCAGTTTTCCTAATTGTTTTACTTCCTCCAAGTGTGTCTATTCTGCTCTTGTCTCTGAGCAGGTAGAAAAGGAACTCCTCTGGGGACCCCTGCGACCTCTCCTCCTCCAGCCCCGCCCTGCCATTCGGACGACTACGCGCACATTTCGCTCCCGCAGGCCATGGCCACAGCCCCCAAGAAGGTTCGCCTGGGCTCCTCTGCCGCCCTCCCCACCCCGCCGCCCGAGCACGGTGACGTGCTTCCAGCCTCACTTTGTGAAGCCTGTTATGCCAGATAGAAGTTTGACCTAAAATGTAATGGGTTTGAATCAGATCAATTCAAAATAGACTAACCCTATATGGCCTTTATTTTGTTGAGGTAGAAAAAATAGACTAACCAGCAGCTCTCAGAGTGTGATCTGCTCACTGCAGATCTGCTCACTGCTCAAACGCTTTAAGGGCATCTGCCAGGTCAGAACTCCTTTCTTAGTAATACTAAGTGGTTATTCGCCCTCTTTACCACATTGGCACTTATACTCATGGCACAGAAACAATGGCGGGTAAAAGGGCTGGCCCCTTAGTATCGATCACACTCTCCTAGTAGGCATTGCATTCTTCTTCCTCGATGCGTTCTTTCAGTTTAACAGAAGGAAAGAAACAACAACAAAACAAACCTTGAGTATTCCATAGAAAGAACGCATATGTTTAATATTGTTTGTGATGGAGTAGGAAATGGACATCAAGCACCTGAGTGCGTACCGGTGTGCGGTGGCCACCACAAGCACTTGTGCCGTTATTTGAGTTAAGAGCTGAACTAGGTGCTTTTTTTCATGGAGCAGCAGTTTTGTTTGAAAGAACAGCTGGTGACAAACTATGGTTACTCATACCTGAGTGTCTGGCAGGCAGTTAGCTTCTTAGATGACAAACTGGGTCTGTCACTTCAAGACAAACAACTGACGGTATTTGTTGCCAGTGATAAAAAGGTGAAACTAGAATATTAAAAAACTGATATCTGGCACCAAGAGCTTAACAGTTTCCCCAAGTCTTTTATGATGAGATTGAAAAGTCTTGGGAAGCTTGGTTAATAATTTGAGTTTTTGATATTGTATAATGAAATGTTGCCACACTTAGAAGATCTGCATACCTTGGTGACCCAGTATTCTACATGCCCAGTGTATATGTTATAGAATCACACGTAGGTAAAAGACGCATTTGGGGGACAAGGCAGACCAGTGGATCTCGACACGGTGTGAAGAGTGAATTGCCATGGTTCCAGATTCTGCACTGTAACTAACCTTGAAGAAACACCCCTTGTCAAGTTTTAGTGTAGTATCAAAGATGGCTATCCACAGTTATCTAAACAGTCTGTTTACTTTTTATAACTACTTATCTGTGGGCCCTAGAGTTTTCTTCATACACTTGAGCCAGAATAGCCTAGCAGCAGAGCAGAGGCAGACATGAGAACCCAGCTTTCTTCCCCGAAGCCAGATGTGAAAGGGATTGCACAAATGTGAAGCAGCTTGACGCTTCTCACTAAACTTATTTTTATTTATCATAAAAATGTTATTTATGTTTACGTGTATTGGGTCGTTTTTTTCCGGCCGCGCCGCACATCTTGCGGGATCTTAGTTCCCTGACCAGGGAACCTGCCCTCAGCAGTGAAAGCCGGAGTCCTAACCACTGGACCTCCAGGGAATTCCTGGGTTTGTTATTTTTAAGTGAATTAATAATTTTAAAATTCTGTTTTAGTTTGTAACATGATAACTATCAATAGGTATAACCACATAAACAAAGTCCTTGAGATTCTCAATCATTATTAAGAATAGGAAGGCATCCTGAGACCAAGCAGTTTGAGAACCATGGGGCTAAACTTTAAACTCCGCTACAATATGCTAAAATTGTAGGTGTTTAGGATATTTCTCTAATATTAGAGAACATGTACACAATTTTCTGCCTTGTGATATAAGTGGTACCTGTCTTTTCAGGAAGAGAGAACAGATTCTGCAAGGCCCTGTCTACATAGACAACACCATCTTCCGAATGACAGAGGATTAGGTAAAACCTCGGGTAACAGGAGACCTTGCTTGGTTCTTGACGGGCTATGTGTGGAGACAGGGACATTCTGGAGCACCACAAATCACTGAAGCCCAGAGATAATGAAACATAATTAATTCGAAAAGCCAGCCTCATAACAACAGCCCCCAGAGCTCTTAAGTGCCTGTGTTTTGAGCTGGTCGAACTGTGGCTTCATCTGTTCTCTGAGATGTTAAGAACAGAGAGTTATATTTTCTGTGGGATTCTTTTTTGGTACCTTTAGTTAGATGATTGTCATATTTTGGCTTTCTGTGGTAGCTTTCTGTCTTCAGCAGAAGGAACCATAGTAGACCTATTCTGTTACAGTGGAAGCAGTTTTCACAGTGACGGGGGTGACCAGTGTGTTTCTTTGTCTTTGTTTCTCTTCAGAAGAGCTACCTGGGAGCAAAGGGTCTGTCACTCTCAGTGATCTTCCAGGGTTTTTAGGTGACCTGGCTTCTGAAGAAGATAGTATTGAAAAAGATAAAGAAGAAGGTAACACGTGCGGGATTCTGGCCTTGCGTGGGATCGCTGCGAGTTGATAAAGCCCTCGTTGTGCCCTAGTACCAGGATTTAGCGTCAACACACACAGGCTTGCTTGGTTTTTCTTCTCTTGGGGGAGGAGATGGGAGTTGTATTCTGAGTCCTGTGCCCAGTAAAGGGAGGCCACTGTTTATCTGTCCCTCTGGGGGGCCCAGGGCAGCGTGCAACCCCACACTGCCTGACCTTACCCAGGTTGGCCTGTTGACTGTGCTGTCTCTTCTCTCCCTCCCTGCTCGCAGCGGCAATATCTAAAGAACTCTCTGAGATCACAACAGCCGACGCCGAGCCCCTAGCTCCTCGCGGAGGCTTTGACTCTCCCTTCTACCGGGACAGTCTCCCGGGCTGCCCGCGGAAGACCCACTCAGCCGTCTCCAGTGCCCAGGGCACCGGTGCGAACCCTGAGCCTCTGAACTCCGCCCTGGACAGGCTGGGGCCTGACACCCCAAAGCAAGCCTTTACCCCCATAGACCTGCCCTGCGGAGGCGCCGAGGAGAGCCCTGCCGGGGACAGAGAGCGCCAGGCCTCTCTGGAGAGCAGCATCCTCACTCCCAGCCCTTTTAAAATTCCACCTCAGAGGGGAGTGGGGTTTGGCGGTGGGCAACCTCCCCCATACGATCATCTTTTTGAGGTGGCACTGCCAAAGACTGCCCGTCATTTTGTCAGCAAGAAGACGGAGGGACTGCTAAAGAAAGCAAAAGGGAACACGGAGGAGGACTTCATGCCCTCTGCCTCCCCCATGGAAGTGCTGGACAGACTGATACAGCAAGGGGCAGACGCGCACAGCAAGGAGCTCAACAGGTGAGGCGCGGCAGCGCTGTTCTCTTTTCCTTTAAACGTTCCGTTTGATTATAAACTACAAGAAGCTGGTGGTTGGAAACAGGAATTATTCTTGTGCTCACCAGAGGCAGTTGGTTCGCTGTTTTGTCAGGCGTCCTTCTAGCCTGTTGCCTTTGACGTACATGAATGTGTGTATCCTCCACACAGGCGCGTTAAACTCAGGTAATTCCTTAGGTTACAGGCCATTTAAAAATGAGTCTTTTATATTGGGCTGTTTTGTGCCACTGTGCTGTGAAGAAGCTCAAATGCTTTCATCTTTGCTCTCTGAAAATTTGAGGATGAGGTTATGGTGTTCAAATAATATAGAAATATGGTCACGAAGTCTCCTTCTCCAGCTGCAGATTTGTTGTTGTTTTGTTTTGGTAACATAGTCCATTAGATGGAAGGTAAACACCGTCAGCATTTCAATGCAAGTTCATGGCAGCCTGCCCCTGCTCACATGGGTTAAGAACCTGCCAGAGAGCACTGGTTTCACCCCTTCTTTATTACACTTTTAAAGGTGATCTAGAGAAAGAATAAGGGAATCACTAGTCCACAGTGATGCCATTTCTAAACAGGCTCTTGGGGAATGCTAGTTTTAATTTTTCTTCTGTAGAATAACCTAAGGTGGAATTTGACAGATTAATGTTTATGATCCCTTTTTGAATGAAGTTTAGTGTAATAGACTCAGGTAAATTACCTGCTTTTTCCTTAACCTTGGGTGACAGTAGCTTCTCAACAGAGAGGGTTGAAAAGAGCTCTCAGTGTGTTTGATCACTCAGTTGCCTTGGAGAGCTGACCAAAGTTCAGAGGCTACAGTATGAGCTCCGAGTTAGGGCCTTTCCACTCTGGAAACTTGGTGGTGCTTAATGGGGGCCCCTTCCATCAGCTATAAGGCCCCTCCTCTTACCCCAGGTGGGCTTTGTGTTTGAAACTTTCTCATGCCTGTGCACTTGTGACCACAAGGAAGTGACTTAATGTTGCTGCAATTAAAAGTCCAGTTAAATTTTTCTAGGTAAGATCTGTAACTTTCTCACTCAAAAACTTTTTTTTCCTAGGTTGTCTTTACCCAGCAAGTCTGTCGACTGGACCCACTTCGGAGGTAAAGTTGTTACTTTAGCTCCAAATCCAGCCCATAGAGATCCTGCTTTGTTGCCTTTTCTGTCCTTGAAGGAGGTGCCCTATAGGAAACATCTCCCCTTCCCTACTGCTCCAGCTGGGTTATCTGCTTGGGTACAGAGTCTCTCACGTGTTGCAAAGTCAGCATTTCCTATTTTTGAAAAGTGGCAAGTACCACGTGCTTGAGAACAGAAGTGCAAAGAGGCAGGCCTCATGCCAGCCTTCCCTAGAAAAGATCTAAGTGAAGTGAGTGGTGCTGGGACAGTTCTTGAGCGATAACCTTCCAAGAAGCAAGAAATGGAGTCATAGATAGATAGATAGATAGATAGATAGATAGATAGATGATAGATAGCAGATTTGTGGGGAAAAACACTTGGAGCTCTCAAAGAGCCATCCTACATTGTACCCCTGTGCGTTCCTTTAAAAGGAAGATGGGTAGTAGGTACTGCCCCTCCCCCTTCCCCATTGAGTGACTGTGGCTGGAAACCAGGTGGTCGTTTGCAAAGTGAGTGACTTTGTTTCTTCAAGAATCGTGTTTCTTAAGCTAACAAACCGCTGGCTGGGGCTTGACTGAACGCTGTGTAAAAGGCGTCTCTGCCACCCTCCCTCTGCTTTACAATCAGGCTCCGCTCCCTCAGATGAGACCCGCTCCCTCCGTAACCAGTTGCTTTTACTGCACAACCAGTTACTCTATGAGCGTTTTAAGAGGCAGCAGCACGCGCTTCGGAACAGGCGGCTCCTGCGCAAGGTGACCAGGGCAGCCGCTCTGGAGGAGCACAACGCTGCCATGGTGAGCACCTCGGGGCCCGGGCGGGGATCGAGGCCAGAGCTCTCCATCCTGCCTCTGCCCGCTCGTGCGGCTTGGGGCAGGTCACTTCGTCTCTGAGGTTAATACGTGAACGGCCACATCCCTGAATTCCCTTGCAGCTCTTCTAATCCACGGGGACAAGTGATTTTTTTGTGTCTGTTGGTCTGTAATTGGCTATGATGATAACAGAGGCAAAGGTGATTTTGTTTCTCCAAATGTAAAACCGGCTCTCCTGAAGCAGTTTTATGGCAGAAACTTGGAGGGCAGTTAAGCCAGTCAGACCTGGAGAGTGACCTTGGCTCTAACACTCATTACCTTAGGAAAGTCATTTAGCCTCTGGAGGCCTCTGTTACCCATTCTGTAAAATGAGAATAATAATAGCAGCATCTACTTTCTAACTGTGGTGGTTAAAAAAACCGTGTCAGTAAGCATTTGCGCATTGCTGGTGCAAGGTAAGCGTTCAGTCAGTGTTCCTCACTTGAGCGACCTTGGCCAGTACCAGCACTTACTTCATTGCTGGTGCTTAGGACTTTTGAAAGTATCAGGAGCAAGTTGATCGCTGAGAAAAGTCCTTTAAGCAACTTTTGATCCATTTGCTAATGTGGAATTTGGAAACCCTTGCCCAAAAGCCAAGTTAGACAGCAGTGAGCTGTCAGATTCTGGGCCTGTGGTTAGCTCGTGCCTGTTCAGATGAAGTGTCTGCAGCATGCATTGAACTTGAGGGTCACTGCCCGTGCTGGAAGGCAGCTAAAATGATGGCCTCTTTGGTCTCTGCTAGAAAGACCAGTTGAAGTTACAAGAGAAAGACATCCAGATATGGAAGGTTAGTCTGCAGAAAGAACAAGCCAGATACAGTCAGCTTCAGGAGCAGCGAGACACGGTGGTCACCCAGCTCCACAGCCAGATCAGACAGCTTCAGCATGACCGGGAGGAGTTCTACAACCAGAGCCAGGAGTTACAGGTACGCGCTGCGGCGCCCGGCAGAGGCCGCCAGGAAAGGGCGGGAAGGCACCTGATTCAGCTCTGAAATCGTGGCACGTAGATTTCACGTCAGGTACATTTTATTTAGGGCAGAGGGTCCCCAGCTTTCTGGGTCCACGGTTCTGTCGGCATTTCATTAATTTTTTCCTGGTACTCCACAGCCAAAAGAAACATCTAACAGTTCTGCCTAGTAAGTAGATCCAGACAACTTAGGATTTAGGTCCTAATGACTTAGTAGCTGTTAGAAAATAATACACATACTTTTTTTTCAATTTTCAATCTCATTTTTGAGTGACCATGGTCACTTACAAATGCAGTGTGTGTACCTGTTGGGCACTGCCGAGTCTCAGACCTTGGAATCAGATGAGACACTGACGCCCTCGATTCCTGTTTCACATTGGTTTTCTCATGGTGATGTTTATCACAGCAACCATGTGCAAGCCCAGCTTTGCAAAGATAATACGTGTTCCACAGGCACGTAGAGCACCTGATAACTGAAACGCTGAGCTCCCTCTAGCTAGTAGTTCACATCATGACCAGTAGATGTCGCTGTGTTTCCCTCGAAATTTAAAACTAGCCCCACAGCGCCTCTGTGAGCCTGCTGTGTAGCCCCAGGGCTCTTTGGTGCACAGTTTGGGAACTGCAGATTTAATAAGCGCTTTTTTGTTTTTCCTTTTGATAATCAGTCAGAAACTCAGAAATTAACTATAACTTACTTTTTAAAGCTAAGTTAGTTTTAAGCCTGATGGCCCAAGAATAGTAGAGCAACAGAGGCACGAGGCTTTCCCGGTTGTCTGTGGGCCGATGGCCAGGTGCACCCGTGGCCTGGCCTGCTGGCACCCTGTAACTTCCTGGCACGTCTCCTTGGGCAGACGAAGCTGGAGGACTGCAGGAACATGATCGCGGAGCTGCGCGTAGAGCTGAAGAAGGCCAACAGCAAGGTGTGCCACACCGAGCTGCTGCTCAGCCAGGTGTCTCAGAAGGTAAGAGGCGAGCAAGCTGGGCCATGCCCACACCACTGCTGATGTCCTTCCTCCAGACAGGACACGCGTAGTACTCGTGTGTCTGTGTCAGGGCTTCCCAACAGGGAGTGATTCTGCTCCCCTCCCCCCAGGGGACATTGGGCAATATCTGGAGACATTTTTGGCTGACGTTTTTTGTTTTGTTTTGTGTTTTATTTATTTTTGGCTGCATTAGGTCTTCATTGCTATGCGTGGGCCCCCTTTAGCTGCAGTGAGCTGGGGCTACTCTTCGCTGTGGTGCGCGGGCTTCTCATTGCGGTGGCTTCTCTTGTGGCAGAGCATGGGCTCTAGGCATGCGGGCTTCAGTAGTTGTGGCACGCAGACTCAGTAGTTGTGGCTCACAGGCCCTAGAGCGCAGGCTCAGTAGTTGTGGCACATGGGCTTAGTTGCTCTGCGGCATGTGGGATCTTCCTGGACCAGGGCTCAAACCCATGTCCCCTTCCTTGGCCGGCGGATTCTTAACCACTGCACCACCACTGGTTGACGTTTTTGATGCTACTGACATTGAGTGGGAGGGGCCGAGGTGCTCCTAAACATCAGACAGTGCATGGACGGCCCTGCAGCAGGGAACTACCTAGCCTGAGCCCTGGTCTGTGTGTATCCTGGGAACTTGTTCTTAATACTTCGTTCACATAAATGTGAAGAGTTCATTCAGGCTTTTGAGCTATGATCTTTCCCTCTTTGGAAGTCATTGCACTCATATGTAAATCACTTACTCAAGAACCTGTGGGTTTACTCCAGGGCTTTATCCCACTGGACCTAACGTCCCTGCTGTGGTGGTTGTGTACATACCCATCTCCTCGAGGTGCCCTGTGGGTGGCCAGTTTTGATGTGGAGCATTTGCGCCTCTTCCCCTTTGCATAGGGACAATTTTGAAGTACGTTTCTGTCCATTTTTGTTGCCCTTGTATCCCTTCCTCCCCACCAGCCGTTTTGGTGTGGCCTTTGAAACCATGGGGCTTGTTTACACTGACTCAGCCCTGAAATAGTGTGCTCCTAGCTGGTTCCCTGTTGAATGTCCATTTGCTAGCTTTGTGTCGTCAGATCTTTCACTTTGCTTGTTTCTGTGTTTTTGTTAGCTCTCAAATAGTGAGTCGGTCCAACAGCAGATGGAGTTCTTGAACAGGCAGCTGTTGGTTCTCGGGGAAGTCAACGAGCTGTATTTGGAACAACTGCAGAACAAGCATTCAGACACCACAAAGGTATGTGGGCTTGAGGAACCAGACCCTACCTGGGACGCTGTTAGGACCCAGGCAATATGTCTATGGCACAGCACAGAGAATGGTGTATGAATTGTTTCCTGAAAGATGGCGTGGCAGACCTAATGTCATTTCCACCTCTCCCTGGTCTGGCAACACAGGCCCTTTTCAGCTGTCACACAGACTTGTTTCCCTTAGTTGGGTTGCTTTGAAATTAAATCAGTTATATGTGAAAGCACATAATGGTAATTGGTACAGACTAGGTGATAGAAGTGTTTTTCTTCTTTTTTTTTCTTTTTCTTTCTTTTTTTTTTTTGGCCATACCGCGTGGCATACGGGATCTTAGTTCCCTGTCCAGGAATCAGACCTGTGCCCCCTGCAGTGGAAGCGTGGAGTCTTAACCACTGGACCACCAGGGAAGTCCCAAAAGTGTTTTCCTTCTCTTACCCATGCCCCCGTCTTTAAAGAGAGAGAGACAGGCTAACAGATAAAGAAAAAGGATGGGGAGCCAATTCTGTTTAGCATATAACTCTCTGGGCTGTGGGTTTATACTGCTAGAAATATTTTTTTTCTTCGTAATGTTGAATTTGATTTCAGCAGATGGTGGTTCAGGCCTGGCAACAAGGCCAGTGTCGGGATGATCTTACGTTAATTAGTGCCTTACCAGTGGTGTCGAGGCAGAAGTTTCATGTCACTTTATAAATAGCCTCGGGTAATGTTGGTGAATGAGTTGGGAATGGAATTTTAAGAATAAATGCTTAGATGCTTCCTGTCACTAACTTCTTCATCACACACAGGCTTTCTTTTTAGGATTTCTTGGGCTTTTGCTTTGTAAAGCTTTGTTTTCTTTTCCCTTGGCCAAATGTAGGGAGTAGTCTTAGAATCAGAGAGATGGAATTTTCATAATAGTTATTCTTATTTCTCAGCTTCTCTCAACTCTCAGATTCAGATTCCCTTTAGAAGGATGTTAAATGTGGAACTTTCTCTAGAAACCAGCTCTCATTAATTTTGGAAGTATAATGGCCTCAGAAAAAGAAAGAAGGGAAAAGAGACCCGAGGGACTAGAGAACCTCTGAAAAAGCTTACTTAAACACACTCCTAACTCTCCCGAGAGAAATGTGGATGGGTGCCACGGTGCTGTCTTTTGGTTGGAACACTTACCCCCTTGGGACCTCAAGCAAGCCACCTGACCTCTTTGGGCCTGGCTTCGCAGTTCATAAAATGCGCATGGTGATACTGACTTGCAACCTTCAGCTGTAAGCAGCAACAAAAAAAGACTTCACCGGCTTAGCCATAAAGAGTTTCATTATATCTCTTGACAAGAAGTCCCGAGGCAGGTGAGTTCCAGGTTGGTCAAGTCAGCAGCTGAGGGACAGCAGCAAGGAGCCTCGTTCTTTCCCCTCTTCTGCACCACTCGACCTATCCTCTCAACCTTGTCTTTGGGCAGTCTGTGCTCCTGGTTGCAAAGTGTGTGCCACAGTGAACACTGTCACAGGTAGATGTCATGATGTCCCCTGGAGGAGGAGAGCATCGCCTCCTGCAGGTCTCTCTCATTAAGGAAACCTTTCCCAGGAACTCTCCACCAGACCTCCCACCCTTGTTATTGGCCACGATTATGTCATGTGTCCATCCCTAGCTAGCCATGGCTTTGAACCTGTGTTTGGACCTGGAGCTGGGCTTCCTCTTGTTCAGTCAAGTAGGGAACGAGGAATGGGTATCTGAGCGTCAGGTGGGGAATGGCTGGTAGGTACTGGGTGTAGCCCCTCTTACGTGGCTGTGAGAGTTAGTGATAGTGCATAGATGTTCCTAGTTCAGTGCTTTGTTTGATTCTCCATAAGTACTTACTGTCGTTTCCGACAAGAGTTCAGTTTGTTTACCTAACCTATGCCGAAGCCTGGAGCCATCAGGCATAGCTGGAGCGGCCGCATTATCTGGTCCCAGTCCTGAGCTTAACTCGATCCCGTTCTGACCGAGGAAGCGTTGGGCTTGCTGGCCATCTTCGAGGTGGGGTGCCTTCAGGGAAGCTCATCTCCTTGCTCCGTATGGTTTATTATCTTTTTTAAAAAGACAAATGTATGGTAATTTCAAGTTTATGCATATTTTACCACAATAAAAAAGCCACACAACACAAACATAGCATATACTTGTTAGAAGAGCATCCTTTCCACCTCTCTCTGAGCATAGCGCACACTTGCTGTTTCCATCGGTCAGCAGGCAGGTTGTCTTCCTGGCGTGATTGACAAACCTTGTCAGGGTACCTGGTCTGCAGATGTTCATTCCTGTTGCGTCTCTAGCTTTATCTTAGTTGGTATTAGGGGAGGGAGAAGAGTATAAAAGAAAACAAACAACCCATACTGCCACTGCGCCGGCCTACACCGCCACCACTCTGAACTGCACCTCCACTGCACTGAACTGCACCACCACTGTGCCGGCCCACGCCTCCACTGTGTTGAAATCATAACTGAATATTGGCGTGTTTTCAGAATGTGTGTGTTAACATAGTTGATCACACTATTCACGTGGCTTTATAATCTGCTTTTTTATCTTTTACTGATACAAATAATTTTAAAAATCTTATTAAATAGAAGATGTACTTTAATTTACTTTCTTGACGTTAGACTTCATAGTTTCTAGTTTTTTGCTCTTCTGAATATGCTGTGCTGATTATTTTTGTGCCCAAATGTCTATTCATGTTTCAAATGATTTCCTAAGGGATAGATTTCAGGGAAGGATTAGTAGGTACTTACTGCCAGCCTACTTTCCAGAAAGTTGTACTAGTTTCTATTTCCACTAGCAATATACTAATAAAGTACCTTCTCAGTGTTTGTTACATTGATGTTTCAAAGTGGATATGGCATGTTCATTTTTTAAAAGTACTAACTCCAATTCCTTTTTTGTTTGTTTTGTTATCAGGAAGTAGAAATGATGAAAACTGCATATCGGAAAGAACTAGAAAAAAACAGAAGCCATGTTCTCCAGCAGAATCAGAGGCTGGATACTGCTCAAAAACGGATTTTGGAACTGGAATCTCATCTAGCCAAGAAAGACCACCTTCTTTTGGAACAGAAAAAATATTTAGAGGATGTCAAACTCCAGGCAAGGTAACTTTCAGGGGGAAAGGTTTTTGCTGTGATGTATTTAAGTAGAACTTCCCACATTCTGGGGTGGTCTGTATCTTTCAGAGGACAGCTGCAGGCCGCAGAGAGCAGGTATGAAGCTCAGAAGAGGATCACCCAAGTGTTTGAATTGGAGATCTTAGATTTATACGGCAGGTTGGAGAAGGATGGCCTCCTGAAAAAACTTGAAGAAGAAAAAACAGAAGCAGCCGAAGCGGCGGAAGAAAGGTAGGAGCAAAGAGTCGGCAGCCATGGCCTCATCGTGAGGCTGCCGCTGACAGAGCAGGGAGGCATTGCGTGGTGTTAGCAGCGGTCCCAGCCTGACAGGCGAGCCTGCAGCTCTCAGCTGCATCCCTCAGAGCACCCAGCCACCCTTCTGAGTTCCTTGTCCTGGGGCCCGAGGCACTTGATAATGGTCCTGGGAGGCGTTCCTATTTAAGATCGCCATCTGATATCCCTGGTTGTGGCTTAGGTTTCTCTTCATGAGCTCTCAACACGGGAGTCCTCTCTTCTAGAACATAGAGGGGGCCGGCAGAGTTCAGCGTCGGGGCGAGCGCGCGTCCGAATTCCATGCTTCCCAAACACGGGCACTGCAACCACCGGCTCCCTTTCTCGTCCTCGGATTTCTTACAGGCTCGACTGTTGTCGTGACGGCTGCTCGGATTCTGTGACAGGGCACAACAATGAAGAGGCATCTGGCCCTAACGGGGAGACCAAGCCCCCCAGGCCCGGCGGCGCCCGGGGCGGTAGCGGAAGTAGAGGAGGCGGAGGCGGCGGCAGCAGCAGCAGCAGCGGCGGCAGTGAGCTTTCTACCCCAGAGAAACCCCCAAACCCGAGGGTGGGCCCATGCAGCAGTCGGTGGGAGACTGCCGTGGGAGAGCCCACTACGGGCATCCCTATGACTGTCGGCTCACTTCCTAGTTCAAAAAGCTTCCTGGGCATGAAGGCTCGAGAGCTATTTCGTAATAAGAGTGAGAGCCAGTGCGATGAGGACAGCCTGACCAGCAGTAGCCTTTCTGAGACCCTAAAGACAGAGCTGGGCAAAGACTCGGGTGTGGAAGCCAAGCCACCCCTGAACCTAGACGGCCCGCAGCCACCTCCCCCAAAGCCAGACAGCGTGGGACAGCTCCGTATCATGGACTACAATGAGGCGCAGCACGAGCACAGCTAGGGACGGTGTCAATCAGTGTTAACTTGTGTATCGCCGGCCTGGAACGGGAGGTGCGAGTGCCCGTTTCAGAGCTTTCCTGTTTCCAGGCGTTGAGGGGCTATAGCTCCCGCAGAGGAAATGGGATGGGGGTCCTTTGACGGTTGACTGAATGCAGAACGGTTTTTGCAGCTGGCATTGAAATGCCTCTTCGGTTTCCCTTCGGCCACCCTCTCTTTCATTTACCTGGCAGCGTGTACTAACCCGAGGGCCAGGGTGCGTTCCTCACTAGCTTTATTTTCTTCCTTTTCCCCCCAAATCGTTGTGTCCTTTGAACCTGTGCAATATGAGGCCAAATGTAATCCTGGAGTCTAACACACCACCCGCTCCTTTCCTGAAGCTCAGTTAGCTGGGCGGGCTCTCTGTGAGCCCAGGTCATTGTTGGCATCACAGGTAAGTCTGGTTTTGTCCCTTTCCAGGAGGATGTGACATGCAAAGTTGATCATCTTCACATGAGAGCTTTTAAATGAGATGTTGTCACTGCTTTTGGTTCTAACATCCATCATCTAAAGCCGCAGATCCAGAAAAACGATGGTTTATTCTCTCTTAAGTTCTTCTGGCGGTTCTGATAAGCTTCCTAGAAAGTTCCATGTGAACAAAGGTCTGTTGTTGGAAAAGTCTGGAGCTGGCACTGTGGAGACCATGCTCCCCTTCGGGAACGCTCTGTCCCCCTGCCCCACTACCTCTTGCCTATGTGGCGTTTGCTTGAAAGCTGGTACTGTTCTGATTACAGGCTGGGGTGTGGGTGGTCAGGCGTGCTCTCTGCAGGAGGGAGGATGGTGGCTGGAGCAGCTCCCTGAAAAGGAAAGTGCGGGGCTGAGGACCTGCCCCTGCAGGCGGGGCGGTGCTAGCTGTTTGCCTCTCTTCCCTGTCCCATGTGCCTCCTGTTTACGTCAGCTTCTCTGGGATGCTGCAGCAGAAAGGCTCTGAAGGTCCAAAGAGTTTCTTCAAAGTTTTACGACCATCGTGTCTCAGGCTGTGAGAGTTGCCTCGCTATAGTAGATTCTAGGCCACCAAAAAGGTAACAGCTTTTTCACACCAATGCTGACTTTCAGGGGCCGACCCTGCAGGGGGCTTGATGCTGCTGCCCTTGCACATGTTGGTCATGGCAGAGCATTAAAGCAGAGTCCTGGAGAGGGTTGACAGAGCTGGCTGCCTGGACCCAGTGGGCTGCCTGCACATGCCCGGGAGAGGTGACGCAAGTCAGAACATGGGTCGTGGCAGAGAATCTGAACTCAGCAGGTGCTCCCGAAGTGAATGCTAGAAGCCTAAGAATTGTTGCCTGGTGATCCAGCCGAGGCTGAGGCAGGGGGAGACTGGTAGGAAAGAGCCAGTGAACTTGGCTTTTTTCTTTCTCATCTTTCAGTTAAAAGTGTAGAAGGGTTCATCCATGAAGAGGGAAACGGCGAACTGAAATGGTACGAAACTTTAGTGCATATGGAAGCTTCCAGCACATGAGGGTTAAAGTCTGTTTTTTAAAGTGTGGCAATAAATATTCTAGCCTCCTAAATAACCAAAGGGAGCTAGAGAATGAGGCTCCACGTCACCATGGCTGTACTGGCAGACCACCTCCTTGGGACAGGATTTCTGGGTGTGACTGATGGATCCCTGCTTGAGGAAGGGTGTGTGCCCGACTGCTCCAGCCCAGCGCGGGGCCAGCAATTGCCGCTGGATGCCTGATGTGGAGTATTAATGACACCATGGATGTTTAATTCAGCTTTTTCCAAAGGAAAGCTTAAAATCCAATACGTTCTGGTTTCCTATTACAGTTTTATTTAGAAAAGGAAAACGTGAACAAATCCAGGAAAAGAAAAGTTACAAGGTAACTATTAAAACTGTTTCTAAATGCTTATCCCCTCCCCAAGCCCAGGAGATCTGTGCCACAGAACAAAGGTACCAGGCACTTAAATGTAGCCTTTACCCTAACTGCAAAAGCAAGGAGGCCAATGTAAAGAAAGGAGAACATTTGTTTAATGGACAGATTGTAAAAATACAGGGAAGAAGGAGGCGGCGTGGTACAGTGGACTGGGGCCCCGGGCTGCAGGCCCTTGGCATACTCCTCCCGCCGGGGCATGCGTTTGCTCAGCTTCGTAACCGTGGCCGACCCCAGCAGCTGCACGCAGCTTCCTCTGGGCTCTAGGAGGCCATGGATTTTACTCAGCCACGGCTGGGGGACGGAGGCCTGGAGTCATGCTGAAGGTACCCAGCCTGAACATTTAGGCTTTTATAATGCAGAGGACTTGAGTCGATAGTAAATCGATAGTAAAGTTTGGTTTGGTTTTGAAAATGATAGACTTGCCAAGAGTCAGCGGGTCAGTCGATTATGCTGCAGTGAGTATTTTTAAGGATGGAAAGGTGATAGTGGTAGAGGAACTCCCGAGAGAGAATTCAGGCCTGGGAACAGGCAGGGCAAAGGCAGTAGAACAATCACATTCAAGGCAGAGCCTGTATTCACAGACGTTAGGGTTAACCTCCACCGGAGTCGCTTGGAGCAGGCTTGCCTCCGCTTCAGAGCTGTTTGGCCAAAAGTGTCCATAACCTGTTCCGCTCAGCACTTGACACTAACCAGGGTCAGCGTAGACCCTGAGAGAAGATTGGAGTCTGCTTCTTGGGAGTCTTGGGAGCGTGAACCCTTGTTTTAAAAGGGAGCACTGCAGCATCGTTGCGGAGGGCGGGAGGGGAGATGATAGCATGGTCTCCATAGAGAGAATGGGCTCCTGAATCTACTACAGGTAGGTAAGTACATGAATCTCTATCAGACAGAGCTTTCACGGATTTTAAAAGCTTTTGACAAGGTTCTGTCACAAGTCTATGAAATTTGTCCCTGTGGAATTGGAAGAAATATCTGGTCATGAATAAGAAAACTAACTGAAATCCAAAGGTAGGAGATGAAGACCATTTCTTGGGTCAGAGGTTTCCTTGGAGATGAGTGCTGGGACCAACCATATAAGCTGGATGGGTAGATGTGACCTCCCTAGGCTTGTCAGCAGGGTTTTTCAGGAGGGAGAACTGCCCAACCTTTGGGAATAAGCTGCTGAAGGTTCCTATTAGGCTCTGTGAGTGGAGAGAGAAGTGATAGATAAGCTGCTTTGTGAGCCAGAATATATGTCATGTGTTTAGGTGGAAATAGTCCAAACTCTTCTTAAAAGGTAAACTGTTACAATCCAGGGAAGTGTCCTGGAAGCCACTGACAGTTGGAAAGATTAGCCCACCGTGCCACCATGGCCACAGAGGCCGGCTTCCCACTGGGCAAAACCAGGACAGTGGGAAACAAAACTCCAGACCTGGGCCGTCCCCATTTGCAACAGCACATGTAGTTTCCAGTGTTTTTGTTGAGAAAGATAAAACTCTAGTAGTTTTGTAAAGAGGATAAATAAGATGATCATGATGATGAGAGAGGGTCCGTGGAGACCACAGATGTTCAGACTCACGGTTAAGAGTAAAAAATTGGTGTCTCTGTGTAGAGAATATAACAAAAGTGCTATGACCAGTCAATGTGAATTTTCACCAAATACTAGAACATACCACTTGAAGCCAGAAAGAAATAACTGAAGAACAAGTGAAAGACAGTACTACGTGGAGATGCGGTTTTTCTAACCAAAAGCAGTAAGAGGTGTTAGAAAGTGTGGACAGGTCTAAGGAGGGTTTGGGCAGAGTGAAGACTCAGTCCAGAGCTGCTCTCGAGGTGGAGTGCCACCCAGCTTGTGCGGATGCTCTGAGAGGCCGCCGTCTCCTCAGAGTGGCTCCGGGAGCAGCCCGAGCCCACCCAGAAGTGTGCGTCTCGCGTGGGGAAGAAAGCTGTCTTTCGTGGAATGACCCAAATCGGCACGTCTCACTCTGGGCATTTTCACTGTTCGAGGTACGTGCGTTAAAATTGACCAGCCACAAGTATGCGAAGATGTTTGCGTATCTGTTTACATCCAGAGTTCTCTGACATGTGCCCTTGCCCTCCCCCAGACCACAACAGAGGAATTGATTGCACTTGATTAAGCTTTTCTTTATAGATGAAAGAACACATTGAGGTTGGGGCCTGGCCCCCGGGCTGCTGCTGTGACCCTTGTCCCCACGTGGCTCATTTCCCCGTCCGTGACTCTGATGTGCCCGGGGGAGTGGTGTTTCCGTCTTCTCCACTCCGTCCTGCAGTCTGTATGTGCCGCCCTGAGAGAAGATGGTTGTAGCTACAAGGGGAACCTGCCTGCGATAGTCGAGCACCTGGGCCCACGACGGCTTCTGGCCTTGAAACGAGTTAACGAAGGCAGAGGAGCTTTCTCTCCCCCTTCCCGTCCCGGTGCCCCAAAATTGTCCATCCTCGGGGATAAGTAGACTAGTTGAACCATTGGAGTAGACCTTTTAGAGGAGACCCTTCCCCCCCAGGCCAACCCCTCCTCCCTCTCCCCACCTCGATACAGTGTTTGGACAGGAGGGTACGGCGCTGCTCTTGGCGGCAGAGACTTTGGCTTATTGAAGAGGCAGCCAGGCATTTTGCACTAGGAAGAATCAGTGATCACTTTTCAGAAGACGTCTATGGACCATAAATACATTATGGAGGAACAGATTTTGCTAAGACATAATCTAGTTTTGTAACTCAATCATGGATCAACCATATGTGGCTGACTTGCAGTTTAAAGGGGTCCCATCACTGAAAAACAGATTTGTTTCGGCTGACTGCTTTTAGCTAAATTTAAGGAAGTCATCTCTTGTCAAAAGGTTTACACCTTCCCGTCTTGATCTTAAAAGCATGTCAAACAATCCACATCAGATGCCATAAATGCGAACTGCAAGAGGAAATGGTACAATCTTAGTGAATGGGAATTGGAATCAAAAGGGTTTGCTGTCCTTCTTAGAACGTTCTAAAATGTCAAGGCAGTTGCTTGTGTTTAACTGTGAACAAATAAAAATTTATTGTTTTGCACTACTTTGCTGTATTGACATGAAGTGACTCACGTTGGCCTCTGAGGGGCTTATAGGCAAAGTAGGAACTTGTCCAAAGATGGAAAGCCTCAGGGTCTGGATTGGTTGGTGACCTTGGGTGGCTGGAGCGGGTGCTGACAAGTGGAATCTGGCTTTAGTCCCTGTAAGATCCTTTTGTTCTGGCAAAGAGCCACAAATCCTACCTGTATCTGCCTCAAATTCACGCTCTTCCCACAAAGTGTCATGGTGGTGTGGGGGGAGGTGACTGGAGCCATCTCTACCAGAAGCTCTCAAAACCAGGTGGCGGGCCGGGTCTGCACAGCCATCCAGCCTTGCTTTTGGTGTGTGCTTGCCTTCCTGGGGGTTGGCCGGCACATCGGGTTTAATACAGCCCTTTTGGAGGAGCGCAGGTGGCACCGAAGTTGTCAAACGCTTACAGACCCTGAGCCTTGCCGATTGTGTCTTAGGAGTGTGCTGAGGAGGGAGTGCAGCTCGCGTCCACCACCTTCCCTACGCCATCAGGTGTTTGGAGGAAGGAGGGAAACTACCTTTAAACGACTGCAAGATCCACCCTGGCCTTACTGGGAAAGGACCAGTGGTGAAGAGCTACGTCTGCAGTGTGGTTTTCCACTGCTCGCTTCTGCCCAGCTGCCCTGGAAATCGGTCAGCTCTGCCCATTTAACAGCGGGATCAGCTCCTTCGGGACAGGACATCGAGGTGGCAGTTGTAAGTTTTGTCTGGAAAGTTCAGATGTTCTTGTCTGAGTAGGTCTCTAACTATACAAGGAGTTACTGGGCTGGCCTTCTGTGGGCCTTTGGCAGAAACCTCTTCACAGCGGACCCTGTTTGGAGCGGGGTGTGTTCCCCTCCACAGTGGTAGCGCTTTGCTAGTGGTTTTGCTTGTGAGGCTACTGCCCAGCATCTTCTGGGGTCTTAGGGTGAATGTCGTTTTCTTTAAGGGATAAGTCCCAGGAAACCAGGCCAGGCAAAGAGGTGGCAGAACGCTTTTTATTCTTGACTGTCGCCTCCTAGGAAGCAAGAATACAGAAGCTAAGTCGCCCCCTGTGAAGAGGCAAAAACCAACAGTCAGACAGTACTTCTGGCAAGCTCGGAAGCCAGTGACGCATTTTACAATGTCTGGGCCTCAATTATGTTGTGAAAACCAGGTAACTGTCCTCGGGCGGGAACCACAAAATCAATTCTTCCGGCTTCTCTCAGTCTCTCCCAAGTAAAGGAGAGGCAAGGTGGGTTCGTTCCCCTTTGGGCTTTGGTCCAGAGACCTGATCACACTGAGCAGTTCAGCATGCTGCCCTCAGCATCCCGGGAGGCGGGAGCAGCCCTGTCTTGCAGAGAGTGGCGTCTCGCCTCTGGCTGCCACTGCGGCGGGAAGGGAGCTGAGTGGCCTCCTCCAGCTGCACGGCTCAGCTGGGAAAGCTGGGTCTGGGCGGGACAGTCGGTGCCCTAGCCCTTTCCCGGCCTCCCCGGCACACCCTCTACAGGCAACACTAAGTGAGGGTCCTCTTCATCAGTACGGAGCCTGACGCTCAGAGGCGAGGAAAAGTTAGAAGTTACAGCACGAGAGGAAAAGAGGTTCTCAGTCATACGTGGGGCGGTCCCCTTGGGGGTTAATAAGTGGCAAAGACTGTGGGCACCAGTGAAAATGGATCAACCAGTGGAAACCAAGCTTAGTAGCAAAGTGCCCCACGGGATGGGATGGGACAGGATGGGATTGGGATCAAGCAGGTCACCAGCTGAGTTACAGTTTCCCACCAGCTGGTCTCTAGGGCGGTTTTGAACACTGTTTTGCCCCTATAGGTTTGAGGCTATCTTGTGTCGGTTGCCCACTTGTTTTTTCTTAGCCGAGGCTGGGTGCCTGTGGCCTGGGGCTCACTCACGTGCTGCAGCGCTTTGCGGGGCAGCTTCTCCGAGTGGGCGACCCATTCTTTCATCATGTCTAGGACGATGGGGATGAGGCTGACCACGCCTCCACAGTGGTTCCTGGCCTCGTGGCAGCTGAGGTAGTTCGCCATGTCGGGAGGGCACCTGCAGGGCGGCAAGAGGGGCCGGCTGAGCCCTGCCCCAGGGACTCCCGTGCCGCGGCCCAGACCTCGGGCAGGGGTTTCTAAAGCTGCCCCCGCTGCAGAACCCCCCTGGGAGGTTTTAGAGCTGTGCGCCCACCAGGCCAGGCTCTCGGTGCCAGACATGGTGGTTGAGCGGGTTTAGGGCCCAGGAGCCCCCAGGAGATCCTGGTGTGAAAGGCGTGGGTCACGAGCTGTGGAAGCCTGCTCTGATCACTCCCAAGTACACCGTTCAGCCCCTCTGACTCTTTTTACCCTAGTATCTAAACAGCTGCCTCCAGAATTTGGTACTCTGTGCTGCGGATTCCCCAGGGCTCAGAATTAGGGAACCACGCTGGTGGTGCTGACGCCCATGGGACCGGGCTCCACACATCCCACTTCTTCCTGGGCTTCTGGGAACAACTGGTCTGTGATCCCCTTCTCCTGGCCCGTCTACAACGTCTGCAAATGTGACTAGCAATGTGCGTGGCAGGTCGCAGTTTCTAAACCGCAGTGGAACCCAGTGGCTGGGACCGTGTGCATCTGTTCCCCATACATCCCTGTCCTGAGCCCAGGCCGACACCACCAGGTGCCGACAGAGTGGGTTCTGCTGATGATCTCATTAAATCCGCATAAGAGCCCTAGGAGGTGTGCGCTGCTCTTTATACATTTCCCAGATGAAGTGTATAAAGAGAGATGAATCACTGGCCCGAAGTCACAGAGGTGGCGTGTGGTAGAGCCGGGACCTAAACCCTGGCCGGCTGAGTCTTGAGCCCACACTTTTCAACCGCTTTGCCATTCACTCACATATTTGGTGAGGGAACGAGTGAACGGCTCATTCCACCAGTTAGGATCTGAGCCTGATTCTGGCACACATGCACTGGCCCTCTCTGGGCCTTGGGTTTTTTTTTCAGCGTTCAAGTGAGGGGATGAGGCCCGGCCCCGCCCGTGAGCCCGCGAGCCTCCACCTGCCCGATGCTGGAGATGGGCCGGATCTTGTCGCTGGCATTCTCCCTGCAGTGCTCCAGGGCAGCAATGAAGGTGAACTGCTGCTGCTGGAAGAGCTGGTACTTCTGCTCCACACTTCGAAGGGATTCCTTCACCTCATTCATCATCCTGTCTGCTCATTCATAGGCGAGGAGGAGTCTGTGCAAGGAAGAGGAGAGTCGAGCTCCCAGGGCCAGACCCGCGGATCCAGCTCGGGGGTTGTGAGATGCCCACGGCCCCTCTCAGCGGCGCACAGGGCTCAGCAGCTCCCCACAACTCTGGGGAGCAGGGACTGTTTTCATCCCCATTTTGCAGAGAAGGAAACAAGGCCCTAGGAGGCTGTGCACTTGCTCAAGAACCCGGCAGGCTGTCCGCGACGGAGCCAAGCCCAACCCAAAGCCCTTTTACCCTCCAGGGGCACGTTCTTTGCCGTGAAACAAGACTTCCTTCCCTCAGCTGTAGACGTGAGTTTCTCCGGGCCTCAGCTGGCCGCTGGTGCCCCCTCCCTGCCTCCTGTGGAGTTTGCAGGGATGACCCTGGTTGGAAACATTGACGCTGCGGGGAGTGCTGTCTCTTGGTGCCTCACAGACTGTCCCAGTGCCATCCAGGAGGTGCGCGACGTGCCCAGAATCTCGTCTGAGCAGAGAGGGGCAGTGGGCTCTGCCCTCCATGGCACCACAGGTTTGCTGGGCACGTGCAAACTGCTCCAGGTCACGGATTTATGGAACGTTTAGGCTGGAAGGAAGCTCAGTAGATCCACTCCCCTTAACTTCCGGGGGAAACTGAGGCCCAGGGGGTCACAGCAAGCTTGTGCCAGAGACGCACTAGGTCCTGGGTTTCCTGATGTCTAACCAGCATCCTTGAAGGTGCCACAGCCGGCTGTCCCTGCACCACGAGGCCCTGGCACACATGGAGCCCAGGCTTGGACGTGCCCCGCGTCAGAGGAGGCTGCGCTGAGGTGGGGCCCCAGTGGGATGCTGCAAGTGGAAGGGGCCGGAACACTGGGGTGGGGGTGCGGAGAACACAGCCAGGCTTCCTGCCAGCTCCCAGCTGGAGAGGAGGCTTGTTTCTAATGGGTCCCCCTCAGCGTCCTCACACAGCAGGACCGGAATGAGGGAGTCTCTGTGGTAAGAGAAGACGGCATCAGGGGGATGAAAGGCGAACAGACCACCAGGTGGCCTCCACGACACGACAGGAGGGAGGGCTGGGGAGCTGGAGCTGGGAGCCGCAGTCCTGGGCTGGGAGCTAAACGCAGCCCCGCTGCCATAAAGGAGCCGCGCCAGGGAATTCCCTGGCCGTCTGAGCTTTCACCACTGAGGGCGCGGGTTCAATCCCTGGTCGGGGAGCTAAGGTCCCGCAAGCTGTGAGGCACGGCCGAAAAAAAAAAGGAACCATGCCAGGAGGGGGCCCAACAATCGTGCCCCACCAGCCCAGGTGGGTCTACTGCAAACTGAATGGAGCAGCTCTAGCGGCAGCGTCCTGAGGCCACCCCTGGGAGCCGTAGCCTGTGTTTGCCAACAGAGCAGCGCAGCTCCACTGGGGACAGGCCTGGTCCAGGGCCACGCAGGGCAGTGGCCTCCTTCTACTTAACCTCCGCCCCATTCAGCACAAGCTGAGAGGGGAGCCGGGCTGTGGGGATGCTGTGGGACCCGCTGTTTGTTGAACACGTGCCACAGCCAGCCAAGGCCCCCCAGCCCCATCCTGGAGGCAGAAATGAGTCGACCTGGGGTGCAGTGGTTTTCTGTTACCTCGCTTGGAGGCAGGCTTACCAGGACCTGGCCTAGGGCAAGGAGAGCGAGGCCCACACCTTGCTGCAAAAGGTAAGCGGGTGCCAGAAACACAGCAATCAAGACAGGTAAAAGCAGGCGTGATGTGCACCCTGAAAAGCCAAGGCTGCTGAGGGCTCGACCTCCTGGGGGAGGGGAGGTTTGAAAAGAAGGCCGGGGGCTTCCCTGGTGGCGCAGTGGTTAAGAATGCAGGGGACGCGGGTTCGAGCCCTGGTCCCGGAAGATCCCATATGCTGCGGAGCAACTGAGCCCGTGCGCCACAACTACTCTAGAGCCCGCGAACCACAACGACTGAGCCCACGCGCCACAACTACTGAGCCTGCGCGCCTAGAGCCCGTGCTCTGCAACGAGAGAAGCCACTGCGATGAGAAGTCCACGCACCGCAACGAACAGTAGCCCCCGGCTCGCCGCAACTAGAGAAAGCCCATGTGCAGCAACGAAGACCCAACGCAGACAAAAATAAATAAATACATAAGTAAATTTATAGAAAAGAAAAGAAGGCCGGCTTTGGAGAGGAGGAGGGCAGGTGGGCGGAGGGGTGGGACCCTGGGCAGAGGGTGGGAAGAGGGAATGTCGTGAGCAGGTGCGGGGGCGGTGGGCAGGGCGAGGCTGAGGGCCCACTGTCGGGCAGAGCTGTGGGAGCGAACACAGAAGCTTCTAGCCAAGGAGGTGCAGAGCACTCCAGGCGTTCATTCATTCGTTCATTCATTTATGCCGCAGTGCCTACCAGGTGCCAGACACCTGCAGGGTGCTGGGCTGGATACACAGCATTGAACAAAATAGACAAACTCCCTACCCTGGAGGGACTTTAAGAGTGGGAGGCAGACAATGAGGATAAGTGAAGTGAACGGTCGTTTAGAGAAGGAGAAAAGCAAGCAGGGAAGCCAGATGGGAATGGCCAGAAGGGCTACAGAGTCTGCAAGAGGGGCATTTGCAGGAGGTGGGTGGGTGCAGGGCAGGGTGAACTGGAGCTGAGATCCCAGATGGCTCGGCCCAATCCTCCTAATACCAGCTGGTTCGATGAGGCTCTGGGTAAACCCTGGACAGGCATCACCTCAGATCCTTGCTACAGCCCTTTCAGCGGGTACCACGATCACCCCCACATGACAGACGACAGATGACAGAGCCGAGGTCAGGCAGCTAGGACGGGAGCAAGCCAGCTCCCCCACTCAGTTCTGCCCGACTTTAGCCTGGGATCTTGGATACCTCCCTTCCTTCCCCCGCCCCCCAGCCCCCAGTGATGGCCCATTGAGAGAAACACGCCAGATACCAGATGGACTGTGGCTGGGGGTGGGGGGGGGAGTGGATACCAAGGGCCTGCACTACCTAGACCCTTGGGCCTCACTTCGCTCGAGTGAGACTGTTCTTTGTTCCCCATCGCAGAGCAACGAGGACTAGCGTTCAGGGGGCTGCCCTGTGTGCCCAGCTCCCTGCCACCCTCCTGGAACTGCCAAGTTCTCTAGGGATACAGCAGCCCTACCTTGACTGGTGGCCCCAAGAGCCCCTGAGAGCAAAACCGACTTGGTTCTTGATCCTATCGACTTGTGACATGCGCACCAGGAGTATTGTGAGAGGAGCTGTAGTAAGCTATCCAAAGTGATCGTCCCTTGAACAAGAGTCACTGCAGCCAGATTAGTCTGGATGAAAGGCGCAGGGTGCAGGCACTTCTTGATCTGGGGGAGGAGGAAGGAAAAAACTGATTATCCGATAGGTTTTAGGCTTTAATTGATTTGTATTTTTTCAGGCTGCTAAAGAAGATTAAATCGTGGTATGAAAAGCGCCTAGGGCTTAAAATAAATGAGGAGGAAGGCAAGTCATTTCAGAAATGTCCAGGAAGCAAACTGAACCTCTCCAGTGCAAATTGCAGGCTTGGTGGTTGTGTTCTTTGTTCAGGGTGAGGCAGCTTCCTTTTCTTCCCCAGCTGTCTTTGCAGTTGAATTTGACAAGCCTACCAAAGTGTGTATGTGCTCTGAGAAGGCAGTTCTGAGGGGGAGCGAGCCTCTTCCCCTTGGAGGGCATGTCTCCTGGCTGGTAGCTGCTGGAAAAGGCTTTGGCTAGGAGTCAGGACGCGTAGTTCCAGCCTGGCTCTACCTTTAACAAGTGACCTTGGCCTAGAATTTCCCCCTTTCCAGGCCTCAGTTTATCCATCTGTAAAATGAGGGAGTTTGGATTAGAGGCTTTTCAAGGGCTCGTCTGATTCTAACGCTCCATGATCAACAGCTGATGAGGAAAGAGGTCCAGAAAAGGGAAATGGCTCAGCTAACAAATTTTTACCGTTCTGAGCCTCCAATTTCTCACCCGTAAAATGGGAATGAAGGTACCTATTTCTCAGGGTTGGTGCAAAGATTAAATGAGATATATTACTAATAGTAGCCCCTATGCATTGTGCACTTACTACACACCAGTTACTAATACTTCTGACATATTAGTTCATGGAAACCTTCCGTAATCCCCACTTAATAGGGGAGGAAAGTGAGGCACAGAGCAGGCTGGCACAGCTAGTAAGGGCGGAGCCAGGATTTGAACTCTGGGCAATCTGTATTGACTATGTCATACTCCCGCTCCATAATGCTCACATTACGGTAGCTCCTCCTAAAAATAGCAACGGACAAGAGCTAGAGCTCCCAATTCAGTGCCGCGTCAGCTACCAGGCTGCCCACCGGGCATTAACACGATTCGCAGACTTCCTTCCCCCCTCCGCGTCCCACCCCAATTCTCTCTCTCAGGGCAGCGGCAGCAGCGGCGGCCCCCTCCGTTCTCCACCCCCCTCACCCTCCAGTTTCCAAATCCAGGGCTTGGGTGGGCCCTCCCCGGGCCTGCTTTAACCTTGCTTGTCCTAGAGCGGCCTTCACTCACAGAGCGCCCTGAAGCTGGAGTGTCTCCGTGTGTGTCTGGGGCCCCGGAGGGGCGGGGAGGCCCTTCCCAGGGCTTGGGAGAAGGGGTGGGTGGGGTGGGGAGATCTGAGGTGAGAAGGGGCGGGGCCGTGGGCCAGACTGTTACCGCCGGTGCCATAGCAATCGGGTCACGGGGCAGCCCCGCCCCGCCCCGGGAGCAAGTGGCGGGGTCTCGGGGGCTCAGAAGGTGCAAGCTGGGCTGAGGGTTTCCGACGGGACCCTCGACCCTCCCGCCCCTCCTTTTTCAAGCACCCTGTCCCACATCTACTCAGCGTCTTCATTTTAAAGATGGGGAAACTGAGGCCCTGAGAGCATAGCCGGGGTGGCTCAAGGAGCTCCTAACTGGGGTCTCTCAGCACAGGGGGGCCCTATCAGGGCACACCTCTGACCCCAGAAGGCCACAGCTGGAGGAGACTTGAGGTGCCCCGCTGGGGGCGCGCAGAGGGGCGCGGACGAGGCCAGGGCAGGGAAGCACTTGCCCCAGGCGGCTGAGCGCGCCGGAGGACAAGCGGGTGCCCGGGCCAGGCTCCAGCCTCGCCGGTGGGCGGGCACGACGCGTGCTGATGACGCAACGGCGCGGCACCCCTGGCGACGGCGGTCACCAGGGAGCGGCGCGCGCTGATGACGCGAGGCCCTAGCGACAGCGGTCACCAGGGAGCGGACGCGTTGTACCGCGATATGGACGCGACCACGGCCCCGCACCGCATACCCCCGGAAATGCCCCAGTATGGGGAGGCGAACCACGTCTTCGAGTTGATGCAGGTGACCCGGGCAGCCCTGCCCTGTCGCGACACCAGGCGGTGGCCGGGGAACCTTTTGCTGCGGTCCGGCTGCGCGCCGGCGACGCCGCATCAGGGAGGGGTCACGTCTGTTACCCAAGAGGACGCCCAAATTGGGTTGTTCGACTCCTGTGCCATCGTATCCCAAGGGACCGCTCGACCAAAAGATGCTCCCTGACCCTCCCTGGAGGGAGGAAAGGGGGCAGGCCATGCTGGCCATGATTTGGTCCTGGCCCCGCCCCAGTGAAGTCCATGATCTGGAAGAGGTCCCTTCCTTTTCTCAGTTCCCCCATCAGTGAGACGCCAGGTTGCAAGAGGTGGTTTCCAAGGGGCTCATCTGGTGCTGACAATTCCCAGGCCGTCTGCAGTGTTGGTTTCTGAGCTGGGGAGTGTCTGCGTTGAAGGTGGCCCTCTCCGTCCTCTGAGAGGGCCACCTCCTGGGACAGCAGCCCTGTGGTTTGGACAGCAGCATTTCATACCTGGCCCTTCCTCCTCAGGGCCAAGAGTTCAGGGCACCTCCCAAGCCCTCATCCTGAGTTCCTGACCTGACCTACCTACTCCCTGTGTGACCTTAGGCAAAGCCGTGCCCCTGCATGTGCTCCAGGTTTCCCTTCTGCATCTCGTGGAAGTAAAGGCTTTCAGGAGCCGGACTGGAGGAACTGTCAGCCACTCCGAGGTTCTGAGGGCCAAAGGGAAGCTGGAGCGTTTGTCTGCTCCTCCGGGTATACCCCGTCCCCAGAGGCACCTCCTTAGTGATGCCAGTGGCCATTTGAGCCTCTGACAGCTCTGAGAGAAGAACTCAGACTAAGAAACCTGAGTCTCCATCTCTCCAGCAAACACAGGCTTCCTTTGGAAAGTGTTAACTGATAGAGGGCACACGAGAGATTTCTAAAACTGAGTGGCCAATTAACTAAAGAAGATGGCTAGCTGAGTCCTAAGGCACCGGGTGGTGGGCAGGATGGGGCAACTCCTGGGAGCACTGTGCTGCGCTCTAGAGAATCTGGTGTATCTCATAGCAATTGTTGGAAGGAGCAGCCTGAGGAAGCTTTTGGTCCAGTAGTTCCAGTCCTTAGTCATTTGTGTGCTCCCTCCATGGTTTTTACCATTTCCATTTTCTGGCCTTTTTTTTTTTTTTTTTTGCTGTGCAGCGAGGCTGTGGGATCTTAGTTCCCTGACCAGGGATTGAACCTGGGCAACAGCAGTGAAAGCACTGAATCCTAACCACCGGACTGCCAGGGAATTCCCAATGTTTTTATTTTAAAATAATTTTAGACCCACAGGAAGTTACAAAAATCGTACAGAGTTCTGGTGTACCCTTGATCCCGCTTCCCCTAGTAGTAACATCTAAGGTAGCTGTAGTACATTGTCAAAATCAGGAAATTGACATTGGTACAATACTATTAACTAGAGTACAGACCTTATTTGGATTTCATCCATTTTTGCCAGCACTCATTTTTTGGGTATGAGTCTATGAAATATTATCACAGGTATAGATTCATATAACCAAAACCAGATTTCCATTTTAACTTAATCATTTCTTTAAATCAACCCACTTTAAAAATATTAACTTATTTCACCTCATCCTAAGCAATGTTCTTGAAATCATAGGTTTGACATACTGATTTTTTTTTTAAAGTTACTCTTCAGAGTGTATTGCCATCAAGTTGAATTTTTTTTTTAAGTATAAACCAGATTATTTATTTATTTTATTATTTATTTATTTTTGGCTGTGTTGGGTCTTCGTTTCTGTGTGAGGGCTTTCTCCAGTTGCGGCTAGCGGGGGCTACTCTTCATCGCGGTGCGTGGGCCTCTCACTGTCACGGCCTCTCCCGTTAAGAAGCACAAGCTCAGTAGTTGTGGCTCACGGGCTTAGCTGCTCCACGGCATCTGGGATCCTCCCAGACCAGGGCCTGAACCCGTGTCCCCTGCATTGGCAGGCAGACTCCCAACCACTGCGCCACCAGGGAAGCCCAACATACTGATTTTTCTAATGCACATTAGATATGCAACTGTGTCCGAGTGAAATTTAAAATATTCATCTGAGAACCATCTAAAATCATCTCACACCGTCTCACCAGTGATACATGACTAGGGATCTCGTCCAACTGTGCCTTTTAATGGGCAGGGAACCTGAGGCCCAGAGAAAGGAAGGGTGTTGATGGTGAGAAGCGGAGTGGGGCTAGGACTTCTCATGGTTCATGCTGTTTTTTACTGCCCTGCTCTCCCTCTGCCCACAAAGGGCTACAGCCCCTCCCTGCTTGTCCCTAGGGCATAAGGCTGCTCCTCAGTGCACCAGCCCGGCTGCTGTCAGCCACCTGGTTAATTTCTGAGCCTTTTGTTCTGGAACCGTGGAAGCTGCTTTCCCTTAGAGTTAAATAACCAGACAATCCCAGGACTCTTTTAGATATCTGTTCCACTCTGGAGGGACACAGGTAGCAGCGATGGCCACGTCCCCCAGCAGACGTCCGCGTGGGGCACCTACTGGGATTGTGCCGGGCACTGGGACAAGGGGGAGGCGATAAAGGGGATGCACGGGGGCTGCAGGGACATAGGACAGGATTGACCTAGTGAGTATCATCGGGAAGGTATGTTTCCATTGAGGCCTGAGGAAAAGTGTTCCAAGCTGAAGGAACAGCATTTGCTAGGGCTCTGAGGGGTGAACGGGTGCAGCGCGGGAGAGAAACCGAGAGGAGGCTGGTCTGGGAGTCACCAAGGAAGTGAGGGGCGAGGGCCCCGAGACTGCCTGCTCTGAGTCAGGCGCTCCATCCCTCCAGCTCCGCCTCCGTCCGGGTGCCTCCCCAGCAAAGCCCACACGGCCCCTCCCTCACACCTCTGCTCACAGGGACCCAAACAGATGCCAGCTAGGGTGGGGGGCAGGGGGGAGATCAGGCCCCGTAACTGGTGTCCACTGCGATACCAGGGTGCTGGGCCACCTGAGCCTGGGGCCTTGGGTGCTCATGCAGGTGCTAACCACCTGGGTGTCTGCCCTGTGCCCACAGAACATGCTGGAGCAGCTCCTGATCCAGCAGCCCAAGGACCCCATCACATTCATGATTGAGCATTTGCAACGAGACAATGATTACGGTGAGCACTGGAGTGGGCCTCCTCCCCCCTCCCCCTCTGTCTCCCTCCCCTCCCCTTCCTGGGAACCTCTGGGAACCACTCTGTCCTCCCCATGTCTAAAGGGAGGTCAGAACAGGGTGGGGAAAGGTTTTGCCAACTTGGGGAGGTGGTTAATTGAAAAATGCCTTAATTTCTTTTGGAGCACAACTCATACAAATTCTCCTGCCAAGTAATTAAAATGAAAACCTCAGAATGGCCCGCAGAATTAATTATTAATGCCTTGGCACGCCCCAGCTGCTGTCGCCTGTTGGGTTTAAGCTCTGTGATCACTCCACTTGTCAGGTGTAAATGTGGTTTCTGGTCTACCCAGACAGGCAACACTCGGGTTTTCCTGATGGTCTTGTTGTCGGCGCCCGTTAATGAGTTCCAGAGCTCCCTAAACCTGGCCCAAGCGAGCGCAGGCCGACCAGACCCAAGGCCGGAGCCCCTGACAGGGAGGTGGGAGAGGAGGCGCTTCGGCCCACGTGGAGGCTCGTTGCCGTCCTGTGTGAGCTGTCAGGGAGGCCAGTGTCTCGGAGCTGTGATGGTTCTTTCACTGGAGCGTAAGCCGCTTTGAAGGAGCTGCCAGCGCACCAGTGAAGTGAGGGCTTGGTGCAGTCGAGAGGGATGGAGGCCTGAGGTGCCCCGTGATGGGGTTCAGAGGCCTAAGATGAGAGGGGATGCTAAGTAGTTTAAAAAAGAAACGGGGAGAGAGGAGACTCCAAGCCTGCAGGTTGCCAGGGACACCTGGCCTCTTCCACGTGGCCTGGGCAGGGTCAGGGCATCGGAGTGAGGGGCCGTTTCAGAGGCCTAAGCAGGGCGGTTCAGTGTGGTGCGGAGAGCCCCAGGAGTGCCATTTTCTGAGCCTCCAGGGAGGCATATTCGAGAATGGACGCTGAGTGTGAGCGCGTGTGCCCCAGGCGGAGACTGAGCTGGGGGGGTGACGGAGGTGGGGGCTGCAGTCTGCCCCGCGGAGAGTCTTCTAAGGGGCCTCTGTTCCCTGGTGCTCTGGTCGGGGCGAGAGGGAGGCTCGTGCTCTGTGGGGTGAGAAGTCCCCTTGCTTCCTGGTGGTCCCTGCTCCGGACCCCAGCTTGCTGCCCTGGCCTCACCAAGTGGCGTCCGTTGGCCGGAGGAAGACGTTTCTGCAGCCCCCTGCCCCCCGGCTGTTCGCAGGGCCCGGTGTTGCTAAGTTCTGTTACTTGAGGGCTGCTGGGAGCACTTCTGCCCGTGTTCCCCTCTCGTACTGCTCCCGCCCAATCAATACAGCAAAGCAAAGTCAAAAGAAGTAAAAGTTGAAGGCCAGATAAAGGTAAAGTAACAGTGAAGTAAACTCAAAGTGAAGAGCAAAGCAAAAGCAGGGAAGTGCAGGGAAGCGCAGTTCGGGGAGGTGTCCCTTCCCGCCATCCCCCCCACCAGGGACCCTCCAGCACATCTGTGCTCACATCTCCTAGTTAAGTGCGACGAAACGGCGAGAGATCATTGCTCTCTCTCGGCCTCAGTTTCCTCCTCTGTAAAATGGGCATGTCTGGTAACAGAGACGGAGGCAGCAAAGCTCCGGCCTCATCCATGGCGACTGGTCAGTGACACCGTGGGAAGGGATGACAAGGCCCTGATGCTGCCGCCGGGCTTCAGGTGGTGCCACGCAAGTGTCCACTTGTGAAAAAGCTTAATGAGGATTTTCTAAATGAAAACCACACTTGATAATAATACAACCATTTGAACCCTGAGTTGGGTTGTGGTGGCCCTTGCTACTTATGGTTTGAAAAATTCTGTTTAGGGGCGTGTGTGCCACGCTGTGTGTTCTACCACAGACCTGAAGGCTTCGTTAGTCTCCCGGCTAGAAATTCAAGAGCCTGAAATTTGAGGCACAGTCCATCTTTATGCTTTACTCTTGCTCCTCTGTGTGCAGAAATGAGTTTCAGTGTCAAACTATCCACTTGACCAGAATTCTTAAGTTCACATGTCATCTGATGCAGTGCAGTCGGCATCGGCGGGACCATCCTCTCAGGCGCTGGCCTTGCAGCCACCTGTAAGAACCTGCTCCTCTGCCCTTTCCCACCTCCCTCCACCCTCCTCAGCACCCCTTTACATTCGTGCCGGGGCCTCCTTTCCAAGGCTGCCCTCCACAGAGCCCTGCTCTGTTGCTCTCCAGTAGGGGTGGAGAGTTCAGATACTCCCCGTTCAGCTGGAGCTGGGGGCTGGCCTCCTGGCTGTCCTCCCCCATGGCTGGAGTCCAGGCTTTTGGTCCAGGTGCTCTCTCAGGGAGTCGAGTCACTGGATCCCAGTAACCACTGTTTTGCGGGGTTGATTTGTTCCCAGAGCCCTCCATCCCCACTCCCAGGCCTTGGGCCGGCAGCTCTGAGGGGCGCTGGGACATCTTTGCCCCTTGGCTCAACCACGTAAATGAAGAGAGGGGCATCTCTGAGTTCCCCTTCCGTGCCCAGGCCTCCACCTGCAAGTGAAGAAAAATGTGGGGCCGGAGGAGGAGGGGAGAAGACCATGCTTCCGGAATTTCTCTAGGAGAGGGCGAAGGTGAAAAGAGTTTCACCCAACCCTTGTGGTTCTAGAAGAGCACAGGAGGCCTGGAGAGGTCCCCTGATGTCCAGCGAGCACTTCTGCAGCCCCGGGCTAGTGGGTTGGTCGGTCCTGCCTTCTCCCGGCCACGCAGTGGCCCGTGTTAACTGCAGCCGGGTGCTCAACCCTCTGCCTCCTGGATGTGGGCGTCGGGTGGGTAGGGGTTCGCTGTGACGCACGGTGGCATGGCCAATGGCTAGTGTAGAGGGACAGAAGGCTCTGGACTCTTGGCGGTGAGCGTGCATGTGAGGGAATGAGGGGAGCCGCCGGCACAGGGGCTGGCAGCCCCTTCGCTGCAAGAAAACCAGATTTAGTACAAAGTGAGCATTTACAGTAGCCCTGGGCAATATGAAAGAAGGCGATGGTGTGTATAATGGTATGTTTCGTTTTTTATCAAACGTTTGTCCAAGAAAGCTGTGTATTAGAGCTCCAATACCTAAGGGTTTTCTTGTGAATTTTAAATCATGCTCCTAGTTAAACCTCAAAAGGCTCTGTGGATGGAAAGGGTTTTTGATTTCCTTTGAAGTGGGTTGAAGAAGTTGATTACTCTTGGCAGTCAAGCAGCCTTTTATGACACTGTTTATAAATAATTACTCATGAGCAGGCCTGGAGTTTCAAGGTGTTAGATTTTAAGAAACTGAAATTAATCACATAAATGTGTGCAAGAAATTAGGTGGGGAGAAAGGCTGTGGATGTTCCCCTTTTAAAGTATTTTCATAGATGTGTACAATTTGGGTGCCACTTACAGAGCCAGGAAGGGGAGGGCTTCCCCAGCAGCCATGGAGCCTCATAACTTTTGTCAAAATGAACGTGCAACCTGGGAGTCAGCTCGTTCCCAAAATGCTCTTGTCAAGGTGCGGCCAGCCCCGTCTGCCCGGTCCCTCAGGCCCTGGGCCTTGTTGCGTCTGGCCCAAGTTCTAGGGAGCTTCAGCGGAGGCCTGGGGTTAGAGCCCTGCACAGGCAGCAGGGCGTCGGGCACCTGAGCCAGACCCCCATCCTCCCCCCGCCGCCCCACCGCCCTGTCTTCCTCTGGCTTCGGCAAGCAGGCGTTCTCCCCGCGGTCCGAGCGAGCTCTTTGCGTCAGCGCACCAGTCCCCTCCGCCCTCGACCTCCCTCCCTGCTGCCCTGATCCTGCCCCTCCCCGCCAGCCTTCTGTGGCATCCCAGCTCCGATCTCCCCTGACCAAGTGTTCCCCAAGCCACCTGGTTTCCAGGCTCATCCCATAAGCAGTGTTTTCCACTTGCTGTGGCTTCTCCCCTCAGGTTGCAGGGCCCCGGCAGGCCTTGCCCCAGGTTACAAGGCCAGAGCAGAGAATGGGCTGTGAAGCCCCGCCCTGGCTCCCACCCCCGCAGCCGAAAGTGCCTTGCCTGCCCTGGGCCTGTGCCCTGAGCTGCTCCACTCAGTGGAGCCCCGACTGTGGACACGGTCTGGGAGGTGCTGTCCCTGGCGGCCCTGCAGAGCCCGGCTCCCGGTGGCCGTGGCCGTGCGTGAGCGGCGTTCTGGACGCAGGCTGCAGTGTCAGGGGCCCAGTGTGTGCAACAGTGTGTGCTGCTCCGCCCACACCCCTTGGTGGCCTCACGTGGGGCATTGCTCCTGGTGGGTGGCCCCGGGCCTACCTCCCGCCTGGGCAGGATTCTCTGAGCCACGCTGGCCTTTGAATAAACCCCTCTCTACCCGACTCAGCCTCATCTGGTTCCTGCAGCTTGCAACCAAGAATGCCAGCTGGCAGAAGACGCCTTTGTGAGGAGGTAGTGATGGTGGAGACAAAGGTAACCAAACACTCAGTGGCCACAGAGGGCGGCAGCCGAGGAGGAGGCCACCAAAGGTCCTGCTGCGTGTGTGGCTCCTCGCAGCGCCGGTGCAGGAAAGGAGCATGAGACTTGGTTGCCGCCCCCTGGGGACCCGCTCAGCTGCTCAGCAGGGCGACAGGACTCACCAAGGCTGCAGCAGCCCCTTAATCAGGAGTGGGGTGAGGATCTCAGAAGAGGAAGCCAGTGGGGCTGGGGGGGTTGGGGTGAGGAGGACATTCCTGATGGGGAGGTGACGGGTGACAAGGTAGGGACATGGGAAGAACATCATCAGAAGAGCGAGGAAGTCCAAGGTCAAGGGAGAGGATTGCTCGGGGCTCCTGGGCGACCTTCAGGGTCCCCAGCTAGGCGAGGCTGTTAGGATGCCAGGACACATCCCAGCCTCCTGGTGAGGGTCAGGCCCCTCAACAAGGGTCCAAGGGGTCTTAAAGGAACACAGAGCCCCTTGGCCAGAAGGACACTGGCAGCTGAGTCCGCCCTGCTGAGGAGGCCCGGAGGCTCCCTTGCCGAGCGTGACCTGGAGAGAAAGGGTATGTGCAGGGGTTTGCTGAGCTGGAGCCTGGCCGTGCCTCCTGGCAGCAGGCCAGGTGCTGCCCCAACCAGGGCCTTCCTGTCCCACAGCCTGATTCACATCACCAGCCCCAGGAAAGGCTTTGGGCTTCCGGGAAGCAAGCTGCTTACATTTCACAACAGTGGGGCCAGTGGACCAGAGTTAGAAACATGGACAGCGACAGTGTTTGCTCTAAGGCCGTCAGCTGGAGGCACACAGACATCAGGCAGCAGCAGAAAGCTGTGACGTGTGTCTGACATCCTTCGTGGGCTTGGGGAGAGGCAGTTCCCTCGCGGAGACGGGGCAGAGGCCGGCCCTCCCTCTCAGGTCTAACGCGATCACCTCGCGGACCCGGTGCGGGCCTCAGGCCACCTTGCTTTCCTTGGCGGCATCCAGCCCAGTGCGAGCTTGGATGAGGCGCTCGATGGGTGTTTGTGGAGTGAATCAGTGAATTATCCTGAACTTGCCCTCTGCGTTTCCCCTGAAAGTGAGAAGGTGCTGTGAACTGGGGCACAAGTCTGTTTAGACCCAAGCAGCCTGGCCAGGTGTAGGTCTGCTGATGATCATGAACTCGGGGGCCAGACCCTCTAGTTCCTTCTCTGTGTCCACTCCCAAACTAGGAGGTCCTCCACCTGGATGAGGCTCCCTCTCGGAGGCCTGGCAGGAACGGGACCCGTGAGTTGCTGTGCACACCTGTTCATCCTTCCCGGTGGGCTGGGGCCAGGCTGACAGGCAGAGGCAGAGGCCTGGTTCCCCAACCTGGGTGCTGCACCCCTCGCTTCCCACAGCTGGGGGAGGGATGACATCATCAAGGTGGCACTCAGGGAGGAACCAGCGTGGGTTCACCTGTCCAGACACCACATTACGTTTCCTTCGTTTTGACCCAAGCCTTCCAGCACTTTTCTTAAGATGCTGGGTTTTTTTTTTTTTTCTTTTCCAATGGCCAGTACCTACTCGCTAGTCTGGTAGTGTCTTCGGGAATTCTGCAGGGTCGGGAGCCTTCCAGATCCACGAGTATCACACCGAAGCCAGTGGTTTCCATCCTCATAGAAATGCCCATATTTGAAAACAAAGCCTTTTCTATCTGGGGTTTTATAAATCTGGCCCGTACACTCCAGGCTTTTCCCCATTATTTCCCTCTGTAAAATGATGGGGAATACAATTTGCTAAATAAAAAGGCATAGATATTAAAAAAAAAAAAACACCTTTGAAGGTCGATTTACATAAAATACAGCTTTATTTGAGAGCATGTCCCTGAGACAAAGTCTCTGTTTAAAATGCTTTATGGTGTTTGAAATCCCAATTTTTCTTCATATTTATTAGTTTGGCAAACAAGTTACCCTGTCCACATCCCCTTGGAGACAGAAAAATAAACCATCTCAGTGATCACTTACCTCTCTAAACACAGAGAGTGTGTTCTGTGGTGGGAGCATCTCGGAGCCACTGGGTTACAAACGACCGCGTCACTCCCAGAAAATGAAATCTGGGGAGGAAAGAAATACATACACCCAGAGCTCTGCAGACGCGGGAGGTTGCTTTGTCATATTGAATGGTGACACTCAAATCTCTTTATTCCACAGTGCCGAAGATTGTAATATTAGGTCCACCCGCCTCGGGGAAAACAACTATAGTAAGTGTATCATATTAAGTGTGGTAATACGGGAGTATCTC
The DNA here is from genome assembly GCF_011762595.2 of Tursiops truncatus. Taxonomy (NCBI): domain Eukaryota; kingdom Metazoa; phylum Chordata; class Mammalia; order Artiodactyla; family Delphinidae; genus Tursiops; species Tursiops truncatus. Next base: position 111,803,044 of record NC_047039.1, on the reverse strand, counting down.
ATTTGTCCTGCAGAGACGGAATGAGACTGCACGTCTGCGAATTTTCAACATAACTGAGCTTTTCTTCATCTTTTCTCTCTCCTACTTCTTATCTTCTCATGACAAGAGGCAGTATGTGTTTGTAGTAGAAAACCTAGAAAATACAGAAAACAAAAGTGGAGTTCCCCAACCATCCAGAGATAAGCATTCTTTGAATGTGTGGGATATTCCTTCCAGGGTTTTCTCATGGCTACATGGCCACCATCCTGGCAAACCCTTGGTTCCATCCTTAGGATACATTTCTAGAAGGGGAAGCGCTGGGTCAAATGGCACACACATTGCAAAGACTTTTGGTGTGGAATCTTCAGATTCACTCGTAAAATTTTAATTATGAAATGTTTTAACCAGTCAGAAAAGCAGAGAAGCTACACCAGAGATACTCATGTATCCCACTCCTGGATTTTACAGGTACTTATCATTTTGTCATATTTGCTTTGACGACTTTCTCTCCATTTCAAAGATAGTAGAACTTTAAAGATACGGCAAATACCTCACCCCACTTCCCTCACTCCTTTTTGTCTCTCCCTCCTTGGAGGCAACCCCTGTCGTGAAGCTGAAGCTTCATTCCATGTATGGTTTTAATCTTTTGGCTCCTTTTTGAAGTGCCAAAGCGTCTTCAGTTATACTCATCCGAGATGGAACTCTGTGTTTGCAAAAGCCTGGTTAGTGAGCATCAGGTAACATAAGTTAATGATAAACAAGAAGGTCCTACCGTAGAGCACAGGGAACTATATTCAATATCCTGTAACAACCTATAATGGAAAAGAATCTGAAAAAGTATCTATATATACATCTGAGTCACTCTGCTATACACCAGAACCTAACACAACATTGTAACTCAACTATATACTTAAAAAAATAAACATTAGCGAACTCTTCCTTGATCACTGTATCATCGCTGTCAGCTCTCCTCCTGGGCCCAGATGATGCGGCAGGTGGTTTCCCCCGACTAGCTGGCGCCTGGCTTTATTCTGAAAAGGAATTAAGATGTCTGGTCCTTACATAAAACCACGTGCATCTGCCCTGCTTTTGGAGTTAGGATAGCCAGCTCTTCTGTTTGTCTGTCACCTATCTGTCTGTCCATCCATTCATCCATCCATCCGTCTATCTCTCTGTAGTTTTTCTGCCTCGTTCCTCAGGGTCAGGCTGTCAGCTTTCACTCCTGTCCGCAGTCCACCCTCCCGATCACCATTTCACTGTTAGAAACCAGGGGCTCCTGGACCTGGGGACCTGGCAGTCTCTGGCGCTAACTGGTGTTTCAGCTACAAGCCTTTGGGCAAATTCACTGTTCCCACCCCTGTCTGCTGTGTAGGGACACACAAATCTCATTTTACAATAAGATGATACCTAGTGAAAGCCTAATGGGCTCTTTCCTGATCTTGTCGCTGACATTTCCCAGCACGAGGAACAGAAAGATGAGGGTTCATACCTGCCCTGGGGGACCTCTAGGGCCTTCTTTTTCTTTTTGGCCATGCCGTGAGGCTTGCGGGAGCTTAGTCCCCCGACCGGGGATTGAACCCCGGCCCCGGCAGTGAAAGCGCCGAGTCGTAACCACTGGACCGCCAGGGAATTCCCCCTCCGGGGCCTTTTGAATCATCCCGCTGCTGAAATGGTCATCAGTATAATCTTGGTGTTAAGAACATTTTGTTGCACGATTATACCTTCAAATGTGTTCTTCCCTGGTAGAGTATATATAGTGGCCATTGATAAACTAAACATTCACTTGGCGAGAATATGCCATCCCCCATTCTGTAAGAAAAAAGGAACATTGAGTATGGGTCGTGACCCCTATTAGGGCCTGTCCCCGTGTTTCCTGTTCCAAACCTTTCTTGAGTTAAGAACTCATGGTCCACAGAGCTTGAAGAGGCAGGCCCAGGGCAGTAAAGCGTAGGTTTCCCAGGTCCATTTAGAGTCAATGGCTGGTTGAAGAAGAACTGGCAGGCAAGCAGAATTCCATGGCTGGGAGGGGTTTTATGGGTTTGTCTCCCTTGGTGGCCTCCTTCCAGCCAGAAATAATTATGCTTCCCTGTGACAGCCTTTTCTAGTAGCATATGGAAGGACCCGGGCATTGTAATGGTGTCCTCTTAATTATTCCTTTCACAAAAATGTTCTTTTCCTCTTTCCTTTCTTCAGGCAATGTGGCTTGGCAAACATCTGAATAGCAATCTCCTCAGCGTGGAGAGCTTGATAGCAAAAGAATATTCCTCTCTGGCTGCAAGTGCCAGGACGCATTATCAGAAGTTCCAGGTAGGATGGGTCCTGGGGAGCAGGACGGGGTGAGAGCTCCCAAGGCGCCCCCATCACCTACCCCACTCTTTCCATTTCCTGGTGGATTAAGTGAGAGAAAATACTGGGGTAAAATGGAATATAGGAAGGATGTGACAGCAGGAAGGAGAGAATTCTTCAGTAGGGCACACAGGTCCCGGTGGGCACGGAGGTGAGGGGTTTGTGGTGGGAAAGAATCAGTAGCCGTGAGGATGCTGTTCTGTACCGATGGAGTGGCCCAGCCCTGCTCTTCTTAGGGTCAGCCCGATCAAGTGGGTGGGGGCAGGGCAGGGGTCTCCATCCCATAGGTGATGCGCCTGCTGGCCTGCACCAGGGCCTGCAGGCCTGAGCTGGCGGGGAGTTTAAAGGGCAGTGGTCCAGCTCTCCCCAGAGTGGAAAGACGCTGAGTGCTGCGGCTCAGGGGCACTTCTCTCCGCCCCTCAGGGTGGGCACCCTGTGGCATCCCAGGAGGATCAGGGGTCTGTTTCTAAAATCCCACCAACACTATATTTGAAAGACTTTTTTAAAAATTTATTTTTGGCCGCGTTGGGTCTTTGTTGCTGCACGTGGGCTTTCTCTAGTTGCGGCAAGCAGGGAGGGGCTACTCTTTGTTGTGGTGCGTGGGCTTCTCATTGCGGTGGCTTCTCTTGTTGTGGAGCACGGGCTCTAGGTGCGCGGGCTTCAATAGTTGCAGCACGCGGGCTCAGTAGTTGTGGCTCGTGGGCTCAAGAGTGCAGGCTCAGTAGTTGTGGCTCACAGGCTTAGTTGCTCTGCAGCATGTGGGATCTTCCCAGACCAGGGCTCGAACCTGTGTCCCCTGCATTGGCAGGCGGATTCTTAACCACTGCGCCACCAGGGAAGCCCGAAAGACATTTTTAAAAGGGAAATATAGGGCTTGATCATGTTGGTTCTCTTAAATGCAAATAGAAATTTCCAAATATCTTTGCAAAATCCCCTTTGGAGCATAAGCAGATGCTTCAGTCCGTTCAGGCTGCTGTCACAGAGACTGGGTGGCTTGGAAGCAGAATGTCCCTCACAGTTCTGGAGGCTGGGAAGTCCAAGGCCATGGCGCCGCAGGCTCAGCGTTGGCCGACAGCCGTCTTCTCACGGTAGCCTCACGTGGCGAGAGGGCAGGGAGCTCTCTGGAGCCTCTTCTTAGGGCACCCAAAGGCCCCACCTCCCAATACCATCACCTTGAGGATTTCAGCACATGAAGTGGCGGGGGCACAGGCGTCAGCCCAGAGCAGCGGGGCTGCTGCTTCAGGTGTCCTGTGCTGACACGCAGGCTTTCTCTTGTTTGTAAGGGGAGACAGCTGAGAAGAGTAGGGATCCTGGTGTCTGCTGAGCGCTAAGTGTGCGCAGGCCTCCCCTCCTCGCCTCACGATTTTCCTGCAAGGTGTGCTGGTACCTGGTGAGGTTGAGTAAGTGCCCAGGGCCAGGGCAGGATTCAGGCCCCACCCGGGGCTGCCCAGGGCTCGGGCCGCCAGTCGGGGTGAGAACCCTGGCTCTCTGCCCGTCTCTGCAGAGGCCGCAGCCGAGAGCTGGTCGCCGCCCCTCTTGTGTTCATCTTCAGTCATCAGGCCGGGTCTTGACCATGTGGCCGTGTGCTCACTGTTCCTCCAAGAACTCGGAAGGAAGCTTCCTGACCTCGTGGGCTGCCCATGAATGATGGCTGGTGGGACAAGTAGCAGAGACGGCCAGCCCGTGGCTGCAAGTAGCAGAGATCGCCCGGGCTGCCCAGGGCAGAAAAGGGGATCGGAAGGGGGATGCAGTGACTCCTGGGCCCCGGATGGAGGGAGCACCCACCTCCCTGGCTCTGTGGCCGGAAGCTGGGCAGCACCCTGGCCTCCTCTGCCCCGTGCAGCTGCTTGTCTCTGTCTCCATTCTCCCTGTGGTTCTCCTTTCCTTTCGTCTTCTGCCTTCCACGGCCACTCACGACCACCATCCTCATCCAGGTTCCCGTGTCTTTGGTTCACACCACCCACAGAGGCAGCTGCAAGGCCAAATTTCCAGAAAAGGGATTTGTGTGGGCTAGCTGGTCGGATGGCCCCAGGGCCAGGCCAGCTGGTGAGGGGTGTGCACAGCAGGTGCATCAAGGCCATGGAGCGCGGCCATGGCCAGGAGGGCCCGGCAGGGTGCGGGCAGTTCCTGGAGATGAGGGTGTCACTTAGGCAAACTCCCAACCTCAAGTTTGCCGATAGTAACAGTTTGAGGGAAGTGAAGGAAAACCTCCTTCAGCAAGGTCAGTGCCCACCCCCCGCCCCGCTACCCAAATGGTGAACCGGTTCGAACACCGCTTAACCCAGAGCACTTCCGGACCCCACATCACCTGGCCGGGACTCTCAGGGCAAGCAAGTGACGCCCCTGCACTGCCCTGCCATCTTGCAGGAGTCAGAGCGTGTGGTCAGAGTTTGGGGGATACCAGCTTTTGGGGTGGGAATTCAGTTTTAGAAAGAAAGTGGGTCTCTCATTTCCTGCAGAAGATAAGCTTTTCAGGGTGGGAGAGGCAGGCTCATTTCTAGGATAAAGACGCTTTTATTAGGGTTAGAAAATTCAACGGCGAGGAGGGCGTTTAAGGAAATTCCTCCTGGGTTTCATTACTCTAATTACCAGCATATTTCAGACTACATCGAAGTGCTTTCAAGGGTGTCTTGTTGGGGCTCTTTGGTTCGGAAGCCGGGTGGAGGGAAGATGAAAGGCCGAGGCGTCAGGACTGATCAAGGAGGGACGTGCTCTGAGGAGTGGGGGCGGGTGCGTGGCCTTGCCGCAGACGCAGCCGCCCAGCGAGGCCACTCATTAAGTGTTGTCTTTAGAGCATCTGCTGACCTGGAGCCTTCATAGCTCTTTCTGCAAGCAGCAATAATACCTTCAAATACATGATTTTCTCCTGCTAATCTTGGCTCTGCCCTCCTATACAGAATTCTCTTATGTAGCGGGTGTTAACCAAGACGCTTCCGTCTTCGGAATTTCCAAATGGTTTCTGAAACACTTCCTCATCACCTCCCGTACGCCAAGCACCGTCCTGCGTGCCGTGCCGTGGGAGACCCAGAGATGAGTTCCTTCTCCTCGCCCCTGGGAACTTCTAGCCAGTGGGGGAGACCGAGGGTACCCAACCGAGGATGCAGGGCCAGAAAGCCCTCATGCAGTCAGTCGGTGGCTCGCTTGACTAATTCATTTACTGAGTGTCCTTTGAGCACCTGCTAAGCCCTAGACGTGGCTCTGGGCGGGGAAGAGCGTACAGGTTCCATGGGGAAAGGACATTTCTTTGCAGCAGGAGTTGGATGGAGCTGATTGCTCTAGAGTGTATTAGATTTTTACTGAAAAAAAAAAAGAAAGAAAAGGAAAGCTTTATTATTGAAATCCCTGCAGGAAGCATATGTATTTGCAAATTTAAAACTGCATAGTCCAGAGGTGCTCAACCTGAGCAGCACATTAGACTCACCTGGGCCCCCCCAGACTCTTGTAGTCTGAATCCCTGGAAGTGGGGGACCAGGCATCTGGATTTAAACATGCTCCCTAGGGAGTTCTCGTCTGGTCATCTGGGAGCCCAGCCCAGACACCATTCCCCCTTTCTCATGGCAGTTACTACTTTTACAGCACAGTTATTGCTAAGTCAAGGTTTCTTTGTTGGCGTTAGAGCAGACTGCCTGTGTTTGTTGAGTGAATAAGTGAGCCACACTCCAAAGGCTGCTCAGACCAGAAGGAGCCAAAGCTGGATTCTTCCCACCTTCAGTCCCGTTTAAAACTTAAGAACCTGGTATAACATGATGTACCCAGCGCCCAGTTGTCAGTCACCATTCTTTAACGTCCAAATAATAGCGCTTGTGCCCTTATCCTGCCTCTGTCTACACAGAGAGGTGTAGTCCCCTGCAAGTATTTCTGAGGATTTCCGGGATTGCCCCGCAGTCCTGGCTTCCAAGTCCTCTGGGTTGTCTCCTTCCCTTCCGGCCATTCCATCTCCCACCTGGCTGCTCTCTGTCTTGGAGGCTGTGTTCAGACAGAGCCAGCAGGAGCCCGCACACTCTGTCCTTCCCTGTCCGACACCCAAAGCAGTGGTGCGGAATGGTCCTTTTTGGAAGGTTTGGGGCGGGGGGAGGATGGGGACAGCCCAGGATGGAGACAGAGAAACCCAAAGACCAGTGTCTGTAGCTCCTTTAAAGTTCGCTGGCCTTTCCCACTACCGGGTTTCCCTTCCCGGCCACCTCCCTCTGTGGGCCTGTCGGTGCCCCGTGGTGGGGTCTCTGCTCTCCCTTCAAAGCCTCATCTCCTGTCCTCTCCCTCCTCTCACCTCCTGTCCCCGTTCCAGACTCTGCCTGGGCCCTGCCTCTCAGAACCAGGAGAGTCCGTGCCGTGTAAACCTGCTCTGACAGCCCCGAGTAGCAGCAGAAACTTTGAAAGGAGAGTTGTCTTTAAAGGATTCTCGGGTCAGTTCTTAAGTGAGCGCAAGTCCAAGTACGGGCCTTCCCTCCCCCACCAGCAGCCCCTCTAGGGAGGCCTCTCCCCTCCTGGCAGACCAGGAGTCTCAACTCTTCCCCTTTCTGCTTTGCTCCAGATGGAAGTTCATACAGTTGATCAACAACATGCCCACAACTTCTGAGCAAGTGTTACCCGAAGGTGACACAGTGACGTCAGGGGCCCTGAGGCTGGGGCCTGGTGATGGGACCCTGTGGGCTGCTGCCATCCTGTGGAGGAAGCCCAGGCTGGAGAAGCTCAGTGAGGTGCCCCAGGGGCCAGAGCCAGGGCTTGAGCCTCCAGGGGCTGCGTCTTTGGGGCAGGGGCGGCACCTCCGAGGTTCGCAGGCTAGCAGTTCTGCCCCGGGCTTGGGCGCTGGGAGCTGGGAGGAGAAGAAAGGTCCAAACCGGGGCCAACGCAGCTGATTCTGCCCTTTACGGCAAGGAGGCCGGCTGGCGGTCGCGTTGCCACCGAGTGGGATGCCGGGGGGCCGGGGGCCTGCACCTGGGCTGGGCCTTCTAGGTGACCAGCAGGGGCTGCACTGGGCTCCATCCGTTTGTCCCTGACTGTCCCCCAAAAGCCAGGCTCTGGGGGCTGGGGTGGGAGAGCACAGCAGAGCTCGGGAAGGAGGGAGCCTGATTCTTGCAAAGGCAGTTTGGCAGGACTCTGAGCAGCGGCCCCTGGGAAGCCCCCGCTGCTGACGTGACACATCAAAGCTGGCACCGAGACAGCACAGAGGCAGTGAGCGGCGGGGAGAGCACTCGCGAGGGGCCACGCTCAAAGTCGCCGGCCTGTCCCCCGCCGTGGGGGGCGCCGCGCTCCACCCGGGCCTGTCGCCTTTCAACCCGTGTTCTTTTTTTTTTTTTTTTTTTGCATGTGGGATCTTCCCGGACTGGGGCACGAACCCGCATCCCCTGCGTCGGCAGGCGGACTCTCAACCACTGCGCCACCAGGGAAGCCCTCAACCCGTGTTCTTTGATTAGCTTGCACCCCCTTCGTCTCCCGCATCCCAGAACCTGTTTGAATGCTGCTTCCCGAATGGGTGATGGCAGGGAAGGGAGAGGAATCTCAGGATGGAAACCAGCTGCGCCTGGGGTCGGCGGGGGACACCAGGGGACAGGAAAGGGTAGAAGACATGTGGAGGGGAGGGGCAGGGCTGCTCCCTGTTCCCCTTGGCAGCCTCGGGGGTGGGGCGGTTCCTGGGATCGTTGGGGCATATGGGCACCAGCAGGACACTCTCCCTCTCCAGCAACTTCTTCCACGTGGGGTAGGGTCTTGGGTGCTGGAATTTGCTTAAGTCGGTGATGCTCCAGGTGTGGTCCCCCGACCAGCATCCTCAGCATCACCCGAAAACCTACTCGAAATGCAGATTCCCAGCCTAACCCAGACCTGCCGAGTCAGAAACCCTGGGGCGAGGCCAGTGATCTGTGAGTTAACAAGCTCCTCCGGTATGCACGTTCAAGTTGAGAACTACTAGCTTAAGCAGGAAATTGGCAGAGGGCAGATGTAAGGACACAGAGATGTCTTAGGAGATACTGAAACCAGGGACCAGATGCCGGCTAGCCTCCCTCTTGTCTCTGGCCTACTCATTCATTCATTCTCTCTCCCCCGCTCACTCTTGTTCTTGACTTTTGCTGTCCACTTCTAGAAGCCATAGTGGCCCCATAACTTTCAAGGGGAGACATTACAAGTTCCCATCAGAGGCGCCCCCTCCCTTATCCTCTTGCTGTCTGCTCTTCCTCTTCCAATTCCACATCCTGGAAAAGCCATTCTGGGGCTGAGAGACCTGGTTTCTCTCTCCCCTTTTGTACTGGTTTTATTCCCTTATACTCCCCCCTGTGCCTGCAAAGTGGCTGCTGCAGCTCCAGCTGTTACATCCTCTCAGCTCCAGATCCAGTGGAAAGCAAGGTTCCTGCCCCTGATGATTGCACTCATGTCCTGGGCCTGACTCTCACTTGCTGGGACTGGGCCTTGGGCAGCCTCTGAAACAATCACAGTGGCCAGGAGTGGGATATGCTGATCAGCTTGGACCAATCAGGGCCCTCCTCTGGATCTGATGGTGGGCTTGACCCCACAGAAACTGTAAAGGCTGAAGGACAAGACAGTGTGGCCTCAAAGGAACTTTGGGGGACTGTATATTACTGGAGGTGGGGTGTATGGATGCTGGGCAGAAAATAAAAGCAAACACTGATGTATTGTTACTCATTTCTACTGGTGTAGTGTGTGAGGTCTGAAGAGGGCAAGTCCCAAGGTCACCCAACTGGCTGGAGCTGCAGCAGCCATTATGTAGGCAAGAGGTGGGAGTTTGAACCATGCAGCAGCCATTATGTAGGCAAGAGGTGGGAGTTTGAACCATGAATGGAGCCAGCCTTGGGCAGGGGTTGGGGGGATGAGCCCTCATGCTGAGGGTGAGTCTCTGCTCTACATAAAAACGTCTGTTCCAGGAATCCCGCACCCCCCAGCAATGGGCCTTAGTATTTGGAATTTATTTTGACTTCCCACATCTTTTATCAGAGGTGTGAGTGGGAGTTGGGAGAGATTTGGGCCCAGGCATCAGTGGCCCACTGGGCAGAGCTGCTTCCTCATCCAGATCCTTGCTGAGGAAGGAGGTGCAGGGCTTATTAAGGGGGCCTGAGGGTAACAATTTCCATAGCACCAAGCCCTTGCTGGGGGCCACGCACGTCCCAGGCGTCACGTGTATTACCTCATTTAATCCTCATGGCAACTCTTTGAAGCACTTGGTCTTCGTCTCATTTACAGACGCGGAAAGTGAGGCTCAGAGCACTGAAGGCACTGTCCAGGGTCACTTAGCAGGTGACCAAGGTCCAAATCATGAGTGTCTGAGTCCCCGGCCAATCCAGTGGTCCCCCAAGGTGCTCCCTGGGAACATTCTTTCCCCACTCGGGCCATCCTTCTCCTGAAGCCGGAGAGAGCCTTCTGGATCACAGCTCACAGGCCTTCCACCTCCTCCCCCTCTAGCCCCTGGCCCTCCCTTGTGAGCCGGTTCCCGGGACACCCTTCACTGCCACCTCCACATGCCCAGGCCCAGCCTGCTCTTGTCGGGGAACCCATTCCAACGGCTCAAAGAGAAGACAGGTCAGGGTGCCGCCTGTAGAATCAAGGAGAACTCGAGCCCCCGTGGGGATTGGCCCCCGACCTCCCAGCCCTTCTCTGCACATCTGGTTCCCCACGCCCTCTCTCGGAATCGCTCTGTGTGCGAACTGACCAAAGCCACTTCACTGCGCGCAGGTAAACATGGAGGGGGCCGAGTGCTGTCTATTCCCCTGACTCTCGCTCCCAGGACATAACGAGAGTGAGGTGTGGACGGGTTCTGCCACGTGCATGGACGCTTATTAAAGCGCCATTTCTAAGTCAGCAGCCCCAAGCGTTCCCACAGCCTGTCCCAGAGGCTCCATGATGTCCCAGCTCTCTGTCCCTTTAGGTGCTCCTTCATCACTGCAGGCAGACACGGCAGCATTCCCGAGGCAGGATCTGGTCACTCTGGACGCTGGCTCTAAAATGAGAGGTCCAGACTTTTCTCCAGCATCACTGACATGTTGCCAGGCCCACCGCTTGCCCTAAGGATACTTCGGGAAATTAGGGAAAAGTGCTCGTTCCCCCGGGCCTACGTGTTCCCCCTTCAGGGTCCCCAGCTTGGCAAAAGGAGTGTAAGGTAGATTTCCCCTGCCCCTCACTGCACAGCTGGGTGCCTCTGGGCTCCCCTGCTGGGCCGTGGCCCTGAGGGCCCTCACCCTTACGTGGCAGAGGCCCTGCCCCCTCCTGGAGGCTGGTCAGCCCGGACATAGCTTGGGATGTGTGGCCCAGGGCTGGCCCAGGAGTCTCCCTTGGCCGAGTGTTGGGGAGTTTGGGGAGAAGTACCCGCTTTTAGTGACCGGAGGTCAAGGGGACACCTGGGAGTGGGTTTTCCAGGGGCATGGGCTCTGGGGCATTTGAGGTTTTGTTAGAAAGAGCAGACCTGGTTGTGAAAAATGGGATGTCACTTCTGATCCGAGAGAGACAGCTGAGAAGAGAGGAAGCAGAAGGAAGGCCACTCTAGGTGTCACTCCGCGTCCCCCGCGACCGCTGCCTGTTTGTCCTTCCCAAACCTGGCCGGCCCGGGTTCAGGTCCTGCCTCTGCTCCTGCCTGGCTGTGTAGCCCAGGGAGGTGACCTAACCTCTCTGGCGCCCAGCTTCCCCATCCGTATAAAGGGGATGAAAATAGTACAGACTGCACAGAGCTGTAAACGTTGACTACTGTAGCCTGGCACCCAGCACACGCTCAGCAGAAACCACCAGCATTTTCAGTACTTACTGAGCGAAGTAGGGAACGTGAAGTTTCGTTAAGTCATCAGTCAGCAGGGGCTTCCTCCATCCCCGACGCTGTTTTGGTACAGGGGCAGAGGTGTGCTGGTCAATGTTTCACAACCAGCTCTCTGAGGGAAAAAGCCCTCCTTTGCAGCATTTGCCTATTTCCGTGGTACAAATGCCACAGAATACCAGGGCCTGCTTCAGGCTACCACCGTGGGGTCACGGAACGTGGGTTTGGGAAGAGATGTGCACCACCGGCTCCCTCTCGTACACCGTTGTCTGGGGGACAAAGCGAGTAAGACTCAGTCCCTTTCCTCCAGGAACTGTGAAACTTTCTGGGGAGACAGACATGTGAGCAGGCCCCTGGAAGGGCGTCTGGTTAGTGCAGTAACAGAGTTTGCCATCGAGGATTATGGCAGCTGCCGACCCAGCCCGGGAAGGGTCAGGGAGGGCTGCCTGGAGGCAGTGGCACTTGGGGCTGAGGCTCAGCGGGAACCTGGAATCGCCCAGGTGGCGGTGGGGCAGAGCATTGGGGCGGGGGCTCAGGAGAAGCCAGAGCATGGAGGTGGGCGCGCATGCATGTTGGGGGGGTCATCAAAGAGGAGCCCGGGCTGGACGAGGGCAGGGCCGCAGGCTGGGCCTGGGCTTCATAGAGGCCACAGGGCCCTGGTCCGGGACCTGGAGAAGCTTCGCGTCCACAGGGCCGGGTCCTTGGTTCTTAGCGAGCCCGCTGGCCTGCCAGCTTGTGTCCCTTTGAGCCCCACACGGAAGGTCAGACTCTCATCCTGTGTCATCTTTCCTGTAGACGTTGCCCAACATGCTGCTCGTCAGACTGCTTCAGGAACGCCTGAGGGAAGAGGACTGCGTCAGGCGGGTGAGAAGCCCTGCGTGGAGCCAGCGGGGGCTCCGGGGAGAGGGGGCCTCCTTTACCAGATGAAGGAGACTGAGGGCCGTGTGTTTATGTCCCAGAGCAGAGATGACCTGCAGAGAAGGGTAAGAACCTAAACTCGGTGAAGGTCAGGCTGTACACGTGGATTTCACCTTGGACGGAGGAAAAATAACAAGGTGGCATCTGGGGAGCCCATCGGGATTCCTGTAGGAAAGAGCTGGCACACCCCACGGGGTCACAGGAGAGCCTTTAATGGAAGGACAGCTGCAGAAGTGGGGAGGGAGACGCCCCGGACCTGGAGGGGCAGAGGGAGGATTGGGGGGCCCCCGGACTCTCCTTCCATCCTCTGACCTCTCGCCAGCGCTCTCTTCCGCCAGACCCCGTGAAGCCAGAGGGCAGGGGTCCGGGTGAGGCCGTCCGTGGAGGTCAGCCTCCTGGGGCGTGGACGGGGGTTGTGATATTGTGATTTATAAGAAGAAATGTGTATTTGGTCTTTGTCCAATTTATCAGTTGTTCGGGAATTTTTTAGTATTCCATGTTAATTTTTCCCTTGTGTGTTTTACTGTTATCTCTTTGTAGGTGTTTTTGTTTTTCTTTTTTTTAGTGGATGACCTAACAATTACAATATACAAACTTAGATTTCCACAGTCTACTTAGAGTCGGTATTTTACCATTTCAGGCAGAATGTGCAATATTGGTCTCTTTCCTGTCTTCTCTTTATGTTGTAGTTGTCTTATGTTTTCATCTATATGCATCAAAAATCTCATCGGGCAAATGTTATAATTTTCGGTCTCAAGCATCAAACATATTTTAAAAACTCGAGAGGAGAATAGTTTGCTATATTTATTCAGGTATTTACTATTGCTCTTGTTCCCCCTTCCTTCCTGATGTTCCAAGTGTCCCTTTCCGTCTGAAAAACTTTTGAGCAATTCTTCTAGGGTAGGTATGCCGGCAATTAATTCTCTCGCTTTTCCTTCATCTGGGAATGTCTTTATTTTGCCTTCATTCCTGAAGGATAGTTTCTTCGGGATTCAGAATTCTAGACTGACAGTTTTTGCTTTCAGCCCTTTGCAGAATGTTTCACTTTTAACACTGTGGTTTCTGGTGAAAACCCATAGTCATTCAAACTCATAAATAACGTGTCCTTTCTCTCTTGCCCTTTCAAGCTTGCTTTCTTTGTTTGTATTTTCAGAAGTCTATGATGCGTCTGGGCGTGAATTTTTTGGGATTTATTCTCTGCGGGGCTCCTTGAATTTATACGTTTATGTTTTTCTCCAAACTTGGGAAGCTTTCGGCCGTTGTTTCTTCAACTAAATTCCCACACCGTTCTCTTTCTTCTCCCCTCGGAGACTCCTCTGGCATGAAGGTCAGGCCATCCGGTGTTCTCTCATGGGTCGCTGAAGCTCTGTTGTTTTGTTCTGTTTTGTTTTGTTCTATCCTTTTTCCTCTCTGTTGATGAGATTGATAATTTGTATTGAACTAGCTTCAGGCTCCTTAAATCTTTTCTCTCTCATCTCCAGGCTACTCCTGAGCCCGCCCAGTGAGTTTTTAATTTTGATTATTGTATTTTTCAGTTCTGCCAATTCCATGTGGTTCTCCTTTCTGTCTTCTGTTTCTTTGCCGAGGATTTCTATGTGCCTTTGTCTACAGGGAGCTTTGTCGTTGTCGTTGTTTCAGTAATGGCTGCTCCACTGTCTTGTCTGACAGTTCCAGCCCTTGAGTCACGTTGGTAGTGGTGTCTAATGTCCCGTCCCACGTGAGCTGAAATTTCCTGGTTCTCCCTGTGCTAAGTAATTTTGTACCCTGAACATGCAAAATATTGCCCTGAGACTCTGGGTCTTGCTTGAATCCTACGGCAATCCTACGGCAATACCTATGTTGATATTTTCGTCTTAGCAGACAATTGATTCAGTTGGGCTCGGGTCGCAAGTTCTAACCACCTTCTCTGGGCTGTGGTTTCCACCTCAGTTCTGTTCGCAAGCCTTTGCAGTGCTGTGTGGTTCTCTACAGCTCTGTGCTGTGTGGGTGCCACCCGGGGGGCCTGGGCAGCGGCTGTGCTGGAGGTCATTTCTCAGGAAGGCTGGAAGGCTGTTCGGGGTCAGCCCCATGCGTGCACACCTCGGGGGTGAGCCGGGAGTCCATAAACGACGTCATTTGGTTGCTTTCCCGCGCTCCCCTCTTTGCCGTCTTCTTGGTGACCTCCAGTTCCCTGGTGTCCCTCTATTTGATCTTTTGGCCAGAAAGCTGGGCCTTTATCTACCTGGCTCTGTCACAGGCTTCCTGTGACAATGCTTGTGACCAGGGCCAAGTGGCGGAAGGACAGTGAGACGAAAAATTCATGGGACTTTGCTACATTTTCTAGGGACTGGGGAGGAAGGGTCCCCTGCGCTGTAAGAGTTGCAGGCCCCCGCAGGCCCCCTTTGTCAGGCAGGATGGCCTCAAGACAGGAGTGCAGAAAAACAGAAAAGAAAAAAAAACACAGGGAGATTTCCCCTGCTCTCTCTGCGTGTTGGGAGTCCCATTTCTTTTCTAATTTTATTTATTTATTTATTTTTGGCTGTGTTGGGTCTTCGTTTCTGTGCGAGGGCTTTCTCTAGTTGCGGCGAGTGGGGGCCACTCTTCATCGCAGTGCGCGGGCCTCTCACTGTTGCGGCCTCTCTTGTTGGGAGCACAGGCTCCAGACGTGCAGGCTCAGTAGTTGTGGCTCACGGGCCTAGTTGCTCCGCGGCATGTGGGATCCTCCCAGACCAGAGCTCGAACCCGTGTCCCCTGCATCGGCAGGCGGATTCTCAACCACTGCGCCACCAGGGAAGCCCACTTGGGAGTCCCCAAGTGGGGACTCCACTTGGGAGTCCCCTTTCTTACTTCTCGAGCCAGAAATAGGGGCTCCTGGCCCCGTCTCTGTCCCTCCCTGTTGCCCATCTCAGGTCTCAGGCTGCCTGGAGAGACCAGCTCGGGGACGCCGGCTTACAGGGATCTTGAACTTTGATCTTCTTCCCCAGTTCACCTACTACTGTATTTATACTCTCTGAGTCCTCAGACGGCTGCCCTTTGCATTCTGTCCGTGCATCGTAGCTGCTTTCAGTGGAGGTGACAGGTTACAGTGGGCTTACTCTGTCTTGCCCAGAACCAGAACTCGTGTGCGCACACGCACAGACACATACATACACTCTCTTGCTTAAAAATTGCTTGAGAGGCCCACATCTGGAAGGGTGCCTGGGCACCTTCCCAGGGCACTGGTGGAGGAGGAGCAGTTCTCACAGGCTTGCTCTGCATGGTCCTCAGCCGCGTGGGTCTAAATCACGAGAGAGCCTCAGGTAAGCTGCAGGCTGAGTTTCAAAGTCTGGTCTGAATAGCCTCATTTCCTCTGACTTCAAACTGTTCCCAGCGAGCTGATTGTCTCTTGCTGCCCAGGCCTAGGCAAGCGCCCAGAGCTCAGAGGCCAGTCTACGTCGGGGGTAGACACATTCTTTTCTGTCCAGGCTAGATAGTAAATATTTTAGGCTTTGCAGACCGTACAGTCTTTGTCGCAATTTCTCAATTCTGATGTAATGTGAAAGCAGCCATACATGATATATAAACGAAAGGGCATGGTTTGTTCCAGTAAAACTTTATTTATAAAAACTGGCAGCAGGCTGTGGTTTGCTAACCCTTGTCCTAAATGATACTTTCACACGATGATAAAAACACTTCTACCCTTTCTCTTCAGTTCTAAATAAAAAACAGACCTCCACCTTCCAGCAATGTTAGGAGAAAGGCCAGTTAACCACAGACTTTGGTTGTAACCAAGTTCCCTCCTAGTGACCCGGCTCCCAAGCCCCCCGGCTCGATTCCACCCACTCCAGTCAAGTGCCCGCTGTAGGCACGGCATTGTCCATCCTGCTGGGACCCTGCCCCCTGCCCCCACTCACCCTTCGCAATTCCCCACGAGCAGGGTGGTACCCTGGGCCCCAGGCTCACCACGTGCAGTTGGAGACAGAGCCTCACGTGCTCAAAGCAAAGCCGACTGGGAAGGCTCGTGATGGGGCCACAAACACAGTGTGAAGGGAAACCAGGCCCCGGGGAGTCGAGTTGTCACCGAAGCCTCTCGAGATGGGGGCGGGGCCGTCTGCGGAGAGGCTGTCTTGGGCAGAGGGGCCGGCAGGCAGACAAGGCAGGACTGGGAATATAGCTCCCCCGACCCCTACCACCAGCTTAGTTCAACCAACCTCAGACCAACTCTTCCTAAAACTGACCCACCCATCGGTCACCCTCTTATCTGGGAAATGGTGAAAGAATCGTTTGTCAGGAGTGAAGGGGAGGGCAGAGCACCCTAAGTGACTGGAAACGGGACGGGACTTGCTCGTACAAAACGCTCTTTGCCTTAATCCGTAATTGGTTATGAGTTGCCGAGCCTAATTCAACTCTGGCCTTGCGGATCCCCAGGCAGGAAGCGTTCGGGTCTGCCTTTCGTCTCTTTGCTCTTCAGAGCTGAGCTGTTTCTCCTCTTCACCAGCACTGCTTGTCACATGGTGGGTGTCACTCCTTTGGTATGAGTGCACCCAAGTCACCCAGACCGGAACCCCTCAGCGGGATGGGGGCTGTATTTTTTTAAATTAATTAATTAATTAATTTTTGGCTGCACTGGGTCTTCGTTGCTGCACGCAGGCCTTCTTTAGTCGGGTTGAGTGGGGCCTACTCTTCGTTGCGGTGCGTGGGCTTCTCACTGCAGTGGCTTCTCTTGTGTGGAGCACGGGCTCTAGGCGTGCGGGTTTCAGTAGTTGTGGCATGCGGGCTCAGTAGTTGTGGCTTGCGGGCTCTAGAGCGCAGGCTCAGTCGTTGTGGTGCGCAGGCTTAGTTGCTCCGCGGCATGTGGGATCTTCCCGGACCGGGGCACGAACCCGCGTCCCCTGCATTGGCAGGCGGACTCTCAACCACTGCGCCACCAGGGAAGCCCTGATTGTCTATTTAAAAATTTTTTTAACCTCTGTAAGTCACTGAGTCATGGTTTCTGGGGAAAATAAGATGACTTTCTCTGTGATTTCAACTGGACATTTGCCCTCAGTAATCTAGAATAGTCTCTCAAACACACATTTAACTTCCATAAGGCTTTCTTGAGCTTCTCTGAAAGCCCAGGCTGCACAGCTCACCTGCAGCACGGACACAGCGTGAGCCCAGGCATCCCAGGTCCTTGCCGACAGCTACCACCGTCCTCAAAATGGTCATAACGTTTATGAGCATTACTAATTAATTATATCAAAGTGATGTCACTGTTAGTTACATCGTACTCTGTGACTGTACTGTGCATTACACTTAACACTGTCGGTGGAATTAATACTATTTGTGTTAATATTTATCATATTCATTATCATCATCATTCCTATTCTGATGATGGTGGCAGATGTTGTCTGGACTCCAAACAGAGGCTTGGGAGCCCCGGTCTGGCACTTGGTCCCCTACACCCCACTGAGAGTACCCCACGCAGAGAGGCTGTAATTATTATACTGTTGATGGTGACCGCTGATTGGCGGTTTAGGGCTGAGTGCCACATCAGCGATCTCATTTCCTTTGTACGACAGCGCAATGGAGCCTCGCGGCTGTCATCACCCCTGTTTTAGGGATGTAGCATCTTAAGACTCGCAGAGTCTTGCACAAAGCCCCACAGTCAGTCCCAGAACCAGGATACAAACGTGGAGTCATGCTTTGGGCCACTCTGTACTTGTCTGACCATCACACGCTGTGTGTCTACAGCGAGTACTTCACTTCCCGGGACCTCTGTTGCTCTATCTGTAAAACACTGGACTCGGGCTCGAGCACTGGAGCTCCTTCTGGCCTGACATTCTGATTCTGATCGTGTCCAAGCCATTGTTACCTGCAGAGTAAAGAAATATCTTCTTTAATTTGTTTGAAAATTTCTCTGAGCTTCCAGGGACATCCAGTACCTTTTTCATCTCTTCCCGGTGGAGACAGGATTTCAAGAGTAAGAGATGAGGTCCTAATTATGTGCTCTGGTTGTTCAGAAACAAAACGAACCCTCATCCAAAATAAACAGGCTTTCTTGCTTTTAGGGAGAAAAATGGCACATATGCATATTCATTTATATGGTGATTATTATTATTTAACTTCGCAGGGACTAGAACTGGTAATTTAGAGCACAAAACGGAGGCAGGGAAGTGCTCAGGGAAAAAGAATGCAATCATAACCCTTCAGCATTCTGTAGTTAATGTTGCCTTTTTTCCTTTTCTTTCTTTTTTTTTTTTTTTTTTGGTCTCATGCAATCTCTTTGAAGAATGTCTTTGAAGTGACCATCAAATACATTAGAGAAAGAGAAATTAGCACTTTGTATTGGAATTATCGAAAGCAGGTGGGCAGTACGTTCAGGGACCAATTGGCTTTTCTTTAGGGGCAGCTGAGTTCTTGGAGTCCGGGAGTGCCCAGTTCTTGAGACCACATCTGTAGGGCAAAGGGAAACTAAGAAGTAAGGCAGGGAGTTCAGGAAATGTGAGGGGAAAGGCTCAGTACCAAAGAGAATCTAAATCTCACCTTCACCATAGTCACCGTTTGCTCTCCATTTTTTTTTGGATTACCAAGAATCCCTTTCCCTTCTTTGACACCTAATCCATCTCCCTGCAGCCACCGTGGTCTCTTTCCTCCTAATCCTGCCTTCATATCGCTGCCAGAGAGATTGCTTTAAAAAATGAACAAATTTATTTCTTGACTGCAGAACATTCATATGGTTCAAAATTCAAAAGGTACCCAGGTCCCCCTCAAACTCTTGTCCCCCGCCACTTGGTTCCCTTCCCTGGAACCAAGCTGACCTGGAGTCAGCTGCTGTTAACACTCCCTTGAAAGAACATTCTTCTGAAGAGTATTTGTTACACAGAGAAGCATCTGTCTTTTTTTTCTTTTTGCGGTACGTGGACCTCTCACTGTTGTGGCCTCTCGCGTTGAGGAGCACAGGCTCCGGACGCGCAGGCTCAGCGGCCATGGCTCACGGGCCCAGCCGCTCCGCGGCATGTGGGATCTTCCCGGACTGGGGCACGAACCCGTGTCCCCTGCATCGGCAGGCGGACTCTCAACCACTGTGCCACCGGGGAAGCCCTCATCAACTTTTTTTTTAAACATTGTCTTGAGAACTATTCCTACCTGAAACCTTTTATGAAAGGGGAAACTGAGGTCCGAATGGAGGAAGGGACTTAGCCTAGGTCAGGGGACCAGCGGGCCAGGACAGGTGTGGACCTGCCACCACACCTGACTGCCAGGCCCGGCTTCAGCCCGGGAACCCGGGACCCTGTGCCATCCCTTTGACAAAGGTATTTCTGCATCACCAGGACCAGGCCGATTGGAATGTCACAGACAGGGACCATCAGGCTAAGAGAGACAGAAGAGATGTTTCCGTGTATGGCCAGCCACCTCGCCCAGCTGTGGGGAGGAAGCAGCTGTGCCCAACGATGATGGCTTGTCAGGCGCTGGGAGTTTCATCACCCGTGAAAAGTCAGAGGCCTCCACGGATGGCTCGTGTCTGCCTCTGCTGGCCTGTGCCATCCCTCGCACATCTGGGCTGGTGGGCGGCAGCAGGACCTGGTGGGGGAGCTGGGCGGGCCTCGGTGCGGCTCGGTGTGGGCGCCCGGGGATTGCAGGCAGGCCTCGAGGGCTCTGGGGTGCGCAGCGCGTCGTACAAGCACCGTGCCTGGCCCTGAGGCCCACTGGGCAGGGTTACCCCGCTTTCCCATGCGAAGCGAGCCGAGTGAGAGCAAACCAGGATCACTAAGGGGTGGGGGAAGCCTGCTGCCCCCATGGGCCTCCCTGTGTGTTAGGCAGGGGTCCTGTACCCTCCGGGCTTGGCTCCTGACCCGCCAGCGAGCCCACAACGTGCTTCTGGAGTCATTGCTCCAGTGAGCTCTGGAACATCCCGTACCTGCACGGACGAGAGTTGGCAGTCTTTTTTTTTTTTTTTAATTTAATTTATCTGTTTGGCTGTGCCGGTCTTAGTTGCAGCATGTGGGATCTTTAGTTGAAGCATGTGGGCTCTTAGTTGCGGCATGTGGGATCTTAGTTCCCTGATCAGGGATCGCACCCAGGCCCTCTGCATTGGGAGCGTGGAGTCTTAACCACTGCGCCACCAGGGAAGTCCCAGCAGTCTTTTAATTGTAGTGCCTGGAGGGAAAAACAATGAAATTTCAAAACTACCTGGAGCCTCCCCGGCCCTGGCTTCTGTCCATTGGCCTTGGCTTTTCTTTCCTTCTGTGAGCGTCCACTTGGGCTGGAGTTCACTGCTCCGGAGGTTAGGGCTGGTTCTCGCCAGGTGTGAGGCCAGAAGCCCCTGCAGGCTGAGCGGGGCCGTCGGCAGCGACCTTTAGTGTGACCTGGGCTGGGATCGGCACGCTCACGTGGTAGTCGGCACCTCCCTCGGTCGCGCTCTGTGTTGCAACACCTCTCCTTTCTGTTTCCCAAACCAGGGTGCTTGGAGTCCCACCCACCCGAGCGGATAACACACCCTGATAACACATATTCACCTGCTGCGTCCGTGTCCCCCGGGGCGGCCCGGCAGAGGCCTGCGGAGGGACGCTGCCCCGCCTGCGCTCAGGGTGCTGAGTTCTCACCACCCCCTCATCCCCAGCCGCTGGTCGGGAAGTCTTCCCAACGCCTCCACAAAAAGCAGAGGCGTGAACAACGGAACGTTTCCCCGGGGACCTGTGGTTACTTAAACGGGATGCAAGCAGGCCCGTCCGTCAGCGAGCTCAGAAAATATCAACCCAGCCCGTGACTCGCCAGGCCTGAGACTGTGGTGAAGATCAGAACAAAAATCGTGTGATACCGTTTACGTGTGGACTCTAATGAAAAGTGATATGGAGGAACTTATCTACACAAGAGCCCGACTCACAGACTTCGAAATCAAACGTGGCTGCCGCAGGGGAAACGTGGGGCGGGGGAGGGATAAATTAGGAGATTGGGATTAACAGATACACACTACTATATATAAAATACATAACTAATAAGGATCTAGTGTACAGCACAGGGAACTCCACTCAATGTTCTGTAATAACCTATATGGGAAAAGAATCTGAAAAAGAATGGGTATATGTATACGTATAACTGATTCACCTTGCTTACACCTGAAACTAACACAGCATTGTAAGTCAACTCTACTCCAATAAATATTTAAAAAACAAAACACCGGAGAGGCCAACACTGAGCCCAGCACAGGTGCTGGGCAGCAATGCGGGTCCACTGAGGTAAAGGTACCAATAGTCGTTAACCAGCCTTGACCAGCACATGGTGCAAGTCACTGCCACGCTCGGAAGCACTTTCTGGTGAGATCCGCACAGCTGTCCTGCGAGGTTTTCAACAACCAAGACTTACAGGCACCTACTGTGTGACAGGGACCATTCTAGGTTGTGTGAGGGACAAAACAGAACGAAGGAAACAGAGTGCCCGCTTTCACGGGCCCGTGGCTAGTGGTGCAGGTAGGCGTTTAGCACTGTGATTCTCCCACTTTACAGAAAAGGAGGCTGCAGTGCCGGACCCCCGCTGCTGACCCAAAGGAAGGATCCGTGTGTTGCCTGAAAAAAGAACTGCTCTTCCAGAAATCCAGCAAGTTCCGGTGTCTGGCACCACGCCATCTCCCTCCTTGAGCTGCAGAACGACATCACCAAAGGCAAAACTTTGACCACGCCCCCAGCTTGCTAAGTCAGGGAGAAGAAGGTCTCCGAGGCACCCTGGAAGGGGGTCGCTTCCCCGCCGACCCCCGTGATCAGTGCATGTGTTTCCTTTACAGAAAATGTAAAGTGAGACTTTGCGTTCACAGGTCAACTTCTTTCTGATCTCATTTCATATCGTGGAGATGCTCCGTTACTTAGGAGATGTTGCGGGAGCACACTTCTGACTGTAGAACCGAGAGTCTAACATTTACTTGGCAGATTTCTAGACTCTTGTTTACTTTTTCCTGTCTGGTCACAGATTGACGCGTCCCTGCCCGTAACGGGAGTGAGTGTTTTATAGTGGAAACGCTAACGGAACGCAGAAGCCCGATTCTGGTCTACAGAACCCCCCGCTGTTTGTTTTACTTCTCCTGGCGGCGTCACTGGGCTGGCATGAATTACCCAGCTCTCATCCTCTGACGGTGGGAACGCGGGATTTTCTTGCCGTTGTTCTGACACTCGCGGGTTTGTAGATGTCACTCGCGTCCTCTGAGGAGTGCGGGTTTATTGATCAACAGCTCTGCTGAGGCCCGGGGCTGTGTGTTCCTCTAACACAAATGCAGTCAGGATGGCTGGGCATCTGGAGGGGAGGTCTGAACTCCACTCGGAAAACTGAACGGCATGCGTCACAGCGAGGCAGGGCTCTGCGGGCCGGGCTGGACGCCGTGAGTACCCCCTTGTGGGTCCCTCGTTTGTGGGTGTTTCTGGACCCTGCAGTGTGGTCTCGGGCTTGTTCATGGCGTGTGTGGCCCACCTATCTGCTGGCTAAGCAGCAGGCACCCCAGGTGCTCTGCGGGCAGCTGATGCCTGGGATGCCCTTAGGATCCTTCTAACTGCCGTCGGGGAGGGAAAAAAGATGGCTGGAATGCAGGACAGAGGCCGATGTTCGAGCCACTGTAAGTGGACTTCGGAGCAGCAGAGAGCGTTGGAGAGGACTGGTGATGTTGGAGACCGCATTGGACTCAGAACCACCAACCACGTCACCCTCAGCAGGTTGAGGTCGGATCCAGGGGCCGGATCAGAGACCTGCCTCCCGAGAGCTGGAAACGCCCACCAGGAGGACGGAACAGAGGGGCATCCTCAATCGCCCATTCCCAGGCTCTTGGTGTGGCTTAGTTTTGCAGCTAGCTGTCAACTGTGAAAACGTGGTGTGTGCCAGAGACCGGAGACGGTTGCTGCTGCCGTTCTCCAGCACTTGCAATTGGCCAGACCTTGAGCTGGCCCTGTACGCTCATCACTGCGCCTAACCTTGAACACCAGGAAGTGTGGGCCCTTCAGCATTATCCCTACTTTGCAGATAAGGAGATTGTTAAACAGTTGGTATGTGGGAGTCTGGGGGTCCACTTGTAGCTTGATACCGTCAGTCAGTGGGATTTGGAAGAATTGTGGAAACTAAAGTGGATGAATTTTAGCTATAATCTGTAACATATTAAGTACCCCCAATTTTAATTATAAACGTACTACCTATAATATTAATTATAAATGAGAGTATTGGTTAGAATACCAGAGCAAACATATATCTATATTTTGGCGTGCCTTTTATTTGTTGAGACTGTGTGGAATTCACTAGTCTTTAGACCGATGAGTTCTCATTCTCTGAACACGTCATCGATCCTCTCACGTTGCGCTTTCCACAGCTGGTCAGGTCGGGTTTTCCTGGAGCAACACTGTGGTGTCTGGTCTCTGGCAGCAGGAGAACACAGGCCTGAGCTGAGATGAGCTCAGGAAGATGTGGAAAGTGGTCCAGGCCTCCGGGTGGGTTGAGCGTGAATGTCCCCAAGGAACTGAGCCCGCGGTGGAAGGCTGTTTTGACTGGGAGAGAGGGAATGAAAATGGGGTGTGTTTCTGAAGGAAATGACCCAGACACTCCAGGGGCAGCCAGACAGAGGGAAAGGGACCAGTGGTGACCAGCACCCACCGACGGAGGGGATGGAGGGACAGCTGTTCCTGGTGAAGGTGAGGCCCAGAGCGTCCCCCAGACTACTGCCCACCTTTTGGGGCCTGAAACGGCAGCCTTGTAAAGTCAGCCACTTGGAGATGCAGCCTCTTTCAGTCCTGCGGAAATGCAAATGCCCTCGCACTGCAGACGGTTCTTAGGAGAGAGAAAGGCACCCGTGTCTGTGAGGTGCCTGCTTTGGGTCAGGAGCTTTGTCCTCACACGTGTCATCAATAATCTTGTGCGATCATTGCAGGGATTTTCTCTTAGGTGGGTCTGACTGCCCCCACCTTACAGGCTAAGACTCAAGGCTTAGGTAATCGATGGTCACAAGGCTCCAGGGTTGGAGCCCAGTTGTGGACCCAGCCACAACTCTGCCCATGGCCAGTGCTTTCCCTGCACCAGGGCCCAGATGGACAGGTGTGGCGGCCCCAGGATAAAGGGGGAGAGGGCACCAGCTTGAGGAGGAGGTGTGAAGCTACAGGCTGGCTGCTTGGCTGCGAGCCGTGCCAGGATCAGTGGATTTGGAAGGGAGAGAGAGGAATGAGGCCTGAGAAACCATCGGGTCAGTGAACTCGGGCCACTGCAACCTCTGAGAATGAGGCCAGGAGCTCTGGGCTGACGTGTGCACCCAGCTCAGACCCAGCACTTGACCTTCAGCGTGTACTTCGGAATTCCCTGGGAGAAGAGTCATTACAGGTGTTGATCAGACCCAGGTAACTTGTCAGCGGCCCCCAAGGTCTGCCCCCACTGCCTACGGGGGTTTCCCCCTTCTTTTCATGATTTCGAGAGCTGGCAGAATTTCACAGGAGAATCAGGCTGCATGATTGCAAGTAAATTATCATGTTTTAATGTGCAAAGACCCTTAGAGGCAGGGCAGTCCCTCGTCCTGGTTGATGCCTATTTTCCCTGCATAATTATGAGTAGCTGTTCACTCTTAAAATGTCTTTGTTAGACCATAAATGTCTTTGCTAGAAGTTGCCTGGTCCAATCCTCTCGTTTTACAGATGAAGTTCAGTGCCTTGCACAAGTCAAATGGCCAATTAGGAAAGAGTCCTAAGTAACAGAGTTGGGTCAGCCAGATTTGGGGGGGGGGTAGTTAGTTACATGAACCAGTGACTGACCACCCCCAGGTGCTATCTATTGGACAAGCCCCCAGACCCAGGGCTTCTGAACTTTTCAATATGAAAGAACAGTGTACCACACACAGTGGTGGATAAATACGGCAATGAGTTGATAAACGGATGGGTGAATGAATGCATGAATGCACCCCAGGTCTTCCTGTGGAAATGCCCACCCCACTGTAAAAGCATGGTTGTTGTTTCCCGTCTGCTGGACCCAGGCTGGTGCCCCAGGTGGCTCCTGGGCAGGCGCTGGAAAACGGATGAGCACGCTGGAGTGAGCGTGCGCTGGCCCACGACTCGCTAGACTCCCTCACTTTTACCGAAATGTGTTTTTCCCAAGTCCTCGTTGATTAGAAAGCTTTCCTCAGTTCACATCTGGGATGCCAGTTACTGCTCTTTCCAAGAGATTGCCTTTTTTTTTTTTTTTGGCCGTACTGCGCAGCATGTTGGATCTTAGTTCCCCGTCCAGGGATTGAACCCGTGCCCCCTGCATCGGCAGTGCAGAGTCGTAACCACTGGGCCACCAGGGAAGTCCTGAGATTGCCTTTTGAAATGAATTCTTTATATTAAGTTCTACAGTCTTTTTTTTTTAAGATTTTTTTTTTTTTTGGATGTGGACCGTTTTTAAAGTCTTTATTGAATTTGTTGCAATATTGCTTCTGCTTTATGTTTTGGTTTTTTGGCCCTGAGTCATGTGGGATCTTAGCTCCCTGACCGGGGATTGAACCTGCACCCCTGCATTGGAGGGTGAAGTCTTAACCACTGGACCGCCAGGGAAGTCCCCAAGTTCTACAGTCTTAAGTGGGGTTCCTTCCTGACAGGAGGTAGAGGAAAAGAACAGAGTTCACCTTGCTCAAAAGTATAATAACGATAAAACCAGTTCACATGGACTGGGCCATTTCCCCATCGCCAGGCACTGTGCTTGTTTTGTTGTTGTTTATGTGTGCGTTTGTTTATGGTCCTCATTTAATCGTCCCAGCAGCTGTGGGGTAGATTGCTGTTAGTGTCCCCGTTTTGCAGAGAAGGAGAACGAGGCCCCAAGGGACTGAGTCCCTGGTTGAAAGTCCCACGGCTGGCAGTGGCACAGGCTGGTTCCCAAGCCCCTGCTCTGCACCAGCATATGACAAACTGACACCCTAACAGACTAATCGTCTTTCTGAAGAGATGGGTCCACACCACAGACATCCTCTGAAGTGTTTGAAAGGAATGGACCCATTAGCTGGACGTTGTTGGATTATCCACTTCTTGTGCTTTCAACCAGAGGCCACTGTGTCTGAACCTGGGAACGAGACAGTGATGCCGTGAAGCACGTTATCTCTGCGGTGGGTCATCTCGGCATCGCCCAGCCTTGGAGCTGGGGTGGGACTGGTCTGCTGGGGGTGGAACAGTGTGTTTTTCTGACTGTATCTTCCTCTGCAGAGTGGCCCCACAGACATTTTATATGAATTTGACTTTAAAACATTTTCTTAGCTATTTGGAACGAATAAAAAGCCTCTTAGACATTCACGTTTGTGCTTTACCAAATTTTAACACCCTGGAGATCAGTGGCTTCTAACCTGCAGACCTAGGAGTACGGATTTTCCCACATTCACCTTTGTATAGGAAAACGTCAGGCCTGTGTCCACCGATTTGCTAGCAAGGGTGGAACTTGGCACTGTCGGTTGTTCAGAAACATCTCTCCTGCCCGTCTCAGCCTGTCTGGGCACGTGTGTTTTTGGGCTGCGCACAGGAAACGGCCAGGCCAAGCCTCGGTGGGGCGGCAGAGCCAGTGTGCTGGCGAGTTACAGGAGTGTCTCACCCTGCTGCAGCGCGTGCTTGAACGTGGTCAGGAATGCCGGCAGCTGCTGCCTATTGTTTGAGATGAAACTTCAAAGTAAAACTTCCCGCTAGTCACCTTTCAGATGAGTTGCATGTGGAAGGCGTCCGAAGATGCCATGGCAGGCTAAGACTGTCATGTTTCTGTATAAACCAAAGGAACCAGTACTGGGGCAATTTGATGTCAACATTTTTTTGTACTCATCGAAATTGTTCTCACCGATTGTCTTGAAACACATCCGTTTCCCAAACTTGATCTTTTAATATGCATTTCTTTTCTGGCTGATAAAAATCTCCCAGTTTTTCCTCTTTTATATGTTGGGAAACCGTATAACGTTTCATCAGAAAAAAGCGAGGGAGGTGGCGGCCCATGATGCCTCTTGCGGTGTGTCTCCCGGTTCACACTCTGAGCTGAGTGGGTCTGATCGAGTCCAAACCTTCAGCCTCAGTCGGCCTCCTTGGGACAGTGAGGAATCAGCCTTCGGCTCCGGGGAGCGCCTGGGATGGAGGCTCCAGAGGCTGCGGTTGGAGCCGGAAGCTGGATCAGGGCGTCCTAGGGAGCGCCCAGGGGAGCACCCCGCTCTGGTCTTTGAGGAGAGGGGAGGAGACAAGGGGCACCGCATCAAACAGGCGGGGGGCCCAGAGGGCAAGAGTCCTGCAGCGTGAAGTTGCTAACTGCGCTTTAATAACAGTCAGAAGGGCAGAAGAGGCCAGTGTTCACACAGGGCGGGCCGCCCACTCGGCATCCGGCAGCGCTCTGCCGGGCCTCGCCACGTTCCCTAGGCTGGCTGGCTGCTTTCCTTCCCCATTTTTTCATCTGTGACATCTGCTCGGTGCTTGTCCCTCCTGTGATACCGTACCCCTCGCAGCTGTGCAGACCTCCAGCTCTGTGCCGGTGCAGGGAGTGCCCTGAGCATACGGCCTTTTTGATGTGTGATAAAACAGAAGCGAGCCACAGGGGTACGGCGAGCGAAGGCATCAGAATATCAATTAACCTGCTCTGAACAAAGCTGCAGCTCCAGAGTGGAACAGACATTTCACTGAAGTGTCAGGAAGATGGATGATGTATTCTAATTAGGGACTGACTGCTCTCTCCGCATCCAGCCGTTCCTGGAAGTCAGAACCGCGACCCTCGCGATGCACCTCACCAGCGTCCCATCCCGGCATGGGATGCTACTGACTGATCGGTGACTCCTTGCTTTGCCAGAATTTGCAGCCATTAGCTTGCTCTCAACCAGAAGTGCTGTTTCGCCTTGAAAGTGTGGTCCCTTTTGCCACTGGGCAGTTGCGTGTAACCTCTATAAAGTCAAGAGCTCTGGGAAGGAAGATCTTTGGCAGGCGCTAAGCCTGGGGCTCCCATCTCGAGGATGCTCCAGGACCCACACTCCGTGACGCAGAGGCCGTGGTCACTGTGCCCTTCCTTCCCAAGCGGACTGATGCGGGGATGAAGGGTCTCCACAGCTGCACCGGTGGGGTGGGGTTGCTGCCCTAAGAGGTCCTCCAGGGCCCTCATTTCTTTGCACCTGGGTGATGGTGCCGTCTCCCTGAGTCTGAAAGAGTAACCCAGAGAGCAGGTGGCCTGGGATTCGCTTCGAGCGCGCCCCACCCACCTTCTCTTCTCCTTCCTTAAATTTCACATCCAAACCAGAATGAGGCACCAATGAGGCCAGTTAATTAGGGAGATGTTCCTCATTTTGCTGCACTTTTCCTGTGTAATTGGAAGGCCCGCTTTCTCCAGTCGGCGAGAGCTGTTCCCCTGAATACTTCTAAAAGCTTTGGACCACATACCGATACCAGCTGCAAATTTATGGGCAAGATTATAATGATTGCTCAGTAATGCAATATTAAAAGCGGAGGCCTTTCTCAGTGCTGAGTGAAGGCGGGGTTCCAACCTTCTTTCAGCTTCAAAAAGGGATTCGAAACAGAATTACCAGCCCTTGTCCTCGAAGAAGCAGTCAGGGGGCTCCGACTCCCTCCCCTCCAAATAAGGAAAAAATAAAGGGGTCTGAATGTAGCCAAAGTTCAGAACATTTGGGTTCAGCTTCCAGAACTGTAAGTGGGGGAGCTCTCAGACCCTGTGCTTCCTGATTCCTGGAGGGGTGCGCACATCTGTAGGTGTCTGCTCTTTGTAAGAGCTGCAGCCAGCGCTTGGCTGCCTATAACAAGGACTTGAGGGAGCAAAAGGCTGTTAAAAAATTTTTTTTGCAGTTTTGCTTCATTAGTTCTAGAATCCAGGGGCTCCGTGGCTGCGCGTTCTCCTGCATAATTTAAGGAATTAATGAAAGCATGCCTGATTTTTCCAATACTCTTTACTCTGTAAATTTGTTTAGCTTTTTTTTTTTAACTGTCAGTTGAGGCTGTTGGAACCTAAATATTTTAATATTGAAGAAATGTGCTCTCCCCCCATATTTTTTTTAAAAAAGAAAGACATTCCTTGCCCTCAACCACACGGTGTTCTGTACATCAGGTGTTATGAGTTATGGGTGACCTTGGGTCTCAGTTCACCCTATCAGTCCATCCTCTGACCTTACGGCAGGCAAGTTCTTCTAATGACTGAGAGCAGGGGGCCCCTTCTGGGAGCCCGCATCAGAAACCTGGGCTTCTACTTGGGGCTGTCTGACCCCGCCTCACCGCAGAATGGAGACCTGAGGGGGACACGTAGTTTTTCGAGGCAGGAGCCCGCTGTGTCCCCCTTTGCCTGGCAAAGTAATAAAGCTATGCTTTTCTACTGCAGCTAAAAAAAAAAAAAAAAAAAAAAAAGAATGGAGACCTGAGACAATTTGCGGCTTTATTTCACTCTTCCAAAGCTCACTTTATCTACTTTATCTGACCGTCAGGTTGAAGGCGTTAGTGTATGTGTGTATAACTCTAGGCTCATAGGATTTGAAAGGACTTTAGAAATTGTTGAATGTGACTATTACTGAGGTACATTAAAAAGAAAACAGCGTAAGCAAATGGGAAGATCATGGTTTTTGGGTTTTTTTGTGGTCTTCTTTGGCCGCACAGCTTGTGGGATCTTAGTTCTGAGACCAGGGATCAAACCCGGGTCCCCGGCAGGGAGAGCGCCAAGTCCTAACCACTGGACAGCCAGGAGATTCCCAGGAAGGTAATGTGTTGACTTGATATTGTAAAAATGTCCATCCTCCATAAATTACTCTATACGTTTAATGTCATTCCCAACCTTGTAGAATTTATATTTTGGAACTTGACAAAATAGTTTTCTGCCTACTTGGAGGAACAAAGTTTTGGAAAAAATAAAAAGAAGGAGGAGCATCTCCTATTAGATAGAACAATAAACTACAAAACAGCGATAATTCAGATGGTGTGAGGATGGCGCAAGAGTCTACAGGCAGAAAGATGTCAGAGCCAACATCGTATCAGCATGTAGCTGTGACTAAAAGGTGACATTCAGAGGGGAGGGGACAGGCTATTTCATAGATGACCGTGGGACAGTTGGAGATCCACAAAGAAACAGATGAGATCAAGGCTCACATCATTTTCAAAATAAAATGTGGCTCTTTTAAATATTTCAGTGTAAAGAGTAAACCGTTAAGAGAACTCAGCTTAAATGCAAGTGAACGCGTATCAGCTTTGGCAGCGGCAAGGGCCTTTTTATACATCCACACACCAGAATCCAAAGAGGAAAGCGCTGATTGATTTGGCCAAAAACCTGTGTGACAGAAACAACACCATACACAAAAGACAAACTGTGGAAAATGTTGGCAACATCATTTTTCTCAGAGTCTGTGGTAGCAGTTGCCAAAACGCGTTAATATTCTTAATATGTAAAGAGCTCCTGTAAACAAATGAGGACCAAACCCCAAGGGCAGAGTGAATAGACGGCATGAATGGACATTTTGGAAAAGAAAAAAATTCAAATAGCCAATACACATATGGAAAAAACGTTGAGCCTCCTTAGTGATCAGAGAGATGTAAATTAAAGCAGCTACCGTGTACTCTAGTTTGCTGGACAGATTTTCCCCCAGGATAAAGCCTGACATTGACAAAGATGCAGGGAAGCAGGTGATCTGCCATTGGATTCAGAAACTGGTGGGCAATTTTGAAACTGTGATGAGGCAAAAGGTGTCAAAAGTTATAAAAGAAGGTATCAACTTTCCGAACTTTATCATGAGGATATTCTGTGTACCTCAAGATGTACTTATAGCACTTTTTAAACGATAGTTTTTGTTTGTTTGTTTTTCGGCCGCAGGCTGCGCAGCAGGTAGGATCTTAGTTCTCCCACCAGGGATCGATCCCGCACCCCCTGCAGTGGAAGCACGGAGTCTTAACCCCTGGACCACCAGGGAAGTCCCTAAATAATAGTTTTTGTTTTTTTTTTATAATGGAATGAAACTAAATGAGCAGCAGTACGTTAGCATTTGGCAGGTCAATTCATGCAATGCCTGGCAGCTACAGAAACTCCCAGGAGAGGAGCATTCTGTGACATGGGAGATATGCATGAAACGTTCTCACTATGTGAAAAGAACAGACTACAAAGTAGTATGTGCAGTGTGACTTTTCTCCACCACCCCACACCCCCCCTGCCCCCCCCCCCCCCCCCCCCCCCCCCCCGCCAGCCAGGAGAATAGATATCTCTATGTGAAGCCCGGAAGGAGATACACCTTAGTGTTAACAGTGGCTAGTTTGGGTCGGTGGTGTTACCAGTGACTAGCATTATTATTTCAGCTCTTTAGTGTTCCCACAGAGTGTACAACAATCATATGTGACTCTCACAATTGGACTTAAAGGGTTAATGAAAATAAATCTTCTAAACCAGCTCCCCAGCTGATCCAAGAAGACGCCTGAGGGATTTCAGCCCTATAATGAGTTCACTTAGGAACAGAAACTTGAACTCGGGCCCCTTAATGCTGTGTTCGGGACTTGTTCTTAAGAAAAGTGGGTTTTTGTTTTGCCCTTGGTGGTTCCTTTTCTCTCACATCTGAGAAACTCCCTTTAGGAAATAATCCGAAATGTGGAAAGAGCTGTAGCACAGAGATGTTCTTACGGTGTTATTGGTAACGGTGCGAACGCGCCGCAGGTGAAGCGTTTGGTCGTGGGGCGCGGCTCAGCGCGTGAGGCAGCTCACTCGGTGGAATGTTATATGGCCAGCGAGGAGGTGGGCCGACAGGAAAAATACGGTGGTGGTTATAACGCGGGATGGAAGAAATCAGGACAGAAAATACGTATGGTGTGACTATCATTTTAAACGTAAGATTCAGAAGGGGATGTGATATTATGAGAGGAGTTGTTAAGTGAGGTGAGGCGGCTGTCAGGAACGTTTATTTTCTCTGACCTTAAAAGTTCCAGTCTTTCTATAAAGGTATGATGTTCCTTTTATAATAGTTCCAAAAACATCTGGAAAAGTAAACATAGGTGAGCACCTTTCCACATTCTTTGCCTAGGGCTGGATTCTGGATGGCATCCCTGAAACTCGGGAGCAGGCCCTGTTGATCCAGACCCTCGGCGTCTCCCCCAGACATGTCAGTGAGTAGCCCCACCCGTGCCTGGAGAGCCCTCCCCCCAGACCTGCAGCCCCCGCGAGTGAGCGCTCCACTCTGCGTCAGCGGCTCCCCGGTGCCCAGGCACCATCCCCGAAGGGGGTTTGATGGGCCAACAGGAAAAAGGAGGACAGCACAGTCGAATTTTCCACGGAGCTAAATGCATTCGGGGCTTGTTCTGAGAAACGTGAGGTTTTGCTCTGACCCTGGTGATTCCTTGTTTCAGGAATCTCACATCTGAGAAACTCTCCTTAGGAAATAATCCCCAAATGTGGCAAAAGCGTCCTGCACAAATATGTCACTGAAGCCTGTCCTCGGGCGAAGTGTTCAGGCGTGGGCTTCCTCTGTCCTGAGATTACGTGTTTGTGTTCTGACCTCTCTTTTAAGGCATTGCTGGGGGTGGGAGATGGCGGTTGCTCTAATGCCTTTTACAGCAGCAGGTCGGCTGCCCACCACGCCTGGTTTTGCTTCTTTCCTTCTCTACCCAGTCGTGCTGAGCGCTCCAGACACGGTCCTGATTGAGAGAAATCTGGGGAAGAGAATCGACCCTCAGACAGGAGGTACGGCTGTCTCCACCTTCCCCCAACCACCCCGTGGGGTCTCACAGGGAATCCTAGTAACAGCCCTGCCCACCCCTCACTGAGCACTTACTCTCAGGCTTGGGCAGCAGACAGACCCGGGTTTGTGGTCCCTGCCCCTTTCTAGCTGTGTGACATGGGACAAGCCGCCCAGTGTCTCTGAGGCTCAGTTTTCTCACCTGGACTTGAGGATGGAAACGCTGAGCCCTGCCTTGTGATCTGCTCACTGTGAGGATGACATGAGAGCCTGGGGGTGGGAGCCTGGCACAGAGGAAGCGCTCCGAAAGTCACGGCCACCCTTCCCCTCGCGCTGAGCATCATCGCCACTTTGTTGTCGTTAATAGCGACGGGGGGGCGGGCCCGGAGCCAAAGCCGAGCACGGTGCTGCCGGGGTGGGCGGACGAGCGCCCCTGGGACCCGCAGGCTCTGCCCCCAGGTCGGGCGGGCAACTCTAAACGTGTCCCTCTCTCTGGTAGAGATTTATCACACCACCTTCGACTGGCCCCCCGAGTCCGAAATCCAGAACCGACTGATAGTGCCAGCAGGCATCTCGGAAGGGGAGACGGCGCGGAGGCTGCTGGAGTATCACAGGAACATCGTCAGGATCCTCCCCTCGTACCCCAAAATCGTGAAAGTCATCACTGCCGACCAGCCGTGCGTGGACGTCTTCTACCAGGGTAAATCCAGGTGGACCCTCGGCCCCTCTCATCCTGGTGTCACTTCTTCTGGCAGTGATGCCAGTGTCCGGTGTCCAGTGTCCGGGGTGTGCCTGGGAGCCCGGGAGTCAAGTCACGGAAGGCCCAAGGTCCCTGCCCAGAAACGAGTCTGGGGTCCCTGGGAGCGTCGTCCTCTGAGACCCTGGGCTAATATTCTATAGGCCGCATGGTCAGCGGACTTGACAGTGACGGGGGGGCGGGGGCGAGGAGAGGTGAGGGCCGGGGTGGGAGGGACATGCAGCAAGAAGTCTTGCCCTGAGGATGAAGGAAGAGGAAGAGAAAATTTATAAATATTCAAACAAACAAACGTACAAACCAAACCCACCAGCGCCACAAAACCCAAAAAACCACAACACAACTCAGGTGTCCTGAGCCCACTGAGGGCAGGGATAGGCAGTTGTATGCCGGCCACGGCCCTGCCATTGGGAACAGTAACAGATGT
Organism: Tursiops truncatus; assembly: GCF_011762595.2. NCBI lineage: Eukaryota > Metazoa > Chordata > Mammalia > Artiodactyla > Delphinidae > Tursiops > Tursiops truncatus. Next base: position 111,769,302 of record NC_047039.1, on the reverse strand, counting down.
TCAGAAATGGGCTGAAAGAGGCCTGTTTGGGGGTCAGGGGTGTGACCATTGAGTCCCGAGGCTTTGGAGCCAGGTGACCTCAGCCCCACCACACGTCAGCTCTGCAGTCTGCGGCAACTCTCTTAACCCCTCTGAGCCTCAGTTTTGTCATCCCCAAAATGGGAACAGAAATCCTTCCTTCCTCACGGACTTAGGTGAGGGCTCCGTGAGATCCTGCAACGCAGGTATCTGCAGCCCTGAGCCCAGTAGCTGGTGCAGAGAACGGCTCAGTAAACATCGGACGTTGCTATCATCAGGATTCAACATCCGGTCCCGAAAGACAAGGAAAGTTAGAAGAGTTCTCCCCCAAAGCAGCTGCATTTATCATTTTTATTTTTTTTAATTTATTATTTTCTTTTATTGATTTCATTTTATTTTTGGCCACGCTGTGTGGCTTCTGGGGGTCTTAGTTCCCCCACCAGGGATCGAACCCGGGCCCTTGGCAGTGAAAGCGCGGAGTCCTAACCGCTGGACCGCCGGGGAATTCCCTCATTTTTTAAAAGTCTTGCCGAGCTTCAGTTGTCTCCACAAGCAGTTATCCCCTTCTGTGCGATGCCGGTGCCTGACACAATGAAAATAGCTCCGCAGGGACTTCAAGACACTTGATGGTTTACGATGCCCTTTTTTGGTATATTCTCTCAAATCTCTTCAAGAGACGTTTACTTTTGGTGGGGAGGTTGTCCTGAGCTCCCCGGAGCGGCCCTCCCACCGGCCCCCACCTGCTGGTGGCCTTGTTGTCTGAGCGGCTTTGCTTTACCGAGAGCGAGAGCCGGAGGCGGCTCAGCCCCGCTCTCCGAAGGGGGTCGGTATACGAGGGGGCATGTCTGGAGAGTGATGCTACTTTGAAAAATGCCAGGCTTATGGATGCCTTATAAATTTCCAGCGATTTCGCATCTCGGAAGAGTCTTTAGTAGCAAACACTGCGCTCCGAAGATAAACAACCACAACATTTATCTTATGCCATGATTCTGAATTTACACATTAATTACTTCCAAACTACTTAATTAAATTTAAAAGTTCATACGATCGTTCATAAAGAATTCATGCCTGAAATTGTAAATAAAAATGTGAGTGTCTGAATATTAATTATTATTAATTAATAATGCAGAGAGAGAAATTGAACATTGGAATGCAAAATTCTCTCTGTGTTGTTTTTTTTAATATCTCTGCTATGCATCCAGCAACCACATATTTTTCAAAAGAATAATTAGCTGTTGAGACCGTCTGGGGGATCATTACTTCTAATTAACTTGGTTATTTACTGTAAATTAAGCATCATTTGTAAGCAGGCTGCTTTGCCTGTAGTATTCGTGCTCTTCAGACGGGCTGGATCCTGGAAGGTCTGAGGATAAAGACAGCCTTGCTGTCTTTATCTTTATCTCTTCCTCCGGGTTCGTCTCGCTGATGGAAAGTGTTACCCGTGGCAGTGGGCTTGGGAGAGCTGCCCCAGCCCTGCCAACTGTCTGTAAAACCGGGACAAGGAAAGCACATCCCTCGTGGGACCGTGCACGGATCAGATAAGGTAAGGCTGGTGGAGTTTAGCTTAGCAGCAGATGCATCCCTGCCGTGAAGATGCTGGTTATCATCTTGACCTTGAAGACAGGTAACTTACCTGCACCTTTAGTTCTAAAACAGAGGGGAATCGTAGCATCTCTCATGTCCCTTCCAATCAAAACATCCTACAAAGATTTGAGCGTTCAGAATTTGCCCAGTGAATATACGTCATTGGTTCTCAATGTTGCCCTCTTGCCACAGTGGGACACGTGGCAATGTCTGGAGACGTTTGTGGCTGTCACAGCTAGGGAGCGTGACAGCACTGGTGGGCAGAGGCCGGGGAGGTGCCCCGACGTCAAGCACAAGGTTGGAAGACCCTGCACACCTGTCGCGGATTTCGAGGTGGTGCCTGGGGACACCTTCCTGTCTTCGGATGGGCGAGGGGCCAACATGCTGACTTCAGGCAGCCCGGCACCTGCGCAGGATGGTCCGGGGACCCGGGCAGGAGGCGGGGCCGGGGAGGGAGACCCCCTTTGGATGCAAGGGGGACTGAGGAGGAGGTACCCCCGCCCTCTGCCTCAGCGGGCGGGCCGCTCCCCTCACCCAGGTGCCGAGTGGCTGCCCTTCAGCAGCCTCCTCAGCCCACCCGTGCCCCCTCCTCTGCCCTCCACTCTCAAGGGAGGTGACCTGGTTTGATGTTCAGTCGCTTTGGGCATCCAGTGCCCCCCACGGTGCACGCGCCTCAGCCCTGTCTCCCTACTTCTTTGTTCCTCAGCTGCCAGGGGCACCCTGGGCCAGGGCGACATCTGCCCACTCCCGGGACCCATTTGTTCACTGCCTCTTTGGAGACTTGCAATAAAGTTGGTGTCACTGGAGCGCGGCTGCAAATTATTCTCCACCAATTCCGAAGGCCTTTAGAAGTCCCCGAGTACGAGGCCCCCGCGTGGCCTGTCGTGTTTATCAAAGCCCGTGTCTGACTCTAGGAGGTCCGCCTGGTCCCGGGGCTTCAGGGTGAGGCTCAGCCCGGATTCAATTTGGAAACACCCTAACCCAGTATTCAGTGTGTGTTCTGTGTCCTGGGACCAGCCCCCAACCACGCGGCCAGCCGTCCTTTGACCAGGAGGGCAGCACGGCCCCTGTGCTGTGTCAGAGGGATCCAGGGCAGTGCTCTGCTCGGAGGGTGGCTTCTGTGCCTCTCCTTGTCCCCTCCCGCCTTGGTGCCCCGGCCTGAAGGGTAATTCCTTCCCCGCAGCTTCACCCTGTGGTTACCCGGCAGATTCACAGAGGGTTTCCACGGAGCTGTAAAAGAGAAATAATTACTGCCGTTAAAAGAGCCCAGGCAGAGGTGTCGTAAGCTGGTTCCCTTTCTTTAGGACCCTGGTTTATTATCCTCACATCCTCTCGTTCCAGCTCTGACCTATGTCCAAACCATCCATCGATCTAACGCCCCGTTCACCCCGAGGGTGCTGCTGTGCGGGCCCGTGGGCAGCGGGAAAAGTCGGCAGGCCGCCCTCCTGGCCCAGAAATATGGCCTCGTCAACGGTGAGTGCCCCGGCGGCCACCCGGCTTCTAGAGCCTCCTCTGCTTCCTGCCCTCCCAGACCTCCCCGTGTTACGGGAGCGGCGAGGAGGTCGGCATCACTTCTCTTTCTTGCTCTCTGCTGCGAACAATTTTCATTTAATCCATCTTTGCAGGGATAAGGTTTTTGCCTCCCAAAGAATATGGCCATAAAAACATTAACCAATAAAAACACGCCCGCAGCCCAAAGAGCTGGAACGTTTTCTGGTCATCATTTTTTACGTCCTTTGGCGCAGTGGTTTTTCTGTGCTCTGCCCCTGCAGTCTCCCCAGAAGCCGGAGTTCTTGCATAATGTGGACCTGCTGTTCATTTATTTTCTCCGGTCTTGTTTGGTTCCCCAAACCCAGGTCAGTGTGTTTACAGGCAAACAGTTTCTGAACCGGAGGAAGACTTCTAGCTCAGCACAGTTTCAATAAATATTTTACCAGGAAGAGAGAAAATATTGAAATTAGTCCTCCAGGTCTTTCCTGGGGTGGTCCCAGATGGTCTTGGATGCCAGCGTGGTTTCAGGAGGATAAAGGGCTGGAAGGGAGGCTATAGCAGACACACAGCACTGGAGGGAGTTAAGGGCACTGACCCCCTCCCACTTCGGTGCTCCAGAAGCCTCAATAACCTCTATTTAAGCAGGAGACATGAGACCTGCACCCCCAAATACAGAAATATGCATGTATATGCCCGCAAATGATATATATACACCATACAGATATACATGTATACTGACATGCACAAACATATACATGCCACCCCAGAAAGATCAAGTTTCGAATAAAAATCCTTTTCAATTAGGTCTCCTCCAGCTTAAGATTCCAAAGCCACTGAGATTCCCAGCCAGGAATCAATGACAAATATCATACCCATAGATTGAAGGTGGAGAACTGAGCAATTATTCTGACTAGTATGGAAAAAAACCACTAATAGTTGTATTAGTATTTTAGTAAAAATGCTAAATAGTAGTATTCTGATTTAATTAGTATGGAAAACTCACCTGGCTACTTTATGATAAAAAATGCTTTGCTTGTATCAACGTTTTTTTTTTAATGGAATTATTCAAATAATTCCTTCTCCTTCGGAGTTTTCCTCTTAAGAGTATTATAAGAATAAAATTCCAGCTGTGGTTAGGGATGACTTTGTAAAGAATGGGCCACAGTCTGCTTGTGGCCACACCCACATTTATTTACGTGCCTGCACTTATTGTTACGTGAAGACATATGAAGAGTTACAGTGAGAAGAGCCTTAATGGCAGAGGCAGGGTCTGAAAAACACAACAGTGATACCTTAATATAGTGCACAGCTTAATTTAAATAATTATCACTGTGCCGAAGTTTGTTTATGCAGACACTCCCATTCAAGAAAAGTATTTTAAAATTTAAATTGTTTTCAGCACACCAATCATAAAGAAATGAAATTACCTGCCTAGATTTTTCCAAAAATGAAAATAGAAAAGCTCACCATCGTTTTTGCTTTTGCAGCAGAAGAGCCATTTTGGGCCTCTTTTTAATAACTGAGCATGTGGAGACTGGCTCAGAAAGTTGACATTTCTCAAAGGTGTTCTTGAGAAATACAAGACATCATGAGATTTCCGTAAACCTGTTTAGGGGACCTGTGGTCTGCAGAGGCCTGTCTGCACCCAGAGCTCCAGGAGCTGCCCGCCCAGCCCCGCTGCAGCCCGGCCCCCCTGGCCATCCCCTGCCTTGGCTCTTATCTCCACATTTATGAACCTCTTGGTCGTGGGAATACATCTCCAGACAAATAACCAGCATTCACTCCAACAAGGTTTATTGAAAGGCTCCTGTCTATAATCGGCGAGTATATAAACAGGTACAACCTTTTGAAAGATAAAGGCCGCTACTGATTTCCAGGCTAACTGTGCAAACCCTTTGGTCCAGTGATTTCACGCCCAGGACTTTATTCTGCTGAAACACTCCCCACAGTATTCAGCAAGAGATGTGAAGGATGCAGAATGAAAAATAAAGGCAACCCCAAACTCTGTTCGAGAGGGGATTAGTTAAAGTAAGCTCTGGGCGGCTATTAAAAAGAAACCTGCAAAGTGACTCGATGTCTGTGAGGTATTGTTATGTCGGGGCGGGGTGGAAAGCAAGTCCCTCAACAGTGTTCAGGGAATGGTCTCTTTTTTTTTTTTGTAATTTATTTTTGGCTGCGTTGGGTCTTCGTTGCTGCACACGGGCTTTCTCTAGTTGCGGCGAACGGGGGCTACTCTTTGTTGCAGTGAGCGGGCTTCTCATTGCGGTGGCTTCTCTTGCTGCGGAGCACGGGCTCTAGGCGCGCGGGCTTCAGTAGTTGTGGCTCACGGGCTCAGAAGCTGTGGCTCGCGGGCTCTAGAGCGCAGGCTCAGTGGTTGTGGCGCACGGGCTTAGTTGCTGCACGGCCCGTGGGATCTTCCCAGACCAGGGATCGAACCCGTGTCCCCTGCATTGGCAGGCAGATTGTAATCCACTGTGCCATCAGGGAAGCCCGAATGATCTCATTTTTGTTCAAAAAAATGTGTTAATCTATGTTCAAGAAAACAGCTGAAGGACCAAACTGGTTATCTCTGTAGAAACACGTATTACACAATTCTGACTTTTTTTTTTCCCTGCACCGAGCATGAATTTTCTGACAAGGAACAACCATGGAGCATTTTATTAAAATACTATTAATTTTACTCACTGAGTGCTTGCTATATGCAGTGCATGTTATTTGGTACACAGATAGGGAACATGTAGAAAGAAGAAGAGAGGCCCTTCAGGATGGAGGTGGGCCCTGCTGGGGGAAGGAATGAGGTGGGGCGGGGCTCCTCCCAACACTGTCCCAGGTCATGTGTGTCTAAAGCCTTAGCACTTGGAACCTCTAGGAAGAGCAGACTGTTAACAGTACTGTCTTCATAGGATCTTGCAGAATGAGGTGGCTATAGACAGGAGTTTTAAACCATTCTTTCCTAATATAAACATTACCGTTACGCACTTTTCTCCAAACACTTCTTTAGCTGCATCTCCCCAAATTTTAATGTGTTGTGTCTTATCATTCAGTTCAGAATATTTTCTAATCTCCTTTGTGGTTTCTTTTTTGACCCATGTATTATTTAGAAGTGTATTGCTTACTTCCCCAATATTTGGAAATTTTCCAGATTTTTTTTTCTTTGTTTCTTTAATTCTATTTTGGTCGAAGAACATACCCTATATGATTTCAGTCCTTTGAAATGTATTGATACTTTTTATGGACGAGCATATGCTCTCGATTGGTGAATTCCATGTGCACTTGAAGAGAATATGTATTCTGCTTTTGTTGACTATTGTGCTCTAAGAATGTCAATGAGGATAAGATGTTTGATGGTGTTGTTCACTTCTTCTGCGTCCTTAATGATTTCTCTCTACTTGTTATTTCAGTAACTGAGAGAGGTGCGTTAAAATCTCCAACTCTTTACCTGTGGATTTCTCTATTTCTCTGCCAGTCTTTGCTTCGCTATGTTAAGTGGGTATACACTAAGGATCGTTATCTCTTCCTGATGAAATCATCCTTTTATCATTAGGAAATGCTCCTCTACCTCTCCAGTAAATTCTCAAAGTCTACTTTGTCTGATAAGTATATACTCTATTCTTTTTTTTTTTTAACTATGTGTCTTATATTCTACATATGTGTCTTGAATACAACATATAATTGCTTTAAAAAAAAATTCAGCCTGACGTTTTCTGCCTTTTAATTGTTTAGTCCATTTCCATTTAAAGTAATTTTTTATATGGTTGGTTTCAAGTCTACCATTCTGGGTTTTTTATCTTCTACTTGTGTTATCTGTTCTTTGTTCCTCCTTTCCTGCCAACTTTTGGATTGATCAAGTATTTTTTCAGTAATCCATTTTATTTCCTCTGTTGCCTTTTTTGGCTGTATCTCTTTGCTTTATTTTCTTTGTGGTTGCTCTAGGGGTTAACTGTTATCCATTACTTATCACAGTCTATCTTGAATTAATATTATACCTCTTCATGTATAACACAAGAACCTGACAGCAGTGTATTTCCCTTCACCTTGCTCTAGTTCTTTGTGTAACTGTAGTCATACATTTCATTTCTACATATGTTATGAACCCTATAGTACATTGTAATTATTTTTGCTTTAAACAGTCATTTTTTTAAGTCAACATATGGGGGGAAAGAGCTTTTATATATACTCAATATCAACACTTTTCACTCCTTTGTTTAGATCTAAGATCCATCTGATATCATTTTCTTTCAACCTAAAGAACTTCCTTTAACATTTCTTGTAGTGCAAGTCTGCTGGTGAAATTCAGCTTTCATCTGTCTGAAAATGTCTTTATTTCACCTTCATTATTGAAGGATGTTTTTGCTGCTTATAGAAATCTGTGTTGACAGGGTCCCCCCCAACCTTAACACTTTCAAGATGTCATTTCGTTGTTGCATTGATGCGTTCCGTTGCATTGCTTCTGATGAGAACTCAGAGATTTTTTTTTTCTCCTATATATAAAGCATCTTACTCCCACCCATAACTGCTTCTAGTATTTTCTGTTTAGTTTTCAGAAATTTAACGGTGATGTACCAAAGTGTGATTTACTTTGTGTTTGTTTTGCTTGGGCATCAGAATCTTGGATCTGTGGGTTGATATTTTTAATCAAATTTTGAAATTCTCCCATTATTTTCTCAGATATTCTCTCTCTCTCTCTCTCTCTCTCTCTCCCCCCACCCCCGCCCCCGCCTTTCTGGAACTCCCGGTACGTGTATGTCAAACTGTTTGCTATTATCCTCCAACTCCCTGAGGTTTTATTCCTTTTCTTTATTTCTGGTCCCCTCCCCACCTTCTCTTTGCTTCAGTTTGAATGCTTTCTAGTGCCTCTTTTCATGTCTTCAGATTCACTGATGGCAGCCTATCCAGTGATGTTTTCCATTTAAGATATTGTATTTTCCAGTTCTGGAAATTCCATCTGGTTCTTTTTTATAGTTTCCATTTCTCTGCTGAGATTCCCCATCTTCTCATTCATTTTAATCATCTTTTAAAGTTTAAACATTTTCATAATAGACATTTTATAGTTCTTATGTGCAGATTCTGATATCTGTGTGATCTCTGGATCTGATTCTATGGCCTGTTTTCTCTCCTTGTAGGGGTCACACTTTCCTGGTGGTATTTTTGTGTGTTTTCCTCTCCAGTAGTTTTTTATTATATGCTGGACATTGTGGTTCTCACATTCCTGAGAGTCTGGACTGTGTGATCCTGCTTTGAGAATATCGCATGAAAAAGAATTGAGTTCTAACAGGCGGTTAAGTAACTGGAGGACCAACCTGACCCCACTGAGGCTTATTTTTAGTCTTTGTTACTATGGGATTAGGGTGGGATTCCCCTAGGGCTCGTGTATCCCTACACCTGAAGCGTGGCCTTCCTGGAGTCTCAGCTGCCTGTCTGGGGTGTTGAGCGAGATCTCTCACTCTGGCTGGCAGATGCCACTCAGTGCCCAGCTTCCCCATAGCTTTTGTCTCCCAGGCCCTGTGGCGTCTCCCCTGCACACGTGCAGCTTTGCATTGACTAGTGACTCAAGTAAGCCCTCAGGCAGATTCCGGAACCCCTCCTGCCCCACCCCCCCCTCCATTATTCTGTCCCACATGGTCCAGCTGCCTCAGGGCCCCAAATTCCAATCCTTGTTTCCTGCTGCTGTGTTTGGGTTCCACTCCTCCCGAGCCATGGTTTGGACAGTGCCCACAGGTCGAAATCCAGGGCGAGTGAGGGTCTCACTTTGTGTGTGTCCCGTCTCTCAAGGATCACAGCCCGTGCCTGTCTTGTCCAGTGCCCGAAAAGAGTTGCCTCATATATTTTGTTAAGTTTTATGGCTTTGTATGACAGAAGGTGAATATGATACCTGCACCTCCCTCCTGTCCTGAACTGGAAGCTAAGCCTAGGTTTGATGTCACACGCACCTGGGTGTGAATCCCAGCTCCGCCACTTACTGGCTCTGTGACCTAGAACAGTATGTACAGCGTCTTCAGTTCTCAGTTTCCTTATCTACAAAGCAACAGTTTGTTGTGAGGACTGGACAATACAAAGCAAGCCCAGCATAGTGCTTGGCGTAACTAGAGGTCTCAGTAGCTGACAGCCTTTATTAGTCCTTACATTTCCCTTAGTGAGCGAAGCTGCCAGCCACTCTGGATACGATCACCGCCATCACACAGTGAATTAACATGTCATTACGGAAGAATACGTCTTTGGTGGTGGTCATTGTCTTAAACATTCCCTTTATGCAGTTAATTTTAGGATTGGTTTCGGTTTCTTTAAGGCAGGAAGTAAAGTCCTTAGCTTTAAAGTTAAGAAAAGTAAGCCTGTGCAATTACCAACTCATGAAAACATGGCTGGGCCCTTCTGGCTTTGGCTGTTACGGTTTTCATAGCCAAGGAGAGGGCAGCTGTGTTAATTCCTTCCACACTAGTTAACTGACACGCCCTGTGTGTTGGCCCCGGCTGGGGTCTAGAGACACAGTGGTGCTTGTGACAGGAAGGCACCTGTGTGTCCCTTTGTGATAGAAGCTGATGATGTCTGTGGAGCCGTCATCCCAGGGGGCTATGGAAACAAGAAGCGTCCCCACCCTCCCCTGCGTGATAACAGCGTGAACATGGATGTCACGCAGGTCCACGCAGTTCTCCGCCAGAACGTTCACTCTCAACACCCTCCGGGGCTGGGGCCAGCAATCCTGGGTGTCACCGAGGCCCTGCGGGGCCTTCTCTGGTGGTGACATTCCTTGTTATGTCTTCTCCACACCGTCCATTTTTAATATGTTCTTTGCCAAATGCATTCTTTTTCATTCCGCATCTTCCTCCTTGGCTTCTTTTTTATTCCTTTTTGATACTTACTTTCACTTGGACACACACCCACACTCAGAAAAACACTTTTATATTTTTTTTCAGTGACCTTTTTTTTTCCCCCCCCGCAGCAGGCAGCACTGGGAGGGGTTCTTTTTTATCTCATTCTTCCTTCTATTTAAAATTTAACGGACGTCTTTCTGTTCCTCTCTCCTCTAGTCTGCTGTGGGCAACTGCTCAAAGAGGCCATGGCAGACAAGTCCAAGTACGGCGAGATGATCCAGCCCTTTTTCGAAAAGGAGACCGCAGGTAGGCCACACTTGCCGTGACTGCCACGACCTTCTAGGCTCTGAAGAGAGAGCCCTCTGTGTGAGGCTTTCTGGGCACGCGGGGGCCCAAACTGGGGAAAAGAACCAGGGAATGGAAATTGGGCTTTCCGGCAGGCAAAGGCTCTGGTTTTGTTCCCTGGTTGGTCCCTTTGGCTTCCAAGTGAGGGGGAGGGGTCTGTGGACATGATGCATTTCACTGGTGGTGTGGAATGTTCCTGTTTCTCAAGAATGCTTGCTTTCCATAACTGATAACGCTTAAAACTGGGAGCAGGGGGGACTTCCCTGGTGGCACAGTGGTTAAGAATCCACCTGCCAACTAAGGGGACACGGGTTCGAGCCCTGGTCCGGGAAGATCCCACATACCACGGAGCGACTAAGCCTGTGCGCCACAACTACTGAGCCTGCGCTCTAGAGCCCGCGAGCCACAACTACTGAGCCCGCGTGCCTAGAGCCCGTGCTCCACAACAAAGAGTAGCCCCCAGCTGCCGCCACTAGAGAAAGTCCGCATGCAGCAACGAAGACCCAACGCAGCCAAAAATAAATAAATAAAATAAATTTATAAAACAAAACAAAAAAAAACCTGGGAGCCGGGAGAGGCCATAGTGCCGCCCACCTCATTAATTGGTGTACAGAAAAATACCATCGGGCAAGATTCCAATTTAATCAGCAATCAGAAGCTAGAAGGTTCAGAGAGCTTTGCAGATAGGGAGGACTGACCAGCCATTGGTCCTCAGGGGAGGCTGGACCAGATCATCTTTCCAGACCCCTCTGTGACCTATGCTCTGAAAGCATCCCCCAGATCTGACCCCCAGGAAGGGCACCACTGAGACCACTCTCTCCAGTCTCCTGAGTCCACAAAGGAGCCACAGAGAAGGGACCGAGGTACTGAGGACCTCAGAGCCAGTTCACGTCTGGGCTCAACCCCGGGCAGTGCGTTTCCCACACCCACCTCTTCCACTCTTATGTAAAGGGCTGTAGCTCCTCTGTGCAATCAGTACAGGCTCGTTATCACGTCTGATATGGACAGGTACTTGCTGTGAAGAAAACCGACCCAGAGAGGAGGGGCCGTTGTGATGGGCAGTGCGCGTGTTGTGAGGATGCCCTCCCCTTCTCCTACCGTTTTCCGGATGGAGTAAGCTGTGACTGGGAGGCGTGGGACAGGCCGCTTGCTCCTGACCTCAGCCCAAAGAGCCCCCCAGGAAGGATGTCCCGCCCTGGCCCTCCCAAGGCCTTCCTTGAGGTGTTCTAGTCTCCAGGGTGAAGTTCAGGTGAGGCAGCATGGGATCCCTCAGGCACAGGGATCTGCGTGGTGAGACATGATGATCTCGGCAGGCGAGTCTGTTCACTCCTGAGTCACCGGGGTGGTGAAGAGGATGATGTGTGAACAGGAGCCCTGGGCGCCAGTGAAAACCAGTGCCAGCTCTGGTGCTTCCCTGTCCGGTTCAGATCCCGCTGCCCTCCACCCCGGCCACGTAGCCCAGGCCTCCCAGTGGCGAGATGGAGACAGAAACCCCGGGTTGCAGGGTTGCCGTGAGGACAGGCTGGGGTGTGTGCACCCAGGGGTGGGAGCAGCAAGCAGGGACGGGGGCCTGGCACCCCCTCAAGCACACTTGCCCTCCAGCGAGGCCAGCTTCCCCTTTACTGGGGCAGGGGGGTGGGGAGGTGATGAGCACCCCACAGAACATTTGTTGCATAAATGAGTGAATAGGATAACAAGTTAATAGATTGATGTCATTGTAAACGTTGCTGCGTAGTAGTCCATTGCACAGACTGGAGGGTAATCTGTTTAATTCTCCACGAGAAAGCATTTTGTGGTTCAGGAAGAGAGACGATGACCAAGCAGATGAGGCCCTGTTGACAGTGGGTAAATCTCTGACAAGGGGAGGCAGAAATTCCTTGACTCTTCTTGCAACTTTCCCGTACTTTTGAATTTTTTTTCAACATAAAACGTTACGGAAAGTGAATATTCAGGTGGTTTCCAAATCTGCACTCCTTCAACAATACTATGAAGCATCCTCTTGTACCGGCACGGGTTTGCAGACACCCCTAAGCATCTTAGGATGAACTGATGCCTGGGACCCATAAGCGGGTATGACTCGTGACACCGAAGTAAGGTGTCCCCCTCCCAGCCGTGCCCGGAACGCTCGAGTCCTCCACGGCTTTGCCATCTCTGGGTATTGCCAGGTTATTTGTTTTCTATCGTGGCTGAAACAAACTTAGTGGTTTAAAACAACACAGATTTACTATCTTACAGTCCTGGAGGTCAGGAGTCCTAAACTCACGTGTTGGCAGGACTGCACTCCTTCCTGAGGAATCCCTTGGGGAGAATCTGTTTCCTTTGCTTTTTCCAGCTGCTAGAGGCCCCTTTCTCCGTCTTCAAAGTCAGTAGTACAGCATCTTCCAATCTCTCTCTCTCTCTGGCCCCTGAAAATAAACCCAAGGAGCCTTTTCACTGGTGGGCAAGAGGCAGAGATGTTTAGGGGGGTTGTTTTGTTTTTTTCTCTTTTTTTTGGTGTATACCTAGGAGACGGTGCAAAATTCCCAATTTCCTATAAAGTGAGCGAGACCCTGGTAGCTTCGATCTTCAACGCTTTGCGCTAAATTTTTCCCTCTGCGACCTTCTCTTTACTTAGACAATGTAGCTCTATACTTTTGCACTTCCTACAGAATGAAAGACACAACAACCACCAATATCATATCTTCCTAACAGAAGCAATAAATTCTGTCATTTCACTAATCCCGATCTCACAGGGATAACAAAGAATGCATTTACATTCATCACCACTAACAGGGGCTCATTAGTGGGCTGTGGAAACGCTGCCGGGAGAACCAAAGTGCTCGGCTGGTAGGACGAGCTCGGGAACCACCCGGGTCTGGCCGCCCGCATCACCACCAGCGGAAACAGGACCAAAATTTAAATGATTCTCCACTGAAGTCGGCTCTGAAAACGAGGTCAGACTGAACCCGGAAGCTCTGCGTGGCCACCTCTCATGACAGCGGCTGACAGCTTCTGGAAGCCAGCATCGCTGGCATCTGGCATTGGGGTCTCAGGTGCAGGTGCAGATCTGGGGGTGGGAATCAACCACATCACACCTGAGTTCTGAACCCAGTAGGAGACAGACCCAGGGTCTGCTGGGAGCATCGGATGGAGAATGTGGCCGGGATCTGAGGGCACAGCTGGGCTTCCTAACATGAACCCCGCCCCCCAAGTCCAGGCCTGGGGACCAGCCAGTTGGGATGCAAGGGTGACACCTTACAATAAACGGCCACACCCCGACAGTGAGGATGGGGAGAACAGCCCAGGCTCCCCAGGAAGAGCCCTGAGTAGAGGCTTAAGTGGGAAGGGAATCCCTCTACGCCAGGGGCGAAGGGCCTGCCAGCTGGAGGGACAGGGCCCGTCGGATGAGTGGTTCTCCTTTCCAGGCAAGAGTGAGGCGGGGTGGAGGCAGCACATCCTCCCAGCACTGCCCCGGATCAGAAGGTTCCTCCCGAATCCTCATGAGCAGCGAGGCGTGGCCCCGAACGCTTTCAGCCCGTTGACGGAATTTTCTGGGAGGAGGAGACACGGCTGCCTCTCCGCCTTGTGGGGCCATCGAGGCGATGCAGATTTCCCTTCTCAGAACCCTGGGCGTGTGTCGGACATCTCTGCTGGGTGTCAGCAGCATTCCTGGGAAGCCCCTGCCAGTGGTTTGCATGTGAAATCCAGAAGGTTCCAGAAACCCTACAAGGTTCAGGGAGCTCATCTAAAGGGGCAGAGATTCTTATAAGGACACAGCGGCCTCATCCCCCGGGGGCAGAGCCCCAGCACCTCGGAGCTGGCGGATGTCACTGCCGGAACATCCTGCCCTGCAGCCAACCTAGTGTAGAAGCCGCCCCCCTCATCCCCCCCCGTTGAAGGCAGGCAGTGCCTTTCCAGGGGCTGGACTTCCTCCACTGGGGACTCTGCCCCAGCTCCTGGCTGCTGGCTGACTCGGCCTCGCCCGCTGCCCATCTCTCTCTCTCCACGTGCCTCGGAGCTGCAAGCCCTAGCGACGGGCAGCAGGGTTATCACTGCATCCCGGCCACCCTCAAGGTCCCTGCCGCCACCAGCAGCTCCGAGAAGAGATCCAGATGCCATCTTCCCCCCAGGGGGCCACTTCCTCTTCTTTCCCCCCTGCGGGGCCTCATGATGTGATGTCCCAGCCGTGACCTCTGCAGGCTCAGTTACGTTCTTTTTTGTCCTCACAGGTGCTGCCAACACCTCCTCCTTTCAAATCAGCAGCAAAATTAATAACTGTTGCTTTCCCATCTTTCCACATGTACTGGGCAAAGGACTCCAGGGCCCCGGCTTAGCTCGTCCTAAGTCTCTTGATCCTGGGCTTTTGGCGGCCTCTCTGGGTGCTGTGGGGAGATGCTTATTCCGAGCTCCGGATTTTGAGATACGTAGGTCTGACCTCCTAAACTCGTTCCGACTTGAGCTGCGCTCCATGCGGCGCTCCCAGCGTGGCCACCTCCCCGGCAGCCACGGAGCGGGGCCCGCCCATGACCCGCAGGGCCAGGCCGCATGTCATGCAGGCTTGACGGCCCGGGAGCTCCCGTCGCTTTTACGTGGGTGCAGAACATGTAAAAACTCTTCTGGGCCTTTGGAAGAATAACTTCTCAGCTGCTCGTATGCCATTTAAAGTCCCGCGGTCGGTGCTGGTGAGCGCTGCGGCCAGTGCGCACTAGGGCCACGTGTGCAGTTGTTCTTGTTTTCTCCCCCAAATCGGGCAAAGGGGCAGCTAGAGCTCAGTTCTGTGCTTCAATCACCGGTGAGTCACAGAGGCCACCACCTGCAAATGATGTGCCCTGAGCCTTCTCTGGGCTTCATCCCTACCAAAGGGCCTTCTGGAAGGTGGCATTCCTTAACCCTCAGCACGCGGAGCTTCCCGAGGAAGGGGGCCCCTGTCTCTGCCCATCGGAATGTCTCCTTTCCCAAGTTTCACTTAGTACGAAAACCAGCCCTTCTCATGGGCCTCAACTCACCCCATCAGAAAGAAGTCTGCGTTGCTTTATTTTTAGTCCTTCTCCTGGGAATTTCGGCCATAACTTACGGTCCCGTGGCTGTTGGCAGTAGGTGTAACCTCTTTCCAGATTGCTGGGTCTAATTAGTGGTGCACCACCGTCTCTTTGGTTCAGCAGGGCTGCCTTCTACCCGGGCTCTGGGCCTTGTTTTCATTCTCGAACATTGCTTGCGCTTCCTCCGGAGCCCGGTGACCCAGGGGAGATATTAGAACAGCCAAAGGCATATTTTGTCCTCGTTGGTTTAAGTCTTTGCTCTAAGTGTGTGAGATGCTTGTCTAGATCCGTCCCCACTGCGCTCCGAACGTGCTGGGATTGTCAGGTTGGGGGACCGCTGGCGAGGGCGTGTCCCCGGGGTGGGGTTTTCAGGTTAGACCCTAGCTTTTCCCATCTCCTGTCTCTCCAGGAGCCTTGGAAGGGAGAACTGTGCACCCCAGCACCTGCCAACCTGGCTCACTGGCCAAGTTACAGGGAGCTCCTAAGTCACTTTACCTCTGTAACCAGCCCCTGCCAGCACTCCAACAGCTAGAGTGATTCAATTAAAAAAGGCCCAAACTCCTTGGTGCACATGCCACACATATACTGACTTTCAGCTGAGAAAACAGCTATTTAATTGGCGTAATAACTTTCCCCTGAAAGCGCAAGTCCTGGTGTGTAGAAAAGGTAATGTGGAAGACAGATCATTACCAAGTGTTACCTGTGCCCCCTCCCGTATACCCCGTGTCTCCGAAATATTTCTATCTGGAGAAGGTCCCTCATGGCCTAATAGAACCTGAGAAGAGGTGGGAGATTTGAGGGAGATTCCAGTCTCTAATTTGCACCCTTTCTGGTAATGAGACCTCACCACAGCCAACGCAGCCATCGGAGCACAGACAAGCCAAACCAGCCCCAAATTGGCATGATTATGAGCGTTTTCGAGAGCCTTCCACGAGTCCACATCCCAGGAGGCATGGATCAGAGCTCAGCCGAGTGCTGCCTTTTTTTTTTTTTAGGGGGAATTAATATTCTCATCACTAAATGCACACCAAAGATTCGACAATACATCCGCTTTTCTCCTTTGTTAAAACCTTGCAAAGAGTTGCTGAGTTGAAAGACAAAGTAAATCTTCCCATCCGAGGAGGTAAGCGGAACGCTATTTCTTGTTTTTTGACAGTGCGGCCTTGGTGAGCTGCAAGCTGTCTTACTGCAGAGGGGAGACCCCGAGGGACCCCAGCCCGTTTCCAGCAAGTCTTTGCATGTGGTGTGTTTGTACCAGCTGAAGACAGCGCATGACTCTCTAAATAATTTACCAGTTGATTAATAGACTCACAGGGGTATAATTAGAAGAGGGAGAGACAGTGGGTGCAGTAACCGGTACAGTGCTTGGGGGAACAGGAGCCTTTATTTTTTTAAAGAAACTTTCTAGGGTGCTGGGCGTTTGAAGATAACTTGGGAAGAGCTCAGTGCCTCTTCTCTTTTGAAGTGGAAATAGGACAGTTTGAATCCATCGAGTTTAATTTTTCACAAGCTTTAGGGGCCCCGCAGTGCAACTCCCTTTTTATTATTGAAAAAACTCTACATTTTTCTTTCATTTTTCCGCACACATGCGCGCGGGCGTGCGCACGCACTCCAAGCAGTGAGTAATAAACACATTAATTTACTCTTCTATCCAGCGTGTATTTTACGCACTGCACCTCCCGCGCATGTGTCCCCACACGTCCCCTTGGTGCCCCCACCCAGAGCCCCACTGTCGGGCCGCCTGTCGGTTGATGAATGGACACCCCTGTAATTTATGCATTTTGAAGGCACCCGCACCTCGCGGTCTGACAATGCTTTTGAAGTAGCTCCTTTTTTCCAGTCAAACTTTTGACTTTTCCGCTGGGACTACTACAAAGGTTTCCTTCTGGAAACTAGGTAGGAGTCTTCCTGCTGAGACGGCCCAGCAGAAGCAGTGGGTCTCAAAGTCGGGGTGCGTCGTGAGGGCCAGAGGCCTGTAATGAGGACAGCCGTAGAAAGCTTTATCAACAGGTTTGCGCCCCTAGGGGGACCAGCTCTTAGTCTGTAAAAACTAGACTTTGATTTGCAAAAGCATCATTATTAAAATGATGCTTTGCTGGGGCATCAGCCCAAAGTCTGTGGCCAAAAGGTTGCAAAGCTGTTTGTTCAGTGGCCAGAGCAGCGGGGAAACTGAGGCAGTGAGGGGCTCTCAGTTCACTCGTGCATCTGGTCAATGAAACGTCTCTCTCCCCCCAAGAGTGGGGCCTGTCTACTGTTGCCGTGTCACCAAAGAGGGGCAGCTCAGCTGTTTTTGTTGGGCTGAATGTTCATCGGGGGCTTGCTGTGTGTCAGGCGTGCAGATCACAAAACAGAAGGGGAGCCCAGAGGTGCAGGGTGTCCTTCTCACTCCGACCAAAGCTTCTGGAAGCATTTCCCCTCCACGGGCAGCCCTGGTGGTTTCCGAGCCACTCAGCTGTGAAATCGTCTTCGACAGGCCAGGCCCCAAGGCCCAGCCTTCTCCTCCAGCTAGGAGGTCTCCCTGCGCAACCGTCTGGCCAGCCCCTCACGACCCCCTCCAGGCAGGTGCAGCTCGAAGCCCCTTCCCCTCTCAGAATGCCCCGGAGGGGGAGCTGACACCGGCTTTCTCCTCGGGCTGTGAGTGAGGCCTGAGGTGTGGAGGGGAGGCTGCCCTCGGTGACCTTCTCTGGCCCCTACACGTCGGACAGTCGCCACGTCGCGTCCCTGGAGACCTGACGGGGTTTGTCAGCTAGAAGGCAGTGCTGCAGCTTCCCCATGGGGAACGTGGCACAGCTGTGATCGGCCGGGGAGGGGAGTGCGGGGGCCATGCCCTCCAGCTTTGCCCTGAGCGAGAAGTGGGCTCGGGGTAGAACGAAGGGAGGGGGGGTTGGGGCAGAGAAACGCAGGAAGCGGGAGGTGAGGGAGAGTACAGAGCGTATAGGGAAGTGCCTGTGCCCTTCCCTCCCACCCCTCCTCCCTGGGGCCTGCTCTGGGACCCAGGGGAGGGGGCGGGGAGAGACACCTCCCTCTTCGTCACCTCTCACCTCAGACCTCCATTTACCCGAGCTGTGACCTTGGCTGCTAGAACTCTGATCTCACCACCCTCTCTCCACTGGGTCACGGTTAGGTTACCGGGAGGTAAGAAAGACCTCGTCTGGGACCCCTCCCAGCACCTCCCGCTGCATGCTTCTGCTTCTGCTTCTGCTCTGCTCTGTCTGCCCCCCAGTCCCCATGGCCAGCGTGGCTCATACCAGGAGCTCAGCTACTGTTCGTGGGTGAACGAACGATTTCACAGCTGAGCTCCCAGCACGTGCCCTGGGGCAGTGTGGGGCGGCAAGAGCAGGCAGGCACGCCCTGTGGCGTCGGGGGCCCAGAAGCTCCCCTCTGCTGCCTGCATTTCTGTGTAGGTGAGACCCCATTTGTCTCAAAGGAACAAAGGGAGAACAGGCGATAGAAGGCAGCAGGCAGCCTGACGGGTTTCTAGACAGGTGGCCAGCGACGGTCACTCCTCGACAGTCAGGGGAGCGGCTGCAGGTTTGGGCTGTGCAATCACCACTTGATTCCAGCTCGGTTTCTGCCACTGCCCGGCTGCGTGACCTTGGGCAAGTCACCCGACCGCTCAGAACTACGGTTTCCTCATCTGCAAGGGGGAGCTTTTCACAGTATCCAAGTCATGGCGTGTTAGGTACCTGAATGCAAACGTGTCTGTAAGATGCTTAGCACTGTGCATGGCACACGATAGGCCACTTACTCGATACTTACTAGTATGATTATTAATAGTTACGGTATTTTCATTGTCGTAATTGTAGGAGAACTCACGGTAGTAGCAGCAAGATTGTTCGGTAGACGGATGTTTCAAATGTGGATTTTCTGGGTATCGTATTCTCTTCCTGTGACTAATGTCAGCTTTGGGTCCCTGGTCCCTATATGGTCACCAGGAACTGGCAGAAGCCCAGTCTGCTCCACGTCTGGGGCTCAGTTATCTGTTGCAGCCACCCTGCAATGTGACAGCATAAAAGGACATCTGTTTCATTATGCTCCTCATTTCGTGCACTAGGATTTCAGGCAGGGTGTGGCAGGGACGGCTCCACCCCGCACTGCCTTGGGCCTTACTTGGCATGGCTTGAACAGCTAGAGGCAACTGGGCTGGCTCCTCTGGGGCCCTACATGTTGTTCTCGGTTCTGGTGTCAACCTGGTTCCTTGGTTCTTCTCCCTATTGCATCTGCTGGGGCAGGATTCTTCATCCCCCTCTCCCTATTGCATCTGCTGGGGCCTGGAGTGAGATGCTTGGACCATATGGGGCTGGTCAGACCTCTCTCTGTACAGCCTCTCCACACGGCTAGCTTGGGCTTCCTCCCAGCATGGCGGCCTTGGGTTGATCAGCCCCCGTTATGTGGTCCTAGCTTCCCCCAGAACCAGCATCCCAAGGAGGACCAGGGCGGCAGTGGTGGATGGGGTGGTGGATGGGGTAAGCTATGTCTTCTGCTGAGCCAGCCTCAGAAGTCCCAGAATGCACTTCCATCAAGCTAGTCAATAAGACTAGCCCAGATTCAAGGCGGGTGGGGGGGGCTAGAGTCCCCTCTCAGCGGTAGGAGTGGCCACCTCTAATCTGCCACCCTAGGGAAAGCTTGCATTGAACGTTCTGGTTTGGTTCAGGGTTGGCTGCATCCCATGACTCGGTGAGGCTGAACCCAGATGGCCTCATGGGTCCTCAGAGCTGGGGGTGGCCTGACTTCAGACGTGCCACGTAGGGGCTTTCAGGGAGCTCAGAGAACTGAGAGTCCAGTTCTCTTTTAAAGAGGAAGAAACCCCAGCTGGGAGGTAAAGTCACTCACCCAAGGGCACGCTGCAAACGAAATGCAGAACGGAGGGCAGAATTCATGCTGTTTCTTCCCCTGAAAGGCAGGCAGAGAGCAGAGGTGGAGCAGGTGGCCTCAGAGCCTGATGGCCTGGGTTTAATTCTGGGCTCCACGACCTATTAGTGCGTGGCCTTGGGCAAGTTACTTCCTCTCTCTGTGCCTCAGTTTCCTAATCCGTAAAATGGGGTTGTTATGAAGATTACATGAATCAATACTTGTATCAGAGAAAATTCATGCTCAGAACAGAGCTGAGCTCATAGTAAGCACTGGCACACATGCTTGTTAAGTAATATGCCGTCGCGTCTTTTTGACCCCAGAATACGGGGCTTATGGTTGTTTCCTGGTTTCCCAGTAGTCGCTGATTTTCTCCTCACAGGTCATGTGGGCAACGGCATTCTCGCTGCCCTTGAGATGTGGGCGGAAGTAACTGGTTCTGAGCCCCGACTTCATTAAAATGGAAGGAAACCCGTGCCCCTTAAACCTTTGATCCGCAGTGTACCATTAATGTTAATACTCTGCACTTTACAACAGTCTGGTCCGCACCTGGACTGCTGGCCTCTTCTCACTTTCCACTGAAAGATGTAAAGCTGCGTTTTAAGATTAACTAATTACCAAATCATTATCCACAGTGTGTCTAAGTGAGCATTTTTATTAAAAGTCGTATTAATTTGCTAAGTGAAGCCCCATTTATTTACAGAAGAATGGTTTTGTTTTTGAATTTTAGTTTATCTTTTATACAGCAGGTTCTTATTAGTTCTCTCTTTTATACATATTAGTGTATATATGTCAATTCCAATCTCCCAGTTCAGCCCACCACCGCCACCCCACCCCAGAAGGATGTTTTTAAATGGTCTTTTTTTTCTCGTCTAAAACCTCATTAGCAAGAGAAGCCCAAGGGCCCACTGCTGGAGAGCCGCCTCTCAGCTGTGAATGGGTCAGCAGTGTTGGCACCTCAGTCTTAACTTTGCTTTTGGCCCCGGTAGACGTGGCAGAGAGGGGAGTGATAGAAAGCGGGCAGCCGCTCACCGAGGGATGAGGAGCACAGACCAGCCTCCTGGTTGGTCAGAGTCCCAGGCCTAATGTACTCTTCTGGACTTGGAAAAAAAGCCAATATTAAAAAATTGTTGTCAACTCTAAGAAGAAAACTTCCTGTTGAAACCCATTTGCTAATTGTGGCAGGAAATAAAACTTTTATTTTATTTATTTATTTTTTAAAAATCTGTTGGGCTTCCCTGGTGGCGCAGTGGTTGGGAGTCCACCTGCCGATGCAGGGGACACGGGTTCGTGCCCCGGTCCGGGAAGATCCCACATACCACGGAGCGGCTGGGCCCGTGAGCCATGGCCGCTGAGCCTGCGCGTCCGGAGCCTGTGCTCCGCAACGGGAGAGGCCACAACAGTGAGAGGCACGCGTACCGCCAAAAGAAAAAAAAAAAAATCTGTTTATTTATTTATTTGGCCGCACTGGGTCTTAGTTGCAGCATTTGGGATCTAGTTCCCTGACCAGGGATCAAACCTAGGCCCCCTGCATTGGAAGTGCGGAGTCTTAACCACTGGACCACCAGGGAAGTCCCAAAAACTTTTAAATTATTTTTTAAAAATCGTTATTTCCTGGCACCATTGTCTGCCAAGCAGATTTAAATGTTGTTGTTAAGTAATAGAGATATTAGGATACAGACTTTTGGAACCTGAAGAAGTCTTAAAAGACATCCGTTCCATCTTGTGCCTGGGGAACACTGGCTGGCCAAGGCAGGCACTTGGCCGGGGGAAGTGACTTGAGTTTTCGAAGGAGGCAAGCTCTCCCAGGGGCTTGCTCCCCCCAGAGAATTGTGGAGTACAACCAATTCGAACAAGCTGGTTTCTCCTTGTCATCTGCTGTACGAGTTTTAGAAATGTTCTGTTTATCATTTTAAGTGCTCACTTGGGGCGCAGGATCCATGGTTGACCAGCAGGTGGCAGTAAATAATAAACAAAGAGCGTCGCTAATGGAAAGCCTGGCCAGAGGTCCTGGCACTGTGGCGCTGCAGGTCCTTCTAAGACACTCCTGATTCCTGGTTACAGCAGAGAGGAGGGCTCGCAGGCCTCAGCTGCCAGGAATCAGTGTCATCCGAAGGGTAACGGTCTCCCAGAAATAGTGGAGTTTAGCTTTCACTGAATTACAGTGATAGTAAGTCGGGGCCCGGAAGAGCCCAGCCCAGATCCTGGGTCAAGCCCCCAGCAATGTGGGGGAGACAGATGTGTGGGGGGAATGGGAGCCCCATTTCTTTGGAGCATCAGTATGCATGAGATGGAAATGAAAAACAGAAATGAAAGCAACCCCTCTTTCTCCTCCGCAGCTGGGTTCCTTTCCAAGACTCTCCCACTGGGCCTGATCAGGAGGGGGCGGGGTCCGGGGCTGCACTGGGATGTTGGGAAGGGGGGGGAATGCTGAGTCTCCCACAACCCCCGACAGATGCCAAGTGTCCCCTTTACTTGCTTTCAAATGGGGCCTTGAAGAGGGAAAGACGTTGCAGAGGCAGTTACAGGCTGCGTGTGTTTGTGTGTGTGTGTGTATGTGTGTGCGTGTGTGTGTATGTGTGTGTGTGCGTGTGTGTGCGTCCACGTGTGTGTGTGTCCACGTGTGTGTGTGTGTAGGGGAGGGGGTAAGCGCGTGCACTGTATTGTGTGTAGGAGGGTGTGGGGCGTAGAGCGTGTGTGTTGCGCAAGGGGGGATAGCATGTGTAGGGTGCAGGTACGCGTGTAGCAGGTGTGTAACGTGCGTGTCCTGTAGGGGTGTGTAGGGGTATTATAGGTGAGTGCCTGGGTGTGTGTAGTGTGTCGGTGGGTTTCTGAGTGTGTGTGTCGGGAGTGTGTAGGGTGTGTGGTGAGGTCCTCAGCGTTTTCTGATCTGCCCGGGGGTGGTGGGAGGGTTAAATGGCTTGTCCTGGGTGCGTCAATCAACCTTGGGTCTTTTTACCTTGAAGCACCGGCTGAGGGAGCTCTTTCCTTTTCTCCACTTTCCGTCCTAGCCATTCAGGGCCAGCGCCAGCAACCTCGGTGCCCCTCGGGCCCCTCCCCCAGCAGCCGAGCCCCGGGTCAGGGATGCAGAGGCTTGGACCACAGGCAGCAGGAAGGGGTCGGGGGAAGGGCTCCGAGAGAGTCCCTTCTGCCTTCGGCTCTGGTTTCCACAGGACAAATCATGAGCTGGCTTAGCTGTTCTCTCGGGGCCCTGGCTAACGAATGCCACTGGCATTCTGAGCTGGACTTGACTGAGGATGTTACACCTGCAGCCTGGGAAGAAGAGTCCTGTCCAGTCACCTCATGGTAGCCTGACTCAGGGGGGTACTTTCTTCCGTCTGAGCCGTAGGATTGATATGCAGGCGGGGGCTTTGACCTGGGGCCCAGGCCTTTGAACAGGAACGCCTCCCCTTCAAGACCAAGGGTGGGCCGGGTGTCCCGGGTGGGGTTGGTGGGGGACCTGGGAACCTCTCGCCTGTGACTGAGGCTCCCCGTCCACCCCTCGAGCACAGCCGGCCGGCAGGGAATACGTGGATTGAGATTTTAATAACCTCGAGGTCAACGTGAGGACTGCCATCTTTTATGGAAGATTTGCAGAAAAAAAAAAAAAAAAAACACCCGAAACCATGTGATGTGGCCTTTATGAAATAATGGGATATTCATATCTTGCACTTTGCTAAATTTAGGGTTGACAGGACATTCCGGAGAGGTAGCCCTTGGCAGTAGCTTATACGCAGGGTAAGATGTTAACTGTCAAGCCCAGAAATCAAGCCTGAGGCACCTGACTCAGTGGAGAAAGACTTGCGACTACACTGAAAATCTCTCTCTCCGAGAGGGGGATGAAGGGCGATGGACAGCGTTATCAAGGGGACTTTCAACTTCCAGCAGAACACGGCGGCCGAGATCTGCTCTGAAAAGGCTGCATTTTTGCTGAACCGGCTGGTCAGACCATGTGGGGTTGGAAAAGTGAGCGGATGGCCTACAGGGGGAAAAAAGGCGGCAGCCAAACGAAGGCACAGAGCGGAAAACCTGATACAGGAGTTGCAGGGGTTCGGCCGGGAAATGCACTTAAGGCAGGGTCTTCCCACCTTACCCTTCACCCCTGGGCCCGCACGCCGTGTCTGTGTCCGGGAGGGCCCCCGAGGCGGTATCCAGAGGGGTCTGTCATTTGTTTTCGCCGCCAGCAGTGTCTCCCAGCCTCCAATGGGGGAGCACAGCCCGTCCTTGCGAGGGGACCCCTGGTGTTGCCCAGAGCTGTCCGTGCTGGAGGGGGAGGTGACCAGCGAACCTCCGTGGCCTCGCAGCCTCTGTCTCCCAGGCCCCAGGAGCCCCAGTTACCAACGTTCAACCTTGATTGAGACACAGAGAGGGTAATGGCCTGGTGTGCGGGTCTGAGAAGCTTCCCCGGGATTGCCCAGGAAGGCAGATCCGTGCAGATGCCAGGCTCCTGGGCAGTGCTTCCAGGGCCCAGAGCGGAGTGACAGAAGGGCTAGGGCTCCGTCCAGCCCTCAGATCCCCCCAAAGTGGAGCCGCTTCTGGGGTGCAAGGACAGACCTCCAGGGAGATTTCATCCTTTGTCGTTTTGCAGTGGTCTCTCACAGTGGTCATTTCCACCTCCTTTAGGCCTTTCAATTGTTTCCTTTAAACAAAAAACCCACTTTGTTAATGGAGGCCTTTAAATGTATGCAAAAAGCAGAGAGAATAGAATAAGGAACATGAAGGGACCCATAACCAGTATGAGGAGCCCATGTGAGCTCATGGTCACCCCCGGTGCATGTGGAATCCGCCAGGAAGATCCCCCCTCTCCATCAGGAGTATTTTGAAACAAATCCCAGACGTCAACACGTCTTCTGTTGACTGCATATTTAATTCACGGGTGGGCTGTGGCATGGATGAAGGGAACCCTGGGGGAAGGGCTGTTTCCCATTGCCACAGGACTTGACTCAGAGCTCCAGGTTTGGGGGAATTGGTACTCTGCATTCATTCATTCATTCATTCTAAGTGTGTTTATTACGCCATGTGCGGGACACAATGCCGAATGTGCGGGTCTAGTAACGAGCCACCTTGACGGGGTCCCTGCTTTCTCCAGAGGGGGGTGAGGGTGGGAGTGTAGGCATTGAACAAATACTGCACCAGTAATGATTGATTCACAATTGTGGTACGGCCCTCGGAGGAGAAGGGCTAATCTGAGAGCCTGAAGAGAGGGGCTTGTTTTGGTTTTGGCTCGAAGCTGGAGTCCGTGTGAGTATCCGTCGTCTTCCCCAGTCCTCCAGAAATGTGACCTTGCACGCCTCCAAAGCGCTCAGCACTGCCACGCCTCCCATGTCCTCAGGCCTTTCCAGCCAGGATGTGTTGACTTGTGTTATTGTCTCTCTCAACTCCAGGACCCTGAGTCCCCAAGGGACCGTCTGTCACTCATGGGGCATCAGTGGGGCCCTCCTCTCTCCCCCGTGCGTGTGTAGATATGTGCATGTGTGTATATGTATGTCAATATGCATTTAAATTAGACCGTATTATACAAGCTGTTTACTTGCTTTTTTCCCATTTGATATTCTGTTCTAGGCCTCTTTCCGAGTCAACATAAATATAAATGAGTTTTTAGAGCTTACCTAATATCACATTGCATAGACGTGCATCCTTTATTTAAGCTGTCCTCTACTGACGGACATTTAAAATCGTTTCCGATTGTCACTATTATAAACAGCACTGAAATGGACATCTTTATGTGCACATCTTTGGTCGTATGTGCTGTTGTATCTTAGGTGTAAATTCTTAGGAACGTGATTGCTGGGCTAAAAGGCATGTACATTTTAACTTTTGATGCCAGTTGGGAAGTTCCCTCTAGAAATCTTTGCCAACTTAATAGGGAAAAAAAACCACCCCAAACCAAAAAGTCTCTTTGTGTTTTTATCTGGTCAGATTTCTTGACCTTAAGTCAGATTTCTTCCAGGCTGAGAAACTGGCTTGGGTGGGTCACTTGAGGCACAATCTTTTTGGGACTTGGTTTCTCAACTTTGAAATGAGGGGGGTGGTCAAAGGGATGAACTACCAGGTCTTTCCCTCTCTGAATCGCCAAGGCTCCGAGCTGCACGAGCAGCCCACTGTTGCCCCTAGAAGCCCAGTGGCTCAGACATCCCTCCTGGAGTGCAGCTTGGTTTCCAAACAGCACTGACTTTTCTTTTTTTTTTGCGGTACGCGGGCCTCTCACTGTTGTGGCCTCTCCCGTTGCGGAGCACAGGCTCCGGATGCGCAGGCTCAGTGGCCATGGCTCACGGGCCCAGCCGCTCTGCGGCATGTGGGATCTTCCCAGACCGGGGCACGAACCCATGTCCCCTGCATCGGCAGGCGGACTCTCAACCACTGCGCCACCAGGGAAGCCCTGACTATTGAAGAAAACAAATTATTGGCCCAATGCCATTCTCACCACCAAACAACTGAGGCCTTAATGGGCCTGGGGTATCACTGGTCAGCAAAGTAATTACCCAATGACCTCCTCTCCCAAGGGCAAGCCCGTTTCTCCTAAAGCCAGATTCAAGCTCAGATGTTGGACTTCATGTTTGTAATTTAAAGGTCCCATTTTCTTGCCAGTAGCTTCATTGTAGCCATCTGATGGGAATCTGGGTAAACTTTTAGGAGGAATTAAAACTATACGCACACAGGGACTTCCCTGGTGGCGCAGTGGTTAAGAATCTGCCTGATAATGCAGGGGACACGGGTTCGAGCCCTCGTCAGGGAAGATTCCACATGCTGCAGAGCACCTAAGCCGGTGCACCACAGCTACTGAGCCTGCGTGCGGCAACTACTGAAGCCCATGCGCCTAGAGCCCGTGCTCGGCAACAAGAGACGCCACCGCAATGAGAAGCCCGCGCACCGCAACGAAGAGTAGCCCCCGCTCGCCGCAACTAGAGAAAGCCCGCGCGCAGCGAGGACCCACCCCTTAAGAAGAGCTCTCATCTGGCAGCTCCCACAAGTTGTCTCCAGGCCCCATAACAGCCAGTGAGGCAGGTGTCCCAGAGGAGGACTCTGAGGGTCAGGGAGGTCCCACAGCCGGACCACTGGGCTCTCCGCTCACACTTGCTTGAAGAAAGGAACCCAGGGGAGCTAAGAGCTGAGTTTTTCTGGGTTTTATTCTAAGGAACTCTCATAGAAGCAGCAGTATTTAC
The DNA here is from genome assembly GCF_011762595.2 of Tursiops truncatus. Lineage (NCBI taxonomy): Eukaryota > Metazoa > Chordata > Mammalia > Artiodactyla > Delphinidae > Tursiops > Tursiops truncatus. Next base: position 111,742,023 of record NC_047039.1, on the reverse strand, counting down.
AAATCTTCCTGCAGCCCCCCACTTAGAGCTCAGGCCACCCACCTTCCCCGTCTGCTGACGCAGAGACTGGGACTGGGATAGGGGTGCAGAGAGCTCTTTCTGCCACAGCCGGCCTCTCTCTAACGGGGTGCCGCTGGAGGCTTGTGGCGCCCCTCAGCTGCTCAGGGTGCCCAAGGACTTGAGGGCGCTGTGCCTGTGGGGTCAGCAAAAGATGGTTTCTTTCCTTTTATTTATTATTATTTTTTTTTATTTTTGGCTGTGCCACACGGCTTGCAAGCTCTTAGTTCCCCAACCAGGGATTGAACCTGGGCCACCGCAGTGAAAGCACCGTGTCCTAACCACTGGACAACCAGGGAATTCCTTTTTTTAAAAAAATTTTTTTGGTTTCCTTTTAGAAATTTAGAAAGCTGGAGCTGTTCACAGCTGGTTTGCACTCAGGGGTCCTCAGCCCAAGCTCTTTGCAGACTTTATAGGAGGTAAAGTGTTCTTCACTCGCCACATCCATGGGACCTGGGGACCCCAGCTGGGGACTCCACTGGCTGATTCCACAAAATAAGCAGTCCTTGTGCGAACGTGGCAAAGCGCGCGTTCCGGGACGTCCTAGCTCAGGATCCTGAGATCAACCCCCACGTGTTCATTCAATAGATATGCACCAAGGGCCAGAGCATGGGCATTCCCAAGATGGCCTGGGGGTGGCCAGATCCCCTTCCTTCCTGAAGACCTGGCAGGGCCTCCCCACCCACACTCCCCGGAGATCACTCTGCTCCAGCCACACTGGCCCTTCCTCCATCCCTTCCAAGCGCCAAGGTCATTCCAACCTCAGGGCCTTTGCCAGTGCCACCCCGAACATCCTCCCCAGATCTCACGAGGCTGGACTCACCGTCCAGATCTCGGCCGGTTGTGACCTCAGAGACCATCCTGGACCCGGTCAAAGCAGCAGCATCCCATCGTTTGGTTTGCTTTCTTCATAGTGTTTATGACTCTGAAATGGGCATTTATCCATGTATTGTCTGTCTCGCTGGCTAGAACGTCAGCCTCAGGAGGGCAGGGCCCTTGGCTTCTTGTGTGCTGTGTGTGTGGCAGCGTCAAGCCCTTGTCCCTGGACTCAGCACAGATGCTCGTAACGCCCCAGTGGACGGATCCCTGGGACAGGCTTGCTTTTGTGTTAGTTACTACTTCACTGAGAATGTCTGTACATATCTAGGGGTAGACCTGGATTGGAAAGCTCTATGGTAGATTCTTAACACACAATTGTCTTTAATCTGTATTTCTCTTGACAGAAAACATGAGGTTTCTGGATCAGAGAAAAGACCCCTTATTTATTCACACAGTAGCCTTAGTGCTGGCTCTCTGCACCCTGACTCCTCACAGGGGCCGCCGGTGGGAGCCGGTGCACCCTGCGTGCGCGGGGAAGGGGGCACGGGGTGGACGAGCCGAAGCTGTGACAGCTGCCCCTCTGTCCTCCCCGCTGCTGCCCTGAATGTAAACAGCCCCTGGGGAGTGGAGGCAGGGGGATCAGTAGGTTTACTACCCCCGGGATAGGAACAGAGGACTCAGGACAGAGGTCCCTAAGTCTCTCCATCTTTTTTTTTTTTTTTTTTTTTTTTTTTTTGGGGTACGCGGGCCTCTCGCTGTTGTGGCCTCTCCCGCTGCGGAGCACAGGCTCAGAGGCCATGGCTCACGGGCCCAGCCGCTCTGCGGCATGTGGGATCTTCCCGGACCGGGGCACGAACCCGTGTCCCCTGCATCGGCAGGCGGACTCTCAACCACTGTGCCACCAGGGAAGCCCTAAGTCTCTCCATCTTTAACTGCCCAGGCTTGTTTGAAGTCAACCATCCTTTATCCCAGGCGCCAACTCAGCACACCGTGACCTTGACCTTGGGGAAAACATGAGCATATTCATGAAACATTGTTTCCTGACATACATCTCCCAAACTGGAAAGTACCAGCCCCCATCTGAGTGCCATCTCCCACATGCCTGGAGCTGTGCGTCGTGTTGATCCTGTGGTGAGAGGTCCCAGCATCCTCTTTGGCGGTTGAGGAAACTGAGACTGGGAGAGCCTGCCTGACCGAGTGGAGGTCGGTTGGCACCTAAGGGCAGGGCTGAGACCAGCCCCCGCATTCGTGTGTGCCTCCAGCCCAGCTCCTTCCCTTCCTCTCTTCTTCTGAGCTCCCCAAAGCCTGGTCGAGTTGGTTTTAACATCTTTGTTTAGTTGCATTGCAGCTTTGAAAAGGGCAGGTTCCTGTCTCTTTCCTCCATGCCTCCTATCTGCCGGGCACTGTGTTATCATGGAAGAGCGAGGTGGGCATGGTCCTTTGTCCTCGTGAGAGGCAGCGTTACACAAAGAATTAGCCAGAGAGTTAATAACAGGGGTGGCAAGTGAAGGTGAAGAAGCACAGGTGCTAACCCAGCGACGGGCCATCCAGGGAGCGGACACTCCTCTGGGGCCTGGCCACGGGCAAGGCATGAGGGAAGGATGCTCTGGATGGAGGGACCGGCACATTCAAGGGGAGGCGAAGAGCTGGGGGAGATTCACAGGGAGGGGAGGCAGGACTTGGGTCCTGCAGGGCCCTGTTGACCACGGGGAAGGGTACTGCTCTTATCCCCAGAGCATTGGGGAGCCATGGCAGGTTTGAGCAGGGAAGGGATGGGATTAGCTGTATCAACTTCTCACCGATCTGTCTCAGCCAAATCTTCTCATTAGAGCAAAATCCCTTTCCTGCTCTTTCCTAGGGACTGGGGAAGAAAGGCTGAAGATGTGAGAAAGAACAAAATCAGGGAAATGCAAATGACTTAGATGAGGTTTATGGTTCTTGGCCACAGGGCAGTAACCAGGCACGTCACAGCCATGGAGGAAAGCAGTAATTTTTCTGAATCTCTCACCGCCACGTTCACCTGGCTGTCAGCCGGGGGCCTTTGGCATGTGCGTTAGGGCCACTTGGCTGACTCACGGAGGGAACGGGGCATCTCCAGAAAGGCTGCTGAGCCGCCTGTCACTGCAGCTCCAGGAAACCAGCTCGTTGGTGGGGGGGGGGCCCACATTCATAGCAAACAATGGTAATATTTACCAAGTATCTCTGGAAAAATGAATGCAAAGTGCAGGAAATGCAGTGCAAATTGCTAGAACGCAGTACACTAGCAACATAGGCCTTTTAATGAATCTGAGAAGAGAGGTATAAATTTCAGGAAAATGTCAATTGCAGTAATGTAAACAAGGGGCTTCTCAACATCTCCTTCTCTGTGAGACTTGATTTCAGTCTCTGGTTATAACTAAAGCTGTGATTCTTGAGAGAGATTTGATTCTGAACATCAAGGAGGTGAGAACTGGGGCAAGGGGAAAAGAAGGGGGTGGCTTGTGTATGGTGAATTAGCAGAGAGCCTCAGGGGCACCATTGCCATCCCACTGGAGGAAAACCAAACCTTCCACTGGGGATTGGTATGCTTCTGTGAAAAGTCTTTTTGCTGCAAAAACTGGATCCCTGCGGTTGCAGGGGGATCGGGGAGGGAGGCCCACATATCACTGGAGGGCTGGGAGCTACCCTGGTGGCCGATGGGCATATATCCTGTCAAAGTCAGGGAAAACTCAAGCTCAAGGTCAAGGTCACCCAGTGCTCTTTTCCCTTCTTGGGTAGCCATGTTCTTCCCATCGCTAGGACCTCGGAGGGTCCTGGGAAACGGGCGCCCACAGCCCTGTCCACCTAAAACGGCCTCTTCACCTGTTCAAATCAGGGTCAAATAAAGTTAGGAAGGCCGTGGGCCATGGCCGCGGACGCTCCCTCACCTTCCTGTTGGGTCAGGAGAGGTGGCCAGGGCGGCAGAGTGACCAGCTGTCTTCCTTTCTCTGCAGTCCCCAGCTACGTCATCATGAAGGTGCTGAAGCAGCGCCTGGACCAGCAGGACTGCGTTGAGAGAGGGTGGGTGCTGCACGACTTCCCGCGAGACAGGGACCAGGCGTGCTTGATGGATAGCATGGGCTACAAGCCCAACAGGTGAGCAGTCCGCTTCCGACGGGGCCTCGGCCCTGGCCACGCCGCCTCCCAGGAAGGTCCCCACCCCCAGGCACTGTCTGTCCAGATCCAGCTGACTGCTGGCAGCTTGCCGGAGCCTTACCACGTTCTGGAAGGGGAGCGTCTCTTAGTCATTCCCATTCCCACCCACTCGTCCCTTTTACGCTGGGAGCTGGGAGTCAAGCTTGGGTTCAGATCCTGGCTCTGCCGCTCGCCTTGCTGGACCTGAGCGTCTCACCTGTGAATGACAATACGCATCAACCAGTCTGGCCTTCCTCATGGGATTGTGGTGCCGAGCGATCCACGTTTCCTTCTACTGTTTTCACAACTTCCTTTTTTACATTTGGTTCTTTGATGCGTCTGATATTTATTTTGATGTGGGTATGCAGTACAAATCTCTTTTTTTTCCCCCCTCAAATGTTGAATATTGTTGAATACTCTGTCCTTCTCCCACTCACTTGAACTTGAGGGCACCCCGCCACAGTAGATATTGTGGAAATAAACAAAGACCTCCTAAATGAAAAAAGCAAAGGCTGTTTAGTCAGAGCTTGCTATATATAGCAAGGGAGCTGGCCGGATCTCAAAGGCAGGCAGAGGGGAGGGAGAGCCTTCTACTGGGAAAGGTAAGGCTTCAGGGCTTCCCTGAGCGAGGCTGTGGGCCTGGGGAAGCTGGGGGCGGCCAGCTGGAAGCAGGGTGTCCTATGTGCTTGGTTAGGGGAACATATTCAGCTTTCTCTCATTTGGTTCTAAATTGGAAATGGTGGCAAAATTAGGGAAGCTGTTAGTGACTGATCAAGTCCTGGCTGTTGGGGGCTGATTGCTGCAGATGGTGATTGGGTCCTGGGCTGGTGGCTGCAGGGGGTGGGTATTTACATATGGTCTGAACACCGTCTGCTCGTAAATACAGTCTCTCAGTACGCTCGGTTGTACTTCTGAACTTTCTATTGTTTCCCACAAGTCTGTTTCTGCAGTCGTACCACACTGTTTAACTACTTTAGTTTTATCATGTATTTCAAGTCAATGCAGGACAAAGCCCTTTCATTACTCTTCTTTATTGTCTATTTTATACGTTTGTTATTCCAAATGAGTACTATGATAATTTGATCCTGAACTGCCATTGACTTTTAAAAAATATTTATTTATTTATTTATTTTAGCTGCGCCGGGTCTTAGTTGCGGCACGTGGGATCTTCGTTTCAGCATGTAAACTCGTAGTTGCGGCATGCACACGGGATCTAGCTCCCCGAGCAGGGATCGAACCCGGGCCCCCTGCATGGGGAGCGAGAAGTCTTGCCCACTGGACCACCAGGGAAGTCCCTGCCATTGACATTTTAACTAGAATTGCAGTAGGTTTATCACTTGGTCTGTTGCAGTCTATGGCCCTGTCCTCTCTTTGCCCCTTCGTGAAATGACCGACACTTTATGGGGCCCATGCTTTTCATTTTAAGTGCATTTCTAGGTATTATATTACCTGTTGTTCTTCTTGTTGGTGTTGTGATAAGAGGGTATTTTCACCCATTTTATTTTCCAACTGGATTTCTCAGGAGTATAAGAAAGATATTGCTTTTTCTTATTTGCTTTATACTCCAGCTTCCTTACTAGAACTTTCTTACTGCTTCTGATAGTTTTTCAGTTGATTCCCTTGGGCTTTTCAGGGTGGTGATCATGTCACATCTATAAATATTTATCCTTTTGCCTCTTCCTTTCCAATATTTATATTTATCATTTTACTCTTTGGTCTAATTACATCCAGAACTGAGTCATGATGGACAGGTTGTTTTTTTTTTTCCCTGACCTGAAGGACTGTCCTGCATTCTACCACTAAGGCACTACTGTCAGTTGAGGTATATACAGTTTTTATCAAGTTAAAGAAGTATAGCTCTTAGAATTTAAAATATCTGGAGTTGATGCTGAATATTATTCGAAGGCCTTTTTAGCATCTTCTAAGACAAATGTGTTTTTTTCCCCCTTTTTGATGTATGAATATAATGAATTATGTTAGCAGGTTTTCTAATAATAAGTCAGCCTTTCATTCCCAGAATGACTGCCACTTGGTCTTGGCGTGTTATTCTTTCAATGTATTGCTTGTGGCAGGTACAGTTTTGATTCCCCATCAAAAGTGAGCAGTCCCCCTCCCTGCCATGTCATGCCAGTGAATGTTATATTACATGGCAAAAGGAACTTTGCAGGTGTAATTAAGGTAACTGATCAGTTGGCTTTAAAGTAGGGAGGTCATCCTGGGCGACCTTGATCTTTAGTGCAGTTAGGCCTGTACCAGACTTCTGACCTACAGAACAGTAGTATAGTAAGTTTGAACTTTTTAAATCAACTAAATTTGTGGTAATTTGTTATAGTAGCAATGGGAAACTAATATACCGTTGGATGGTATTGGCCACATTTTATTTAGATTTTTTGCATTAATATGCATATATAATATGGGTCTGAATTTTTTTTTTTTTTGTCCTTTGTCAGGCTTATAGGATCAAGGATGTGATCATTTCATAGGTTTTCATTCTTCCTCCGTATCTGGAATAGTTTTTAAAACACTAACTGTTCCTTGGAGCTGACCCTTTGGGGGAGAGGTAGCTTATTAATGATTTGATTTTGTGTTTCCTGTAGTTTTTGCTTTATATGTTTTGGTGCCATGTTATTTAGTTCATAAAGGTTTTTGTCAGCTGTGTGTTCATTGTGCAGTGCCATCTTGATGAAAGCGACTGTCTGTGACAGGACCGTTACTTGTCTCCTCCAACATGAATTTTCCCTTTCCTCCTCAGTAACAAAACATCAGTTTTCAGTAGAGCGCGTTGGTGGCTGAAATGAAAGACCCCATTTTCCAGCCTCCTTTACAGCTCTGTAGAACCACAGGACTAAGTTCTGGACAATCAGATATAAGCACAAAGTTGTGAGTGTAATTTCCGGAAAACCTGCTTTCAGAGAGCTAACTCAGCTGGAAGGAGGTCTTTTATGTCCTTTTTGTCTGTTTTCCCTTTCTCTTCTCGTTTTGTTTTTCCTGATGTTAATAATCACCTTGTTTCTTCGCTTGCCTAGTTTTCTTTGTATCTATTTGCTACTTATTCCTACAGCTTATAATAGTCCCTCAGAACAATAGTCCACAAAGTCCATCATATTACGTAAACTGTGAGTTCCAGGTTTTTCTTATTTACTCCCGTTCCTTTCTTGTCTGGACTGCTTTTTCTGTAGGCTTACTGCAGGGCTGTTCCAGGACTTTTCTGCACTGTGATTAGAGGGCTTCCCTTGGCCTGTCTTCTGAGTTGGAGTCCCTGTTTCCTGAATCACACATCTTCCTCTTTCTCACATGCTCTCTTGTTTTAGTGTAGCATACCTTCCAGTTGCTTCTCAAGTTAAAAAGATGGTTTGATGAGAGTAGGCTGTTACACCCTCATCACGTGTGCTCCAGACTGAAGAAGTTCACACTGAAATTTCATTTATTTCTTTTGTCTGGGTCTCATTTACTCCATCGGGCCAAAAATTAATGTGAAAACCCATGTCCTTCAGTTCTGGGAAATTCTCTTGAATTATTTTGTTGATTTTTCTCTTTTTTTTTTTTTTTCTGTTCTCCCTGGAACCCGCTATTTGGGTGTTAGATCTCCTGGACTGGCCTTGTAAATTAAAAAAAAAAATTTCTCTCTTCTATCCTATATCTTTTGTTGTTTTTGTGTTTGTGTATGTGTGTGGTTTGCCTTTGTTTTGTTTTGCCCTACTTTCTAGGAGGTTTCCTCAACTTTCTCTTTCAACTCTTTTACTGAATTTCTAACTTCTGCTGCAGTTTTTACTTTTATAACAGTCAAGAGGTCTTTTTTTGTCATCTGAATATTACTTTTATAGCTTCTTGATCTTATTTCATGGATTTTTTTTTTTTATCTCTTGAAGATGTTAATGGCAAGCTTGTTTTTGCAGGAGGGTAATGAGGAGAGGTTTTTTCCCCTCCTGCATAGTCTGTTCCTACTGAGTTTTTGTTTGTCTTGGTCTCATTGTTTCTCAGTAGAAAGATGTTGCGTTACCCTTGGTTGTTTGCTCACATGTAAGAACGGGAAACTAAAAAACTATTTGGGAGCTCTGAGGGCATAGATGGAGCTCATAGAATTTGTCTTCAGTGTAGGATGAACGATTTGGGCCTTTTGTGCAGAATCCTCCCACCAACTCAACATCTTTAAGTCTTTTCCTCTGGAAATGTCAGATTCCTCACAGAGGACTCACCCAATCTCCTGCTGGAGGGTAAAGGTCTGGGGTCCGAGGGAGAAGCAGGACATTGGAGACTGGGAGAAGGTGGGCAGAGGTCTCACACACTGCACGCCATATGCATATGTTTTTTTTAACCTAATTCCCCTAATTTTGGTACAGACTCAGACTCTCAGCTGTGCTCAGCATTCTTCAAGTCCAAGGAGCCTGTATTATATCCTCTCTAGAGAATAAACCTCCCATTTCTACCGAAGCGGAGGAGGATTGATTCACTCAGCTGGGTGGAGTGAGGAGGGCATCTGGGGCTTAGTCTCTCCTTAAGCAAGTTCAACCAATCGTCCTTATTTTAGCCACCCAGTTTCCGAGTGGACTGTTACGGGTGCTGTTTACTGCTCAAAAGCCAGTAAAGAGGCACGTTTGGTGGAAAGGAAAGTTTGCTTTATTTCCAATGCTGGCAACCCAAGGGGGGAGGGGCGGGACTCCTGTCCAAAGGCTGACTTCCCCCTACTGACAGTCAGGGGCCAAGAGCTTTTGTAGACGGAGGGAGGGCGCTACATGTAGCAACAGCACAGTCAGCTCTGACACTCACCTTGAAACTGGTCCTGCGGTGCTCTGACCAGCGTCATCTTGACTGTTTTAGGTACAGTTAGTCTTCAGTTCCAGGGTCGGTTTGTTCCCATTTCCTTGAGGCCAGTTCTCAGAATTGTGGCAGCTTATGTCATGGCTACAGCCTGGTCATCATGTAGTTAGCTTCTTCCACCTGGTGGGGTTTCAGTATCTAGGAGACAGTTCACAGGATACGGCTCAGAATATTATCCGTAGCCCCTGAGGAGGAGCTAAAGGTCCTTAACTCTGCGTAATGACTAAACTATGATTATTTGTTTGACTGTTTTCTTTGCCTCTGCGTTTTCTCTGATTACACTTATTCGTTGGCTAAAGTTTTTCCACAGACAAAAGGCAGGTGGAGGACATGGGAGGAGGGACCGCAGGGCCCTGCTCCGTTTCAGCACCTCCGCCTGAGCCTTTTGAGGATGTGCTGGTGAGGACTCCGGGTTTGTTCTCAGCTTTTCCTGCTGCTGACTCGGGATCTGGCCTTTGCTGACGTCTCCGTCGCTTGTTGTCACAGGTCCAGCTGCCTTCCAGCCGCAAAAACACTTGTTTAGTTGCCTTCCCTTCCGCTCTTCTCCCTGTCGTCGCTGTAGGTTCTCAGAATCCCTTTCCTGTCAATCTTCTGTCGGGTTTGGGGAGGAAACAGAATGTGATGCGTGTTTCAACGCGCCATTTCTACCCGGAACTCAACCCTTGATTGCTTTGTTGCATTTGCATGTCTCTTAGCTTCAACTCCTTTGCTTCCTTTATTTCAAGTTGTCACGTAGGGCAGAATGAAATTGGGTTTAACATTTTTTATTCAACCTGCTTGTCTTTTCCTTTGAACAGTTGAATTTATCCCACTTATTTTTTACTTTCATCACTTTATTTTATGCTTCATCACGGTTTCCTTTGTTTTCCATCTTTTTTTAATGGCCTGCGTTTTCCTTTTTTTTTTTTTATAAATTTATTTATTTATTTTTGTTTTTGGCTGCGTTGGGTCTTCGTTGCTGAACACAGGCTTTCTCTAGTTGTGGTGAGCAGAGGCTACTCTTCATTGTGGTGCGCGGGCTTCTCATTGCAGTGGCTTCTCTTGCTGCAGAGCACGGGCTTCAGGCGCACGGGCTTCAGTAGTTGTGGCTCGTGGGCTCAGTAGTTGTGGCGCATGGGCTTAGTCACTCTGCGGCACGTGGGATCTTCCCGGACCAGGGCTCGAACCCATGTCCCCTGCATTGGCAGGTGGATTCTTAACCACTGCACCACCAGGGAAGCCCCTTCTTTTATTATTGCTATTGTTGGCTTCTCTCCTCTCCCCTCAAGTTGGTTTCGAAGATAATCTGTTTCTAGTTCTACTACTCTTGTCAAGGTGGTTTGATTAAACTTGTATTTCTCAATTTGTCAGTTCTGAAATGAAACAGAATATTTTGACTCTGTCAGTGAAAGATGAAAGAAAAAATGCTCCCATATGTACCACCTCCTCATTCCCCTCCCCCATCCACTCTCCATTTCTGGCAGGCTGGGGCTGGGGGTGGGGAGGGACAGACACATTCTGAAATTTTTTGGCCTCAGTCTATGATACACAGATTATTATTTTTAAGATAGCTAAGCTTTTCTTTCTAGAAATATAACAATTACATTCTGTTTTTAGCTGTATTACTGTACTTGTGAAGTTTTCATTCTCTTTTCAACTGGATTCAGATTTCAACGCCAGCTGTTTACATGATTCAACCTCTCCATTTATCAGTTTTGATTCATTGTTCATTGAATGGATTATGTCTTTGAGTCATTTTCAGCAAGGGTACAGACATGCTAAACTTCCTAAGTGCTTGCACATGTGAGAATGTCCTTCTGTTAGCTTCATCTGTCAACAGCATCTAGCAAGGTAAAAAGTTCTCCCATCACATTTCTTACCCCTGAGCATCCTGTACCGTTTCTATGCTGTGCTCTGACCCCTGTGGGCTTGCAGTAATGTCTGAGGCCAGCGAGATTCTTTTCCATTATAGGTGATGTGCTTCTTACGTCTGGATGCTCTGTCTCCCAGTTCATTTACATTCACTAGGCCGTGCCTCAGTCTTGGTTCTCTTTATTACTTTTCTCTGGAATATTATGAATCCTTTCCATTTCCATTATTTCAGGAGAATTTTCTTCCAGTTCATATATTAATATTTTTCTGGTTCGTTCACTTGTTCTTATTCAGGAAGACCAATTACGTCCATGCTGGATATTTATTATCTGTTTCCGTAATTACAATTTCTTTCTAGCAGCTTTTATCTTTTCCTTTTCTTTTCTGTTTTTTTTTTTTTTTTTTCTGTTTTTTTTGGCAGTACACGGGCCTCTCACTGTTGTGGCCTCTCCCGTTGTGGAGCACAGGCTCCGGATGCACAGGCTCAGTGGCCATGGCTCACGGGCCCAGCCGCTCCGCGGCATGCGGGATCCTCCCAGACCGGGGCACGAACCCGCATCCCCTGCTTCGGCAGGCGGACTCTCAACCACTGCGCCACCAGGGAAGCCCTTTTCTGTATTATTTTTCACATCTGTCCTTCATGATAACTTTATTTTTTATCATATTTATTTCTTGTTGCTTCTAATTTATTTTTCATTTCTATAATGCTTTTACGTTTCCCTTAGTTTTTTCCCTTAACGTTATCAGTTTTCTTTCATCTCCTTTTAAATTTTATCTCATCCTCTTTTCTTTGATTTCTTGTATTACAGAGTCTGTTCTCTCTAAATTATTTTGAGCACATTGATAAGGTTTTATCTAAAATGTTCTGCTGTTTCCTAGAGTACTTCTTCTTCCAAAGGGTATTCATTGTCTATGTCTCTCTCTCTCCCTCTCTCTCTCTCTCTCTCTTTTAACTTTTAGGACCCTTATTTGGCAATGTCTATACCTGAGTCCCAAGGTGGGTTTATTTTGCAAATCACTTGTCCTTGAATAGCTCTGTGGTTTGTCTAAGAATAGCATGAGTTGGTTTTAGAAAATAGACAGAAAATTCGTTTTCTCTGACTGTTGTAACAAATTACCACAAACTCAGTGGCTTAAACAGTGCACATTTATTGTCTTACAATTCTGTAAGGCTAACATCAATACATCAGACAGGCTGCGTTCCTTTCTGGAGGCTCTAGGAAGAGTACATTTCCTCACTTTTTCAGCTTCTAGAGGTTGCCCCCAGTCCTTGGATCACTGCCCCCTTCCTCTGTGTTCAAAGACAGCAGTGTTGCAACACTTGGTCTTCTTCTGTGGCCACATCTCCCTCTGACCAGAGCTGGGAACAGTTCTCAGATTTTAAGGACTCGTGTAATTGGATTGGGTCCACCCAGATAATCTTACCTATCAACGTCCTTAGTGTAATCTCATGTGCAGATCCCCTTTTCCATGTGAAGTAACATATTCACAGATTCTGGGGGTTAGGAGGTGGACCTCTCGGTGGGGGGCATTATTCTGTCCCTCACGGTTGGATTCTCCTCAATTCTGTCTTAATTATATCCTTGGAGTTGGGTCCGGAGAGCTTCCTCCTAGAAGACTGAAAGGTCTGTTTAGTTCTAGGGCAGCAGGGACCCAGCAGGCAGCCTGAGCATCCTGTCTTTCCACCTGTGTTGACCGGGAATTTCCAGGGGACCACAGTGCTATGAGGCGAAGTTTCCACCCTGGGAAATGCTGAGGATGGAACAGACTTTGGTGTCAATAATTAGCTTCTGAGTAAACTCATCTACCTGAAGATGAAAGGCATCAGGGAAAATGCAAAAACAGTCACTTAAAAGAAGACTGGGGGCGGGTCATTGACAAGACGTAGGGAGGGAACCTAGTGCTCATTTTTCTGAACCCCGAGGGGAAGAAGACCCGTTTTATTTACCAGCCCTGTGCACCATGCCAGGACTGCACGACCAACAGGGAGAGGACACGGTGTTTATGAAAAGCACCGCAGGGAAGATTATTCAAGAACCTCTTTGATTTAGGGCAGGCTTGCAAGGAAATACTTCTCCGTTCACCACGAAGTAAAAAGCAGTTTCTAAAGACTTAGTAAATAATGCCAATTTAATTTATTTGACCCTAAGGCAGAGGACAAGCAGAGAAATAAAAAAGATATTTGTTTACAACATAGATTTAATCCTATGCCACTGTTCAGTCATCCTTCTGTATTTCTCTCCCATCACTGAGGGTGTATTTTCTCCTCCTCTTTGTCACCTCTGACCAATCCATTTCCTCCACCTTAGCTTGCTCTTAAGTATTTTTTTATGATTAATTCAGAAAGTAATTTTAGCCATGAACCTTCAAGTCCAGATATAGGCTAAGGAAGAGAGAAACATTCTAAAATGAACCCACCTAGCACTGGGATGAGTATCAGGGCTGTAATTCTGGTTCGGTTGTGATGCCAATTATAAAGCAGTCTAGCTGTGGTGCTGCAGTTTTTGACACCAGGAGGAAATCTTGACAGAATTATAGCCTAGAAATCAATCTGGGAATACGATACAGAAATCTATAATTCAGATATGAAAACAGTCTACAAAGGCTCTTTTTGTTTTTAGGAGGATTCAATGAAATTAGACTAAAATAAATTTACATATCTATCAATTTTACTAGTAAAATATATTCATACTAGTAAATAGAGTTATTGGGGAAGGGTAAGCTACTCTGTATTGGACACAGAAAGAGACCCCTCTGGCTTATCAGGGAACAAAGTTATTGTCTCCTTGTCAAATACGAGTCTCTTCTTAGAGCTAATAAATGGATAGTGTTCAAATGCCACGTTTTGTTTCACTTCTACCTCATAAACCCAGGGCACATAATACTAAATTATGTTCTGCGGAGCATCCAACTCCTGGTTCCAACATCCCACAGTGAGGGAAACAAACCAAGTAATTGATGTGTCACAAAGAAGGAGAAAAAGTTATTTGAGAACAAATAAAATGGGCTATAAAGTTTGTTAAAATGTAACAATAATAGTAAAAAAAAAAAATAGAAGAAGAAGAAGAAAGAAGAAAGAAACAAAGAAAGAAGTATCCAAGGCTCCATCCAGAAACCTGCCCTCTGCCTGGCTATAAAATAATTCATTTCATGCTGCAAGTTTGTAGCACGGTATTTCCTTTTAAAATTAATGTTTACTATGGAGAGGGAGTATAGGATTCTGATTGATGTCGGGAAGTTTGCAGTGTATCAGACAGACTGGTGGTTTTTTGTTTGTTTGTTTGTTTTCCTTTGCATCCTGCCTCACCTTGATGCTGTGCGGAGGGGGCGGGGCGGGCCATGCCTTGAACCTCTTCCCCCGGCCCCCGGGCTGTACCGCTGCAGGCCCAGCGGGCAAGGTCCGGGTCACGTCCAACTGCAAGGTCCCAGGTCAGAGCTGCTGCTGCGTCTCTCAGAAATCCCCAGAAAGAGGGTAAAAGAGGGGACCCTCGCTGAGTCAGTGGCAATAGAATTGAGCAGAATGGTAGCAGAGATTTTATTATTGCTGTTTTCTTTAGTATTTCTCTCTTTCTCTACTCCATTGGACTAAATTTGGGGCTATGAAGAAATCACCCAAGGAAGGTATTTTCGATTAGCTGCTTGTGTCCCAGGTTGTTTTGTGCAAACTGGCAACTGCTGTATAGGTTCCTTTTCGAGTGTGGTGGGTTTTAATTTTTTATTATTTCTTTTTTTTTTTTTTTTTTTGCGGTACGCGGGCCTGTCACTGTTGTGGCCTCTCCCGTTGCGGAGCACAGGCTCCGGACGCGCAGGCTCAGTGGCCATGGCTCACGGGCCCAGCCACTCCGCGGCATGTGGGATCCTCCCGGACCGGGGCACGAACACATGTCCCCTGCATTGGCAGGCGGACTCTCAACCACTGCGTCACCAGGGAAGCCCCTGTTTATTGTTATTTCTTAAACTAGACAGTTGTGTGTCCCACATAACTGTGGGAGCCCAGAGGGGTTCGGTTGTCCCTGGGAAAGCAGTGACAGGTCTCCTCTCATTGCACTTGGATCCCAGTTGGTGCTGGGTGTCTTGTTGGCTTTTGCTAAAAGCATAGCCCTTTCCCCCAGGGAACCGGAGAGCAGAGCTGCCAAAGGGACCCAGGCTGGCTGATGTGAACTCCCAGCCTGGAGGAGCTGGGACTCCCACACCCAAGCGGAGCCTGCCCGGTGCAAGCCTGGCCCCTCAGACACGTGGGTCTGAAAGCTTTCATATTTCCTGGGCCAGACCCTTGAAACAAGCCTCTGCTTAGTGGTCGGAGGCGGCCCAGAATGTTCAGACCAGGCGGCTGCTGCTGGATCCCTTGCTCTCCTCCTCTCCCCTCTGCATCTTCGCATCCAGTTTCTGACTCTGCTCTGCAGGGGTCCTGCCTTGTTCGTCCCTGAGGACACTTCTCCCCTTCCCGGTCCTGCCCCCTCATCTTGGACCCTCATCGTCACCCTGACGACAAGAATGATGATAGTGGTATCTGGTGTCTACTGAGTGCCAATTGTGTGCCTGCTTTGCGTCTCCTTTAATCCATTCAGTAGCCCCATAAAGTAGGTTGGTTCAGTAAAAGGCATGTGGGCTCAGAGGAGCCGTGTCCCTTGCCCCAGGCCACGTGGAGGAGACCAACCGGGACCCCAGCTCTTTGCTCTGAACGGCTCCATTGTGCCCTTTCTGCAATGCGATGAGCATCTATCCCTGCCCCCTGGCTTGCTGGCTTGAAAAAAACTACAGTTAGCCTCAGTTTTCCTGTCTGTCAAATGGAGCAATAACCTCTACCCTTTTAACCTGACAGCACCAGTGCTCTGGAGAGTAAGTGGAATATGTGTGAGTGTGATTTATAATTGGCAGGTGCCGTGGATGCTGGGGGCTCTATGAGCTGGCTCTGAATATCCCTCCCACAGCTCTTTCTGGGAGGACAGACTCTCATTCAAAGTGTAGGATATAGTTTTCTCTCCTGTTGTCACAAAATAAATTACACACTCCATGCCCTAAATAGGTGAGCTACTGATTTGCCTACACTTTAAGAAGCATGGAAACATGCAAACATTTATTATGATTGTTACCCATGTGCTTTTGAATTCCTATTACACAAAAAGAGGCTAAAATGGGGCTTCCCTGGTGGCGCAGTGGTTGAGAGTCCGCCTGCCGATGCAGGGGACGCGGGTTCGTGCCCCGGTCTGGGAGGATCCCACATGCCGCGGAGCGGCTGGGCCCGTGAGCCATGGCCGCTGAGCCTGCGCGTCCGGAGCCTGTGCTCCGCAGCGGGAGAGGCCACAACGGTGAGAGGCCCGCGTACCGCAAAAAAAAAGAGGCTAAAATGGCAAATACTGTTATACTCTGAAGGACGACCGTCAGAGAGTAATTGCTGTATCTACTCTGTGGGCTGGTACTGTGGGCTGGTACAAATAACTCATTTCTACTCAAAATATTTTCCGTCTAGTCACAATCTGCTTGCTTTTCTTACCTACAGAAGACATTTTAAAGACGCCCGTTGGTTGGAATTGGGGAAGGTAGCTCCTCATTCACCAGGCGGCATGTGGGATGAGAGAGTGGCCCTGAAATAGACAAAGACAAAAATCACCCTTTTGTCTGGAAGGGCCCCGTGGTTCCAGGCAACCTGGAAAATTGTGATCAGAGCGTTGAACGATGTTGATAAATTATTCTGCTGAATGCTGGTTTGATTTCTTGGGTTCAGCTATGTTAAATGTAAACAATGGAAACTCATGGTATGTTATGAAAGTAAAGACTGAACTGGTATATAGTTAATATGCCAGAGCTCTCTAATTTAACTTGAAAGCTTATTATTTTTTAGTTGCACATGACACTGTGCTCCGGAGGACAACACAGCGAAACCCTCAGAGAACGGCTTCGCCGTTTCTGACGTGTGCCCAAGTGAAAAGGTTGTTATAATCTCTCAAGAGAGCAGCAGTCGGACCAAAGAAAAATTAAAATGCGCAACGAGAGGGTTTCTCGCCTCTCCTCTCTCTCTTTCTCTCTCTCTCTTTTTTATTATCACTTGGTCCTTCCAGGAAGCTCTCATATTTCTGCAGCTGATCCTTATGTGGATTAGGGATGATAAACAGCCCATTAATGGAGGCCTGAACTAGGAAATGGAGCTGGAATCAGCGGCAAAATTCAGTGGCTGACTGAGGTTAATAACTCCATTACTCCAGCCCTGTGCCGAGCCGCCCAACGAGTGGGATGTTAGCCTCATCTTACTCCTCATTAATTGAGCTAATAGAACCCGGCTGACCCTGCCTTGCTGCCACCATCCGAGAGTTTACCAGACATGGGCTGGAATACATATCATGGACTGCGTGCTCCACGGCACCTTTTGTTTTTGGAAGAAAGATCTTCCCTAAACATCGGTGAGCCGGAAGGCCCCTCCTAACAGCAGAGTCGCTGTGCACCTGTCCACAGCAGGGTCCCCAACCACTCGGATTCTGTCGCACAAGCGATGGTGTCCATTGGCCCCTCTGGGCAGATGTCCACTTGGGTTCGAGGGCTTTGGAGGAAGTAGCCATTGTCTCAACAAAATGGGGTCAAGGGTAAAAAAGAAAGTGTGCATGTGATGGAGGTGGGAGTGGGGGCAGCTCCAGGCCTTGTCTCTTCTGGTTCTTTCTTTCTTTCATCATTCAGCAGCTGTCTCTTTTTCATCCGTCTTTCCCCTTCTTGATAGTTCGACACGCGTTTCTGACAATCTTGCTTTGCGGCTCGCTGGTAAGCAGTCCGGGGGCTCTGCGTAACCTTTCTAAGCCTCGGTTTCCTTATCCGTCAAACGGGGTGATAACCCAGCCCTTCTTACCTCACCTTTGCTGAATTCATGTACGTATTTGCTGGGAAAATGCATATGGGTGGGACTAGGAATTAGAAAATGCTCCGTACAGCCAAGATGATGATGTCAACAGATACATATCGAAACCTGCATTTCCTGCAGCCAGTTATTATCCTCTCTGCGCTCCAGTTTCCTCAACTGAGGACCAGGGACCATGGCATTGGGGACGTCAGGTCGGGGGTAGGAGGCGGTGATGTGGAAGCACTCTGCACAGAGCCTGGCGTATGGACGAGGGCCTCCGGGTGTGGGAGCCGCATTTATTCCTAAAACATTGGGAGCTCTGGGCCTGTGCGTGGAGACCAGAGCTTCTGCAAAGCAAGGTCAGACCAGTTCCTCACCAAGGAACTGTGGCCCGGGCTGGCCTCTCGGCTGCTCGGAGCACACTGCTCCCCTCTGGGTGGAGGAAGGTACTTCCTTGTTCACCTGCGATGGGCGGGGCAGAAGATGATCCTGCAGATACACAAAGACAAAACTGCACTTTTGTCAGAGAAGCCAAGGAGCCAGACAAACAGGGAAATCGGGATGCTAGAACAGTCTCGCAGATCGTGTGGCGGCCGTGAAAAAGCGTGCGTCACCTGTCCCCTGTTGTTCTGTAAGATTTAAAGATTCCTT
This sequence comes from Tursiops truncatus, assembly GCF_011762595.2. Classification (NCBI taxonomy): domain Eukaryota; kingdom Metazoa; phylum Chordata; class Mammalia; order Artiodactyla; family Delphinidae; genus Tursiops; species Tursiops truncatus. The sequence continues at coordinate 111,723,848 of NC_047039.1, read as the reverse complement.
TTTTTTTTTTTCTTTTTTTTGGCCATGCCACATGGCTTGTAGGATCTTAGTTCCCCGACCAGGGATCGAACTCGGGCCCCGGCAGTGAAAGCGCCGAGTCCTAACCACTGGACCGCCAGGGAATTCCCTAAAGATTCTTTTGATGGCAGGACACAACCAAATGACGCTCAGAGCGGTGTAAGGCAGAACTCTGTTACTTACAGTTCCAAACGAGAGGTGGCTGCCACATGGGGCCGTGCGGGGGCTTCACCCTGGGGACAGGGTGACCGCAGCTGAGCCGTGGAAGGCATCTTCTGTCTGGCAGGAGGGCAGTTAGCTAGGTTTTGCAGGCTTTTGCTGGATTGGCTAATTTAAATAATTTCAGGGGCTCTGGGGCCTGGGGGCTGTCCCCGGCTGGAGTGTAGGAGTCCCGGAAGGCGAGTGCTTGGAGTGGGGCTTGGCAAACTGCCCAAGAGGGTTGTGAGCCGTGACTTGAAAACTGGGTCGATACAGCACTTATGAAATGCCGTATCACACCTGTCCTTCTTGGGATGCACTTTGCCCACCTGTCCTCATTCTGTATGCTTCACCTTTCCACGGTCGAGGCATAATTTTGGAGACAGCCTTGAAGAGATTAAAACTCAGCCCAAGGGTCTTGCATCCCGGCAACACTTGCATCTCTCCAGCGTCTCTGAAATCTCTGCCATCACCTGCTCCGGCGTCCCGTTCGGGTAAACTGCCTTGTCCTCGCTTTCGCCTACTCCCCCCAAGACGTAGGCCATCTTCCCAGGCCACCAGCTCAGTTTCCACTACACTCGTTACACAACCGCTTAGCACATAGTGAAAGCACGCAGCAACTGTCCCGGCTCTGAGAGTGCGTGTTGCGCTTCCTTGTAGCAAAAGTAAATACTAGCTGGTGATGGGAATTTGGCAGCCACCCGGGAGGTCGGAGGGGATGCAGGCGGTGGTTCTCAGAGCCGGTGGCTGGGTCACCGGGTCTGGAGTTAGGAAAGGAGGTGCACCCTGGGCCTCCAGCTCAAGACTGTGGCCAGTGGTGGAGTCGGGGCCCCCGGGGCTGGAGCATTTTAATCCTTCGGTAAATAAGGACTGAAGTAGAAAAAGGGAAGTTCTCCCATTATTTTCCCGCCTAGGGACTGTTGACATTTTACCACTTTATTTCCAATGTTTGTGTAAGAAAAAGTCTGGTGAGGATGATTCTGAGCAAATGTGGAAGGTCGGCCCCGCTTTTTTTCGAGGGTTAAAACTTAGTTTATGACAGTCTGTTACTAAGGTTTGTCGTCTGTCTGGAAGAGCATAAGAGCAATTACATTTGAAGCAGGGACATCAAAAATGTACATTACCTTTGAACTCTTTGCCTGCAGCCTCCAGCATCTTGCAGAGTATGAAATATAAAAGTACAGTGAATTCTCAGAAAGAGAGCGAGCGCAGACGACCACAGGCTTAGCTCTGCTGTCCCCAGCAGGCAGCGTGCGTGGTGTGCTGGTGGCAGGAAACTTCAGGGCAGCTGGCAGTCCGGGGGCGTGAGAGGCAGCCTGTGCTGGGTGATGGAGGGCCGGGGAGTTTAGTCTTTAGGAAGAAACAGGGCACACGTGTAACAAGGGATTTGCGTGGTATTTTCTTAGTAACTTTGTTAGTTAAAGACTGACGCTAACCGTCTTGCTGGAGTATATTGAAACTCAGTGTATTTGTTTATTTATTTATTTTGGTTGTGTTGGGTCTTCGTTGCTGCGCGCAGGGGCCACCCCTCGCTGTGGTGCACAGGCCTCTGCAGTGGCCTCTCCTGCTGCGGAGCACAGGCTCTAGGCGCGTGGGCTCAGTAGTTGCGGTGCACGGGCTTAGTTGCTCTGCGGCACGTGGGATCTTCCCGGACCAGGACTCAAACCCGTGTCCCCTGCATTGGCAGGCGTATTCTTAACCACTGCGCCAGCAAGGGAGCCCCTACCTCAGTGTATTTATTAACCATGAAAATTTTCTTTTTCCTAAGAACTTTCTGAGAGCCCAGTTCTGCCTGGCCGGCTCTCCCTTTTCCCCCCATCAAGGTTGACTATTCTTCACTGACAAAGCACATCTCAATTTCTGTTTCCCCTGTGGATTCGAAGCTCTTATTAGGGGTGCAACGGGTTTTATCCAACAGTAACAGTTGGGCTTAAGTCGGTGGTGACTGAGACATCAGGGGAGATAAACACACCTTCCCTGCTATCAGACATCTAAAGCCATCTCCAGGCCCCGGTGGAGAGTGACAGGTGACCTTTCGCAGAATGGAGCCCCGGGTAGTTGGCATTTGAGTCCAGCTCTGATGAAGACGCCCCCATTTTTGGCAGGCGCAACCCTAGACCGTTGACTTAAATTCATTTCCCAGAGAAAGACAAGAGGACGGAGGCCGAGATGACCTGGAGGAATCATATTTGTTTCCTTTACCCATAGGAGACTTCGGGAGGCATCAGAGTGTACTTCAATTTTCCATCTTCCTTGGAGGCATGAATAAAGTGCTGAACTGTTGAACCCCGCTCGTGCTTTAAAAGCTTGGGCCTCTGCCAGATTCACGTGGCAGGTGTCTAAAAGCTTGAAGCTCTCCTCCCTAAATATCACAGAAATTATTTAATAATAATAAAAAAAAACTTTTAGGAAGGTCTCCCACAAATTGAAGTTCAGCCTTACTTCTTCTGAGACTATAGAACCCTGGGCCTTGCCTCCTTGTTGGCTTTGAGGTGTCTGCAGATTCCAGACCCCACCCAACACCCGCCCCTTCCCCCAGGGGCAAGTGGGTCGGAACCCCCATGTGGCTGTTGGGGCCCTTCCTTTCTCTCTGGGCCTCTGTCTCATGAAGCGTAGGTTCTAGATCCTAGGAAAGGACTCCGTGCATTGGGAAGAAACCCATCCGGCCTGGAACTCCCACTCTCAGAGTAGGCAGTGGGGTGGGCATCAGGAGAGGAGGGCTTCCCTCTTTCCCACCCATCCCTCCCCTTCCTGCCCCCGCACCTGAGCACACCTGCCTACTTCCTGCTTGCTAAACACCGAGTGTTCGCTCCTAATGTGTCTTCCTTCAGAGCACCTTGGGTTTTTGTCCAAATCTTATCTTTCCTACAAGGCTTAGCTCAAACTCCACCACCTCCAGGAAGCCTTCCCTGATGCTTCTCCTTGCTCTGCACCTTCACGGCACTTTACACGTTGTCCTGCGGATGGGAAGCAGCTTAACAGGACAGTGGTTAAGCAAGAGGCCTCAGAAACCTGGCTTTGCCTCATATAGGCTGTGTGAGGCTGGGCAGGGTTTTTTTTTTTTTATCATCTCTGAACTTCAGTCTCCTCCTGTGTAAGACAGGGATGATTTTGTTCAGATAAGCACCAAATCTTTACAGAGCATCTGTTACATGCAGGTACTGCTTGACTTCTGGGAAAACAAAAGGAAACAAAACCGAAAATACTTGCTGTCGCATGGCTTACATTCCTGCTGGCGTGAGAAAGGCTATATACAACCAACAGATGCATCCTATGTTGGGTCCCATGGAGAGCAGTAAAACAGTAAAGGGGAGAAGGGAAGGTGGGCAGGAAGGTGGAGAGGGATGGGCGGGGTAGCACATTGCTTGGAAGGTAGTCAGGGATGGCCTTTCTGTTACGAGCACATTTGAGCAGAGGTTTAAACAAATCCTGGGATGATCTGTGGTAGAGCAGTTCGGGCCAGGGGAACAGCAAGTGCAAAGGCCCTGGGGTGAGAATGTGCTTGGCAAGTTCAGGGGGCATCATGGAGGCTGTTGTCAATGGAGCGGCGACGTTGTGGGGGGGGGGGTAGGTGGTGAGTCAGAGGTAGACAGGCCTCCTGGAGGACTTGGGCTTTTCCTCTGAGTCCGGTGGGAGCCACTGGGGGTGGGGAGTGATGAGCAGTTGAGTGGTGATACTTATGTTTTAAAAGGATTACTCGGAGTCCTGGGTGGAGAATGGACTGTAGGCATGAGGACAAGGGCAGAAGCAAGGAGGCCAGGAAGGGGGCAGTTGGCATCACCCAGGTGAGAGATCCTGGTGGCCTGGCCCAGGGTAGTAGCCATGCAAGTGGCAAGATGTACTTGGGCTCTGACTACATTTTGAAGGCAGAATAGACACGGTCGATATGGACAACTCCAGTTTTTGCTGGAGCAAACGGGAAGAATGGGCTGGCCATCTACTGACCAGGGATGTGGAAGGAGCAGGTTTGGGGGAAGGGACCACCAGTTCCGTTTTGGACATGGTAAGAGTGAGATACCTATTAGGAAATCTGAACAGGTTTCCCAGGGCTGCTATACCGCAGACTTTGTGGCTTAAAACATGGAAATTCATTTCCTCCCAGTTCTGGAGGCTGGAAGTCCAAGATCAAGATGCTGGCAAGACTGGTTTCTTCTGAGGCGTCTCTCCCTGGCTTTCAGACAGCCACCCTCTTCCTGCCTCTTCATGTGTTCTCTTCTCTGTGTACAAGTGTCTCTTTGTGTGTCCAGATTTCCCCCTCTTCTAGGACACCATTCAGATTGGGTTAGGGCCCACCCTGACAACTTCATTTAACTTAACCACCTCTTTATTTTTATTTATTTATTTATATTTATTTTTGGCTGCCTTGGGTCTTCACTGCTGCGCGCGGGCTTTCTCTAGTTGCGACGAGCGGGGGCTACTCTTCGTTGCAGTGCGCGGGTTTCTCACTGCGGTGTCTTCTCTAGTTGTGGAACACGGGCTCTAGGCACGCGGGCTTCAGTAGTTGTGGCACGTGGGCTTTAGTAGTTGTGGCTCGCGGGCTCTAGAGCGCAGGCTCAGTAGTTGTGGCACACGGGCTTAGTTGCTGCGCGGCATGTGACATCTTCCCGGACCAGGGCTGGAACCCATTGGCAGGCGGATTCTTAACCACTGTGCCACCAGGGAGGCCCACGCTCTCTTGTTTTGCTTTTAAATGCCGTGTGTATTCTTTTTCTCCACCCGGCACACCTGCTGTCCTTCCCCATGTCCCCCTTCCCTTCCCTCGCCTGACCCCCGGCGGATTAGGATGCTGGGTTGGGACGGCCTGGAATGTGGCCGCCCTTGTACCTGGTGGAGGTTCCACAAGAGCTTCCACCTTGTGTTTGCTTTAACCAGAGGCCCCTCTTCGTGTGGAGCTCTGGGAGCGTCCCCCGTTCTCCTCTCAACAATAATTAGCCTTGTAAGACTAATGGACGAAATCGTGTCTAATTACCCTGTTGAAGGCCCAATTACGCGATTAACATTCGAGGGCTATAAGCTAATGATGAGAAGAGCCTCTCATTTGCATAGCATTAAGTTAATTGAGCTGCAAGCCGAGGGGTGGATGGGGTAGTGATAGCAGGATCCTCTTTCTGGAAGGACACTAATGACCAGAGAGGACGATTCACCTGACAGCTTTATTAATTAACAACGGTCTGATTACCTAGCAGGAGTGGCAAGTGGCAGTGGGCAGAAGGCCTCGGCTTTGTGAGAAATGAGAGATGGGAGCCCTGTCTGCTGATTTTTCTTCCCAGCACTTGGCTGTGTTAGAGGCGAGCTCACCATCACCTTGAAGAACCATTTTAGAAAATTTTCCCTTTAAAATCGTGCTCGAACCCTTCTGTTATGCACTTCCTTGCACGCTGCCTTCACTCATTCCGTCATTCATTCATTCCACTCACATTTACTGAGTGCCTCTGGCCTGCGAGGCTGGAGTCCCTGCCCTTGGGAGGGTCCCCGTAGAGGGTTCCCTTGGGCTAAAGACCCCCAGCTTCCCCCAGAGGTTTGGGATTCCGCCCTGAGTCAACCTTGCATTTGACGAATGTCAGCAGAGAATTTCAGACTTTGAAGAATCCTTAAGGATCGTCAGTTCAAATCTCTTACCCCCTAAAACTGGGGGCTCAGGGAGGTTGGAGCTCAAGGTCACTTGGCAGGGAGTGGTGGCAGTGGGATGGGGTCTGGTGCTCCCGGCTCTGCCCTACGCCCCCTGCCCACAGGACTGTCCTGCCTTTTCAGCACCTCCGTCAACCCCGCTGCACTGTGTTTTGAGTATTTAGTGTTGTCTCCTGGGAAACTTGCTGAAGCCCCTCCCCCTCCACTCACAGCCTTGTCTGCTTCTCCTCGATGAGGGCAGAGACTGTATCATGCTCACCTTTGATAAATAGATGATTGAACCAAGTAGGGAACTGTTCAAGTGGCGTGGCTGGGACTAACACCCAAATTGCTTTCCAATGAATTTGTCTAAAAATAAAATAAAATAAAATCATGTGTATGTCCTTTTGTAACTTGCTTTTGTACTTAATAAAATATTTTGGACATCTTTCTCTATCCTTACGTAAAGTTATAACTCATTAACTGCTTGCATAGTATTACACTGCAAACTATTACATAGTAATAGTTTATGAACAGGATTACATAGTCCAGATGTATTATAAGGTCTTTAAATGCCCTCTGTTGGCAGGCATTTAAGTTATTTACAGTTGTTTTCTTTTTTCTGTTACAAACAATGCAGCAACAATGGTGTATACACACACACACATTTATGCATTTGTTATGGTCAGTGGAAAGACAAGTTGTAAAAGAACATATACAGCATGGTAGCAAAAACAAGCAAAACTAAGCCATGTGATACACCACAACCAAGTTGGATTCATCCCAGGGTCACAAGGATGGTTCAACATACGCAAATCAATCAACATGATACACCACATCAACAAAAGAAAAGACAAAAACCACATGATCATCTCAATTGATGCAGAAAAGCATTTGATAAAATTCAACATCCAATCATGATAAAAACTCTTACCAAAGTGGGTAAAAGCTATTTATGACAAACCCACCACTAATATAATACTCAACATGAAAGCCTTCCTGCTAAAATCTGGAACAAGACAAGGATGCCCACTCTCACCACTTCTGTTCAACAGAGTATTGGAAGTCTTAGCCATAGCAATCTGACAAGAAAAAGAAATAAAAAGTATCCAAATTGGAAGGAAAGAGATAAAATTGTCATTATATGCAAATGACATGATACTATATATAAGTAACGTGTTGTTTAAGTGTTCATACGCATTTTTCAAAATTCATGACGGTGGTTCTCCTGGGGTGTGTGTGCAGACAGAGGGATGGGGTGGGTTAGGAGCATCCAGAGTGCGTCAGTATTGGAGGGATGCATTTCTTAAGTGACCGTATCCAGCAGAATAGAAATTATTCTAGTAAAGGATTCTTTGTCTGATTCACCAATTTATCTCAAGCTCCTAAAATAATAATACCTGGCACATAGTAGGTGCTCCAGAAAGAGTTGTGGCCTGGGGCTTCCCTGGTGGCGCAGTGGTTGAGAGTCCGCCTGCCGATGCAGGGGACACGGGTTCGTGCCCCGGTCCGGGAAGATCCCACATGCCGCGGAGCGGCTGGGCCCGTGAGCCATGGCCGCTGGGCCTGCGCGTCCCGAGCCTGTGCTCCGCAACGGGAGAGGCCACAGCAGTGAGAGGCCCGCGTACCGCAAAAAAAAAAAAAATAGAGTTGTGGCCTGAATGATTATATGCTACATAACTTATTTTTATGTATCAAAATATGTCATAATAAGAAATGGGGAAACTATTTTCTTCTCATCCTTCCCCATAAGCAACAACTCTTCGTAGTTTCTAGGGTATTCTTCCAGCAAATTTCTCTGCATCAATGAGGAGATTATAAATATATGCATTTATTTTATATAGATGGAGACATACTGCACACACTGCTTACTTTCTCTTTTCTCTTGGCACCGTATCTGGACATATTTCCATGTAGCACATTAGCTCTGCCTCACCCTTTTTAATAGCCACATAGTGTTCCAGCCTTAGACTAGGCAGTAAGCAATTTGACCACGTCCCTACTGAAGAGCATTTAGACTGTGTTCCTTCTTTCATTTTGCAAGCACTGCTACAGTTGATGTCCTGTAGTGTGGTTCTGCATATCCATGGGACTATCTCTACAGATTAAAATCCTAAGAAGTGGAGTTGCTGGATTGTAATTTTTATTTTCAGTGGGTGCTACCGAAGTGCCCGAGAGCTCCGGACTCTACTGGCGGAGATAAAGCACTGTGTGACCAAAGGAGGTGTGTGTGTGGAAACCGCTAGACCATCCAAGGAACAAAGGCTTCATGTAGGTTTGGGGATACCACGCTGCAGGACTCCAGAGGACACCTAGGCAGCAAAGTGGGTCCCTGGAACCACCCAGGTTTGTGACACAGTTCGGCTGAATCACCACGCAAATGCTCAAGCCGTGGAAATGTTTGACCGCAGGAAACTTAAGTTTTAGGGAGCATATTTTTTTCTTAGGCTCGATGATGGATTTAAAAGATGCCTAAATGTTTTCTTTCAAGAATGGTTGTATTGCTCACGGCAGTTCCTCTTTGATTTACTTAGAGTATTTAAGTAATGACAATTATTCCAATTTTTAATGCTTTGAGCCTCTAGCCACAGCTAAAACATGACAGGCTTATGAACGTAAAGGCCAATCGTGAAAGAAAGTGGTTCTCGTGAGAGCCGTGCTGCCTCTCCAAGAAACCTCAGTGCCTCTGTCTGCATGGGCGCCGACTCGCCACTGGCATGGGACCCAGGCATCCAGCCTTCAGGAAGACAAGGCCCTGGAAACTCTGCTCTTCGTTCAGGCTGCCTGTCTTGGTGCCGGTGGCAGAAACATGCCAGGCTCGTCCGTCCTTTGTGAGAACAGTTGTGCACCTCGGAAGAGCACGGACGTAGAGCTCCACCTGGAAGCAGGCGCGCTCGGCTCCCCTGGGGGCGGACCTCTGGCTGGCGTTGCCATGACATCTTCTAGAAGCCGTAGGTTTAGTGTTAAAGACATGAGCTTTGGACTCAAAGACCCGAGGGGTTTTTTTGCTTGTTTTTTGTTTAATTTTATTTATTTATTTATTTATTTATTTTTGGCTGTGTTGGGTCTTCGTTTCCGTGCGAGGGCTTTCTCTAGTTGTGGTGAGCGGGGGCCACTCTTCATCGTGGTGCGCGGGCCTCTCACTGTCACGGCCTCTCTTGTTGCGGAGCACAAGCTCCAGACGCGCAGGCTCAGTAGTTGTGGCTCACGGGCCTAGTTGCTCTGCGGCATGTGGGATCTTCCCAGACCAGGGCTTGAACCCGTGTCCCCTGCATTGGCAGGCAGATTCACAACCACTGCGCCACCAGGGAAGCCCTGTTTTTTTTTTTAGTTGAAGTATAGTTGATTTACAAAGTTGTGTTAATTTCTGCTGTATAGCATAGTGACTCAGTTATACATATACATATATATATTCTTTTTTATATTCCTTTCCATTATGGTTTATCCCAGGATATTGAATATAGTTCCCTGTGTTATACAGTACGACCTTGTTGTTTATCCATTCTACATGTACTAGTTTGCATCTATTAACCCCAAACTCTCAGTCCATCCCTCCCTTGTGCCCCCGTCCTTGGCAACCACAAGTCTGTTCTCTATGTCTGTGAGTCTGTTTCGTAAATAGGTTCATTTGGGCCATATTTTAGATTCCACATATGTTATATCATATGGTATTTGTCTTTCTCTTTATGACTTACTTCACTTAGTATGATAATCTCTAGTTCCGTCCATGTTGCTGCAAATGGCACGATTTCATTCTTTTTTATGGCTGAGTAGTATTCCATTGTAGATGTATACCACATCTTCTTTATCCATTCATCTGTCAATGGGCATTTAGACTGTTTTCATGTCTTGGCTATTGTGAATAGTGCTGCTATAAACATTGGGTTGCATGTATCTTTTCAAATTAGAGTTTTGTCCAGATATATGCCCAGGAGTAGGATTGCTGGATCATATGGTAATTCTATTTTTAGTTTTCTGAGGAACCTCCGTACTGTTTCCCATAGTGGCTGCACCAATTTACATTCCTACCAACAGTGTAGGCGGGTTCCCTTTTCTCCACACCCTCTCCAGCATTTGTTATTTGTAGACTTTTAAATGATGGCCATTCTGACCGGTGTCAGGTGGTACCTCATTGTCGTTTTGATTTGCATTTCTCTAATGATTAGTGACGTTTAGCATCTTTTCATGTGCCTCTCGGCAATCTGTCTTCTTTGGAGAAATGTGTATTTAGGTCCTCTGACCATTTTCAGTTGGGTTGTTTGTTTTTTCGTCATTGCGTTGTATGAGCTGTTTGTACATTTTGGAAATTAAGCCCTTGTCGGTCTCATCGTTTGCAAATATTTTCTCCCGTTCCGTAGGCTGAAAGACTTGAGTTTGAATTGGTGTTAGTGGACAAACAAGTAGTGAGCACGTGCTGTGTGCTGGGACAGTGAACAGATCAGACGGACCAGCTTACCCTCTAGGTGGGAGTGGAATTTTCAAAGTGGAATTAATAGCCTGTATGGTGTAAAGGCGCTGTTAGGTTCAACGAGGTGGCTTCTACTGAATGTGAATAATAAACGGTAGCAGTTAGCACTTCTGTGCCAGCTTGGTGAGCTGTTGTTCCTTCCGTGTTTCAGAAAGAGAACTGGATTAGCCAACAGGCCCCCAGGCAGGCTCATCAGAGGAAGGTACAGCCTTGCTTGTTTTTTGCCATCTGTCTTTTTCATTTGCTGTGAGATGCCGGCCCTCCTGTCCCAGAGATGAGTGGGTTGGGGGCGGCCTGGTTGGTAGAACGAGGGTGGGAGAGTGTCGTCCGGAGATTTGCCTTTTGCTCTCAAATCCTCCACGTGTCAGTGAGCCGTGGAAACTTCTCTGCTGCTGCTGGCAGTAGACACCAATCCCCCCATTTGCTTCCGGATTGAAACATCAGTCACTTCAGCTGCCCCTGGACAGATGCTTTCAGTTGTCATCTGCCGGGCGCCCATGACGACTGCTGCAGCGTAATAGAGACAAATGTAGCGCCAACCTGGAATTTGATGGATTCGAAATTATGTCTTTAATTCACAGTTGGTGTAGAGTGCTCATAAAATCTTGATCATGATAGAGAGGCTAATAAGCATTTGAGAACATAAACATTTGGGGAGGAAATGGCTTTGTGGAACATTTAGTTGTGGAGTACTTAGAAGAACAGAGAAAATCAGCGGGCAGAACTCTCTAGATACCAATCCAGTGAGCTGTATCCGTAGGGTTGGTAACGATCGTGAGTGCGCCGTTTTATGGGTGTGCAGACATTAGTTTGACGAGCACAGCCACAAGGGCGGCACTGCCTCACACCAAGCCTCGAGCTGTGTGCCCTTCAGCTACCTGAATCGAGGGGCAGAGCTACAGCTGGCTGGGGGTACCAGCCGGTACACAGCGCCGCGTTAGCCAGAAGGTCAGCCAGGTGTGTACCTGTGCAGGGCAAGACCTGCCTTGAAGCCCTGACCTGCTGCGGTCCCTGAGGCTGGGTAGAGCAGCCGTGTGGCAGTCACGTCCACACTGCCCAGGTTCAAATCCTGCTTTGCCATTTACTGGCCATGGACCTCGGGCAGGCCACGCCCCTCCTCTATAAAGTGGGCGTGATATAATGGCACCTGCCCCCCGGGCTGGTGAGAAATCAATTAGGTGATGCATGTCCATTGCGTAGGAGAGCACATTTTCAGCTCCAAAGCGTGAGATAATTGGGAATTCCCTGGCGGTCCAGTGGTTAGGGCTCCAAGCTCTCGCTGCCAAGGGCCCAGGATGGACTGATTCCTGGTCGGGGAACTAAGATCCCACAAGCCGTGAGGCGCGGCAGAAAAAAAAGAGTGAGATAATCCAGTGAACTCGGACTTGTCTGGAAAGATGCCAGCAGGGGTGCCAGTGATTCTGGCGGGAGGGTGGTTCAAGTGTGATGTGTGTTTTGGAGCGTGGCCCCCGGGGTGCCCTCCCCTTGCCAGGGCACCCTTGCCCTGTGGGGTGAGATGTGGGTCTGTGGTTGGTGGGCAGGTGGGTCAGAAGGAATTTGTTACCAAGAACAGTGAAAGTTTAAAAATACGCGAATGGGGCTTCCCTGGTGGCGCAGTGGTTGAGAGTCTGCCTGCCGATGCAGGGGACATGGGTTCGTGCCCCGGTCCGGGAAGATCCCACATGCCGCGGTGCGGCTGGGCCCGTGAGCCATGGCCGCTGAGCCTGCGCGTCCGGAGCCTGTGCTCCGCAACGGGAGAGGCCACAGCAGTGAGAGGCCCGCATACCGCAAAAAAAAAAAAAAATAATAATAATAATAATAAAAATACGCCAATGATTTACTTAATGTTCTTATAGGTTTCAGGCCCCGCCCCCCACGCCCCGCCCTGCTTCCCCTCCGTGCCCAGCATCCCTGTGCCCGAATGAGCGTTGTCCTTCCTCTGGACGCTGCAGAAGAAGGCCAGAGGGTTTGAAACTGAAGCTTTTTCTCTGTAGAACCTGGGGCTCCTTTTGGGAGGGTAATTCTCTCTACCTATAAAGAGTGAGCTGCTGCTTTGGGATTTCCTATGAGAGGAAAACAAAGGGAAACAGAATTGAAATGGACAAGAGTCTGGACAAAAAGAACTGTTGTGTCTGTAAAGGTGATGATAAGAGAAAAAAAGCAAAGCTTCTGAGGGATAACTCTTCCCTTGGAAATCTTTGAGAATTAGCGATGGTCACTGGTCCGAGGCAATTCTGCCTGCAGAACTGGAGGGCTTCTGGGTTTCTCTTTGATTCTGGGGTGCTATACTGCACTGCTACTGGGGCTGCGCTTCTGGAGCTCATGGGCATGGATCTCAGCAAATAGGAAGGTCATTTATTCATTCTGCAAACTTAGGATTAGCCCTATGATGAGTGTTGCGTGCACACAGTGCAGGCTCTGGGAATGCAAAATGGGTGAGACGCGGTCCCCTCCCCCCGGAAGTCTGCCTTTCAGAAGGGGATTCGCGGGTGCTCAACCCATAGCAGTGTCTCCTGGGGGTGTTTCCTGGGGTGTAGGGTAGGGCACTCGACCCTGGGAAGACACCCTCAACAGGAAAACAATTGAGGGGGAGCCAAGGACGCGTGACCTTCCAGGTCCCCGACACACGGAAAATACGAAACCCTGTTAAGTATTTCAGACGAGCAAGTTATAATCCAAATATCCCAGCCCGACGGTGAGCGCTCCCTGCTGTCAGCTAGAAGAAGGGAAGATGCTGATAGAGATATCAGCAAAGCACGGCTAATCGGGTCAGCGGTCATGTTTGGGCCGCAAGGCCTTCTTCTGTAAGTGGTTGGGGAAAAGTGGAATCAGAAGGGAAGAAGTCAGCTGGCTTTGCGAGGCAGGCATGGCTGGGCAGGAAGAGTCAGGGCAGCTGCCTTTGGCTGAGGTGTCCCTGCGTGGAACGGCCGGCCGCAGGACGAGCCAGCAGCCACAGAGAGCGCGGTGGCGGGAGTGATGGGAGCCCCAAACACCACCTGGCCGGATGGAGACGTGCTGTTAAAAGGCGGAGGCGCTCCTGACACCCGCCACGTCCACTCAGGTAGGCCTGGGAGCTTGGGGCTGTTCCCTCACTTGCGTGCTGAGCCATCTTCTAGGAAAACGTAATCATCCGGAGCGATCGGTGACGCAGCGACAGTGTTACAGGCTGGGGTCACCTTGGGCTCCCCCCGCCCCCCGCCCAACAGCAAGCTGCTTTGCTCCATCATCACCCCGTTTGTCTCTGCAGTCCTGCTCAAAGATAATGAAACGCAAATAGCCATTTCTGTCCTGAACCAGGATGCGCCTGTGTGCGTGCCTGCGGCCGAGGCACTTCAGAAACACCAGAGAGCAATCTGCTGGGCGTCTCCCCTCCCCGACCTCGCACGTCCCCGTCTTCTGGGAGCCGTTGCGCAGAGATTCTGGCCGTCGGCATCCTTGTCTCTTCCTTCCCCGGAGTTTGTGCTGCGCTGAGTGGATTCTCAAGGTCGGCCTGCAGCTTGAGGGAGAGGCCCCGTGGAGTGACAGCGAAGGGCCGGCCCCTTCTGAGCTGCACTAACTGAGGCCAGTTATTTCTCCTCCAGGCCCCTTTTCTGCATCGAAGAATGGAGGTGATAGTAGTTCTTAATTCAGAGCTGGCAGGACATCTTTGTGCTTGCCACCTGCGACCCACTGTCACCGTAGTGCCACCCCAGGAGGCTGCAGGGATGGGCCCTGAGCGCATTTATCTCCTGTGGTCGCCAGGGCCCCACGACGTGAAGGTGCCTGTTCCACCCCCGCAGGCGGGGGAAGGGGGGCCGCCTCAGGGGGATGACCTCCAGTCCCCCACAAGGAAACTAGTATGTCCTGGAGCTAAGCGGGCCCTTCCCTACCGAGGATAGGGAAGGACTCTCACCTGGGGGAGAGTCCAGGACGGCTTCAGCCCCCTCCCCCCATGAGCTCCCACCCATCGTCTAAGCAGCACGAGACTCTGCAGACGCGTCCCATGCATCGCTTCTAACCAGGCCACTGCCCCAAGCCCTTCCCCGATAGATATTCCAGGGCCCCGCCCTTGGGTCCAGGCCTACCCCCTCCAGTGGGCGTCTTGGCAATGGAGGGGCAAGATGAAGAGGCCCAGGACGTGAACGCTCGTTGAAGGGTGACTTTGGTGGTGACCTTGCCTCTCTGAACGTTTGACTCGTCGTCACTGAAAGAGGCCAAGAGTAAGACTGGCTCCTCTCCCGTGGGAATGCCGTGTGATTCCCTGGGCAGAGCGGTCGACTCAGAGCCCAGTTGGGCAGCTGCCTTTCCTACTAATAAGGAAAGCACCCACGCGTTGATCTGTCCGTTCCATGTGTGTTTATTACGGGCTGATCTTTGCCAGGCCCTGTCCCAGACCCTGGGGCTACAGCAGTGAACAAAACATTCCCATGGACAGAGACACACACCACGCACACAAGCAAAGGGGAAATGTGTGCCAGGACAGAGTGCCCCGGGGGGAGGTGAACCGCCGAGTGTGGCGGAGAAGGGCGAAGTGGCAGGTTCTAAGGGGAAGGCGCCTCTGAGGAGGGGCTGTTTAAGCCAAGACTTGAATGAAAAGGAGCCAGCGGTGGGGAGAGGGAAGGAAGAGCCATGCAGGCAGGTTCCAGGGCAGCTCATCTTGGGGCGGGGGTAGGGCGTAGCGGGGAGGCTGAGACCCAGCCCTTCATAAGCCGGGGCAAGGCCAGGGGAGGCCCCTGGGACCTATGGGTCGCCTGTATATTTCAAACATTTTATTACACAGGGAATCCATTTGTTTGTAGAACAGCTAGAAAATGTAGCTAAGTAAGAATATTTCCAATACCCAGAGACAATCATTGTTACCATTTTGATATAGCATGCACATTCTGGCATTTTCAGGGATATGCTACAAAAACAGGGTTTTAACTACATACATTGTATCCCATCCTTTTCTTGCACTTAATGTGTCGTGAATCCCTGTTCACAAACACTCTCCCGGCCCCTGTGTTAGTGGCCGCACAGCTCTCCTTTGAGAGCGGCTGTGCCCCAACACAGACACAGGATCATTGCAGGGAGATGCCCTTGGGGTAGATGACTCCAGAGCCCGTAGGCTTCTGGGCTCGAATAATAGATACAATTCCTAGGCAACTATCGAAACCCAGAAGTTTCAAGTTGCAGACCTGTGTCCGCAGCCAAGGATGTGGAAAAGCTTTAACTGGGGACTCAGGTTTCACCTCATAGGTAGGTTCACTTAAGAAGTTTAACCCAGGAGTGTAACCAGATAAACAGTTTAACCCTGGGTTTCTCCTCAGTAGGCGATCAGGGGCGTCTTCTCCTGGCACTGCCAGTGCCAAACCTCGGGGCTGTGCTTTGAGCGAGGCCTCCCAGGACAGGCGTCCTGCATCCCCCACATCGAAGTTTCCTCCGGTTTCGATCAATGAAGTTCCGGGTTCAGCTTCTACCCAACTTCCATTAGTCACTGTCTCTGGATGCACCCTGAAGTTGGGTGCAGATTCAGGAGGGGACGGGGCCCAAGGGCGCCCCTCTCGGAGGCTGCCCACGGGGGAAGGTCTGAGCTGTGCTGGGATTCTCCAGGTGGAGTCTATTTGGCTTTGTAGAATCTGAGCCTGTCTTTCTAGCCCACAAGTATGAGCTTCCTGTCATATTTTAGACATTTGAGAAGAAAGAGGAAGTACCTTTCCTGGAATGGAAGCTCAGAGGGGATCTCCTAGAGTTGGAACATTCTGGGAAGTCCTTTGAATTGTGTCGGGAATGCCGTGGAGGTGTGTCTCCCATAGGGTCTCTGCGGCCTCTGCTTTGGAAAAATGCGTGGACGAAGTGAAGCTGGTGGAGGCACGACAGAGGAGAGGCTAGTTCAGGGGGACACGGGGGGTGGGTGAGGCCTGGCCCACCCCCAGAGGCTTGTGCACGGCGGAAACTCAGTAAAGGTGAGCTGAGTGTGACTCCAGCATGCAGAGGAAGGTAGGGGAAGTAGATGGTGGAGGAGATAAGAGGAGACACATGCAGGCGCCGAGCCCTATCCACCCTGCGTGGTGGCCTTTGTAGCCATGTCCCTATGGCTTGTGGCTGTGGCTACCCTCCCCCTGATTCTTCCAGCCGCCCTCAGCTCCAGCCCACCCTTCAAAGGACGAGATTCTATTTTTGTTTTTTAATAAATTTATTTATTTTTGGCTGCCTTGGGTCTTCGTTGCTGTGCACGGACTTTCTCTAGTTGCGGCGAGCGGGGGCTACTCTTCGTTGCAGTGCAAAGGCTTCTCATCGCGGTGGCTTCTCTTATTGCAGAGCACAGGCTCTAGGCTCACGGGCTTCAGTAGTTGTGGCTCGCAGTCTCAGTAGTTGTGGCGCACGGGCTTAGTTGCTCAGCGGCATGTGGGATCTTCCCGGACCAGGGCTCGCACCCGTGTCCCCTGCATTGGCAGGCGGATTCTTAACCACTGTGCCACCAGGGAAGTCCCAGGGCGAGATTCTTGAGGACAACATAGTTGAGTCAACAAACGTTTATTGAGCACCTCCTGTGTGCTGCGCCCAGTTCTAGGAGCTGACAGTAGGGCAGAGAACAACCCAGACACATCTGTGCCTACAGAGAGTAAACACAAACAGATGCATCTGTGATGTCTCCCAGGGAGGGCGGCTTTGAGGGGAACAAAGCAGGAGGCGTGAGACGCCGGGACCCTGCTCACCACTGGGGCCCGGGGAGAGACGTCTCAGCGGAGCTCTGGATCAATGAAAGGGGCGGCCCCGTGGCCACTGGGAGTCCGAGGGCCAGGGGCCACCTGTGCGGAGGGTGTGCTCCTGGCAGCAAGGAGGCCGTGTGGCCGGGGAGTCAGGAGCCGGGGCAGTGGAGGGGCTGGGGGTCTGTGAGCAGCCAACACCCAGGAGCTGAGCTGAGCACGTGCACACGTTCAGTCGGTTCCTCCTGAAACAAATCATCTAAAGGAAACTGAGAGCCTAGACACGGAGCTGGTACAGCTATGGGCTCTTGAATCAGATGGACCCGGTCAGAGCCTGGCTCTGCCCTTGACTGGCTTCATGGCCTTGGCAAGTTCCCTTCTGTGGAGCCTCCATTTTCTCATCTGTAAAATGGGGCTGGTTTCAGAACGACTTCGACCTCAAAAGCACGGTGCTGAGTGACAGGAGCCAGTCACGGAAGGTCACGCCCTATGTGACATTACTTATACCAAATGTCCAGACCAGGCAAGCCCACAGAGACAGAAAGCAGAGCACAGGCCTCCTTTGAATACAGGCAGTGAAAATGCTCTGGAGGGCGATGGAGTGTGTTGCCTCGTCTGTGAAATGGGGAGGTGGTGTCCGCACATCCTCAGCGTGATGCCAGGCACGGGACATCTGAGGAGCCAGAGCTGTTTACGAGGTGCTCTGCGCAAGAGCGTCCGGAGGGGCACTGTGGCCCAATGGTTACAGCTCAGCCTGGGGTGTACGACTAACCTGAACTCAAAAAGTCTGCTGTTGGGACTTCCCTGGTGGCGCAGTGGTTAAGAATCCGCCTGCCAATGCAGGGGATGCGGGTTCAAGCCCTGGTCCAGGAGGATCCCACATGCCGCGGAGCAACTAGGCCCGTGCGCCACAACTACTGAGCCTGTGCTTTAGAGCCTGTGAGCCACAAATACTGAGCCCGCGTGCCACAACTACTGAGCCCATGCGCCTAGAGCCTATGCTCTGCAGCAAGAGAAGCCACTGCAGTGAGAAGCCCACACATGACAACGAAGAGTAGCCCCTGCTCGCTGCAACTAGAGAAAGCCCACGCGTGGCAGCAAAGACCCAACACAGCCAAAAATAAATAAATAAAATAAATAAATTTATTAAAAAAAAAAGTCTGCTGTTAATGAGGATGTGACCTTGGGAGTTTCACTCACTGCTTGGAGCCCCAGTTCCCACACCCATCAAATGGGGCTTAATGTCATGTAATCTCTGCCTGGTACAGGGAGAGATTCCATGACATAACATTATACGGTAAGTCCCCTACATACGAACCTTCAAGTTGCGAACTTTCAAAGATGCGAACGTCAGGCGTGAGTGAAATTGCAGCTCGCCCTCTGTCTCCTCTTGCTGACGATCCTTCAGCTCTACCATCTCCCACCTCTTCTCCCTCCTCTGGTTAGTAACTCTCTTTGCCTGTTCACTCGACGCCACTCCTGTATCCCAGCTGTTGTCCTGTACTACTGTACTTTTCAAGGTACTGTACTGTAAGATTAAAAATGTCTTTATTTCTTGTGTTTGCTTTTTATCTATTATTTGTGTGACAAGCATTATAAACCTATTACAGTACAGTACTATCTAGCCGATTGTGTTAGTTGGGTGCCTAGGCTAACTTTGTTGGACTTACAAACTCTCGGAACGGAACTCGTTCATGTGTAGGGGACTTGCTATATCTGTAGCATGCTTAGCCCGTAACAAACACTGTCAACATTAGCTGATTAACAACAGCCATTTCATTGGAAAATTATTCACTTAAGACATTAGGGTGTGCTTCGCCCGCCTTGCCTGAACCACGTTTGCCAAATACCTTGTGCGTCTCATCTCTGTGTTGGTTGCCAACTGGTCTTTTCATACTACATGTTTTAATCTTTTAATAGCAGAACCAAACCCAAGTGCCAAGAGCAGGAAATCTTTGTTCGTATGTATACGAGAACACCTTGGAAGCTTTGTGAGGACAGGACCGTGTCTGGCTTGTTCACCGCTAGGTCCGTGGTACCTGGGACAGGGGGTGACTAGCACACAGGAGGGACTGGGTCAATATTTGTTTAACGAATGAACATAAGTTGATTCTCCTAAAGCAGAGGCATTGGTTTGCACTGAGCTATTTTCTCACCTGGCCCCTCTGACACCTGGGCACGTGGGAGATTAGGTGAGCAGTGTGGTCTACACACAGATTCATCTCACTGTGGCTCTCGGTGGCCACCATCTGTGGTGTCCTGTCTCCAGTCTGTCCGCTCTTGTGAAATGACGTGCTGACTCCATGATGATGTCAGGGTGTCAGGCTGGTGCCTGGACCCATGAAACTATAACTCTGTACATTGTGGGCACAAGAAAACCTGGTCCACTCATATGCGTTCGCACCATCATGCTGGTCCTTAGCTTAACATCGATAATTTCCCTTTTTAAAAATTAGCTTTTTCTTGTTATTGTATAATTAGCGTTTTTCCTAATTGTAGAAATAATACATTCTCATTGTAAAAAAAAAGCAGATATATATAAAGCAAAAAGTCCCCTTTTGCCCCACTCCCTCCCCCCCAAAATAAACATCATGGCTAGCTTGGTGTACATCCTTCTAGATTTACTTCTCTTGTTAATCAGGCTCATATAATATATGTTATTATATAACTTTTTGTTTTAAATTTAAGAGTGTGTCTTGGCCTCTTCACCAATGTCAACACAAGTGTTTGCTTGGAAGAAATTCCTGAACCAAGATGGTCGGTTGCCCTGTGCCTCAGCTTCCCCGTTTGTGCACTGAGAATACTACTGTTTACCTCGCAAGATGATATAAGGTCATGTTTGCAAAATAGGTAGGACAGTTGGTTGCCCATGGTAAGCACTTGATGAATGATACTTTCGTTTTCTCTTAAACCAGAATGCGTTAAATCCACCTGGACTACCCATTGCTCTTTAAGTGTAGGTTGCAAGGAGATAATTTAGGCCGAGTTAACTTACTTTCTGTTAGCTTGCCATTGGCCCTTCCTCCATCCTTGAAGAGGCAGCCGTTTGGGTGCTCTTCTTACCTGTGGTCCCTCGCTTCCCGCAGCCTTTCCACCTGGATCTAGTCAAAGAGACACCCCGTGCTTGTAAGAGGAGGGTCTGCTGACTCCTTGGGCCTTCTGATAGACCAGCAGTCACTTCACTGGACAGCAGAGCATTCGTGTGCAACTGGGGGGTGGAGGCCGACCCTGACCACAATGTGCATTGCAGAGGAGAAAAGTGGCGAGATGGGCCTCCCTCCTTGCATAAGTTAGAATCTCTAATATCACACGATAATAATATTGGCTGAAATGACGTGGGCTGTTATTACTTGCCGGACCCAACCCTAAGTGTGGGGCCGAGTCTCTTCTACCCCATCCCCATCGTGGAGCCAGAGAGCCTGGGGCTTGCCCAGGGTCACAAAGCTCTCGAGCGCGGATGTGGAGAAAGCATGTGAGCGTTGATCTGAGAGTGCAGCTCTGGCCGCTGGCCAGGCTCTCCTCCCAGCTCTGGGTGCCAAAAGTGGAAGCAGAAGAAATTCTTTCTCAGGCATCCACCGGGGGATCGAAGATATGAACCCCAGGGTTTTAAAATCATTTATTTTAGGGGTGTGTGTGTCACGTGCGCACGTGTGTTTAGCGCCCGTGAAATCCAGACTTAGAAGCCAGGGGAGAGAGCGGAGCCATTTCAGAGGCCGGCCAGTTGGCCAGGCTACTGAGAGCAGCAGACCCTTGAGGCAGAGCTCTGATGGTCTGGGGTGCATTGGGGGGCGCTCGCCCAGGCCTCGAAGAGTGAACCGGGTTGGTGGGCATGAAGGTGGCGTCTCTCAGAGCCAGGCACCCGCTGGGCCGCGTTCTCCCTGCCCTTCAGGCCCAGAACCGTGGACTCGAGTTCTCTCTTCCGGAGCAGCAGAATAGGCTTCCTCTTCTCTGCGATTTCCTTCCAAGCACACGGCAGCGTGCTGATTGGCAGAGCTTCACGATGGGTCCAGGTTTGCCCCTAACTGCGAATAATGAAACCCTGAGCAGCTACCTTGTGCCGACGGACAAAGTCGGGCCTGGAGGAAACCCTTAGCTCAGGATGCGTCCCTGGTGAACTGCCCTGGGGGACACTGGGCCCTCTGGGTGACCCAAGGGACCCCTGAACTCTAGACGTGGGCGTGCTGGGAACAATACAGCGGCTGTGGACTTCCCCTCCCCCCTCCCCCACAGAAAAGGGGGTCAGGGCCCTGGTGTGGCCACTGTCCTGAAGCCAGCATCGGAATTGTCAGTAAAAGCAAAGGCGATCCTACGCTGAGCCCTTTTAATCACCTAATGGCAGGAGACACCCGATGCCCCGGCTCGGGTTTCCAGCCTCCGTCGCAGCCCGGCCGCTGTAACTACAGCCAAGTTTGGCCGGGCTTCTCCATATTACAGCCGCGACACGGACGCGCACAATTGAAGTATTTGAGAACGATGAAATATGCATGGCTATCAGTGACAGCCCCATAAAGCGCGGCAATTAGCCGCGTAATCCGAGAGAGAGGGAGCCGGCCCTCGCAGCCCGTGGCTCCCCATTAGTTAAATGCATTTTGTACGTCCTCATCCCATCAAATCAACTAACACTTCCTTTAATTGGTTCATGAATTATACAGCCGCCCCGCATTATAATTTAATCGCCTGTAAACATTCATAGGGCCCCGCTGTAAAGCGGGTCGCGCTCATTAATTCGTTAATTTCAGCAGATGGAAGGGGAGCTCGGATGCGCGGTGGCAGAACAGAGCGCCTTGGGCAATGGAAGAAGGAAAAAAAGGTGGGGGGCCGTTTAGGTTTTTTAAGGGCTGTCAGAAACTCAATCTGTGAGCTGTCAGCAGCCCGGACCCGTCCCCACCCCCTCCACTCCACTGGCTGCTTCGGGAAGTGACTGGCGGATTCATCCGAAGGCTTGTCAACCGTCTTTAAACATCAAGCCAGCGGGTAAACCGAGCCCAATGTAAATTAATTCTTGTCTTACGGCCCCCCCTTTCTCTGTCCCCATGAATATTTCATGGCGGGCAGCATAAATATTAATTCTAATAGCTCTGCACAGTGGTTATTATTTCTGTTTTATGACAAATATTCATAAAATATTCAGGACCCTTTTTTAGAACATTTACACACTTGATTGTGAATTTCCCCAGTTTCCTGGGGACACTGTAAACATATTGGGGTTCTCTTGATGGACTTTTCCCCCTTAATTAATACCACTGGTTATTAATATTTAATCAGATTTAGGTTTTTCGAGAAGTCAAACCTATTAGGTGGGAGGGCCGAAGGGCATTTTCCCCCTTCAGTCTGTGAAATGGGAGAGTCTGTTTCTCTTTGACACCTGGGTGATCTGACAAAGGATGACCTCCCTGCCTTTTTATCTTGAAAACAATATCTTTTCTGCATGTGTCTGTTCTCCTCTTACTTTTTAACCGAAGCTCTGGCAGCAGCCCAACTTGCTGTAATGAAATTCTTTGGAAGATGTCACTGCAATATTTATGCAAGGTGCAAGGTTTTAACATAATTTTGGAGTAATTAAAGTGTGGGTTTAACAAACACAGTGGTGGAATCCTTAGGCAAGACAGCTGCGACTGGGGATGAAGGATCTTTTGGAATCCACATTATTTATCTTTAACCCTGAGAGGCGGCTGTGCACGGCGTCCCCAGGGAGACAAACTGAGGCAGGCGTCCCAGCGGCTGGGGAGCCGTCGGTCAGGTGATGGAGGACACAGATGAGCTGGTGACTTTGGCCCGAAGGAGTCTGAGGTGGGGTTCAGTGAAACTTGAGGTTGGGATGCATGGACAGTGTGGACCTCACCCCACTCGCTCCCCTCCTAAACTGCTTCAGGGTCGGTCCCTTTCCCACTTTCTGATTCTCACCAGAGACTTCAGGGATGTTCCAACAGCTGCAGGGAACAAGTGATGTTATTTTACACGTAGGAAGGTAGTGAAAGAGCGACCTAAAGGCAGCTGGACCTGGAGCCCAGCCTGGAGGCAGCACTTAACCTCTTGGGAGCCTGAGTTTTTTCACCTTGAGATGGGCAGGATCACAGGACCTTACTTGATTAAATGGCGCGACACACATGTGTAATATGCTTATTAGTGCAGGTGCCTGGCACGTAGTAAGTATAGAAAGGTTTGCAATGAAGGTGATGATGGTGATGGAGGAGGTTAATGAGCGGCAAAGGGTTAAAAATTGAAGCCAAGAAGTAAAATGCTTTTTGCTAGAGAGGTTCATGGAGGAAATCTCCAGCTGTGGAAAGGGTTAAAGCAAAAGCTTCTCTGCAGCACCTTATTAACAAAAATAGAGAGTGGAAAAGTCAAGAGTGGAGATTCGGATGGTGGCCGGGACATGCTTATGTAACTCTTCACCAGGACAGGTCTTCATGTGCCATTTGTCACTGAGGGAGACTGGCTCTGGGAAAGGAAACCTCCAAATTAATTCCCCTCCCCCTCCCTCGGCTTCCCTTTTCCGGGGAGCGGCAACGAGGTGAGTGCACTTGTTTCCCAGGCGGTCCAAGGGTCCAGGTTTTGCGCACCCTGCTCTCTGGTCCCTGAAGCGAATTCCTGCTCCTGGAGCAGCGCCTGGGATGCGCGCCCGGTAGCAGGGCGGCTGAGAGGAAAGCACATGGTGGAGGCCCCCTTGCCAGAGCCTCTGCCCATCTCCTGCCCCACAGCCCTTCCAGTTGATCTGCTTAAAGTAGAGGAAGGTGGCTCTGACTCCAGCTGACTCTGCAGCTCAGCCCAGAGAGCTCAAGCTGGGCCACACATTTGGGATTTGAGGTTTGGGGCTTGCGCTGAGCAGTGGACGCCAAGACCTCCCTCCCTCTCCCCTCCTCCCTCCCTCTCCCCTTCCTCCCTCCCTCTCCCCTTCCTCCCTCCCTCCCCCCTCCTTCCCTCTCCCCTCCCTCCCTCCCTCTCCCCTTCCTCCCTCCCTCTCCCCTTCCTCCCTCCCTCTCCCCTTCCTTCTTCCCTCCCCGCCTCCCTCCCTCCTTCTTTCCTTCCTCCATCTTTCAGCAGATTCATGATGGTGTGCTGTGCTCAGCTGCACGGACACTGGAGCCGGCTGCCTGCGTTTGCATCCTGGCTCCACCACTGTGTTAGGCAAAGTTCTCCAGAGAAATAGAACCAATGGATGTGTATTATATAGAGAGAGAAAGAGTCATCGTAAGGAATTGGCTCATGTGGTTATGGAGACTGACAAGCTGCAAGATCTGTGGGGTGAGTCCGAAAGCAGGAGCCCCAGGAAGGGCCAAAAGGCAGGAAGGCTGAAGTGGGGTCCAGTGAGCCTTGAGGATGGGGTACATGAGCTTGTCAATCCCACCTCCACCCCACTAGATCTGAAGGTAGGAGAAAGCCAATGTCCCAATTCAAAAGCAAGCAGACAGGAGGAATTCTCTCTTACTCGGGAGAGGGTCAGCCTTTTTGTTCTATTTAGACCTTCAGCTGATTGGATGAGGCCCACCCACATTAGGGAGGGCAATCTGCTTCATTCATTCCACTAATTAATTTTGTTAATTTATTTTATTGAAGTATAGTTGATTTAAAATATTGTATTAATTTCTTCTGTATCCCACTAATTTAAATGTTAATCTCATCCAAAAATACTCTCACAGATACACCCAGAATAATGTTTGTCCAAATATCTGGGTACCCTATGGCCTATTCAAGTTGACATACAAAATTAACCATCATGGCCACTTTCTAGCCGGGGCACTATGGCAGGTTGAATCTCTCTGTCCCTCGGTTTTCTCACATGCTATAATGGACATAATAATAATCCCCTTGTAAGGTCACAATGAGGAGTTATGACCTAAGGTAGGTCAAGTCTTAGAAGACTGCCTGCCATGTAGGCCCCATAGATATTCTGTCTTATCATCACACACTAAGTAATTTGTATGGATTTTCATATTTAATCCTTAAAATAACTTTGCAAGGTACTTTTTTTTTTTTTAATCCTCACGTATGGAGACTTGGAGGGTAAAAATGGCTGGTCCCACAGTGGGCCAGAAGGTGGCGCTGGAATTTGAACCCAGGTCTTTCTGACCTCAGAACCCATGTCCAAGCCAGTCCCCTTTTCTCCACTGCCACACGAATGCACTGGTCCCTGCCTCACAGCTGATAGCCTGGTGAAGGATGGGCATGCAAACAGGAAGCTGTGTTCACATAAATGGGACCGCATACTTTAAGGCTCCTGGTGCCTTTCAGGGCACATGTCGCAGGTCGGGTTCTCCTGGAAGCAGAGGCTGAGACAGTCATGGGGTGGAAAAGGCTTTGTGAGCAGGTAAGAGCTGAGCCAGGAAAAGGGATGAAGCAGGATGGGGCAGGGGGAGCCATGGGATCAGGAGGCAGGCTGACCCAGACTCCACCGGCCCAGCAGGGACCTCCTGAGGGAGGGCTGTGTGGGGCAGAAGTGGCCAGGCCCTGGTACCCGACCGTGCTCATTCACTGGCCAAGGGCCACCCCAGAAGAATGTGACCTTGCTCAAAAGCTTGGGTTAAAAGGTCCATCAGTCGGTGCATGAATAAACAAAGTCTGGTCTATCCATACCCATTTGGCCATAAAAGGGAAGGAAGTTCTGATACATGCCACAATGGGGATGAACCTTCAAGACATTAGGCTAAATGAAGGATGCCCGGCACGTAGGGCCACGTGGATATTCTATGTTGTTATTATGCATTAAGCACTTTATATGCACTATTATGTTTAACTTTTAAAACGACCTTGTGAGGTCCTCTTTTTTTTTTTTTCCTTAATTTTCCTAAACGGAGACTTGGAGGGCCACGCATTGTGTGATTCCATGTGTATGACGTGTCCAGATGAGGCAGATCCGCAGAGACAGAAAGCAGACTAGCAGTTGCCAGGGGCTGGGAGCGGGGGGGTGGGGACAGCCCTCTCACGGGTACAGGGTTTCCTTTGGGGGTGATGAGAATCTCCCAGACTTATATCGCGTTGACGGTTGCACACGCTGTAAATACGCTAAAAAGAACTGCATTGTATGCTTTTAGGGGGGTGAATTATATCTCAGTAGCTATGTTTAAAAAAACAAAAAAAAAGAACATAGGGTTCAAGTCCCTGGAAGATATTTACAGCTGGAGGCTGTCAGCTGACCCTGCCCCTTACAGCTGAGACACAAATTCTTTCTTGAAGCGGCGGATCCGACGGAGCGTCCACGTGTCGGCCAGACCACGGGGCACTGACAGAATGTTCACCAGCCCAGTCGTCCTTTCGGGACTGAACTGGTGTCCACGCCGGCATGCGTCACGGTTGACCAGCGTTGATCTGTGTTCCCACTGTCAGGAGGGACCCCAAGGCAGCCAGGTGCTGGTGCGGCTGCAGGTGCTTGAGCGCAAGATAGAAGGCACAGCGTGGCTTCTGGCCACTGCACAGGGAAGACGGGTTTCCAGGAACACACAGGAATGTCTCACACAGAAGAAGACCAGCTGGGTGGTGAGCCAGGCCCCCTCAAACACAGACACGGAGCTGAAGGACGACCGAGGGAAAGGCAGTGATGAGTGTAGGTGCCCAGTGGCCCCTGAGAGCCGTTTTGGCCCCGCCCAGGTGATTGCCCTGCACTGATGGCTGACTCGCTGACCTTCTGTGGGCACGAGAGATGCGGGGAGAGGGCAGTGTTGCCAGAGTTTGGACACCGGGCCTGCCTGGACCCGGGGAAAGCCAGAATTTTTAGAGTCCTCCTGTGTCCAGTCTGAGAGCCACTGGTATAGCTGGCGCCCCGAGTTGGCAGAGACTGGCTAGTCCTGGAGTGTAGCTCTAGCTTGCTTTCCACTTGTCCACTGTCATTTTTTTTTGCCTTAAGCTCATCTGCCTTTCTCTTTGGGAAAAGTTTGCAGAACTTTCTGACTTCCAATGATGTGCATTTCATGATCATCTAGGAAGTGTCTGGGTGGCCGTGTACAGAGGAATTATTCTCTTTCTTCCCAGTGGTGATGGAGGCAGAAATGTTTCACGGACTCTCAGATGGAGACGGATTATGCAGGAATTTGAACCTGGGGTCATTCTCCTTACACCGGACTGGGGCACTTTGCACAGCGCGTGCTGAACCGCCAGGCGTGCTCGTTAATTTCCCAGTTAATGACAGTCGTGGAGACTGTTCTTCCTGCCCCTGGAGAGATTTTAGAGGTGGGCCGTGTAGATTTGCCATTATCAATTATGCACAGTTTTAAACAAGAAATGGCCAGTGGGAGCCTTGTTTTCTGAAGGAGTGGGGAGCGGGCGGGGAGGGGACCCTGCAGCGGCTACCTGAGGGCAGGAGGCATGCTGCGCAGGGGTTTAAAATGAGGTTGAGACGTTTGGCCTTTTGTTTTCAAATTGTACTCTTGTCAGAGTAAAAAAGATACATAGTAAAAAATTTAAAACTGTGGCCGGGGACTTTTCCGGTCTCCAGGGAGGCCTTGCCTCCAAACTCTGTCCAGCATCGCATTCTGTGACGGGAATCAGCCTGCACCTGTGGCTGGGTGGACCCGGGGGCCGATCCCAGAGAGCTGACGGGGCCGTCCCTGTGAGATGGAATAGGGCCTTGCCTGGCATCACAGCTGGTTCCCTCATGTGCTAATCCACTCATTCGCTGCACGTTTATTCAGCCCTCCCCGCATCCCCGTACAAAGGTTGCAGCACAGACAAGGCAGCCAGCCCCTGTCCTCAGACAGCTCCTCCCACAGTGTACTCAGAGGTGTGGAGCCTTCTGCAGCTGACCCAGTTCTTATTTTTTGGTTTTTTGATAGTCTGTGCGTAATTCACTTGTTCCCTCGAACCACTCTCTCCCAAGTCCTACCATCTTTCTCCGTTCATCATTCCCATTAGAGTCCTCTAACAGCTTGCCCATCCCTCACTGCCGTCCCCACGTGCACCCACCTCTGACACGATGCGGCCTCTCCCTGCCCTTGGACTAGGCGGAGGCCTTGTCCTGACGCGTCCATAACAATGGTTACTCCTGCTTTGTGCTATCCAACGGCCCCACTTGTTGCGGTCATGTGAGGACTATTTTGCAATAGCTTTGATGTTGCCTCACCTCTCTGATGTGTCGGGGCACACGTTTTAAAGGTGAGCAGACCATTCTACGGTACAGTGTCCCTTGGCCTTTTTTCTTGGTGGCTCTCCTTTCTCTCTGTTTCCTTGCTTCAGTGGCAGTCATGGCAAAGTTCCCCTTTGAGAGAAGACCCCTTGATTATATCAAAGCTTGAGAGCCACTGCTGCCTACGCTCCAGCCCCGAAAAAGGGCTCCGCGTGGCAGAGGCTGAGTCTTGGTTTAAAGCGTGGGTAATTCCGCTGCCTTCCTTCCGGGCTTTGAAGGAACTGGGGAAGGAGGAGTCGTTTGAGCCTTTTTCAGGAAACTGTTTTCCTGGACCAGACTTTCCCAATTTGAACATCAAATTTGGAAACACAAGGTACTAAGGGATCTATTTGTGCGTCCTCCTTTATGTCATTAGTTGTGCGTGTAATTCACATTTGTACGTAGTCTGGATGCAAATCCTTTATCAGACATAGATTTCATAGTTATTTTCTCCCAGTCTATGGCATCTCTTTCATTTTCTTAAGGTCTTCTGAAGAGCAGAAGTCTTTAATTTTAGATTTCTAATGAAATCTAATTTATCAATTTAAAAATCTATGTGTCATGATTTTGGTGTCATATGTAGGAACTCTTTAACCCAAAGTCACAGAGATTTTCTTCCAGAAGTTTAATTGTTTCAGGTTTCTATTTAGGTTCATGATCCATTTTGATTTAAATTTTGTGTATGGTGTGAGGTATGGGTCAAGATTATTATTATTATTATCATTATTTGCATATGGACATCTAATTATTCCAGCAACACTGGGTGAAAAAACCATCTTTCTCCATTGAATTGTGTTGGTAGCTTTGTTGAAAAGCGATTGGTCATATTTGTGTGAGTCAACTTCCAGACTCTTTAATCCATTGTGTCTAGCCTTTCACTAACACTCATACTGTCTTGACTACTGTGGTTTTGTAGTAAGCCTCAAAATCAATTTGCTCTGCCTTTTCAACGTGTTTTAGTGATTCTAATTCTTTTCCAGAAAAACGCTCCATATAAATTTGAGAATTAACTTGTGTGGAATCTTCAGAACACCTTCTTGTAATTTTGATTAGAATTGCATTGAATCTGCAGATCTAGTAGGATTGACATTTTAACACTATTGAGTCTCTGAGTCCATGAACATGGTATAGCTCCCCATATGTATTTAAGTCTTTGGTTTCTTTCACCAGTGTTTTGTAATTTTCATCAGACAGATCTTATACATATTTTGTTAGCTTTATACCTAAGTATTTCATTTTTATATTATAGTAAATGGTACTTTAAAATTTCCATTTCCAGTTGTTTATTGCTAGTGTCTTGAAAAGTTGGTTTATATTTTGTTTATTGGTTTTGTAGTCTGTGAATTCACTAAACCTACTTATTAGCTATAGTGACCTTTTTGATGATTCTTTGGGGCTTTGAATTAGCTGATCGTGTCATCTGCAAATAACACAGTTTTATTTCTTCCCTTTCCATTTGTGTGCTTGCTATTTCCTTTTCTTGATATTTTGCACTATCCAGGACTTCCAGTAAGATGTTGAATAGGAGTTGTGAAAATGGATGTCCTTGCTGTGTTCCCAATCTTAAGGGGAAAGCATTCAGTCTTTTATTTATTTATTAATTATTTTTCAAATTATTTATTTATTTATTTTGGCTGTGTTGGGTCTTTGTTTCTATGCATGGGTTTTCTCTAGTTGCAGCGAGTGGGGGCCACTCTTCATCGCGGTGCGCGGGCCTCTCACTGTCGCGGCCTCTCTTGTTGTGGAGCACGAGCTCCAGACGCGCAGGCTCAGTAGTTGTGGCTCACGGGCCTAGTTGCTCCACGGCATGTGGGATCTTCCCAGACCAGGGCTCGAACCCCTGTCGAACCCGCGGATTCTCAACCACTGCGCCACCAGGGAAGCCCAGCATTCAGTCTTGAGGTTAGCTGTAGTTTTTTGGTAAATACCTTTTATTAGACTGAGGAGGAAGTTACCTTCTATTTCTAGTTTGCTTAGAATATTTATCAGGAATTGATATAAAATTGTGTTAAATGCTTTCCTACATCTATTGAGATGATTATACAGTTGTCTTCTTTAGTCTAATAATATGGTTATATTGATTGATTTTCAAATATCGAACCAGATTTTCATCACTAGGCTAAACCCCATTTATTGTAATGTATTATTCTTTTTACGTATTGCTGGGTTCAATTTGCTAATATGTTATTGAGTATTTTTGCATCTGTATTCATGAGGGATATTGGTCTATAGTTTTCTTGTAGTGTCTTTGTCTGGTTTTTGGTATCAGGGAAAGGCAGCCTAATTAATTAAGTTCTATTCTTTCCTTTTCTATTTTCTGAGTATGTATAGCATTGGCCTTATAATTAGTATAGAATTAGTACTATTATAGGTTCATATTTTCTGGTCCATCCATTTATTTGTATACATATGTATACTAAGAACCTCATTAAATTGTAAACTTATTCAGGGCTAGAAATCCACCCCTCCTCCTACCTTCATCATAATGTCTATTAACCACACCGTTGTGCTTATTTTTTATTGTGAGAAAATATGCATAACATAACATTTAATATTTTAACCTCTTTTTTTTGGCCATGCGTACAGCATGTGAACTCTTAGTTCCCCGATCAGGGATCGAACCCATGTACCCCTGCAGTGGAAGCCTGGGGTCTTAACCACTGAACCATCAGGGAAGTCCCCTATTTGAACTATCTTTAAGTGTACAGTTCAGTGGTACTAAGTACATTCTCCTTGTGCAACCGTCACCGCCATCCATCTCCAGCACTTTTCCATCTTCCCAAACTGAAACTCCATCTCCACTAAACAACAACTCCAAATTTCCCCTCCCCCCAGCCCCTGGCTCCCACCATTCTTTTTGTTTTTTGGCCGAGCTGCTTGGCTTTGCGGGATCTTAGTTTCCTCACCAGGGATCGTACCCGGGTCCCCTGCAGTGAAAGCGCTGAGTCCTAACCACTGGACCATCAGGAAGTTCCCCCACCATTCTGCTTTCTGTCTTTACGAATTTGACTAATCTAGGTACCTCATATAAATGCCATTATATAATACTTACCCTTTTGTGTCTGATTATTTCACTTAGTGTAATGTCTTCAAGGTTCATCCACGTTGTAGCAGGTGTCAGGGTTTCATTCCTTTCTAAGGCTGAATGATATTCCATTGTGGGTGTATGTCACGTTTTGTTTATCCAGTCATCCACTGATGGACGTTTGGGTTATTTCTGCCTTTTGGCTGGTGTGACTAATGCTGCCGTGAACTTGGGTGTGCAAATATCTGTTGCAATTTGTGCCTTCCCTTATTTTGGGTATATATCAGAGGTGGAGTAGCTGGATCACTTGTTGCACCATTTTACATTCCCACCAGCAATGCACAAGTGTTCCACTTTCTCCACAATCTCACCAGCCAACACTTGTTATTTGCTGTTTTTTAAAGTATTTATTTATTTGGCTGCGCCGGGTCTTAGTTTGCGGCACGCGGGACCTTCGTTGGCACGTGCGGGATCTAGTTCCCTGACCAGGGATCGAACCCAGGCCCCCTGCCTCGGGAGCACGGTGTCTTAACCACTGGACCACCCAGGGAAGTCCCTTTGCTGTTTTTTTGATAATAACCACCCTGCTGTGTGTGAAGTGGTATCTCATTGTAGTTACATCATGGTGCTTTGTATGGAGTTTTGCACAGAGTAGAGACTTATTGGTTGAGATCAAGAGGCTAATAAGGGCAGACCCCTGCCTCTGGACAGAACGGGACATCATATTTATTTAAAGCCAGTTCTTAGATGTCATATCTCTCAATTCATCAAATCTATCCATGGGTCCAGAGAAAATTCTATCCCTCTGTCCCCAGTGAGTTTAGCTCTGGAGCAGGGGGTAAGCTTCAAGGCCTTTGAGGAAGAGGCTTCCTTTGCTCCCCAGACAGAGCCCTAGGCAGTATGATCAGAGGGGTCATAATGGGGGTGGGTCAGGAGCTCCCCGCTGTCATTCACTGTCTGTCATCAGTGCCCTGGGTGACAGTGTGTGAGCCCTCTCCTCTCTGGGACTCAGTTTCCCCATCTTGTACACGGAGCGATTGAATCAGAGCAGTGGTTCTCAAAGTTGGCTGCATACAACAATCACTTGGGGAGCTTTTAAAAATCTCCGCTCCCAGGCCTCCCCTTGGGCCAATTATAGCAGAATCCCTACGGGTGGGGCCCAGGCCTCAGTATTCTCAAAGCTCCCCTTCCGGTTCCAAGGTTTGGCCAAGGTGAGACCTGGGATAACAGCCATGCTTCCCGTACCTGCCTGAGCAGGAGGATCACCTGAGCTGCTGACTTACAAATACAGGTCCCGCAGCCCCTCCCGTGGAGGTTTCGTCTTGGTAGCTCTGGGAGGGCTGCCTGGAATGTTTTGTTTTGTTTTTTAATAATTATTTTTTGAAGAATAGACGATTTACAATACTGTGTTAGTCTCAGGTCGGAATCTGTGTTTTAGACAAGCCCTGCAGATGGTCCCCAACACCAGGCAGATCTGGGAGACACGCGATCAGAGCGGCACTTCTGCAGCCTCGATGTGCACACACATCCCTCTAGACTCTGATTCAGTGGGTGGGTGGCGGGGCTGGTACTTTTGCTGCTGGTCCAGGAGTGAGGAGTGAGGGATTAGAGGTACCTTCCAGCTCCCTCCTGAGGCAGCCACCAGCCTGAAATTCTGCAAACCCCAAGGCAGGCGTAGCTCCCTGCCCCGGTGAACCCAAGCACATATGCCAGGGGTGTCTCTGCCCGGTGCGCCCTGCTTTGAATATTCTTTGCTTTCACATTCTGTCTTTCCTAGCTGTTATTGTAAATGATACCCGAAACCGGCAGGTGGGGCACGCACAGGGCAGCAGAGCCGAGTGGGCTCCCCGCTCTCCCCGCCACCTGGCTGTGGCACCAGGTCGCCGTGAGCCTGGCTAATCAGAAGCTTCCAGCGTGGAAGCACAGCTCCTCCCCAGAGAGGCTTTTCCCAGCGACGTGTTTCAAGTACCAATTTGGTGTCCTTTGCGCTTCTGATCTCGCCAGCCTTTCACAAGCCATTCCCTTGAATGACGACAAGCGATCTTGATATGCTCGGTTAAAAATCTTTCAACGGGGGCTCCTTTGTTTATGAAGTAGCATCCATTATCACGGATTTCCAAACTGGCTCCCTTTCTACTGGCATCGGCATCCGGAGCGGCACCGTCAGCCACCAGCTGCGGTGACAGCCACGTTTTGGTGTTACTGTTGGGCCTCTCAAGTTCTGGGGGTGCGGGGGGGGCAGGCATGTTTGGAGTGTAAGAGATGAAAGCACATTGAAACATCTGTGCTCCGGTGTTCAGACGCTCCTGATCTCGGATGTTTTATTTGGGGGCTGTTATTTCGAGGCACGTGGGGAATGGAGATCATTGTCGAGAATGTGCGCGGGGGAAGAGGTGGGTTTTCATGGCTCCCGCCCACGCCCCAGGCTGTGCTCACTTCGTGGAAGGGAGGCTGCAGCTTTCATCAGCTACCAGCGAGGGGCTTCTTGGCAACTGGGCAGAAGTGAACCTCAGCAAAAGGTGTGGGCAAAAAGAGAGAACGAGAAGAAAGTCAGTGGGAGACGCTAGTCTTTTTTAAAATTTTTGGCTGCGTTGGGTCTTCGTTGCTGCGCAACGGCTTTCTCTAGTTGCGGCCAGCGGGGGCTTCTCATTGCAGTGGCCTCTCTTGTTGCAGAGCACGGGCTGTAGGCGCGCGGGCTTCAGTAGTTGTGGCTCGCAGGCTCCAGAGGGCAGGCTCAGTAGTTGTGGCACACGGGCTTAGTTGCTCCACGGCATGTGGGATCTTCCCGGCCCAGGGCTTGAACCCATGTCCCCTGCATTGGCAGGCAGATTCTTAACCACTGCGCCACCAGGGAAGCCCAGGAGATGCTGGTCTTGAAGGAGAGCATTTGGCTCACGTTTGACTCTTTTTTTTTTTTTTTAATTTACACATTTTCCAGAAGCAGGTGTGGAGAGACTAGACGTAGTAGATGGCCTTTGGATAACAATCGCAGGAAACCCAGCTCAAACTGGTTTATGCAAAAGAGATTTATGTATTCATGTCGGGGAAACATTGAGGGGCATTTGGCTTCAGGTACAGCTTGTTCCAGGGCCCCAAACAGTGTCTCTCACCATCTCTCTGCTCTCTCGGGGTGGGCTTTATTCTCAGGTAGGCTGTCTCTGGGTGCAGGCCCCAGGCAACCCCAGGCTCCCGTGCCAACAGCTTAGCAGCCCCAGAAAAAGTGAAGCTCCTTTCTCTCTGGCAAGCCTTGGGGCAGCCTCTCATTGGCCTGGCTTCGATCAGTCTGCACCCTGACCCAACTTCTGTGGCCAGCAGGAGCTGGCACTCAAATTGGCCACACCTGGGCCTCCCTCATGCCCAGCCCCACAGCCCGGGGATGAGATAACTCCAAACAAGTCATAGGGATAAGTGGGCATCGGGGTGGCTCCCCAGAGGGGCTCAGGAAAATCGCCAGGAAGCAGTGTGAAGACAGAGTGCGGCATCTGGGGCGGCCCAGCTCTGCCACCTCCTCACGTCGGCTGTGGCCACATCCTTCATTGCCCTGTGAAACTCAGACCGGTGACACCTAACCCTTTTTAAGAACCAGGACCCTTTTGAGAATCTGTTGTGAAACATGGATCTATCCCTTCCCCAAAATCACACGTACTCCATAGTTTGTGTGTAATTTCCAGGGGTCACAGGACCTTCAAGAGTGCTTGGCCCAGGTGTTCTCCAAGGCAGCGGATTCCAGGCACTGGGTGGTGGGGAGGGGGGAATACTGGGCGCCCTCCAATGTCTGCTGAATCAGCATTTCTGGGCCAGGGTGTTGGCATGCAGCAGAGTCACAGTCTCCCAAGGGGTTTCTGATGCACCTGGTCCCCGGGAATTAGGGAAACGCTGATCCCTTCCAACTCCGGAATTTAGCACCATTCTCACCTCTACCAGCTGGTTGAGTTCTTTGGCTGGGATGGAGGAAAGTCAGTCAGGAGGCAGAGAGAGTACATAAATAGAGCACTAGAATGGTGTGCCACCTGTTCACTTACTCCTTCCTTTCCTGAGTGCTTCCCGGGTGTCAGGACACTGGCTGGGGGCTGGTCATGGCTCTGGCCCTAGGGTTGGCACGTGGGCCCAAGAGGCTGGTCCAGGGCCCATGGGGACCAATGTGCCACTGGACCCACTAAAGCTTGGCCTCTTGGCGGCCTGATCAACACACCTGGTGAATTCCTGGGATGCCGGTGAAGGCTTCTTGTTCACTAGCTTAGGAGGAGACAGAGGATCCGCCCTGAAAAGACTCCCACCCAACTGTGAAGGCGGGAAATCGCTGAGTACGTTTTTCTTACACTTAGAGGTGCTTTTCGCCTGAATTTACTTCCTCGGAAGTGACATGAACAAGGTGTTGGGTGCACAGTGAGGCTGTCACCGCTACCGCTGTCACGGATGTCGTCCCCAGTGGAAGTTGCATCAGTCATGGGACGCTGATGTCCGAGATGACAACTCTGTTAAATGTCCTGTCTCAGTCCCATACGATGGGCTGGTAACCACAGGGCCTCACTGCAGAGCCTGGCACACGACAGGCACTCAATAAACATAGGCATGAATAATAATTAGAGTAATGAATAAACAGTAAGTGAGCCATAGAATATTCCAGAACTTATTTTTTTAAAAACAAACTGAGGGCTTCCCTGGTGGCGCAGTGGTTGAGAGTCCGCCTGCCGATGCAGGGGACACGGGTTCGTGCCCCGGTCCGGGAAGATCCCACATGCCGCGGAGCGGCTGGGCCCGTGAGCCGTGGCCGCTGAGCCTGCGCGTCCGGAGCCTGTGCTCCGCAACGGGAGAGGCCACAACAGTGAGAAGCCCGCGTACCAAAAAAAAAAAAACAAAACAAACAAACTGAGATGGTTTGATGCCAGAAGACAGGCCCTGGATTAGATCTGTGGGGAAGAGCCAGGACACTTGGTCCTTCACCCCGACCCGCTTCCCCCAGCCGAACCCCAGCCAGAGCGCTGGCACCTCCCACCGGTTCCATTTGCCTCCCGACTGACACGGGGCGGTAATGCTTTGCGGTAGGGCCTGTCCTACACAGAGTGAGATGCTGAGCAGTACCCCTGGCCTCCACCCACTAGATGCCAGTAGCACTCCCCCCGCCCCCCGTTGTGACAGCCACAAACATGTTGCCAAATAGCTTCTCAGGGCAACATCGGCCCTGATTGAGAGCCTCTCTCCTCAGGTTTTATATAAAGAAAGGCTTCCCAAGGACAGATATCGTATTGTATCTCTTGTATGTGGAATCTAAAAAAAATGGTACAAATGAACTTATTTACAAAACAGAAATAGAGTCACAGATGTAGGAAACAAACTGATAGTTACCAAGGGGGGAAGGAGAGGTGGGATGAATTGGGAGATTGGGACTGACATGTACACACTACTCTATATAAAATAAATAATTAATAAGGACCTACTGCATAGCACAGGGAACTCTTCTCAATACTCTGTAATGACCTATATGGGAAAAGAATCTAAAAAAGAATAGATATATGTATAACTGATTGATTTTGCTGCACAGCAGAAAGTAACACAACACTGTAAATCAACTATACTCCAATAAAAGTTTTAAAAGGAGGGCTTCCCTGGTGGCGCAGTGGTTGAGAGTCCGCCTGCCGATGCAGGGGACGCGGGTTTGTGCCCCGGTCTGGGAGGATCCCACGTGCTGCAGAGCAGCTGGGCCCGTGAGCCATGGCCGCTGAGCCTGCGCGTCCGGAGCCTGTGCTCCGCAACAGGAGAGGCCGCAACAGTGAGAGGCCCGCGTACTGCAAAAAATAAAAATAAAAAAGTAAAAAGAAAGAAAGACTTCCACCGCCAAAGAGGGAAGGGATTAAACCATTTGAACTAGGGGTTCAGGAGATGGATTCTCAGGCAGGCTCAGTCGGAGTCCTGAGTTATCAGAAGTGAGAGCTGTGTCTTTTCTGCTGGGACTGTTGATTTTGAGGGTCCTGCTCCCTTGGGTCCAGGACTCTTCTGTGAAAGAGAACGTGAGGAAGCCCTGCACTAAGCTTGTCACGTGCTTCTTTTCCTTACATCTTCAACACCAGCAACTATCACTGCACCCATTTTGCTGGTGAGGAAACTTGAGTCTGACAGGGTTTGTGTTAGTGGCCCAAGGTCGCCTAGCAGGTCCATGGTGGAGGTGAGATTCTAACCCAAGTCTGTGTGACTCCAGAGAACACGCTGTCCTGCCACAAGGATGGCGCATCTGCTCCCCGAAGCTCACCTGAGTGATTGCCCCCCCCCATAGAGTCTCCCCTACCCCCGGGAGAGATGGGCGCTGGGCACCGTCCCTGAATCAGGGTGCGGAGAGCTTCCTCGGCAGGGAGGCCGCGCCTGCATCTTTCCCAGGTGACCGTCCAGAGTCTGATACCCTGAGCCTGAGTGATGGCTACCGAGGCTCCACCCACTCTCGGGGGCTGCTGCTCACCCTGGTCTCGGACGAGTGCAGCCTGCGGTTCCCTCCAGCTGACCATGGTGCTTGTTCTTCCTCGTAGGGTGTTTTTCCTGAATGTGCCATACGATTCCATCATTGAGCGGCTGACCCTGAGAAGAACCGACCCTGTCACAGGAGAAAGGTTTGTGCCAGGCTCCACGCCCCGCCAGGGACTCCCTCTCCCCATGTAGCTGACCGATGTTTCCAGGGATGATGCCAGTGACGCCTGACAGAAGACTCTAGAAAGGGGGTTCCCCCAGCTATAGCTCCTCTGCGCTTCCTGTCGGCCCCTCTTTTCCTGGAAGAGCAGCAAGAAAATTAATGTCCGGGGCTCCACAGCAGTTGTTGAAATGTTCGCCGGCTCTGTCCTGGGCTCAGCGGGTGAAATGGCGCTCCAGGCCTCTGCTGTGACCACAGTACATCCCAGATGTGGTTGCTGTTCAGACGCGTCCCCTCGGGAACCAGTTCACCTTCGAGCCCTCCCACAGCTACGGGGGTAAATCCTGAGTTCTATTCCGCATCTGACCAAGTACAATCACTGTGTTGGTGCTGAAATCCAATGTACAGTCTCTGCGATTGCAAAGAGGTAGACGCTTCCATCTTCCCAGTAATCAAGGCCCTGTTTCTCGGTCACCAGACCACGTTTCTCAGTAGGGAGTGAGGAGGGGCTCGAAGGAAATACCAGGATTATCCTGAACTATAGGTCTGATCTGTCGCCTTGCTGCTGGGGGACATCCTTTCACTGACCTGTGTCAAGTACCATGACCTTCACGCGGCCATGCCCCTGGGGTCGCTCCAGCAGTGACGGCGGTACTTCCCGTCATCTCTGCTCACACTTGGTGTTATAATGTCCCATCCCCCATTGGACTCCATAAAGCCAGAGGCAACTGCCTTGCCTGCCACTGCGTCGTCAATAGCAAACGTGTGCCAGGCGTCCACGGCAGCGGATAAATATCGTTTGGAATGAAGAAGAGAAGAAAGAAGGAAGGAAGGGAATGAAAGAAAGAGGCATTCGGTCCTCGGTATATTACTGTGTTCTGTCCTATTACTGATCTGCATTTTTCTCTCCTGGGCAGGGCCTGGGCTTTGGGTCTGTCTGCGGCTCCCGGACCCAGCTGAGGGTGTGCACACAGCTGGTGCAGAGTAAATGTTTGGTGGCGGCGGTGATGGTGACCAGCTTGCTCGGCCGTAGGACAGAGGGCCCCTTTCTGCCCTGTCCTCTGAGCTGGACCAGGGGTCACCTGCTTCCCCTCCTCTCGCAGGTACCACCTCATGTACAAGCCACCTCCGACCATGGAAATCCAGGCCCGCCTCCTGCAGAACCCAAAGGATTCTGAAGAGCAGATCAGGCTCAGAATGGAGCAGTTCTACAGGAATTCCGCTGAGCTGCACGAGTTCTATGGGCAGGCCATCACCCTCAACGGGGACCAGGACCCGTACACGGTCTTTGAATACATAGAGAGTGGGATCATTAATCCCCTGCCCAAGAAAGTTCCCTGATGGCTTAAGAGCAAAGGAGCATCCCCCAGGGGAACAAAGTGAACCCTTCTCCCCCGACCTTCTGGAAACTCAGCCAATAAAGAGTGCGGAGTGCAGTCTCGTGTGTCCTGACGGTGAGGCGGCCGGAAGGTTGCCTCGTGTGGGGGTCTGGGAGCACAGGACAGGCAAAGTCCCGGCGAGCAGTCAAGCAGAGTGCTGCGGACCAGGTCAGACCTGGGACGCGCTGTGGCTCCAGCATCAATGTGCTGTGCACCCCGGGGTTGTCACCCGATCCTCGGAGCCCCTCGTTTCTCACAACTAAAACGGGGTAACAACAGTCCCTGCCTCACGGGGTTGCTTTGGGACTAAACGGGATGATGGTGGTGAAGCGCTCAGCACGGAGCCTGGCACATGCTGTGCTCTCAGGAAATGCAGTTTACCGAAGCCGCTGTCTCTAGAGCAGCCTGTCCTGTAGAACTCTCTGGAATGAGGGCCATGCTCTCTGACCGTCCAACACGGCACGGGCTGCAGGTGGCTGCTGAGCGCGGGGAACATGGCCACTGCAACTGAGATGTTTTTAAAATTGTCCAAAAAAAAAAATTGTCCTTAATGTTCACGAATTTAAATGTAAATGGGGACTTCCCTGGTGGTCCAGTGGTTAAGACTCCGCGCTTCCAATGCAGGGGGCCTGGGTTCGAGCCCTGCCTGGGGAACTAAGGTCATGGGGAACGCATGCCAAGCAGTGCGGCCAAAAAAAAAAAATTAAAATTAAATACTTCCTTGGTAATGGAAATTGATCTGTGGGAAAAGTAAATTTGCTTAAAAAAAAAAAATGTAGGGACTTCCCTGGTGGCGCAGTGGTTAAGAATCCGCCTGTCAATGCAGGGGACACAGGTTCAAGCCCTGGTCTTGGAAGATCCCACATGCCACAGAGCTACTAAGCCCGTGCGCCACAACTACTGAGCCCGCACGCCTAGAGCCCGTGCTCCGCAACAAGAGAAGCCACCGCAATGAGAAGCCCGCTCACTGCAACGAAGACCCAACGCAGCCAAAAAAAATAAATAAAATAAATAAGTTTATATAAAAGAAAAAAATGTAAATGGCCACATGTGGTGAGTGGTTGCCATGTCAGGCAGCTCTAGACACACTTAGCTGTTTCCTGAGACCTGCTGGAGCCCCTCGGAAGGCCTGTCTTCACCTCCCACCGAAATAGCCCCTCTGGGTCCCCCAGAGCCCACAGGACCAGGAGGAGCTCCTGGAGGGACAGGACAGTGACATCTTAGGCTGACAGAGCTCTTGATCCTCTTTCATGAGCCCCTCCCCCCACCATTTTTTTTACCTCATTAGAAGGATACTTGGGTGATTCCCTCCATCGACAGAAGAGGACACTAAAGCCGCAGAGGGTAAGTGACTTGCCTGAGGTCACCCGGGTCCGTGGCACACCTGAACCCGGTGTTCTGGTGCTCTCTGCCCGCGGGGCTCAGCAGGCCAGGCCAGCCGGGGCCCAGGACTCCAGCCTCCGGGCTCTGGGCAGCTCGGGGACTCTACGCCTAATGGCTAAAGCCCCTTCCAGCCTGGAGCAGCCCAGAGTCCCTCCAGCAAAGATCTGACCCTGGCGCTGGCCACGGTAGCCAGTGACGTGCCAGCCGGCAGCTGGGGTCCTTGGAGCCAGGCCTCCGGGCCTGCCCTCCTGCCTCTGCCCCGTCACCTCAGACCGAGCCCTGGGCCTGCCCTAGCACCTCCCGGGGCTGGGCCCTCTCTCCAGAGGCAGCATCCCGGCCTCTGCACCTCCCCCTGCCTCGTGGCTCAGCCGCCGGACTCTCTCTCCCCTCACGCTGCGCAGGCACCTCCTGAAACTCCATCAGGGCCTCCCCTCCCAGGCCCCACTTCCCCCCAACCCCTACAGGGAAAACAGCAACTACCCTGAAAGTCCCCTGACGATGGGCGCCTGCGCATTAAGCCTCCTCAGGCCCTGGGAGGCCCCGGGAGAAGTCCCAGGTACAGACCACAGGGCCCGGTTGCTGTGATGAAACTCTGCCCACTTGTACCCGGCACCCCCTGATTGCAGGAGACAAAAGCAGGGAGGTGGCCAACACAGGCCTGCCTACCCCTCTGCGTGTCATTCCGGGTACCAGAGAATGTGGTCTCACTTTGCTCAGTGAAATACCATTTGGATGTAGATCTTTAGCCAAGGACATCATCAGACGCTCATTTATTTAGTTCACTTAGCAAGGCTTACTTTGTGGACGACCTCCTCTCTGGACTGCCCACACCTTTACCCCTCCTCTCCCTCCACCTGCCCCACCCCGTTAGAGCAGCTGTGCCAGCTCTGCGCCCCCTCTGTGAGGCAGGTGATGTCCCCACCAAGAGTGTAGGTCCCCATGCTGCTGTGTGACCTTGGGCAAGTTGCTTCACCCCTCTGGATCCTTGTAAAGTGAGAACAAGTAGTCACTGCCTCCTAGGCAATACTAACCTCCTATTGTGGGATGAAGTGATGAATACATACACCAAGGCTGAAAATAGGGCACATAGTACATGCTCAATAAATGCAGCCCTTCTCAATTACATTCTCACAGCTCCCCTTGAGGTCAGTGCTGTTTTTAATCCCTAGATGAGGAAACGGGGGCTCAGAGGAGTCAAATAACTTGTGAAAGGCTGTGCGTGGTAAGTGGCAACAGGGGTCGGGACCTGAGTCACTCGCTGGTCCCAGAACTCCACGTGATGACCGGCACCTGCTTCTCCCTCCGTCGCCGTCGGGGTTGCCAAGGGCCCTGCCTTTACCCCGGGGGAGCTCGTCCCCGCCGCGTCCCGGCGTCCCGAAGCCCCAGGCATCCTGGATGCCCCGCGGCGGGGCCTTGGTTGGGCCCCGCGCCGCCCTGGACGCGGGGACGGGGCTTCATTGAGATGTGCTCCGGCGCGCGGTTCCGGGCGCGCCATTGGGGAGTGCGGTGGCCCTGCCGCGCCGCCGGGTTGGCCCAACACGCTCCTGCTCTTGTAGATAGCTCCCCCGGAAACGACGAACAAATAGTATTCATCTCACCCCCGCGACGCACAGTCCCTCCCGCTGCTTTGCATAGCAAAGCTTCCCCGCTCCAGGGTCGCAGGCTGCCGGGACAGATTAGGCTCTTCTAATTGGAGCCCTCAGCTCCAGGTCGCGGCCTAATTGGGAGGCCGGGCAGGAGTGTATTAGCATCCGGTTCCAGCCGCAGTGATACTGGCTGGGGGCTTCCTGGCCCAGGAGAGGCGGAGTCTGTGGCTGGAGGGCAAATGTGTTAATTTCCAGATCAGCCGCTGTGCTTGAAGTTAACCACTGAGGTCTGATTAAGGTAACTTGCAGAACAATCGCTGATGCTGTCATCATTAAAGCAGCTCCCTCGTTCATTTCCAGCCTCTTTCATCATGTTGTCACCACAAACTCTTTTCCCACCCGACACCCTGGCTCACGTCTGTGTTTGTTCGGCCCTGTCCCTTCCCTACTCCCCACCAGTGAGAAATCCAGATGGTATAGAGGCTCCTTTGGGGTGTCTGCCTGTCCCCACCCTGCAGCCTCCACAGGTGTTTCTCCTGTGGGGCCTGAACCTGACTGCTGCTGCTGAGACCAGGGTTACACCTGTACTCTGAGCTGGCCAATCAGCTCCTCTCTCCCAGGAATTTGGAAAGAACTGAGGGCAGCTGGTCACTCTCTTCTTGCGGCTTGGAGGAAGGAGAGGGTGTCGGGGTCCGTCTGGCCTGTGCGTAGGAGAGCAGTGCAAGTTTGCCTGGAGGAACCGAGAGAGAAGCAGACACGTGTCCGCCCCATTCATCCAACAGGTATTTACTGACTGCCTACTGTGCCGGGCACTGGGGATGTAACAGAGGAAAAAAAGGACAAAATCCCTGCCCTTATGAGGCTTACATTTTACAAAGAAGATGACAGAAACGAGAGAGAAAAAGAGGCCACCTAATTTCTGATGGTTCCTGAGACCCATCTCTGACCCTGGGTCCCATGAAACAGCACTGCACCCTCCCAGCCAGCTCCGCTTTTTTGTCTAGAGGGTCAGACAAGGTTCCTGGGCACGGGGGCATGGTTAGGACTCGTCTGGAGGTGTGCCCAGGGCCAGGGGAGCAGGAGACAGGGAATTTAAATGTGGCCAGGACTCACAGGAGACCCCCTAGGGCAGGTGAAGGTGGCCTGGGGCTGACTTCTGAGCCACAGGAGAGTTCTGAGGCATGAGAAAAAGTGACCTATTAGTTGATCATGGAATATGCTTCCATTAAAAAATTGAAATATAATTATTATTTTTTTATTTTTATTTTTTTGCGGTACGTGGGCCTCTCCCTGTTGTGGCCTCTCCCGTTGCGGAGCACAGGCTCCGGACGTGCAGGCTCAGCGGCCATGACTCACGGGCCCAGCTGCTCCGCGGCATGTGGGATCTTCCCGGACCGGGGCACGAACCTGTGTCCCCTGCATCAGCAGGCGGACTCCCAACCACTGTGCCACCAGGGAAGCCCTATAAATATTTTTTATTATTAAAATGTTACTTATAAAAAGCTCAATACCTCTGGAGCCCATCGCTTAGGAAGTGAAACTCCCATCCTCGCCACGATAAAACCCTCCCTTATTTGTCATTCACTAGAGATACCCAAATTTAAAAGTTTGAAGGGATGAATGGATGGGTGCATGGACAGATGGATGAACGGACGGGTGGATAGATAGGTGGGTACGAGTACACCAATGGGACTGTATTGTATATACTGCCCTGTTACCTACTTTTGTAAAGAATTGTGGTAAGAACACCTAACACGAGGTCTGCCCTCTTACATTTTTCAGTGGACCGTATAGTGTTAACTGCAGGCTCATTGCTGTAAGCAGCTCTCCGGGGTTTATTCATGTCACATAACTAAAGCTCTATACCTAGGGAACAGCAGCCCTGCAGTCACCCCACCTCCACCAGCCCCTGCAACCACCAGGCTTCTCTCTGCTTCTATGAGTTTTGACTGTTTCACTTTTTTTTTTTTTTTTGGCCACGCTGAGCAGC
The DNA here is from genome assembly GCF_011762595.2 of Tursiops truncatus. Taxonomy (NCBI): domain Eukaryota; kingdom Metazoa; phylum Chordata; class Mammalia; order Artiodactyla; family Delphinidae; genus Tursiops; species Tursiops truncatus. The sequence continues at coordinate 111,679,815 of NC_047039.1, read as the reverse complement.
ATCTTGTAGGATCTCAGTTCCCCGACCAGGGATTGAACCCAGGCCACGGCAATGAAGGCCCAGAATCCTAACCACCGGACCACCATGGAACACCCGAGTTTGACTATTTCAGACCCTGCATATAAGTGAAATCATGCAGTATTTGTCCTCTGTAACTGGTTGATTTCACTGAGCATAATGTCCTCGAAGTACATCCATGTTGTCACATAAGGCACCTTCCCTTAGCAGAACAGTTTCCTGATTTTTTTTTTTTTCACCAGCAATCCAGGGCTATCAAATAAGCTACTGACCTACCAACCTGGTCATTCCTTCCCCAAGGCAAGAGGGCTGAGCTCTGCTCACAGCCGTCACTTCTGGTCAACTGTAGGCTGGTTTTTAGTGATACCCGTGTGGTGAAGTCCAGTTTTTCCTGTTAAGCTCTTGTTGCCTTTGCAAATCTTTTCCACCTGATCCCTGGTGGAGGTTGGAATGACAACGCTGACATGTAATTTACATGTAACTGAGCTACTCTCAGAAACAGCCAGCCCTCCACTGATCTCCAGGAGGAGAGGAAGGACGAACAGGGACCTGCTCACAGGCCCAGGTATGAGGTGCTGTGCGTCGAACCTGCCGCCTGGGATTTATGGGGAGGTTGAAATGCACATGTGCCAGCATTAGGGTGTCATTCACGGTGATAACTTTCTGTGCTCTTTACACAACCACGAGAGCTTGGAGATCATCGTGTGTGATGGAGGAAGATGCGTGAATATAAACTTCCTAGCCATATCAACTTTATTGAGATATAATTCCCATATTGTAGAATTCATCCATTTAAAGTATATAACTTAACTGGTTTTTAGTGTATTCACACAGTCGTGCAACCATTCTTACTAATTTTAGAACATTTTGTTACCCCCTAAAGAACCCCCGTACCCATTAGCCATCACTCCCCATCCCCCCGACGTCTAGCTGTTAGCAACCAGTCATCTACTGTCTGTCTCTCTGGGTTCGCCTACTCTGGTCTTTGCATATAATTGGAATCTTACGATAACGGGCCTTCCGTGACTGTCTTCATGCACTTAGCGTAAGATTTTCAGGTCCATCCATGTTGCAGGATATCCGTACTTCTTTCCTTTTTACTGAGGAATAATAATATTCCATTGTAGGGATGTCCCATGTTTTATTTATCCATTCATCAGCTGATGGGCATTTGTGAGCTGTTTTCACTCTTCAGCTGTTATGGAAAACACGGCTATGAACATTTGTGAACAAGTTTTTGTGTGGACACATGTTTTCATTTCTTTAGGTGGATATCCCGGAGTGGAATTGCTGGGTCCCATGGTAACTCTGTGTTTAACCTTTTGAAGAACTGCTGGATCGTTTTCTGGATTTACCTTTTTACATCTCCATCGGCAGCATCTGAAGGCTCCAGTTTCTCTCTGTTCTTGCCAACACTTGTTATTATCTGTCTTTGTAGCCATCCCGGTGTGTGTGAAGTGGTATCTCATGGTGGTTTTAATTTGCATTTCCCTGATGGCTGATGAAGTTGAGCATCTTTTCATGTGCTTGTTGGCCATTTGTATGTCTTCATTTGAGAAGTGTCTATGCAGGCCTTCTGCCCATTTGAAAATTGAGTTTTTCATCTTTTTATTACTGAGCTATGAGTTCTTACATAGCCTAGACACAAGTCCCTTATCAGGCATATGATTTGCAAATATTGTCTCCCATTCTGGGGGTTGTCTTTTCACTCTCTTGATGGTATTGTCTGTCGTGCAAAAGTTTTAAATTTTGACGGAGCCCAATTTATCTATTTTTTTCTTTTGTCACTTGTGGCTTTGGTGTCACACCTAAGAAGCCTTTGCCGAATCCAAAGTACATACATTTACTCCTATATTTTCTCTTCTAAGAGTTTCTTAGTTTTAGCTCTTACATTTAAGTGTATAGTCCATCGTGAGTTCATTTTTCTGTATGGTGTGAGGATGGGGTCCAACTTCATTCTTCTACATGTAGATATTTTAGCCACTTTGAAGAATGTAATTTTGTATCCAAGCAGCCTTCTGGGAGAGGCACTCTCTCAGTATGTGAAAAGCATCTGGAACACTTGCTAAAATGAAAATCCTGGGCTCCATCCCTGGAGATTCTGATTCAGCATGTTCAGGGTGGGCCCTGGGGGGCTGTTTTTCTAGCAAACATCCTATTATTGATCTGTGTCTGTGGACCTGAGCTCTGGGGATCACTGCATCGTTTTTGTGGAGGATCCTTGTGGTCAGAACATGGAAATTCAAAAGTAACTGGAGACATCCATCCCTGGCAACGTGGCAGATTAGATATCCTGGTGACCCTTCTTAAAACAAACCCCTACAGATTCTGAATGAAGTATGAAAAAAACCTCTAAAACTATAACTGAGCTGGCAAGAAAAAATAAAAAATATACAGAGACCAAAAATGATAAGAACGTACAAATCCAGAGAGACAGGGGAGAGCTGACCCCAGAGCAGCCCGGGAAGTATCTGCTGACCCCTAGTGGCCCAGGGCTTCAGCTGAAATGGTCTCTGCATGGAGACTGGAGGAAAAACGCAGTCCCTACAGGTAGAAATAGAGCGGCGGAAGAAACATTAGCAATACGTTTAATTAAACAGGATTGCTGTCCAGAATATGCAGAGAACACCCCAATATTACCAAAATACAAGCAACCAACTAGAAAAGTGAAAACAGACATGACGAGATATTTCACAGAAGGAAACATGAATGATCAGTTAACTACAGTAGATGGAAAATGCTTAACCCTGTTAGTAATCAGAGAAATGCAGATCAGGGTCACGGTGATAGCTGCCTGCTACACCCACCACCAGCGTTTGACAAAGACATCACCAAGTGTTGGAGAGTAGTTGGAGAAACTGGAATTCTCCTGCAGTGCTGGTGGGAGGGAGCATTGGGTTTTAACCATTTGGAAAACCGTGAAGCAATCATCTACTAATGCTACACGTGTCTGCCCCTCGACCTGGCAGTTCCTCTCCTAGTATTGCCAAGAGAAATGCGTGCATATGTATACAAACGTGTTAATAGCAGTTGTCTTTGTATTAGCCCTAAACTGGAAACAACGCGTTCATCAATCGTGGCACATTCGTATAATTAAATGTTCCATGACAATGAAACAAACTCCTGATAAATACCCCAATATGGGTGAGTCTCACAGCCAGACCGATTCATCTAGATCGAATGTATGATTCGATTTAGATGAAGTACAAGAACAGATGAAACAAATCACTGTTAATAGAAATCAGAAATAATTGTCACCTCTGAGCAGACCATTGCATGAGGAGGGGCACAAGGAACCTTCTGGGGGCTGTAAACGTTCTCTATCAGTCTGGGTAGTAGTTACGCTCAAACCTTAAGCCATGCGCTTAATCGGGTATGTTACATGTTCATTTAAAAGCTGAATGCATTTGAGAGAGGCTTAAATAGCCCACACGTGACTGAAGAGAAAACTATGAAGCAGGCATTTTGCAGAAGGAAACATGAATAGCCAACTACACACATGGAAAAAGCTCGAACTTTTTAGTAACCAGGGATATGCATACCGTACTGGGATAGTGTTACATGCCCCCAGACTGGCAGTAATTCAACTGGCAGCTCCTAATGTTGAAAGAACGTGAAGCAGTGGGAGCTCATACAGACTGCCAGCGGGGGTGGGCAGGTTACCGGCTTTGGAAAGATCAGGGTCACCTGGTAGAGCAAAGCTGTGGTGCGTGTGGACCGGCAGCAATGAGAGGCTGCAGGTGAGTTAACAAGTGGGTTAGTATCACCTGAGGAGCTCGTGCAGCCTGGAGGTTCTAAGAGCCTCCCTCCTGCTGCCCGACACATGCTTGCCTTCTTGGGCGCGGCCGGGCGTGGGCACACTCTGAGAACAGTTTCGCGTCATCAGGCACACATGTCCTGCTACCAGCCTGAGTCTGAAGCTGAAATGCAAAGAAGGGCAGAGCTGAGAGAATCAGAGAATTGGGGACTCAGACCTGGGGCTGGATGGAGTCACCCCTGACACCTGGCCTCCCCTGGGTGTCCTGGGAGACTCTTGGGGGCACCTGTCTTGAAAGATCACCCCACTCTTCCGACACTGGTACGTGTCCCCCGTGAGAATCCTGAGCAGGGGCCCCGGGTGGCAGATGGTATGGTCTCTCGTCAAACAGTCAGCTGGAGGGCAGTTCCCGTGACATTGTCAAAGCTTCTGTGATCTTCCTTTGCTTGTTTTAAGGAGAAAGTAGGGAAAGAGAGAGAAAGAACCTGAAAATGGAAGTACAGCCAAGTATGGCATTAGCCGTGGTGGTGTCCCGGCAAGGACAGGCTCCTTCCCTTTAACTGCAGAGAGAGGACCTAGGACTTCTGTGCTTCTCCTTTCCTTTCAAAAGCTATTTAATCATGTCTGGGGAGCATGGTTTATAGGGTGAATCCCTGTCCCAGTTTCCATGGGACTGAAAGAACTGCGGGGCTTTCAGTTTTAAAACCAGGCCAGTCTTGGGCAAACTGGGACGAGTTGGTTGCCCCATCAGGCTGATCAAAGCTGGGACCCACAGGCCAGCTGCCCTCAGGGTTGGAGACACTTAGCAAAGCCTGGGGCAGAACACCAATGGCCCATCCTCTACAGCTGTGATCATAGCTGCAGAGTAAGAGGAGAAGTAGGGCAAGAAAGGAGGGAAGGAGGGACGAAGGCCACCAGGTCCGGGAAGCCCTTTCCTTCTGCAGAGTCCCTCCAGTGCCCTCTATTGACAAAGCTTAGCACCGTGCAAAGAAGTGCTGAGGGAGTCCTGCCCATTATAGCAGAGCAGGCGCTGAAGGGTGAGTCTGGAGCTGAGCGTTAAACATTCAGTAAGTGGCACGTGTGTATCACTGATCTGTTCCTTTTTATTGCTGAGTAATATCCCTTTGTGTGGATGGTCTAAATTTTGCTTATACATTTACCTATTGATGGGCATTTGAGTTGTTTCCTGGCAACAAAGCTGCCGTACATATTTCTACAGTTTCTTTTTGAGGATTCACTCTGACCAGAAACCTTGCTGATCTCACTTAACTCTGATAAGTTATCAGTGGATTCTTTTATACGTTTTTCATACCTAATCATGTTGATTGAGAATATGATTTCTATTCTTTCCAGTCTTTAGACCTTTCTCTTTCTTGCCTTGCAGGGGTGTGAGACCTTTAGTACAATGTTGAATAGAAGTGCTAATAGCAAGTCACCTTTTTATCATTCCTGATCTCAGTAGAGAAGTTTTCAATATTTTACCATTAAGTATAAGATTTGTTATCAGGGTTTTTTGAGATATACTTTATTAAATTAGGAAGTTAATTGCTCCTATTCCAAGATTGCTAAAAGTCGGTCATCTTAAAAAATCATTATTGTTGAATTTTTTAAAACTTCTTATTTTATATTGGAGTATAGTTGATTAACAATGTTGTGATAGTTTCAGGTATACAGCAAAATGATTTCGTTATACATCTATATGTATCTATTCTTTCCACAAGGCCAAAACTGGTATGTATTATTGCCCACTTGTACTATGCATTATGTCAGAAACCCCAGCTTCCTGTGAGATCAGGGTCACTTAGCCCCACGAGCGTAATAATTTACTCCTTTGCCTGCTGGTCTACCAGTGTGAGGGGCCCCCAATTACCAGGCAGTGATTACAGTTTCAGTTCAGTGGGACACTTACTGTGTCCCTTGGTGGAAGCATTCCACATCCTAGGGATGCAGAACCTCTAATTCCACCAAGCCTGACCTGTGGTGATGGGAAGCAAAAATTCTTCAAATGGACCACAGGGAATGATGGTGGGGGGACAAATCCTGCCACTGCTTGGGGTCCCAACTCATCAATTCTAGCTCCTGGGCACACGGTATCGTAGGATGGCTCTTGTTGATAGTGGCTGTCTCGTCCTGGATCTGATCGTACCCCGCGTGTGATGCATGGCTCTGGTCACGTGGTCACTGGATGTCCCACAGGTCAGGCACTCAGTCTTCCCCAGAGCCCCGCAGACTGTGGTGGAGGCGCGGCCCTGCTCAGGACCCTGGCGTCTGTGCTGCAGCTCGTCAGGGCTTTTTGGAAACTCCACGTGGCTCCATGATCTACACACGTATGTCTAGTCCGACTGGCTATTCCAGGTCACCTGGCCAAGTGACAGGGCAGCTCGCACCGCAGCCTGGACCTGCCGTGGACCCCGCTCCGCAGCGTCCTGAATTTCTCAGTAAATGAGCCAGAGCCGTCTGCCAGTCCTAGGAGGCCCAGCAGGCACCTTTGTCTCTCGGTGGGAGGAGGTGAAGGCGCAGCGACTTCCTCTTTACCTCGAAGGGAACGTCACGCCCCAGCCCACTGGACCCGCACAACTTCCCTCATGTGGCAGGACCCGCAGGCAGGATGCTCAGCTCCCTCTAGGCACAGAGATGCCCACATACCAAGAGTTGCCACTTCCTGTTTACCAAGTCGTTAGGATGCTGCCATGTGTGTCACAGACCAGCGCTAAGTTTTGTGGAATCAAAGTCAAATGTCTTCGGATTACACTGTGAGGAGCCGACGAGTGTCAGGGGAGAAGGGAAGAAATTAAGACTCAAGGGAAGACACCAATTTATTTATTTTTTTAAATTATTATTTATTTATTTTTGGCTGCGTTGGGTCTTTGTTGCTGTGTGCGGGCTTTCTCTAGTTGTGGTGAGCGGGGGCCACTCTTCGTTGTGGTGCGCGGGCTTCTCATTGCAGAAGATACCGGTTTATAAACATATAACTAGCTGATTTGGTTATTGACCATCAAAATGCCCGAATGCATGTAGGTAACCAGCAAGTGGGTACTAAGTTGTAGTGTTTAACTCTATTTATGGAACTAGAGCTGCAGTAGTTGCCCATCATCCTAGTTTCAGTAAACAGCAGGTGTTTGTGTCAGTGGTCTCACTGAGCTTACTTTGACGGACTGTTTTTCATAATCTTTGATCGGGCTCATGCTGACACTCTGTTCTTTTCTAATCCTTGGTTAGACTTGCTCTGACATTCTGTTGTTCATAATTTTTCATCAGTACCTCCTACGGCTGCCCGCTACCGAGTATCTAGTATTGATTAGTCACACCTTTTAGCTGTCCTCTGTGACGTGACGTTAAGTTCTCCCAAATATGAACTCCAGCTTTGGGGAAATGACCACAGCTTGGGTTTTCAAGCCCAGTTTTGGTTAAAATCCAACAACACCCTTACTGTCCGCCCGTCTCTCACCCATAGGAACCGCCTGGTACAGGGTCCTGCACATCAAGGCTCTGATGGCCGCTCTAGCCGGCCCGTGGTGGTCATTCCATTTCCTGTTCTTTACCAGCCCAGGGCAACCACTAGGGGACGGGATCCCAGTATCGCTGACCCTAGGAAGGCCGATTCCTGCGCAGCAGCTCTCACTGTCAACCTGGCCTAGGGGCAGCCGCCACCAGGCTTCTCACTGACTCAGTGCCCACACCTCGGCTTTAGCCAGAGGGCGCCCCTGGTCTCTCCTGGGAAATGTAGTCGGCTGGGGGGCTCTCTGGCCTCACACAGCCTGTCTCATGCACCCCTCTCATCCTCACGCTGCAGGTCTCGTCCTCAGTCCCCTGAGGGCGGCTTCAGGGTCCAAGCTTCGATGAGCCGTCCATCACCACACAGGACTGTTTCCAGGGGTCCTCGTCTGAGCCATACAGAGTTTTCCCCACCAATGAGCTCCCCTCTCCAGCCTCTGTTCTCCCTCCTGGCCCCAAACGCCCTGGTTCCTGCCCACAGGCCCTGTAGCTCCTTGGTGAGTACGCAGTGTCCTCCCCACGTGGGTGAGGCTGAAAGTCACCCTAGTCATTGACCTGGAGGGAATGCAGGGAGTGAGGGTGGGTCTTGAAGAGGGAAGATATCATCCCGTGAGGCTCCAGGTCTTGGCTGGTCCCCAGGCAATCAGAGCTACTCTCCTTTATCAAGTGGGCGAGAATGAATCTGCTGGCCGACGGGATTCCAGGGAATGTGGGGATTCAGTATCTTCAAGACCCCATCCCAGATCTCAGCGTCCTGATTGGGAACTTCATTTTAGTCCAGATCTTCTTGGCTTTGCATTCAGGGCCCTTTGAGCTCCCAGGACGTTCCAGCAGCACTGAGGTGCCCATTGCTACAGTCAGCTACAGTTGGCATGTGAACTGATTCCAGGATCCCATCTTGAGGGGTTGCTTCCTGGGCTACTTTTAGGAAAAAGTACCAATTCGCCTTTAAGTCTCCCAGCAAAGCAGACCATGATTTAAGGACCTTGGTGCAAGTAGTTTATTTAGGAGGTGATCCAAAGAAGCACAGGTGAAGAAGTGAGGAAAGTGAGGCAGAGAAGGGGGCAGCCTTAAGTGGTGGGTTAACAGCAGGTTACTGTTATGGGAAACTGGCTCAGTCACACGAGGGAGGCCTGGGAAACTGTAGAACGCTGGTCGGAGAACTGCGACGCTGACCCCCAGTTCCCTGTGGCTCCACTGAGGGTGGGCTCTGGGGTGTTAGCTTCCCCACACCTGTGGGTCATGGCCGAGGCAGCCACCTTGTGCTGGAGGAAGGCCTCGGGCAGAGATACAGATCTCAAGGCAGGAGGCTAAGCTGTCAGTCCGCAGATTGCTGGAGAATGGTTACTGCAGTGGCTGATAAACTCAGGAAAGCGAAGAGGATGAGAGGATAAATACTAATCTTAAAAGCAGCCAGAGGAAAAACAAGACAGTACACATGAGGGAAAATAAAACAACGGAGACCAGAAATCAATGGAACTAGATTTTTAATGTGCTGGGGTGGGGGGGAGGGGGCAGAATATGTATATATAATTTCTACTATATCCTGTGAAAATATTCTCCAGAGATAAGAGCAGAAAAAATAAAAATGAATCAATGCATATAAACCATTTTCTAAAAAATAGTTAAATACATTTATTAGATAAACAAACGCTAAGAACCTTTGTCCCCAGCAGAGTTGTACTATCGTAAATGCTAAGGCAAGTCTTAGCATCATTAGAATGAAACCAAATGGGAACGTGGATCTGCAGGAAGGAACAGGAACACCAATGCTATGAACTGAAGGCTTGTGTCCCTCAAAATTCCTGTGTTGAAGCCCTAACCCCCAGTGTGATGGTATTTGAAGATGGGGCGTTCGGAAGGCGAATAAGATTAGATGCGGCCATGAAGGTGGGGCCCTCAAGAGATTAGTGCCCTTATCAGAAGAGACCCCAGGGATCTTGCTCTCTCTCCCTGCTCATCCATAAGGGAGAGGTCATGTGAACTGTGTGTGAGATGGTGGCCACCTACAAGCCACGAGAAGAGGTCTCAAAATGAGGCCTTGCTGGCACCTTGATCTTGGGCTTCCCAGCCTCTAGAACTATGAAAAATAAATTTCTGTTGTTCAAGCCACTCAATCTGTGGTATTTTGTTATGGCTGCCTGAGCTAAGACAAGTGACTGTTTAAAACAAAATATGTTGGGCTTATAATGTATGTAAAAGGAAAGAAAATATATGACAATGACAGCATGAAGGCTAGGGACATAAATGGAGTAGCAACTGCTTTTTTCTTTTTAATTGAAGTATAGTTGATTTACAATGTTGTATTAGTTTCAGGTGTACAGCAAAGTGATTCAGTTATACATACATATTTATCTATTTTTTTCAGATTCTTTTCCCTTATAGGTTATTACAAAATATTGAGTATATTTCCCTGTGCTGTCTGGTAGGTCCTTGTTGGTTATCTGTTTTATGTATAGTAGTGTGTATATGTTAATTCTAAACTCCAAATTTATCCCTCCCCATTTCCCCTTTAGTAACCATAAATTTGTTTCCTATGTCTATGGGTCTATTTCTGTTTTGTATATAAGTTCATTTGTGCTTTTTTTTTTAGATTGCACATATAAGCGATATATTTGTTTAACTTACTTCACTTAGTAGGATAATCTCTAGGTCCATTCATGTTGCTGCAAATGGCATTATTTCATTCTTTTTTATGGCTGAGTAGTATTCCATTGTATATATATACCACATCTTCTTTACCCATTCATTTGTTGATGGACATTTAGGTTGCTTCCATGTCTTGGTTATTGTAAACAGTGCTGCAATGAACATTGGGGTGCATGTATCTTTTCAAATTATGGTTTTCTCCAGGTACATGCCCAGGAGTGGGACTGTTGGATCATATGGTAGCTCTGTGTTTAGTCTTTAAAAGAATCTCCATATTGTTCTCCATAGAGCCTGCACCAATTTACATTCCCACCAATAGTGTAGGAAGGTTCCCTTTTCTCCACACCCTCTTCAGCATTTATTATTTGTAGACTTTTTGATGATGGCCATTCTGATCGGTGTGAGGTGATAGATACTAATCATTGTAGTTTTGATTTGCATTTTCTAATAGCGATATTGAGCATCTTTTCACATGGCCTTTGGGCATCTGTATGTCTTCTTTGGAGAAATGTCTATTTAGATCTTTGGCCTATTTTTTGTTTTTTTGATATTGAGCTGTATGAACCATTTGTATATTTTGGAGATTAATCCCTTGTCGGTTGCATCATTGGAAATATTTTCTCCCATTCTGTAGGTTGTTTTTTTGTTTTGTTTATGGTTTCCTTTGCTGTGCAAAAGGTTTTAAGTTTAATTAGGCCCCATTTATTTTTGTTTTTATTTCCATTACTCTCGGAGACAGATCCAAAAGGATACTGCTGCGATTTATGTCAGAGTGTTCTGCCTATGTTTTCCTCTAGGAGTCTTATAGTATCTGGTCTTACATTTAGGTCTTTAATCATTTTGAGCTTATTTTTGTGTGTGGTTTCAGAGAATGTTCTAATTTCATTCTTTTACATGTAGCTGTCCAGTTTTCCCAGCACCACTTATTGAAAAGACTGTCTTTTCTCCATTACATATTCTTGCCTCCTTTGTCATAGATTATTGACCATAGGTGTGTGGGTTTATTTCTGGGTTTTCTATCCTGTTCCACTGATCTATATTTGTTTTTGTGTCATTACCATACTTTTTTGATTACTGTGGCTTTGTAGTATAGTCTTAAGTCAGGGAGCCTGGTTCCTCCAGCTGTTTTTCTTTCTCAAGGTTGCTTTGGCTATTCGGAGTCTTTTGCGTTTCCATGCAAGTTAAATTTTTTTTTTTGTTCCAGTTCTGTGAAAAATGCCATTGGTAATTTGATAGGGATTGCACCGAATCTGTAGATTGGCTTGGGTAGTACAGTCATTTTGACAATATTGATTCTTCCAATCCAATGGAATGTCAACTACTTTTTGATTAGTGCTTGCATGGTATACTCTTCCATTCTTTAAAACTTTCTGTATCCTTATATTTTATATTTATCACTTTTAACATAAAAAAATGATCAGTCTGACAGATATTGAAAAACAAACTTGTGGTTACCAAAGGGGAAACGTGGGGCAGGGAAGGGATAAATCAGGAGCTTGGGATTAACACACACCACTACATATAAGATGGATAACCAACAAGGACCTACCATATAGCACAGGGAACTCTATTCAATATTCTGATAACCTTTGAGAAAAGAATCTGAAAAAGAATGAATACAGTACATGTATAACTGAATCACTTTGCTGTACACCTGAAACTAATACAACATTGTAAATCAACTATAACCCAATAAAATTTAAAAAAAAATCCGTCTGATAATCTTTGCTTTAATTGGATATTTATTTGCATTTAATATAATTACTGCTCTATTTCAGTGTAAGTCCCTTATCCTACTGTTTGCTTTTCATTTTCCCAGCCTATTCTATGTTTATTTTTCTTCTTGCCTTTTGAGTTATTTTTTAAATGTTCTAGTTTTCCCCCTTGGCTGAATTAAAAGGCCCTTTGCTCTTCAAGCATTTACTTACCAGTGTGTAATATGGATTAGTTTTACTTGGTCCTAGACAGGACCAGGACTTACAGAACTGAGCACTCCTGACTTGCAGGCATGTGTTTTAAGAACCTCAGGATGTTCTGTTTCACAGTCACAGCTTTGCCCTCCTGCCTCCCCTTCTTAGTGCTCTTCTCTGAGTTCCACCTGACACCACCCTTTAGAACTTCCCTTAGTGTGGGTCTGTCGTGATGCATTATTTTCCATTCTTATTTGTCTGAAAATGTCTTTCATTCTTAAAGGACTTTTTTTGCCAAGCTCAAAATCTGAGGTTGGAAATTATTCTCTCGGCCCCCTGAAGGCACCTTTTCACTGCCTTCTCATTTTCACCATTTCCATTGAGAAGTCGTCTTTAAGTCTTATTACTGCTTTTTGTTTTTTTAAAGTAACTTGTCTTTTTTCTTTGCTTAGATTTTTCTCCTTGATTTTTCAGCAGTTTTATTACTGTATGTTGAGGCATGTTATTCATTTTCTTTATCCTGTTTGGTGTTTGTCTAGCTTTTCTGGTTGCTCTCAGCAGGAGGATTTGTCTGAATCACAGGTTTATTGTTGCTGAAATCCGGCAACGAGCACTTCATTTAAGTACTCACCAGATACTATTTAACTGAATTGTTAACTATATGTGGTCTAATAGCCTTCTGAAGCTGTTCTGTTTCCCCTTCCGTTCCTCAGACTTGTTCTGGAATAAACCACCGAAGGCATGCTGGATTGCTTTCGAGACCCTTGCTAACGGCCATTTCTTGTACGATTCCTTCCCTTCTCTGCTTGTGCCTGCGCATTACTTACCTTTGCTGGTGCTGGTCAGGAGAGAAGAGGTTTCTCAGCTTTGCTACAAACCAGGTGAAAACACGCACACGATATAGAAGTAATTTGATTATTTATTTATTTTGAATAAAAAAGTGGCCAAGATAACAATACTAGTGGCTCTGCATACAAAACACAACATAACTGAGGTTATTTCACATTTACAAAACCGCCATATGTACAGCACTGGATGTTCACAGCAACTTTAATAGACTCTAAGTACCAGAATCCTAAGAGCAATTGCGGGGTATCCAAAATGGGAAAAAGCTAAAAAACCAACGATTTCATTAACTGGAAAATTGGCCAACCAGCTAACTGGTAAAGAAAGAGAATTTGCTACCCTTTTCTTTAGTAATAACTAAAATAAGATTGCCCCACAGGACTGCATTTGACAAACACCCTCCATAATTTCCATTTCATTTTCTCTATAATCTTTCCCACTTCAAACTTTTCCCAGAAACCTCTGCCCTACTATCAGATAAAAGCTCAGGACACCAGTGTATCTTCAGGGAAAGAAGATAACTAGTGCAAAGGATACAGCATGGTCTGCTTCAGCCCAGGAGACCCAGTTCAAACCCAAGAAAGAATTCTGCCCTCTTCCGGTCATCAGTTCTTCGCAGTTTTGAACACACTGGAAAAAGCGAACCATGCTTCGTCTTACAGGTGGCAGGAAGTTACTCACTCATTCTCTGTATCACCAGCACCTACTCTGTGCAAGGCACTTGACACTTGGTGCTGCAGGAACTACCAAGATGAGACAGACAGTCCCTGCCCTTGAGGAGCTTACAATCTAATAATGAACACTATGTACATACGTAGAATGCAGGGAAGCAGCCAATTCTTCTGGATGGGGGTATTCCAAGCAAAATGTGCTATTATTCTTAAAGTTTTTTATTTACACACTAAAAGTTTAAAACACACCACCTAATCAGATGGTAAGCATTAAAAAACCATCTCCTTTCCATAACCGTAAGTTTTTAGTTGCCTTTTCTTTTTATTTCAAAAAATGTCATATGTAAACAAACACATAATTTGAAGCCAAGCACAAAGATAGCGCAGGCATTGGATAAACAAAATATATACTACTCTACACAACACAGACTTATTTTTCTATACAGTCTTATTTCTGTGTACACAAGTTTGATGTTCACTTTCTTTTCATACACTGAAGTACAAATCTGAGTCAGTCTTGAAAAAGACATAATTCATTTTTGCATTAATACCAAAAACAAAACAAAACACCCTAGACCTCACCAGTCTGTCAGCCAAGAGTCAAACTGATAACACATGAAATGCTTCAAAGCCACCACCTCTTACACCATCCAAGGAGACCATTTCACAGGATCTTTCTATGAAACTAACAGGACTTCATAATAGTGAGGTAAGCAAGTTTTTACCTTAGAAATAACTATAAGATTTAGAGTTCTGAAAATTCAAGTCCACCAACCCATTTACAATATTTCAGCTAGACAGCCTGCACCTTTGCTTTATCACATCAGTATGAAAGTATCATCATTCCCCCTTTGCAACTCCTCCCAAGCCTGGGATGGATGAATGAATGAATGAATGAATGAACACCACGTTGGTTAACCATATAACACTGTGGTAAATAAACGCACCGTCCAGGACCTCATATCGTATATTAAGTCTCCCCCCCCGGAGTATAGTTATAAGTTAAAATGCAAGATAAAAGCGGAATCAGCTAATCTGATTAAGAGGTTGGGGGCACACATATTATATAACAAAAAGATTAACTTCTTTACAGGACTTCTTTCTATAAAGTCTCTCCCCTGTTAAATTTACTGATTTCTACAGCAAGTTTTCAGAAACAGCCATCTTAAAACAAACCATACAGGCAGATAGGAGGCTGCACCCTATTTACCAGACTCAGGCCAGCCAGCCAGTCCTGATACTGATGTGTATCTGTGCCAGGGAAACAACTCTGCATCTTCTGAAAATCCCTGGTGCTGTACACCAGGATGGCGATGCTGTGGTGAGAGTGATCATTAGAAGCAACTGCAAAGCTGACTTAATTCAGTATAAGGACAGTCAAATCTCACGCGCTCTAACGTCAGCTTGAACTGCAGATACCAGGTTATCACATGAAGATCCTAGCTCCAAAAACTTCTTTTAGCATCAAAAAAGAGCAGTTCAAAGCTTAATACCTATGAGACTTGAGACATGGTCTAAAACTCTGCTGGAAACTGCCGGCTGCTACTTCCACTAACAGCTAAAGTGCAACCACTTCACTTCAGTTAGATCTGCTATAGAGGCATTTTTACAATCCGACGATGGTGAGGGGAGAGGCTAGATGCCCGAGCCGCTCTGCTGTCAACAGAGCTGCTGAGCCCCACCCACACAGGTAGCAGCGTGAGAGCACAGGGATGTGTTTGTTCACACTCAACCATGGAAGCCTGCAGACCCCAACAGTCCACGCAGGGCTAGCCGTAAAGAGATGCTTTTATTGGTCCAGCTATTTGCTGTTTGTGCTGTCCCATCTCTAAAAAGAAAAAAGGGCAGAACCTATCTTTCCCTTAAAAAAGTTTAGGCCTGCTGACTTTGAATATAGCCAGAATTTTTTTTTGCTTGTCAGGAATAACTGGCTTGGGGAGCAGAGCGGGTGGTGGCAGGGAGCTGAAATCCAGCCCACTCTGCCCAAAGTCCAGCCTGAAGGTGTGGGAAATTTCCAACAGGGAAATTATAATTCAGAGTTTTGAAGAAAACCAGATACAGTTTATCAAGTTGTTAACAACTAACACTATTACTCTTAGAAAGAAAAACTACTGTTTAATAGTTTCTTCTAGGAAGGGAGACCTGCTATGTGATTTAGTTTTTAGAAATTTTATCACAAACCTATTTTTCTTTCAAATCTGGTAGCTCAGAAGGTGTCCTAAAGCTGAGAGAACTAAAGGGACGGAAATGGAGAGGACCCCTCCTGGAAGGGAGGGAGAGGGAGGTCAGGAGCAGAGAGGATGGATGGACCCGTGGAAATCGTACAGTGACAGTAATTCCTGCTTTCATTCCAGGAGCCGCGGCAATTCACCAAACCCCGACACAGCTCAGTGCTGCCAGGAGAGCCGGTGCTCTGAAAAAGCAGCTCTGTGTTCCTCCAGACAAGACCAATGAGCCTTGATTTTTTCTGCATATAATCTGACACCATTACAGTTACAACAGAATATATTTTAATATTCAATTATTACCCTCTGACATTCTTTTAACCTAACTGGTGAAGGCCGCTGATAGGTCTAGCCCACACGCCCCAACATTAACATTCTCAAAAACTTCCTAGAGGGAGAAGCAGAAAAATGTCACCCTCGACCATGAGCTTCGCCAGTGGTTCTAATAACTCCTGACATTGAAAAATAACTGGTAGTTTGGGCAGATACAATAGTAGGCAGAGATGGCTTGAAGTCTGGGTAGTGGACATAGGATTTCAGAATGAGTATCAGGCCTAACGAACTCTCAATTTCTTATCTAGAATAACAGGAACAAATAACCCTCAACAGAGAAAGTGTGACACAGGTGTGGACATCAGACTCCCAAAATGCAATACTGTCATGGCTTAGAAGGTCTAATTGCACAGGACCTTTGCTCCTGCACCTTCATGCAAAGCAGCGGCATCATGGCCGTCTCATCCACGCCATGGAGCGGTGACAGCTGAAATTAACTTGAAATCCACTACACAGATCAGGTGAGTTCTAGGAAGGCACAGAGGGCATATCTAAGTGTAAACCAGGAGACAGTTTCCCGGCGTCCCTCACGCTCTTCCGGGGCTTCGCTGCTCACCACTCTGTCACCAAGTATGCTGACCCTTAGGACATTCAGAAGCGCACTGTGTGATGCTGCCATTAACTGAAAATCTCCTCTCGTTCTCACAGGTCAATGGATTAACCTCCACAGAAGGGAGGGGTGGGGAGAGGGGGCGGAGGGCTCCCAACTCGGTGTGCAGAAATCTGAGGCAGGTGCTGGCTGGATTTCAGCCTTAAGAATGCCATTGGGCAGAGCCCCCCCAGAGAGAAGCCACGTTCTAGTAAAAGAGTTGCCATGTTTACTGCTACCCAGACATACAAAATAACTCAGGTGACCCTTTTTAGTTTATTCGTAAGAGTCAATTTCCCCCCCCAAATGCATAACTGCTTTAAATAAAAACCTAACGTACGTTTTGAATGGCAGCAGCACAAAATTCCCCAGCAAGAACAAATCAACTACTAACTCTGATTAAGAAAAAAAAAATAAGTGAAACTCAGCACGTGCTCTGAGTATAAGTGAAACTCAGCACGTGCTCTGAGTATAGAAACTGCAAGAATTCCCTGACAGGATCTCAATTTTTACTGTCATATTTACTGTAAAGTGAAACAGCTCTAGGCACAAACGACCGCAACTATACAGCTTCCTGAGCTGTGTTCTTCCTGATTTTAATGTTGCCTGGTTCTCTTCCTTGACAATCATTTGAACATGCTGGACCCTAAAGTCTGGATAAACACTCCTCTTGAAATTACCACCAAAATGAGAAAGATAAGCAAATGATCCAGCAGAACTAAACAGCAGCAGAAATACAGAATTAAACACAGGAGACAAAAACAAAAATTTGAAAGGGAAACAAAAGACATTTCAAAGCAGACTGTCTGGAAGTGCCTCTTAAGGGCTCTTGTCTCCAATAGCTACGGACAGAGCAGGGAAGACACTAGGGGGAGAGAGCCTACAGGCAGGAGCGGTGTTGCTGTTACACGCTCTCCAAACAGCGAGCGTTTCTCAGTGAGGACAAAATGTCTTTCACTAAGGATACAAAAATAAAAGCAAGAATAAGTGTTAGAATAAAGGTTTAATATCACTTAAATTTCACATTTTGTATTTCCCCTCCAACTTCCCAGAAATATGCACCATTTCAAGGCGAGTGCATTACAGTCCTGTTAATTAGCACCAGTCCCTAGGATACTTATTTTAAAAATCCAAGGACACTGTAGTTCTAGAATGTCTATTGTTAATTGTAGGTTTTAAGACCAATTAATGTCTAACATCTCTTCTTAACAGTCCACAGGAAAATACCTGTATTATAAATATCGAGGACCTTTGCAGAGGGAAGGAATTCCCAGCCTCTGGTTGACTGAGCTACACACACGATAGCACCAGAGCTCAAGGGTCCACACTTCTGAGCTGCCTGTCTCTTTCTGGACGTCTCTAGACAGACTCGGGATATAAATGATACGTCTGGAAATATCAACATTAAAAATATTAAATGTTTTAATAAAAAAGGAGAAAATATTACTTTTCCTCTGTGTACAAATATCTCACCAAGTTGTCACAGGTAAGTCTGAAGAGGGTTGTGATGCAGGTGAACAGGAATACTTGACATCCTTATACCTGTGAAGGAGTCAGAGCAGGAAACTGATGACATGGGAAAGATCATTAAAAATAAGTCACAATTATTAACTTACAAGAGTCACCTGATCTTTTGACACATTAAAACCAACTTTAGTCTTGGCTTCAACCTCTTTAAAATATATAGTTTTAAGAAAATGTTTTCAATATGCATGAAAAACAACTGGCAGGATGCAGATCTGCAGCTGTTTGTTGAGAACAAAATATCAGGCCCACAGGTTGTTTCAGACACTTTAATATCTGTTGGGACACTGCATACCACATACCAGGTAACTACAGCTCCCTGGAGCCACAAGACAGTTCCAGACCAAGGCCAGGATTAGAAAGCCTAACTTGGCCCAGCAAGGCCCTTATCCATACTCCCTAGAAGGGACCATTCTGTTCTGAGAAATGACAGGGCATGCGTTTTGTTCAAACTGCTTCAGTCAAGACACTTGAAAAATAAGTTCCTCATTGGCAAGGAGTTGGGGGATAATGTTCATCTCAAAAGGACTTAAAATCTCTGCACTCAGTCACTTTAAAGACATCCTTTAGTCCCTGGAGACAGAGAACACACTTCAGCAGTGAGTCCCCACGCCCTATGTACAGTCATGAAGGGTGCCTCTCCTCTTGCGCGTCCTAGCTCTTGGGGCTGGACGGCACTTTCCACAGCAGAGTACATGCCCTTTCCATCTTCCCATCCTGGACATTCAGAAGACAGGAGAATCACAGAAAGGGCAGGGGCTTTGCAGTAACCTCTTAATCCAGTCAGGATCTACAAAAGTAAGACAAGCAGTATTGAGCGTAAACTTCAGAAAAGGCAATCAAATGGGATGAGCCCTGGATGGACCACAGTATTAAGGGATGGGCACTCTGGTCCCAGCTCTTGTGTCCCTGCACAGAGCCCCTCACTACAACGTTCTAGACGAGGCTGGACTAATTCTGTGGTCCCCAAAGCTGAGTGCGTGATGAAATAGGAAAATAAGGGCAATGAATGAGTGTCTCATAAAGCTAAATTCATTCTGTTTAAAGAAAGGACTATACTTTGTTCTCAGAGTATATCCTTCATACGTGGATAATGTTAAAATACTCTTATAAAATTACAGTAACAGTAACTTTAAAAAATACATTACTTGGAAAAATAAAAACATGGCAACACTGTGTCAACACTTTCTCCCCCTTTTAAAAACTTCCCTGGTCTGTGAAATACTGTGCTCTACCGGTTAGTACTCTCCAGATCTCAGCGATTCACATTCTTCCCAAGAGCTGTATGCGGCTCAACACAACGTCACCTGGCAGGTGTGTGTTTTTTATTTGTTTCCATCTTTTCCTGATTTCCTGTCTAAATAGTATACCAATTCTCAATTGCAATGAGTGTTTAAAAGTCCCCAACATTTGCTTCAAAATAATCCAATAAGAGGAGGGGGGGTTTCCCTGGTGGCGCAGCGGTTGAGAGTCTGCCTGCCGATGCAGGGGACACGGGTTCATGCCCCGGTCCGGGAAGATCCCACATGCCACGGAGCGGCTGGGCCCGTGAGCCATGGCTGCTGGGCCTGCGCGTCCGGAGCCTGTGCTTCGCAACGGGAGAGGCCACAACAGTGAGAGGCCTGTGCACCAAAAAAAAAAGAGAGGGAAGAGGCGGGAGGAGGGGGGAGGAGGGGGAGGAGGGGGGAGGAGGGGGAGGAGGGGGGAGGACTACAGATGAAACATGAAAGGTCGTGAGCTGGCAATTTCGGAAGCTGAATGATGGGTACATCAGTTTCTTATACTTTTTCTCTACTTTTATGATTGCATTTTCCATAACAAAGAGTTAATACAGAACACAAGCTGCCCACACACCAACTTCTCAGAATTAGAGAGCTTCAGCCAGGTTAGAGCAAAAATCAATAAGGGTGTAGTTTTACACAGAACATTCTGTTTTACTTGAGACCATAAATTACCCCCAAAGTGTACACAGGTGTATAATGGTGTCTAGTTAGCTCATTTGGTTAGTGTGATGTTAATGAACCTCAGGTCATAAACGGACATTCACGGGGCTGTTTACATCACTAATTCCTGACACACATCTACGATCTTATTTCCAACTAGTTATGTCATAAGTGTGGGCTTTGTCACCAGGGCTATCAGGAAAGAGAATACTGACCAACCCGAAAAAGAATCCCACCATGGCTACTAGAAGGATGACTGCAAGTGCATGTCCCTGTTTCAGCAATGCTGTCTTTGTATACGTTACCAGTTGCAGAGTTTTCCTTCAAACACTATATAGTCTATACAAGCCATCTAAAACAAGCTTTTTTGAATAAATAATTTGCTTGCGGTGACAGAACAGTAAACTGCAGCCCTACTTACTCCCATACTAAAATGCAACAGGTATGTCAACGTGAACAATGTTCCAGTGACCATTTTTTAATTAGCTGTGGTTCGTGATAATAGTGTACAGAGCACGAGGAGCCTGCTCACCATCCCTGATGGCGCAAGACTAAGCAGGAGGGAGGACTTGGGGGTGCTCAACCTCACCCTCCCACAAGCTGGGAAAGCATTCACCTTCTGGGGCTGGATGGCGGGCAATGCTGTCATGGAGCAAACACCTTCTGTATATCAGACTCTGGCAGGACTGGTAGGTTAAAAAGCACCTGAAAGCAGACAGATTGTACCATCAGTTCTACTAACGGTGGAAAGCAGCATAGTATTGAAGGTAACTCACCACATACAGTTATTCTAAAACCACAAGTTAACTAAGTAAAGGGCAAAAACAGTTCACAAATGCATGGCAACAATGTATCCCTCTGCACAGGCCAGAGCTACCCCACCCCACACTTAGTAAAGGGGAAATGTCCGTCAGGCTAAACCAAGAGATACAAAGCTTCTAATCCAGACAGTCACTGCAGCTTCTTTTTTTTTTTTGCCATGTTTGCAGCACTGAGAAAGAATGTAGTCCGCTTACACCTGATTACACTGTGAATTTTTCATGTTAAAAAAATCAATTATGTATTATACTGGAAACTATTCTTGTTAGTGATTTTTAAGATTAGGTATAAGCACTGTCTTCCCCAGCACAGTGGGGAAAACCTGAAAGATATAGAAGACAAAATTAATGGTGCAAAAAAAGAAGGGCCATGAACAAAAGCTCAGAGGTTCAGTTCCATCCAATGACCATTCACTGAGCATCTACCAGGACCAGGCAAATAAGGGAAGGTGGGCAGCAGTGGATATCAGAGAGAGCACTTGGGCTCTGCGTGGAAGGTTTTCTGCAGGATAACAGTGCTTAGGATGAGCAACTAAGCAGTAAAAAATACAAAGAGGAAGGGAGGGCTGGGGGAAGGAATTCCAAGTAGGTTTACCTTGAGTAAAGACTTGGGTGTACAGGAAGAAAGATTATACCCGAGTGGGAGCAAGCACCCATCCTCACCGGGAGAAATTACACCCAGGTATTCTGGCACTAACTTCAATCAGCAAAAATGAAAATAATTTTTGTGGAAGAAGCCATCTGAGAGACAACAATGTATAGGCCAAGTTCTCAGCTCTGCCGCTAGCCGCCTGTTGCCTCTGCACAAATTCGGACTTCCCCAGTCCCCAGTTTCCTCATCTGTAAAAATGGGAACAGTGGCGGCGCCCCTCGTGTGGCTCAGGATGCGTGTACTGCTCAGAGTCGTGCCTGGCACGCTGGCAGCGCCAACAGGCGCAAGTGGCTACTGTTACAAGGCCACTACTATTACAAGCTGGCTTCCTCTTCTCCGCAAACATAAGGCGGAACAGTCAGATCGGAAGTCTAGGGACACAGCAACGGCCGGGAAATCCAGACATCCGTCAATAAGAGGGAGTGCTGGAGCACCCATACAGTGGAGAACCCTACAGCTGTTAGGGATGGGTCTATGTACTGATGTGGAAAACGCCCACAACATCTTGCTACGAGAACACGCAAGTTGTTAAGGTAGTGAACGCACAATCCTGTTTCTACTGGAAATAAACTTTAAAAACCTACTGAGTGCCTACCACACACCAGGCATTGTTCTAGAAATAGCCATGAACAAAACAACCAAATTGCCTGTCTTCATGAACTTTCTATTCCAGAGAAAGGAGAAAAACATAAAGTAAAAATATATTAAGTGGGACTTCCCCAGTGGTGCAGTGGTTAAGAATCTGCCCACCAATGCAGGGGACACGGGTTCGAGCCCTGGCCCAGGAAGATCCCACATGCTGCGGAGCAACTAAGCCTGTGCACCACAACTACTGAGCCTGTGCTCTAGAGCCCACGAGCCACAACTACTGAGCCCACGTGCCACAACTACTGAAGCCCACGCGCCTAGAGCCCGTGCTCCGCAACAAGAGAAGCCACCGCAATAAGAAGCCGGCGTCGCGCAACCAAGAGTAGCCCCCGCTCGCCGCAACTAGAGAAAGTCCATGTGCACCAACGAAGACCCAACGCAGCCAAAAATAAATAAAATAGATTTATAAAAAAGAAAGAGAAGGTTCCTCATTAAAAAAAATATATATAGGGCTTCCCTGGTGGCGCAGTGGTTGAGAGTCCGCCTGCTGATGCAGGGGACACGGGTTCGTGCCCCGGTCCGGGAAGATCCCACATGCCGTGGAGTGGCTAGGCCTGTGAGCCATGGCTGCTGAGCCTGCACGTCCAGAGCCTGTGCTCCACAACGGGAGAGGCCACAACAGTGAGAGGCCCGCGTACCGCAAAAAAAAAAAAAAAAAAAAAAAAAAAAAAAATATATATATATATATATATAGTGGTGATAACTGCTAAGGAGGAAAATAAAGCAAGGAAGAGGGATGAAGGAAGACTACATACTGAGACGGGAGAGGGATGTCATCAGGTGTCACGATTTTAGGCAGTGTGGCCGGGAAGGAAGCCCTGTGGACACCTGCTGGAAGAGCACCCCGGGCAGAGAGGACAGCCAGTGAAGACATCCAGGGTGGGAGGGGTGCCGCGTGTACCTGAGGAACAAGGAGGCCAGTGCACCTCGAGTGAAGTCAGCAAGCCGGAGAAAATGGCCCCCTTGATGGGGGCCAGGCTATGGAGTCATGACCACTGAATGGATTTTAGCTTTTACTCATCAGAAATGGGCAGCCACTAGAGAGTTTTGAGCAGAGGGGGTGACATGAGCTGATGAGGTCATGATAGGATCACAACCTCAGCTCTACTTAGAACAGCCTGGAGGGGGCAAGGAAAGACACAGAAGATGGGCTGGGAGATAACTATAATAATCTGGGCAAGAGATGATGGTGTCGTGGACCAGGGATGTAGAGGTGGAGGTAGCAAGAAAAGGCTGGATTCAAATTTGAAATGCCTTTAAAACTTCCAAACAGAGCAACTGAGCAGGTGCTTAGATATGAAGTCTAGACTGAAGGGGAATGATTCAGACTAAAGCAATATGTTTAAGTCACCAGTGTACAGATGATAGGCGACAGTCCAGGGAGAGTGGTGACAGAAGAAAGACAGGTCCAAAGACGGACATCAAGGAGATACTGTGTCCAGAGGGCCAGGTGATAACAAAGCGCTTTAAGGAGGAGGAAGAGGGAGTGACCAACTGCGGCACGTGCAGCCCGTGGGGCCATAAGATGAAGACGTGCCAAGGTTCCCTCTTAGAGTGAGACGGAGGAAGACCTCTCTATCTTTTGTTAGAGATAAACCAAACAGAGTACAGAAGCACTTTATATTCTATTAACTTCAGCAGGTATTGCTTTTGTCATACTGATTTTTAAAAATTTAATGCTACTTCAGAGCAAAATAATATTACCAAAATAAATAAACCCCTATATACAAGACGCAGAAAATAACCCATCATTAAAGGGTGTCTTGCTTGAGTCAAACGGATGGTAAAAAGCCCACACCAGGTTTTATAGTAGCAGCTTTTCTCCAACCTAATGGCATGGGCAACATACACTTTGGATAAACACTTTACAGTGGTTTGTGTGACACAAAACTGGAAAACGAGCAAAAGCAGCTTACCGGAGCCAAATGTGGCCATTGGAACAGACTGCCTGTTTGCGATCTGTGAATGGCAAAATCTCTTTACACAAACTACAGTGCTCAGGGAAAGTCTGCTTGTTCATCTTCTTTGAGATGTGTCCGATCAGCACCTAGTGAGACAAAGCAGTCAGCATGTTTTGTGGTGAGCGCAGGGCTTCCTAACACAGAGGAGAAATGGAAACCTACACGGCATCTGACACACAGCAGGAGCTCTGCATCTCCACGTAGGCCCAGCACTCTCTGAAAAGTAAAAAAGCTGGACCTTCAACTCGTGTCAACTGGCTGAGTACAACAAAATAAATTCATTCAGGCACCCTGTGACGACAGAGTGAACTTTACCCACTAAAGGGAAAACTGTTCTGAAAACGCAAATCTTATTACTTGCCTTTAATTGCTTCTGAAACAAGGACTTCAGAGTTCTGTTAGAAGACAAAGTATTCAGCTATACTTACAATGTTTTGACTTTAAGAAAAACATAATCTCTATAGGCAAAATATCATGTGAAACACTAACTCTGTAGAACTATAGAAATGTCTATTCTTAAAGCAATTATGCCCCAATAAAGATGTTAAAAAAAAGTCTATTCTTTAAAAAAAGCTTACAAAGTAAAAAGATAATCAAGATTAAAAAATAATAATTCCCCTTCTGATGGCCCAAAGACCCATGACCAATCCAGTCAGCCTGCAACTGGAGACCAACCGACCCCACAGCAGAGGCATGGCGGGACCCACCGTGGGAGTGGGAGAGATGGACGGGGCGGGCTCTAGGCCTTGGCCCTACTTCAGCTTTGCTTGTTTCTCTGCTTTATTGGAGTTGCATCACTCCAAAAATGAAAGTCTGAAAAACACTGATCTACTTCATTATTTTGTTGGAAAAACACCTTTACCAGCTATATTACTGGGAGGCATGGGATACACCAATCCTTAAGAACTACCTTGTCTTACTAGCAGATAATGTCCTTCAAAGTTTTAATCCATTGACACTTAAGCTCTTGTGTAAGAACTTCTTAGTCTGTGATTCACTAAAATTAGTTCACTGAAGTTCTGAAGGGTATCTTAATAGCTCAAAAGGGTGTCTTACCTACTCTACATATAATTTACAAATTTAAAGCCCATTAACTTCTGGCCTTTTTGGCCTTGAAAATTCTTATTTATGGTCCCTTATAGCAGGGACAACCAATGTACTAGGTTTGAAAAGATTCATTTTTATGAACACTTTATGAATAAAGTAAAAGTAGGATTTTACTTTATTTTTTAGTTGTTGAAAACAAAGTTTATTCCCTATCTTTCAAAGTATGTGCATTTATTAAGAAAACTGTCCAATGGTTTACTGTCAGATTTCACGAGCAACCTTCAAAGCAGGGGATAAAGAAAGTTATAAATTCCAAGTTACAAGTTAAGTACTCTCCTTAGCCTTTAACTAGTAAACTCCAAAACAAAAAACATTTGTTTTACGCAGTAGGATTTTAAAACATGAAACGTATCGTGTTCAATCAAAACTCAGTTGCTGTAGATGGGCAGAGTATAATCTTCCCTTCTTTAAATTGGCTCTGCTGGAACCAAGTAACTATGCTAAATGTAGCTTTCCATGTTCATGCAGCATCTGGACAATTATTCTGAATCATTGCCAACCAGCTTCCATTACAAATTTCCTAAAATGTTTTTGTTAATATTTTACACTTATAATATCCCTGCTAGGTCCTATGAACCAGTGATACCAGAAAACTCTTCCACACAATTTAGACCACAATGAAACAATTCTTAAAAGTTGACTTTCAAAGATGAAAAGTCAGTTACATGAACAGTACATCTTAACTACTCGGGTGTGAATGAAAGTAGTGCCTGCCGTACCAGTAAACAAAGGATGTTGCTGCCATCGAGCCATCACATTACAGCTGCCCGTCGGTGAGCCCTGAGGGAACTCATGATGGAGGCAGGATGCCCCCCCACCCCGACCCTGCCACCCTGCCCCGGCACCTAGCAGGCAGCCGCTACAGCCACCCCTGATGAGGCACCAAGGCGACTCGAGATGAGAAGCACAGGATACTGGCCCCACGTAGCTGAGGTGCACATCAAAGGAATGATTTCAGTGAGCCCAGGCTTTGCATCTTCCCATACATAGAAAAGTGCTAAATTTCTTAACTTCAGATATCTGGTTTTCCTTACTTAACAGTAATCTTTAATGCTCCAACTACCCTGGTCTTTGTTGCAACAACTCCAATAGATCCTGGCTCCACCCCCTTGCCCCTTGGGAGCAGTCCCTCAGAGCTATCTGAGATGCTGTGTCCCAGGCTTAAGTCCTCAGTTTTGTCTGCCAAATAAAATGTAACTGAACTTTTAGGTTGTGTATTTTTTTTCAGTCAACATCAGATTGTTGCAAACATCCTTAAGAAATAATTTTAGGGGTGTACGGGTACGTACACACACACACACACACACACACACACAGACACACACACACACACACACACACACACACACACACACACACACACACACACACACACCCCTTTCCAACAAGAAAATGCAACAAGTGATTCGCGAATGGTTTGACATTAGGCATGGAAGATATCTGAATTTATTACCTGCAATTAATATTTTAGATAAGACTTCAGGCAGTGAGAATAAACATCAAGCTTCAGAGTAAAAAGAACCACAGACATCTGTGGTCCTGACTATTTTAGTATGCAGTATGTTCCTTAAAACACAATTCTTCAGGATTTTAAAAGCTGTTAGCTCAGGATTCCTGATTAATACGTCTATACAACACTGAGCTACACAAAGTTAAATGATTTCTTTCCTATAGGAATTCCCAGAACCCTTAGAAGGATGATGTACACTGGGAACCTTTAAGAGGAGTATAGAGTATGCAGTATTTCCCCAAGCTTGGAACCCTACTGTTCTGTCAAGGAACTTGAATTCTGTGAAATACATTTTGGATAATACTGTAAGATTGTTCTACCATCAAAATAAAGATTATACCCAGTTTTTGTAACAAAACAACAATGTATAAGTAATTATTTGTTTAGCTCCTATGCCCTTCTAGACTAAATCAGAAGACCCCCTCAAGTACTATCAAATGGAAACAGTCCCGGCCACAGTCCTCCCACTTCCCAAACCTTCTGCAAACAGGAAGGGAAAGGAGGGTGTGCCACACTTCCCCTGCTGGGTCTGCCCCATCACAACGTGGTCTGCTTCTGGAGCTCATCCACAGCCTGGAAATCTCCCAAACCTTGCGTACCAATCAAGGCCACAGCGAGAGTAAGAACTGAAATATTGTTTGTGTGATATGACTATGTCCTCTGCATTAATCTGTTTCCTATTTATTCTCCTGCACCTCATGCCAATCAATTACCTAAAAAATGTCAAAGCAAAGCGGAGCTTTACGAACTAAGTTTAGGTCATTTCTTTCTCACAAAGAAAGCAGACTTTTCAGATTCAGTGTTTTTGTTAATAAACACCTACCCGTGCGGTTCTGTCATCATACTCTTCATCAGACATTAAAAAGTTACAGAGTCCCCGGGTGGGGATGCTAGTGTTTTCTGTGATCCAGGTGTGCAGGTATACTTCGCCTAAGACTCGCTTCATGTGCTCCCGGGTCAAGTGCATTTCCACAGCTTCAATTTTCCCTTGGATTTCAAGGAGTTTCTCTTCCATTGGCTCTCGGCCTCCAGTGTCTCCAGGCTGAGTGACTGAGTCATCTGTGGGGCCCTCTGGATCACCTCCTTTGCTCCTCTCCTGAAGGCCTTGCTTATTCGTCTGTTCGGAGGCAGCGCCTTCTTCCTGCTGCTCGCCCTCAGCATTGCCCGTCCCAGGTGAGTCAACTAGTAAGATTTTTGAGTCCTCAAGGATGGGTCTGCATAAGGCTTCTGAAGCAGTTTTCTGCATTGACTGGTATAAAATCCTCAGGAGGAAGAGTTTGAAACGCCAATAATAGGTGGCCCCGCTGCTTTCAATCTTTTTTTCCAAAGCTTCTTGTAAAAACTGAGGGATACGTTTATCTTTTAAAATCTTCCAACGTACTAGGTCTATTAAATCTACCTGCTTAAAGAGATTTTGAATTGAAGATTGCAGAAGCTTAGCAGCTGCCTCTTCAAAGGCTTTGAGAGTAACGAACTGAACCTGGTAGTTTTTGTTAACGGGATGGAGGCCGTTGACCATGCCCTCAGTGGTAATGACGGCCAGGTACGCACCACAGGGGCTCACAGCTATCCCGTGTGTCCTCACTGAGCCAAACACATCCGAGAGTTTAATCAAATGGTGTTCAAACTTCAATGCAACATCTGTGAAAATGGGAACCAGCTGCCTCACCTTCCCATCACTGGAACAAGTATACACCGTCCCATTCTGCTTGTCTGCAGTCATGGAGACAATCGGCAGTGAGTGCAGGCCTGTGACGTGAGAATTGTGAACATTCAGACCTGCTTTGGAGATCAGAAGAAGACACCAAAACACATAGGGTCCTCTTGCGGCCACCACTAAGCTACAACTACACTTCTGGTAAGGGTGATACAGCGGTACACACTTGATGCTGTGTACTGGCAACTGGTCCATTTCTTTCCACAAGACGACAGGCTGCCTTAACGTGAAATAGCCTTTCACTGCTTTGAGATTGACAGGAAGAATTTTTACAGGTCCAAAAGCACTCCCCACGATAAGGCCGCTCATTTTCCGATTATTGTGCTCATATTCCCACCAAAACAAAACACTAGGAGAGTTGATTCCTGACTCAATTGTGTTGCATGAAGAGATGGATTCCTTTCCTACAAACGGTAGCTGAAACTGCCACACAGCAATGTTGCCGTTTTCAAAGAGGACGGCCAGGAGCACGCTGCCCACGTCGCGGCACTCGTTGTTATGCTTGACCTGCTGAGTGGTACAGATGCCTGACCACTCCATCCTCACTGGTGTCTGCATGCTGTGTCTTCTCTGAAACTCAGCAAAATCCCTGAGATTCCCTTCCGGGGCCTCACTTTTAGAGAACCTGTAACTGGTCTCATAAAGACGTTCTCCATAAATCTCCGTCAGGTCGACCAGCTGGACCCACTGCAGTCTGTTGAGGTTAGCCTGGATGGTCAGGCGATTGTCCATGGTCAGTGCTGCCAGGAGGCACCTGCCATTAGCATCGCAGCCCATGGGGGACCAGCTAGTGTACTTGAATCCTCTCAGTGGTGGCAAAGCCTTCCCCTCAGGGTTGAACACCCTGTCCAACATGAAAGTCTGACTGACTGTGGGGTCTTCAGAGGCGGCAAATTTCTCCTTACACTCAGCAACTTCCGTTTTTGAGCCAACCTGAAAATAAGAGATATAAAAACTATCAGATAAATATTTCACTCTAAGAGGACTATATTTACATTGATTAGGGTGAATTAACTGATTCACATAAATACATAAATCAGTTACACGTTTACATATTATAAATATGTAAAACAGTAATTTGATATCAGTTCTGTTAATTTTGGCATGACATGCATTTGAAAGATCAAGTCCGTGTCTAAACCTAAGTGAGCATTCACTCAGGTAATGGCAATTTTTTTTTAAGGGTCAGAATAAGTGCTGTCATTATTCATAGCCTCGTTCCCACATGGTTCTCAGAATTGACATATGCAGTAGCAATGACAAAGATGTACTTGATTCTAAAGAGTCAGCTAAGCATTCTGCTGAACTAGTCACAAAACAATAAAGGAGAAAGTCATGAAAAAATATCTACCTATATACATCTTTGATACAATTAGATGTCTGGATTTTTAACAATATTTTTGTAACACAAATGTCAGCTCTTAAGTTTTCTATCTGAAATTTCATTTACAAATTACGCTGAGAGCCAACTCCAACAGTTCTGTCCACTGTTTCTTTCTTTTCTTGTTTTAATTAATTAATTTATTTTTATTAATTTATTTTTGGCTGCGTTGGGTCTTCGTTGCTCTGTGCAGGCTTTCTCTAGTTGCGGTGAGCGGGGGCTACTCTTCGTTGCGGTGCACAGGCTTCTCACTGTGGTGGCTTCTCTTGTTGCGGAGCACGGGCTCCAGGCGCATGGGCTTCCGTAGCTGTGGCACGTGGGCTCAGTAGTTGTGGCTCGTGGGCTCTAGAGCGCAGGCTCAGTAGTTGTAGCACACGGGCTTAGTTGCTCCGTGGCATGTGGGATCTTCCCAAACCAGGGCTCGAACTCGTGTCCCCTTCATTGGCAGGCGGATTCTTAACCACTGCGCCACCAGGGAAGTGCCTGTCCACTGCTTGTATAGAATAATGTCCACTGCCGTTAGACTATTTGCCGTTCCCTGAACACTCCCACTCTGCCTTCCCTGGCTCCCTTGTGTAGAATGCTCTCGTTCCTCCTATTTGAATCCCATCCCTCCTACCAGGTCAAACTCTATGAGGCCTTCTGAGATCATTCTAGCTTTCATTCATCTCTCCCTCCTCCAAGTCTGTAACATACATGAGCAGTGCTATTTATTTAATGTCTAGGTGTACAATGGTGAGCTCTTTAGAAAGATTTTAAAGGGACATTAAAGATAGAGGAGATAAATGACAAAAAGAAAGTGGTCCAGAGCTATAAGAAAATAGCCGGAAAGGCTAAAGCCCCAAAAGAACACAGGTCAATTAAAATATGGTTTCTGGGGGCTTCCCTGGTGGCAGAGTGGTTAAGAATCTGCCTGCTAATGCAGGGAACATGGGTTCGAGGCCTGGTCTGGGAGGATCCCATATGCCGTGGAGTAACTGGGCCCATGAGCCACAACTACTGAGCCTGCGCTCTAGAGCCCATGTGCCACAACTACTGAGGCCTGCGCGCCTGGAGCCCGTGCTCCGCAACAGGAGAAGCCACCGCAGTGAGAAGCCCACACATCGCAACAAAGAGTAGTCCCCGCTCCACACAACTAGAGAAAGCCCGCGTGCAGCGACGAAGACCCAACGCAGCCAAAAATAAATAAATAAATAAATAAAAATAAAATACAATATGGTTTCTGTTATGTCAGAAGTAGGAAGAAGAAAAGGATGTGAACCACTGTCTTTAGAGAAATGGGTAACAGAGAAAGCAGAATCTTTCGATTCCTTTTTAGTGTCAATCTTCTTTTACATAGAGGCTGATCTTCAAACTGGAAAGGGTAGATTAAACATGATTAAAAAGGAATTCAAGCCTAAATATACATGGATATAACGAAACTCACTTTAAATGAGTTTAAGTCCCCAAGCCCAGAGCAATTACACTCCAGAATATAGAAAGACCTTGGAAGATGAACTCAGAACCATTACATTCCTTGATGAAGCTTGGACAACCAGAGATGTGTCAGAAAACCATAATGCAACGAATAGTTAACTGCTAAACTGCATAATACATAAGCATATAGAATGAAAGGTAGGTATAAAGTCCAACAAATGAATTAGAAGACTAACTCTTCCTAAAGTTAGTTGTGTGTAAAACAGAACATCACTCCCCTAAATTGCCCCTTGAAAAAGAGGTCTATAACCAAGTAAGTTTTGAAAATGCTATATATTATATATTATTCCCCCGCCAAGAGTTACAGCCAGGGAGCTACTGAAGAGACTTATTTAACCAGTTATCCAAACTTTTATTTTTATTTTTTATTTACTTATTTACTTATTATTTTTTTACCATTTTTTAAAAACTGGGGTATAGTTGCTTTACAGTGTTGTTAGTTTCTGCTGTACGGCAAAGTGAATCAGCTATACGTACACACGTATCCCCTCTTTTTTGGATTTCCTTCCCATTTAGGTCACCACAGAGCATCGAGTAGAGTTCCTTGCGCTCTACAGAAGGTTCTCTTTAGTTACCTATTTTATACATATTAGTGTATATGTGTCAGTCCCTATCTTCCCAGTTCATCCCACCCCCACCCTTCCCCCCTTGGTGTCCATACGTCCAAACTTTTTTTTTTTTTAAACAACAGAACCTTTCGGGGGGCTGTCATCTCTGGAAATTGTGTCTTGGGCAGTGTATCTTGATTTTAGTGTAGTCTCTTGGATACAGCTACAGACATGCTGGAGAAATACAGATTGGAAATTCCAATTAAATACAGGTGTCACTGGCTAACCTGTTAATAAAACAATGCTAATCAAAGCCCAGAGCTTTGGATGGGTATATAAAATTTGAGTGAAAATCTTTCCTGTGATGCCACACTGCCTGGATTCAAATCCTGGCTCTATCATACACTAGCTCTGTAACCCTGAGCAAACTGTTTAAACCTTCTGGCTTTAATTCCTCATCTATAAAGAATATAATAATACATGTTCTCATAGAGTTTGGAAGGTTAATTAAGTCAATGTATGTAAAGCACATACTAATAAATACTCAATAAATGTTATCTATGATGACAATTATTAATACTCTCTGAGGATTAAGTAAATGTTAATGAGACCTAATAAAAGTATGTAAAATGCAGGGTAGATAGGCATTAAGTTGTCCACCAAATGAAGGGTAGATACAAAATTGTTCACCAAATCCCATAATACTGTAAACTAAGCAATAATCCTCAGACTAGGATAATTTACTATTACAATAAAATCTACTATAGAACTGAAAGTAAACTTACAGAATGCGTAACCCCAAACAGCAGCAGAATGAAATAAAGGAAGCTCAAACTTGGTCCTACTCACTGCAGGAAGAATCCTTGACGGAACGGAGAGCGGTGTGGATGTCAGCCAGTAGGGAAAGTCCTTAGGGTTTTTTGTGCAGTAATTTCTAATATGTTAGGTAGTCTGAATTAGCCTACTGGACCTCCCCTCAACTCTCCATATCACAAACTAGTTAACGAATCAAAACAAGTACTCAGATGCCCTAGAAGCATACCAGTTAAGAGTCCAGCTCCCAGAGGCTGACCCCCAGCCAATCATTTGACTATATCCTGTTCCTAGTTGGCCACTATTACAACTAATAGCTATGTACTTTGTAAGCACCTAACAAATAAAAACTCATTTGAAGCTACTAGATAGCAAACTTCTTGAGGGCAGGAATATAATTCCAAAGACAGGAAATAGTTATTTTACTTAATGTAGTAGATGGAGTTAACGTTACTAACGTTCTTAACAACTGATACAAATTAGTTATGCATATATTATTAGAATTTGGAACTGTGTACAACTAGATGATGCATTAAATCAGCAGTCCAATGGGAAAAGAAACTGCAACTCACTCTTTTTTTTAAATTAATTAATTAATTTTTGGCCGCGTTGGGTCTTCGTTGTGGTGCGTGGGCTTGTCATTGCGGTGGCTTCTCTTGTTGCGGAGCACAGGCTCTAGGCACACAGGCTTCAGTAGTTGTGGCACATGGGCTCAGTAGTTGTGGCTCGCGGGCTGTAGAGCGCAGGCTCAGTAGTTGTGGTGCATGGGCTCAGATGCTCCACGGCATGTGGGATCTTCCCAGACCAGGGCTTGAACCCATGTCCCCTGCACTGGCAGGCGGATTCTTAACCACTGCGCCACCAGGGAAGTCCGCAACTTATTCTTAGGTCACTATTTTATTGCTTTTCAGATTTATATCATTCACCTTTATATCACGTAACCTCAGTGCCCAGGACAGTAACTTGCAAATTGCAGATAATATGTCAACTATTATTTAACTGCATATTTTCCTGAAAAAATTCATAATCTAAATAATGGTCAGACAAAAGCTTCAAAGAGGGTTAGTATCTACCTTCTAGCAGTGCTACATACTGAAATCTAGGTTGCAGAATGTCCATCTTTCATGTTACAGCGAGCTGGACAGCACCAAGTAGATTTAAATCCACAGGGACTGTCAACGGGTAGTGCAGTCAAAGTACACATAGACACTTCTTTACATTCCTACCATTACTCCAGTTTTATCCCACAGAAGCCTCTTTTAGAATTGCAGGACAACTCAGCATTCATTCACCAGGCAGTGCTAGGCTAGTAAGCCTGCTGATTGGTGGTTTCTGTGATGTGCATACCGAAGAACAGTGCAGAAGGGGAAGATGCCACTAATTAATTTCAGGAAAGCAATCAATTACCAGAAGGATATATAAAGATTTCCTATTACTCATTTCTCAGGTGTGGAACCAACTACAGAGTCAAATTTTTATCAGAATACAGTACTATAAATAACTTCATATCCACAGTCATAGCATTAACCCAAGCTCCTTCCTTTATACTTGTATGACTATTTTTTAAATTGAGCATTTACAGTGTGCCAGGAACTGTGCTAAGTAATTATACACGTGTATGTATGTACCTGTATGTACGTATATAAATATATATTTAACTGAATCTTCTGAGAATTCTAAACAAGGTAGGTTTTATTTATTTATTTATTTATTTATTTATTTATTTTTGCGGTACGCGGGCCTCTCACTGCTGTGGCCTCTCCCATTGTGGAGCACAGGCTCCGGACGCGCAGGCTCAGCGGCCATGGCTCACGGGCCCAGCCGCTCCGCAGCAATGTGGGATCTTCCCAGACCGGGGCACGAACCCGCGTCCCCTGCATCGGCAGGCAGACTCTCAACCACTGCGCCACCAGGGAAGCCCAAGGTAGGTTTTATTACTCTCCTTTTATAGATAGGCCTATCTTGCTATCTGGTGCCAAAGTGCAATCTCTTAACCCCTGTTTTATACTGACGCCAACAATCATCTACTTGCCTCTAGGCCAGCCAGATTCATATTCCTGAACGACACCAGGTCAGTCCACGTCCATGATATTGTAACAGCACTTTAGGCCTTCCTAGATTGAAGTCAACCATCTCAGACTGACCTTCAAAGTTCCCAAACTGGCCTCACTTTACTTCCTCTGACTCTCTAGGAAAGCTACTTGAACTCAACTGCTGACCCATCATTATTTACACAAACAGCAGCATGTTACGCTCATGATTTGCATGTATGTGTGCGAGACGGGCACCTCACTGCTGCCATCTGGATGACCCTTTCCTCCGGAGGACTTCTTACAACCCAAACCCTACCTTTTTTTAGGTCTGCTGCAGATTCACCACCAAATAACCTTCCCTGATAAAAGCATCTCGCTTCACTATTCCTTCCTTTCTTTAAATTCTCTCTGCTAAAGTATTAAATCTCTACCATACTGCTACACACACTTAAGATTTTCTCTAGCTGATGTGCATGTGAACATCCTGAGCAACAGTAAGTTCCTTTTCAGCAGAGGATACACCTTTTAAAACCCCTTTGTTCTGCCTCCCTCCTTGAGTGTTTCTCAGTTCAGTAGCATTAAGAACATCTATCCACCTGATTGGTTATACTTGAATCAATTTGTTCACATCTTGTCCAACATCTTAGAAGGCTTAGTCATACAGGTTTACCAATGATCCAACTCAACATCAACTTATCAGTTTCAAACTTGGATTAAGTATCCTGAAAAGTGGTGTGGGTTCCCTGTACCCTACCCAGTTAGTGACTCCTATTTTAAATGGCTGTGCAGAGTAAGAGTTTTTTTAAAAAAACTTCAAGTTCACAAAAATACGTTCTCTTTATATAGATACATATCCTTACAACGTTTATCACTACCTATTATTACACTGTTATTTGTTCACGACTTGCAAAAAGAAGGTAAGCTCCATGAGGACAGGGACTTTGTTTTGTATAATGCTTTACTTCCAGAACCTAGATTGGTGCCTAGCTGATACACAGTGGTATTCAAAGATGTGTTGAAAGAATGAATATACACTTTGACTGTCACATATATGCATACAGATCTATAAAAGAAACAGCAAAAGTTTTAATACTTTTTTTTTGTTTTGTTTTGTTTGCGGTACGCGGGCCTCTCACTGTTGTGGCCTCTCCCGTTGCGGAGCACAGGCTCCGGACGCGCAGGCCCAGCGGCCATGGCTCACGGGCCCAGCCACTCCGCGGCATGTGGGATCTTCCCAGACCGGGGCACGAACCCGTGTCCCCTGCAACGGCAGGCGATACTTTTAAACCACTAAATGAACAATACGACTTACTACTTAAAAAAAAAACCCAACAACTTGCAAATGGTGATGACAGAACAATAAAACTTCAGGAGCCCTAAAGTTCTGAAGGCAAACTTAGTTAATACGAAACCGAAAGCACTAAATTTACACGGAGATCTCGGGCTTTAAGTTTAAGAACTGCACTTATTTTCCAGAAGCTCTATTTTTCGTTCTACATCCCAAAGCCTCTTAGTTATTGAAGAAAAACTGGAGTACTAACCCCGACATCCAGTATTTATCCATCTGCGCAAAATGAGAAGCAAAGACCACTCATAATAAAGTCACTGAAACAGTAAAGACAATGGAAAGAACCAATTTTTCTCCTCCAAAGCAAAAGAGGCGCAAGTGGAGGGCACAACACAGTAAACAAAGCCAGCCAAAGGCCTCGGGGAGCAAGCCCCAGACAACAGGAGCAACGGCAGAGGCAGGTCTGGGGTTGGGTCAACAGGGGCTGGAGCCTCAGAAAGCGCCGAGGAAAGAAATCGGCGCTGGCAGCCGGCCAGACGCTGGGGCGAAGGGAAAACGTGGCTCCGAGAGGGACCTCCCGAGATGTGTGCGGTGTGTGTGTGTGTGTGTGTGTGTGTGTGTGTGTGTGCCGGCAGCCGGCCGAGATGTGTGCGGTGTGTGCGTGTGTCGGGAGTGGATGGGTGACCCGGGAAATCGGGCTAAACGTCTGAACGGTTTTTTGTTTGTTTTTTAAGCTACCGTGTGTGTGTGGGGGGGGGGGAGTGGATGGGTGACCCGGGAAATCGGGCGTAAACGTCTGGACGGTTTTTTGTTTGTTTTTTAAGCGTGTGTGTGTGTGTGTGTGTGTGTGTGTGTGTGTGGAATGGATGGGTGACCCGGGGAATCGGGCGTAAACGTCTGGGCGGTTTTTTGTTTCTTTTTAAGCTACCGTGACCCTAAGCGCTGGAGGCGAGGAGGGGAATCCCCGGACTAGGCGTGGGCCGGGATTCCCCAGGGACCCGTGACGCGGGCGCGGGAGGGGAGCAGGCAGAGAGCCAGGGCTGCGGCCCGGGGATGACTTACTTTGAGGAAGCAGCTGTTGAGAGGCGCAGACACCGAGGTGCGGTGGATAACCAGGTCCTGGCCCGGGTTGTGCACGTCGCAGATGAGCTCCAGCACAGCGATGCTGCGGGCCGTGGACACCGACACGCGGTGGTCCTCGGACCACGCCAGCGGCTCCAGGCCGCTCACCGCATACTGCAGCCTCACCGCCGGTTCTCGCCGAGTCACTAGGAGGCGGAACGCGGCGCTGGGCCCGGGGGCCGCGTTCGCCCCCGGCTCCTTCCCGCCCGCCTCGCCCTCCTTCTCCTCGGGTGGCGCAGGCCGGTCGGCCGCGGGCCCCACCCGGGCCTTGGCCGTATTCATCTCTCCTCGGATGCAGAAGCCGGACCCCGGGCGCACCAACCGCGCGTCACCGTCCCGTTACCGCCTCCCGCAACGCGGCCGCCTGCCCCCAACGTCCTTAGCTGCGGTTTTCTCCCCTCAGGCCCGAAGCGCCGCCGAGCCAGGAAGGACCCCGCCGTTGCTAGGCGACCCAGCCCTGCCAGGTGGCCAAGGCGCTGCCTGTAAAAAAAAAAAAAAAAGCTACTCCTCTGCTGGCCGGACGGAAGCGCCCGGGCTGGACAGCGCGGGGG
Organism: Tursiops truncatus; assembly: GCF_011762595.2. NCBI lineage: Eukaryota > Metazoa > Chordata > Mammalia > Artiodactyla > Delphinidae > Tursiops > Tursiops truncatus. The sequence goes on along the minus strand of NC_047039.1, from coordinate 111,642,230 downwards.
AGAGGGGCAGGGACCACCCCCTCCTCAGCCCCCGCCGCGGCGTGGCCAATCCCCAAGCCCTTTTAGGGACCTCCCGGGGCAACTAAGGTGCTGAGGGAACAGTAACCGGGCGGCAAAGGAAGGAAACATTGGTTCGATGGGGCACGGCTCTTGTTTCTCAAAGGAATTCAAAGAACTGCACGGCATGAACTGTGGGGTTGAGTGTGATTTGACACCCCCTGCCATAGGCCAAGCCACTAGGGACGCCAAACGGGGCCGCCGCCTCGCCCTGGGGCCCCGGGGCCGCGGCTTCGATCTCTAGAGGCGCGGGGCCGTGTGTTCGCGGGCTCTTCGGGACCCGGAAGGCGCGCGGGCGCAGGACCCGGCGGGGCAGCTACGCGGGGTCCTCGCGCACGTCTCACGTGGGTCGGAGCGGAGTGGCGGTGCTGGTTCGCGAGGTCTCGGCTCGCTTTTCTGCCGGCATGGCAGCAGCCGACGGAGCCGACGGAACATGGGGAACTCCCCATGTTCCCGAGTCCCGGGCCGCAGTCCCCACGACGTCCTCCAGACCCCGCCCAGCCCAGTCGAGGCGGGTGAGTTCTGACCCGGTTTCGGATTCGTTCGCACCCGGGGCCGCGGCGCGCCGGTACCTACCGCCTTGCCTCTCGGTCGGGGTTCGAATTACTTGCGGAGTTAAGAGGGGAAAGTCAGATATCGGGCAGCTCCTGGAGGAGTCGCTGAGCAACACGTGTCTGAGACCGGGACACCATTCTGCGGAGACGTTCTTGGAGGGAGCGGAGCGGCTGTAGACGGGCGGGAGGCTGGCGCGGGCTGCTAGTTGGAGGCAGGGATCTGACTGTCACTCGGAGAAGTTAGGAACTGACGCTCGCGCGAGAGGCCCAGCTTTTCACTTACCAAGAGCATCTCTGAACTTTTTTCAGCCGCCCTTTCCTCGACTCTAAGGGTCGTTTGTTTCGGGAATGAGGACTGGAGACTAGAAATTTCTTTTAAGAGTTTTCAGAACGGGTGTATTTTCATCCACGTGCAGTGAAGGGGGGAAAGAAAATACAACTCATCAATATAATCCCCTCATTAGGTGAGAAAGAAAAAGATGCCTTAAATTTAACCCAAGCCAGAGCTGAAAATTAGTTTAAGATGGTTGACTTAGCTCCTAGGAAAGAGGAGGGCTGCAGGGCAGAAATCTGTTGGGAAATCATGTTGCCTTAATGACCAGGAAGGTTACAGTTTGGTGCCAAGGAAAGTGGGGGGGGGGGGGGCGGTTCTCGAACAAGCATCACTTAATGCCATTGAAAAATTGCCAAAGTTCAGTTCAGTTCCTTTCAACCAATGTGGTGACGCTGAAACTCCTTGAGTTCATATAAGCTCACATCAGCTCATACCCACTGTCTGGGCTATTGTCTGGATTTTTTTAGTGATAATCAACTTCAGGATTTAGAGGCTTGTAAGGACTTTTCAGCTGGGTGATGTTGTAGCTGCATCTATGCCGAGGGGGCGGGGAAGTATCAGTACCAGCGAGCCAATTGGGAACGTGGAATTTGGAGTGGGACAGACCTGGGATTTGACCTTGCAACATGCTAGCTGTGACCTTGAAGAAATTACTTCACCTCTCTGATCCTCACTTTTCGTATCCATAAAATGAGAACAATAATTTCTACTTCATATAAGGCTACTGTGAAGATTAAATGAAATAATATACATAAAGACTCCGTACGTTTTCTGGCCCATAGGAGCACTTAATACATGTCAATTATTTTTAAAAAAAGTCATATTGACTCCATGTTGGGTAATAGAATTGCTACATCAGGAGGTCAGTAGGGTGCTTGTGGCATGTACATGCCTAGTAACTAACACATAGAAAGCACTTAGTAACACTTTGTGGAGTGAGTTGAATAAATAAATGTCAGCCATCTGGTTTTATGATTGCTTGAACCACTGTGTCAAAAGGATATTCATCAGGTGATGATAACTGTCTGCAGTGGCCTTATCTGCACCTACATTTTTGTTTATGTCTTGAATGAGGATTATGTATATGCTGATCAGATTTGCTAGTAGCCTGAATTTGGGTTGAGTAGCTCATATACTGGACTTGGAAAGACCTTGACAGCTTAAATTATTCTCTATCTAATGCTATGCAGAATGTTTTTTCTAAAAAATAAGAGAAAAAAATACACATTTATTGTAGGAAATTTGGAAAGTAGATTAAAAAAAAAAACAAACCCCACCCATGATTGTCATACTCAGAGATAACTCTGGGTAACATTGTGGTATATATCCTTCTGGAAAACAAGCAGAACAAAATTGGGATCAAACTATACCTGATGTTTTCTAACCAAACAGGATACATTTTCTAACCAAACAGGATACATTTACTAGATGGTGTTGTAGCATTGTTGTTAGGAAGCCAGGGCGTGGAACTAGTGTCTGGGCAAAGCCTTCATCCCTCAGTGATCCTGTGGCAGATTACCGCACTTCTCTTTCTCTGTATTCTCATCTGAAAATGGGATGATGCCAGTACCCTATGGATAGATGACATCATTCATGTAAGTATTTAGCATACTCCCTGGTGTATAGTAACTACTGAATATGTTTATTAATATCAAAGACATGGCATGTAGACTGGTAGGGCGGGATGGGCCCTAGAGGTCACCTGCCATAATCCCCTCATTATGCAGGTGGGGGAGCAGACTCAGGCACTTGCTTATCTTTAGAAGATCCAGATGTGTCCCTGCTCTTCTCTGCTCAAATGCCACCTCGTGAAGCATTCCTGTACCTTTGCCTCCCTTCGCCTCGCTGTGGGCCATGGTAGTCTTTCTTCATGTTTTGTGCCCAGATAACCCTTTGTACCTCTTCTGTAGACAAATACAGGTTTAGATTTGCGATTTTCCACTTTTGTCTCTCCCGCTAGTCTGTGACTTCTTCAAGGGCTTGTCTAACCTTTGTATCTTCAGAACCAAGCTACTTGACGGTGGCCAGTTTTTTAAGTGAATGTGTTGTGGATGCTGGTGGGGTGCGGGGGAACTAACAAATAGAATAGATCCAGATCACGGAAAAGGATAATTCCACCACGTGTTATTCATTAATCTTACAATTATTTATTGAGCACTTACTTTGTGCCAGACGTGGTCCTGTGCAGGGGATTCAGTGCAAGCCTGGGACAGGCTTGTCCATTTCTTCCAATCTAATGGGGAAGACAGACATCACACAGTGAATTATGTGCTATATTTATTATTTTACCGAGTGCTGCAAAGGAGAATAAGGGTGCCAGGAGAGCCAAGAGCAGGCACCCTGGTTTGACAGGTGGAGAGAGGAGGTCAGGAAAGGCTCTTCTGAGGACGCAGCAGGTAGCCCTAGATCTGAAGGATGAGTGTGAGGGGAGGGCTGGGGACATGGGTGTAGGAGTAACATGTGCAAAGGCCCTGAGGAGAGAAGGAGCTTGGTACATTCTAGGAATTTAAGGAAGTCCAGGACAGCAGAGGGTAAAGCTGAGACTGGTGAGATGGGCCAAGGTTAGATTCTAAAGGGCTTTGTAGCTCTCATTACACGTTTTCAGGTTTAGCCGAGCAATGGAAAGCCTGCCTGATACTGTGCTTAATTCGGAACACTTGCCTTTAGAGAGAAGTTGACATGGGAATAAAGAGTGACCGGGATGGTAAGGGATCTAAAGTTTGTGTCCTGTTGGGGATATTTAGTCCAAAGAAGGAGGAAAGCGAGGAGTGCTGTGATGAATGAAGGAATGTTACATACAAGAGTTGCCGCAGAAAGCAAACTGCAAACTAGTAGAGGGATCTTCTAGGAGACAGGTCTTGCCTGAATGTCAGAAACAGCTTCCCAGCCCCTAGAACTTGGTTGGGGACAGAACGGGCTGCCTCATGGGATGGAGGACAGTAGGAGGAGGTGCAGGCAGGAGTTGCAGGGCCACCTGTCAGGGGGTCTGGTGATGGGAAATCCACACATGCGTTGGGGGGAGAGGCCTTTGGGCCTTTTTGTGCTCCAAGAGCCTGTGGGTCTGTAAACCAGGTAAGATCTGCACATTTCATTCCGACCTGAAAGTTGACTTCAACTCTTTTTCGTCTGAAAATTTGGGACTTCATAAAAATAAATTTGTAAAATTTGTAAAATGAAGCAGGTCAGTACCTACTTCATTAATACTAAATATTAATACTAAATATTTGAAGTTGTATGTATCGAATTACTTAGCTATAGGAGCCCTTAGGTTGCCAGGAACAAAGAACTATTGTTATTGCTAGGTTAGTCAAAAGCTGACAGTCGGGCTTCCCTGGTGGCGCAGTGGTTGAGAGTCCGCCTGCCGATGCAGGGGACACGGGTTCGTGCCCCGGTCTGGGAGGATCCCACATGCCGCGGAGTGGCTGGGCCCGTGAGCCATGGCCGCTGAGCCTGCGCGTCCAGAGCCTGTGCTCTGCAATGGGAGAGGCCGCAACAGTGAGAGGCCCACGTACCGCAAAAAAAAAAAAAAAAAAAAAAAATGCTGACAGTCATGGCTAAAGCAAGCTGATGTGTACACAGAAGTCATGATTTCAAGCCAAGAGGAAAATAACATATTCCAAGAGAAACCAGAACTCCAGAATAACAATTCCTAGCTACTCACAGGATGTTTTTATATTCATGTGTAATGTAAAGTGGAAGAGAAGGCCAAGGAAAATAGAGGAATTGGATGAACTTCTCCTAGGGGAAGTTTGGACATCATACATTTAACAACATTCATGTTATGGAAATGAGAAGCAACAGGCAAGAAAATGTCTCATGTTGTAGCCTGTACTCGGCGATCAGACAGGGAGTGGAAAGGCGAGGAGAGTTGGAAGTAATTGTGATAGAGGTGACGGATGGAGCTGAATTCTCATTTGCAATGGAAACTGGGAGGAGGAATCGTCTGCAAGCCATCTGAATGTGGGGGAGCAGCGTGAGGGCAGAGAACGACAGCGGTCCAGTCGCTCTGGGGTAGAGCGGTAATGAAGGTTTCCGCTTCCTGGGCATGGGCTGGGGTGCAGCTTATGTAGTCACCGATGGGCTTTGTTGGTGGCAAGAGAAAAGGTCCATTTCCCCTCTTTCTCGTTCTTGTCGTGTACGTGGATTCCTGGAGATTTGGATTGACATAGCTTGCACGCTTCGCAAGGTGGGTCCTCTCCTCCCTGCAAACAGACTCCGTTTGTTAAGATTCAGCCTGAAAAATGTTTCTCCCTTCTTGATTATCTTGGTGGAGTTGAAGGTTAAGATGATTGGTGAGGTCTAGTAGATGGATCAGCTGAGGTTTCTGGGTTTTTTTTTTTTTCCTTTTTGGGGGAAAAAAAAGGGTTGAGTCAAAGAATCTGATTGCAGACCCTAAACTGTTGCTTGACATATGGGGCGTAATGATCTCTGCAGGGAGAGATGCAATTCTGTGGGCAGTCAGGCTTCACTCTGAGGTCTGTTTTCATGGACTAATGCATCTCTTGTCGCTCTTTCCTTTGGGGAACGATATAGCAAGCGGCAGCCACCAAAAGAAAATACCAAGCGTCCAGTGAGACTCCCCCAGCGAAACGGAGGAGTGAAGCTTCATTTCTCCCGGCCAAGAAAACTGCCGCTAAAGAAACTCCAAGGACTTTTAAGGGGACGGCACAGAAACCGTTTTCTCCCAAGAGGTCTTCAGCTGGTGCGAGGGATGGAAACCCGGAACGGAAACCGGGCATTAAGACTTCATCCCTGTTTAAAAACAACCCTGAGATTCCAGAACTCCACAGGTATGTCCACGTGTAGACACCCTTCGAGAATAAAAGGAATTAAGTGTCTTCTGCCCTTCTTCTTTGTTTCTTGGAACTGACGCCCGCATCTTGTTCGTCATTTGCAGACCTGTAGTAAAGCAGGTGCAAGAAAAAGTGTTCACTTCAGATGCTTTTCAAGCCCTGGACCTCCACCCACATCTAGTAAGTATCCCTCCATGTTTTATTGGTGTGTCGATTTTTTTCGGTCTGTTCATTCAGAATGTCTGTGAAATGACAGTTCTAGGAAGAAAAAAAATCAAAGAATGGTTATTTTTGTGTCAAGTTACCTGGATGGACTCAGATTGCTAAGATGCTCTTCTAGGACCATTCACACGAACTTAGGAGTCTGTTCACTGTCCGCACCCCACTCGCCCTCTTTTTTTAAAGAACTCTAAAGACTTTCCTCACCTCATTCACTTTAGGACTGAGACTCTACACATCGAACTTGAAATCCACCTCATAATTACTGGATAGATAACGACATCAGGGCTATTCTGGGTGGCTGATGTCACAGGGACCCTAGGAGAGGGAACTGAACCGGCATCTTGCTGTTAAGGGCGTTATAAATAATTGAAGGAAGAAGGGGCTCTTTAAACATGCATTTGCTACAAACGAATGGACACTCAAAAAAAAAAAAAAACCAACAAAAAAACCATGAATGAGTGTTCCAGCCTTATTTATGAGTAAGATGAGAAACATACATTCACTTTTAGGGAGTCTGGATTTCCTTAGCTCATATGGTCACGGCTTACCTACTCCTTCTTTCGGGTGGGTTACCTATACTTGCTTTCTCACCTACAGGTTGGAGTGGCGTTTCCCAGCCTTGGTACCGTGCACGTCTGGGGATGGGGACTCTGTCACGGGGGCTGCCCCGTGCGTTGCAGGATGTATGGCAGCATCCTGTGCCTCTACTCACTTAATGCCAGTAGCATCCCCACCTGCAGTTGTAACAACCAACGATTTCTTCAGACATTGGGAGGTCCGGGGGAGGCAGTGCTCAAAACCACCCCCAGTTGAGAACCACTGGGTTAGAGGAACTTGATTTGATCGTGGTCATCCATTTTTACCCCAGTATTTTCCCCTTTTTTGCATCCTTATTTGCATTAAATATATTTGTACCAAAAAATTTGTTAAAGAAAAGTTTTGTTTTGTTTTTTGTCTTTTCTCTTAGATTTCCACAATAAACACGGTCTTAAAAATGTCTAGTATGACCAGGTAAGAGCTCTGGGTCAGTCTTGATTTTCTCAGGGTTTAGGTGGGTATAAACAGATGAAATCTGAATTGTCTGTGAAGGACAGCAAACTCGTGTCTTGGCATTAGAGAACAGGCCAGGTTATTGACCCTCGAGGGCTGGGTAGCCGTTCAGCTTCCCCACCTGGGAGATGGAGAGACTGGGTCTCCGTCCCCTTCTGCCCTCAGCTCTAAACTGTAAGAGATCTCTGGTCCAGAAGATGGTCTGCATAAGATCCCACTGTTGTCTGTGCTTCCTGAAAATAACTTGTCTAGAATACAGAATTTATCTTGTCATTTCTTAGTAGTAAGAATTAGAGTCAGCTACAAGATAGGAGTAAATACTTAGCTGGATATAATGGGATGCTGAAAAAAGTTTTTAAATGTTAGTGACAACTCCTGGAAAACAGAGGTGGAGGGGTGACAGGTGGGGGCAGAGATGACCCCTCTCTCTGAGTGTGTGTGCTTCTGCACATTCCAATAAGTCACCTTTCACTTAGAAGTAAACATTAATAAGAGTATCAAAGAATAAAATAAGGACCCCCTTTATTATTTTTTTGTTCAGTCTTAGCAACCAAATGTAAGTGATTTCCATACCCTTTTGGATTTTTTATTTTATTTTATTGAAGTATAGTTGATTTACCATGTTGTGTTAATTTCTACTGCACAGCAAAGTGATTCAGTTATACATATATATTCTTTTTCATACTCTTTTCCATTGTGGTTTATCATGGGATATCGAATATGGTTCCCTGTGCTGTACAGTAGGACTTTGCTGTTTTAGTTGTTTGTTTTTGAGTACACACGTGGACACACATCTTACCGTGTCCGTAGCAGTCATATTTGGTTTTCTAGAGAACAGACGGCAGTTCCTGGCTGTCTGTGTGGCTCACAAGCTTCCTTACACTCTTCTGCCCGGGAATCTTTCCATAGTGTTTTATTGTTTCATATTCCGTGGTTCAGAAGGCAGGGGAGTGTGTGGTGTGCTTTTGTGGTAGCACCAGCTTGCCATCACGCCTGTCCCATCTTTCTTTTTAAGTAGTCTAATAGAACGGCCAGTCTCCGGCTTGCCTCACCATTTGCAGCCCCAAAAGTTCCAAAAATCTAACTGAGGTTTTATTCTTCTAACCATCAGAGGTTTCTCAGCCCTTCCCATGACTGTGTAGGTAACCTCTGAGGCGGCAGGTGATAGAGCCTGGGGTCATCGCATTTTGTGCATCTCTGCGTGTAAACATGGGCAGGTAGTACTTTATAGATAATCATGTGCTCTTTCTTTTGGGCGGCCCAAGCGTTCAGAAGCAAAGTATCCCTGTGTTGCTGGAAGGCAGAGATGCTCTCGTGAGATCCCAGACTGGCTCAGGTCAGTTGTCATTTGATTTCTGCCCTTCCTCCACGGTCGTGTGGTGGGTTGTGTAGTGAGGTGTCTGTCGGGGTGGCGGCTGCTTTGTGTGGTTTGGGGGAGGGGCGGCCATGCTTGCTTCTGATTAGAGCCCTGAAAGGAAGGGGATGATCAGTGGGGCCCATGATCAGGAAGGATCAGGAAGGAGTCAAGTCTGCTATCATTTCTCAGAGCCCACCTCAGGGCTCTGCCTGGTCCCACCATCTATGGCCAGAGCTGCCTGTCTTCACTCCAGTGGGTGATGACTATTTCCTTCTGGTATTAAAGCAGCCTTGCTGTGAGCACACGCTGATCGGATGCCAGTTGTTTTGCTAGAACACGGAACATCGTTCTGGCGCCTTCCAGAACAGTCTGGACTTGCTCTTCTGACCCTCCTGTGCTCTTAGTGGCGGGTCAGCTGTTCTCTGCTCCCCCAGCTCAGCCGCGTTTCAGGTGGTGGAAGCTCCCCCAGCTCAGCCGCGTTTCGGGTGGTGGAAGCCCAAGGTTTTTGCCGTCCTTGGTTTCTCCTTGATGTTTAGAGGCCGGCTCTGGGGTTTCAGGCTGGCTGGCTTCTCACCACGAAAGCAGCACGGACGCCTCTTTGAGAGGTTGAGGTGACCCCAGAGAGGGAGTTTTCTAGTTTCTAGGGACAGTCATTGAGTTGAGCTTCTGTGTGACCTCGGAAATGTCTCATTGTCTCCCTTGTTAGACATTAAAGGGGCTGAAGGTGCAGGTTTGTTAGAAGTACTGAATTTACAAAGCAGAGCTAGGAGTTGTGACAGACAGGTGCCTTCCGTTTCCACCCGGATGTGAGTGCACTTTTCCTGTCCCCAGACTTCAGGGCGGCCCAAAGGTAGCGGAGCCGGTTCGTTTACTGTCTCTGGCATCTATAGGCTCTGTGCTTTTGATTGCTCTTGTTCTTTTTTAAAAGGTAAAACTCTTGCCTATTGCATCCCTGTGGTCCAGTCTCTTCAAGCAATGAAATCCAAAATACAGGTGAGTAGAAAGTGTGTTTTTCTGGGAGTTCCCTGGCAGTCCAGTGGTTAGGACTTGGCGCTTTCACTGCCGAGGGCCTGGGTTCAATCCCCGGTCGGGGAACTAAGATCCTGCAAGCCACGTGCTGTGGCCGAAAAAAAGAAAAAAATAGAAAAGAAAGTATGTTTTCCTGTTCTTGTTCACAGTGCATAAGAAGCCATCAAACTGAACCAAAGCAGTAATATTGGGACCAAAAGAACCTTTTCACTTAGCTTTGTTTTCCTGCCTCTTTTTAGTTCATTTATTACATAAGCATGTTGCATCTGAAGACCGTGCTCAGAGTGGAATAGAATAAATATAAACAAATGTAACGATCATCCTAGTAGTTCTAACAGGGAATGTTTGTAAGATGCTCCCCCTGTGTCAGACATCGTGCCGAATGCTTTGCTTGTGTTGTCTTCTTGACTCTCTAACTACCCCAGTCCCACTGAGTTGGAAGGTACTACTATTATTACCTCGATTTAAAAAAAAAAGAAAAAAAAAAGGAGGCTTGAGGAAGTTAAATAACTTCCTAAGGCTGTGCGGGGAGTGATTGTGGAGCCGGGTTTCCACCTCCATTCTCTTTGGCTCCAGAGGCCAAGCTCTTCTGACTGAGAAAGGTGAACATTGTATTGAAAACAGTGGTTTGTCATGAATAGTAGAAGTGAAAATAAGTACCCAATTAGCGGGTGTGACGATTGGGCCGCCTTGTATTTACTATTTCCTAGGACCTGTCTTTAGTTGCGAAACACACTTAGCGCCTGGGCCAGAGGGGCCAGAACTGGGTTCCTTGGAATGGTCCCCTAGGAGGCCGTGTGACTGCCATGTTCTGTAGGCATAGTTGTCATCTCCAAACCCAGGCCAGCATCTCACAAATACACCCTGGTTATTCTCAGTTGAGAGGAAACAGTGAGATCAGAAATAGGAAGAGAGATGGGTTCACAAACATGATGAGCGAGTTGGTTACTTTTTCCTCAGTTGCGACATGCAGAATTAGATGTATGTTGAGCCTGCCTGTTATTTGAATGACAAAATAAATAATGATGGTGTTGGATTACAGCCCACAGTCTAAAACAAATACCTATTGAGTCCAAGCTGATATAAATGAATTATTGAATAAATAGGTGGGACGAGGGAAAGCCCTTCCTTATGCTAGAATTCCAGTGAGTCCTTGTAGGACATCATCATTTGGCAAATGACACAGGAATCATCAGAGATGCTAAAATGAGTGCATTAAAGTGTGATGAAAATGGGGTATTTACACAGTCGCAAAGTATGCATCCAGAAGATACAGGAAAAAAATGGTAACTTTACAGTGGGGAAGCCTGGCTGGTGCCACCTTAACCAGGTGGTTGGACGGGGCCTCACCAGTGCCGGGATGTGTTGGCCTAATGTGTCTCCTGATAGGTGCGTGAAGGATGAAACAGTATTTCTCTGGTTTTCTTGCCAGAAATGCACAACTCTAATTTAATCATAAACATCAGACAAGGCCAAGTCAAAGGACATCCTACAGAGTGACTGGCCAGTGCTCTTCAACAGTACTAAGGTCACAAAAGACAAAGAAATACTGGAGAGCTACCCCAGAGTAAGAGAGACGAAGGAGTCATGCCAGCTAAATGCTGCGTGGTCCTGAATCGGGTCTTAGTCTGGAAAAAGCACGGTGATAGGTCAGTTAATGAACTTTGAATAAGGCTATAAATTAACTGATAGTGGTGAATCAATGTTACTTTCCTGTTTGATCATTGTACTGTGATTTTGAGAATCAGTATCATATAAGGAAGCTGGGAGAAGGGTGTAAGGGAGTTCTTTGAACTATTTGTGCAATTTTTTGTAAGCCCGAAATTATTTCAGAATGAATACGTTTAAATGTTATTTAAACTTTATTTAAATGATTTTTAAATCAATAAATCCTCCACAGTCACCCAAGTGGTAGAACCTTATATAGTTATTCAAAGTGCTGTTTCCTTCAGTTTCTGTTCGTGAGCTTGACAGGCATTCTTGCCATGTTAAAAAGGCCCGCTATAAAACAGTATGTGTGATATGAGTGCAATTTCATAACTAATAATTCTACATACATGTACACATATACATGTGTACACACACAGAGATGAGAAAGATACTTTTCACACGAATGCCGGTTTTCTCTGAGACAGGGGAGTGGGAATTCTGTTTCCTGCAGGTGACTGATGTTTTCTTCCATTGGGCACTTGGCAGTGCGGTGGTTCCTACAAGGGCCTCAGCATCGTACCCGGTGTAGGTTAGAGAAGAAATGTGAATTATTAGACCAGTGTGGTAAGGTCTCTTCCGTTTAGAGACTCCAGGAGACCTTCTAGTAGAGGGTCTTTTCTTCCTGGAAAGTTGCAGAGTTTGGGCGTGTATTTGATCTGGCGTGGGTCCTACAGTTCTGGCCCAGCTGTCTCCTTTGCTGGATCCGTGAACGGAGGACAGGAGACACGCGATTACATTCCTCAGGTGGACAGCATGGCGGGGGCTCTGCTCGGATCCTGGGTCTGAGTGTGACGTTAGCACATCACCTCATCCTAGTGTGCCTCGTGGGGGATCACGGCGGTGCCTGTGTCCTGGGGTTGCCAGGAGGATTCAGGGAGTCAGCGCACGGGGAGAGTTGAGACCTGCTTCCAAGCGCCTGGTGGTGATAATACCTGCTCCCTAAGTCTCCACCGTCATTGTCAGCAACAGGGACGTGTGGCTGGTTTGAAGGGCAGTGTTCTGAATTGCTTAGATTCAGAGCATTAACCAACCATGTCGTTGTTCTTATTTACTCAAGTATTTTTTAATATCAATAACAGCTTGTTCTATTAAAGATTGAAATATTCTGTAGAGACGATTTAACAAGCCCAAATTTAATTCACTTATTTCAAGTGATGCTCAGTACAGGCCCTTGGAGTTAATTGTAAACAGATTTGACCTGTAAAAAAAACCTGTCTGGAGGGAGCAGCAAATTCAAGGCACCAGCAGAGTCTTCAGTTACTTCAGATGACGGAATGAAAATGGACTGCTTTTCTGTGTTTTCACACTTTCAGCTCTTTGGGCTCTGATTTTTTTTAACATCCCATCCATCCTTCCTCACTCACTTCTGCCCTGCGAGGAATTGATTGGTCTTTCTTCTCTGTGTAGTAACACCTTTTGAAATGTCAGAATCTCTAACGCTGCTGTGTTGATACCGTTGTACTAACATGTTTACTGTTCCTCGCCCGGCTTCAGCGCAGTCTCGCAAAGTCGATGTTGAGTACAGACGGCTGTAGTTTGAATTCCAAATCCTTTTCTCCTTGTAGGTAAACGCTTCCTATGCAAAATATGAAAACCATACTTGTAATTTAGTTTGCTGCTAAATCTGTGCTTAGCTTTTACACTAACGTATTCGATTCATTCCCTAAGTGTCTGTGAGCACTTGGGAGATGCAAGGCACCGCTGACTTCCTGGCCCTTGTCAGATTACTTTGTTTTCTTTTATTATTGTTACTGTTACTTGTAGGTATAATGTACATGTTAAAAAAATTTGAAGAGCACCAAAAAATATACAGTGACAAGTAAGTCGTTCTACTGCCCCTTGCCCTGAGTGGCACAGTTCTTCTCTCAGGATGGGATGGTCCTTATCACCAGTCTCTTGTTTAATCCTTGCAAGGATATTCTTTGCATATAAAGCAGATCTGACTATACATAGTTCCCCTCCCCCTTTCGTTGAAGTTTTTGTTTGTTTGATACACAAATGGTTGCTTGCTGTGCATGATTGTCTGTGCCTTGCTTTTGTTCACTTAGTATGTTTTGGGGATGGTTTCTTATCAATACCGTGTTGACCCGCCTTGTTTTTTTAATGGCTGCGTAGTCTTCCACTGTAAGTATGTTCCATAAATTATTGTCATTCCCTCGTTGGTGGAATTTACATTGTGTTCAACATTTTGCTACAAACAAAGCAATTAAACAACTTCTTTATACACACGTGTGAGTCTCTCTTTTTGAGAAATTGCTATAGGTGGAATTTGCATTTTTATTTGGTAGATAATACCAAAATTGATCTTTAAAGGAATTACACCAATTTGGATTCCCACCGACAGTGTATAAGAGTTCCTGTGTGCCTTTATCAACCCTGTCGGCTGTTTATTTTTGCTTATTTGACAGGGGAAAAATATTGTATCATAGTTTTGATTTGAATTGCTCTTAGGAGTAAAGTTGAACATCTTTTCGTACATTTAAAAGCCATATTTTGAATTCTTATTTCCATAAATTAGCTGTTATATCCCTTTCCATTTTTCTATTTGAGTTGTTGGTCTTCTTTATTTTTATTTTTAATTGAATTACAAACTTTCTTTATAAACTAAGAAATTGGCCCTTTCTCTTATGTGTGGCATATTTTTTTTCCCCACGTTGTCATTTTATAGTTTCTGAGTTTTATGTTATCTGTAAAAAGGCCAACTTAATTCCAACTTTATTTTTCTAACTTAATTTTTTTTCTAAAAGGACATTTGAATTACCCATCTTTTCACTGCTGATATAAATTGCCTCTTATCATATTTCCTGACTTTCTATATGTGTTTGATTCTATTCTAGGCTGTATTTGTTATTGTAATCTCTATGTGCTAGCATCAGTTTTTTAAAACTACTGTAGATTTAAATTGTCTTATCATCTGATGTTGTTCAGAAATGTCTTGATTATTCTTGCACATTTATTTTTCCATATGAACTTTGAAATCAGCTTGTCTGGTTGTATATATTATTTTTTATATGCATACGTATGTATACTTGTGGCATGTTTTAGATACTTTATATATGCATAAATATGCATGTTCATGGCATTTTTATTAGAATTACATAACATTTATGGATTGATTTAGGGGGGATTAGCTTATTTATAATATTAAGTCTTCTTATCCAGGAATAGGATACATTGTTCCATTTATTCAAATTTTATTTTATGTGCCTTAGAGGTAATTAAAATTTTTTATTGTATAGATTTTGTACATTTTTTGTGAAGCTTATTTTTTTTAACCTTTTTTGTATTTTTGCTATTCTAAGTGTGATTCCGTCTAACTTTCTGTGTTGGAAGGCTGTTGATTTTTCTGTATTAATTTTGTATTCAGCTAGTTGACTCGTCTTTTTTGTAGTAGATTTTCAAGTGATTTCTTTTTTTTAATTTATTTAATTAATTTATTTTTGTCTGCGTTGGGTCTTTGTTGCTACGCGCAGGCTTTCTCTAGTTGTGGCGAGCGGGGGCTACTCTTAGTCGCGGTGCGCGGGCTTCTCACTGTGGTGGCTTCTCTTGTTGTGGAGCACGGGCTCTAGGCACGCGGGCTCAGTAGTTGTCGCTCACGGGCTCTAGAGCGCAGGCTCAGTAGTTGTGGCACATGGGCTTAGTTGCTCCGCGGCATGGGGGATCTTCCTGGACCAGGGATCAAACCCGTGTCCCCTGCATTGGCAGGCGGATTCTTAACCACTGCACCACTAGGGAAGTCCTCAAGTCCCAATTTCTTAGGCTGTTTTTGTTTTCTTTGGTTTTTTTTTTTTTTTAGGATAAAATATCATCTGCTAATAATGGCAACTTTACTTCCTACTTTCCAGATTTATATATGTTTCTTTGTCTTTTCTGATTGCGTGGGCCAGAACTTACAGATTAATGTCGTGTAATCATGAGGGTAGTGGGCAGGCTTATCTCTTTAATGAACTGCTCCTGATGTTTACAAGTGGCCACTCTTAATCTCCCCTTCTGGACCTCTGTGACCTGCATTCATTCAACTAATGGCATTTCTTTCCTTCTGTGTCAACAGCGTGGTGACGGCCCCTATGCTCTGATACTAGTGCCAACAAGAGAGGTAAGCAGTCCCACTTTCGGAGTGCTAAGCAAGTACTTTTAGTGATATCGTTGAATTTAAAAGTGGTTTTACCATTTTTCTCCCTGCTGCACAAATCACGACACCCTTTCCTTTGCCCAGGAACCATCCTTCTGGTTCCTGACAAGAAGAAAAATTCAAGTACTCTTTGAAAACCGGAAGTTTTTTTGGTTTTGGAAAAGTGTTTCTCTGTTATCTAAAAACTAATGACACTATAAATTTCTGTCCTTATAAAAGGAATTAAAATAATCACATTTTTGTACGTTGTTTTTTTCTTTTACAACTTAATTAAAAAATAAAAGCAGTTGACCCTACAAATGAACTTTTAGTTTTTTAAGAAGCTACTGTACCAAAAATTTTACCTGTTTCTGAAAGTTAAGCTTCTTGATGTTTTTCTTCTTTCTTGGTGGAAATCTCTTCTATCCGATTTATTTTATTTGCCTTCAGAGGCAATTTCAGATTAGGGTATCTGTTTCCTATATCAGATGCTAATCACTTCCTTGCAGAGAATCGATCATGACAATGGAGGTTTCTGTACAGCCTGCAGCATCCTGTCTCAGCTCCATCCATTGAAGGAGCAGGCACAGAGCTATTTAAATTTTTACAGCAGCAAACTCGCTCCTTCTCTGGGATGCTTCCTGAATACAGAATGTGTGGAAACTGTATATATATACCCTTGGATAATGGGATTATGTCGAGGCGCTGTTGATGGTTGTTAATGGTTATAAACTATTCAGTACATTAATTTTCTCTTTCTCTGGTTTCCACTGGGCTTGTTGGTTTTTTTCTTTTTTTCCCCCTTTAATAAACTTGGGAAATGACCATCTCTGTCTTTAGCTACTGCTCTGCCCCAGCACAGCCTTAGGATATAGTCACGTCACCTGTAAAGTAACGTTCCCAAGGCTAGCCTGTCGCGTCACTGTATGGTTTACCCCTTCACACATACTACATTCTCTCTCTTTCCAAACAGGTTGACTCTGTTTCATTTTCTTCCATCTTTGTGTACCATAGACTGTGCTTTTCTGTGTGGTACTCTGGGAATTTGAGCCAGCAGAGGGAGCACAGAACACTATGTTTGTGTATGTCCAAGAAATAGATGTGATGTCTCTAGCCACGTTCTCCAGACTGACAGTTTTCAGAATCAGTCTAAGAACAAGGTGTATTTCCCAAGTAGATTCTGTGTATAGGGCTTTTTTTTTTTTAAATCCTAACTTGAGGTCCAGGGTTGGATCCTTATCACTTTACACTGTCTGCGTTTTTAAAAATAAGTAAAAAGATAAGAAGGGACCTCGCTCATTAACTCTAACTTTTTAACATTTACAGCTGGCCCTACAAAGCTTTGATACCGTCCAGAAACTGCTTAAGGTAAGGCAAGCCATGCGTTCAGTTTTGCCTTTTTTTTTCCTGACTTTTTGAGGAAAGAGAAAGATACCGGTCTTTTCTTTATTTTCAAAGAGCTAGGAATTACTGCAGTTTTCCTTGTATTCCCTGGATGTCTCTGCTCACCCCAGATACAGTTTGTAGGTTTTTATTGATCTGAACCTTACGAATCACCAGTTTCTAGCTTAGTGAGATTATTAGTGTTCACTGGTACTTCGGGTCCTGTAATCTGTTCATCATAGTCACTAGCAAGCCACCTACAGAGACTCACAGGTACAACCTTAAGGTGATCCAGTGCAAGCAACTTAACAAGCTGCAAGTAGGGTTTGTTTAAGAAAGAAGAGAGAGAAAGCTTCCAAGCCAAAGGCTGCCAGCCCACCGAATTAGATTGAGAATTGATCTCTCCTTTCTTTTATCACGAGTGGGAGTAAGGAAGCGTTGTACTTGGGTTTGATCTTAACCAAAAAGGAAAAAAAAAAGGCAATAGACTTACTGAATTGTGTTTTCAATTCGGGCTGTACAGGGAAAGGCAGAGAGGCTACTTGAATCACTTAAAAGCCCACATTTCTCTCTCACAGTGTCGGAAGCTAGTCGCATAGGTATGATTTAAGTTACCGCTAATATCCATGGGCCTGGCAAGGCCTAGGAATTGCGTCTGCACAGGAATACCTCCTGCAATGAAAAGCCGAGTCCTCCCTCACGACTTCCTTCAGGAAAGGGAATTTGGAATCAGCCTCTGCAGTAAATGGGGCTTTGCATTGATTTTGGTCTGATGTCTTTCTGTAGCCATTTACCTGGATTGTGCCCGGAGTGTTAATGGGAGGAGAGAAGAGAAAATCAGAAAAAGCCAGGTAGGACGAGGTTTGTTTATTGTTAATTCCTGTTAAAGTCTATTCTGTCTTCCTGTTCAGTAAGACTCTGGCCCTTCTCAGCCCGGGGAGAGCCCTGTCTCGGATGAGGGTTCCTAGTCCCAGTGTGTGGGGACAGATTGAGTCCCCAGGGAGCGGTCCCTCTAAACGGTGCTATTTGTAAAAATATTTGGTGAAACTACCAGGGGCTCCCTTTTGATGTGGTCAGTAACAGCTCGTTACCTTCCCAAATCTCAGCCCCGCCCCGGCCCCCGAGACCCACGGTCCCCCCTTGTTAAGGATACATCCCCCTTGACTCCCTTTTGTGGATATTGGGAGTTTGGGATTTTTGTTGTTTGATTTTACAGAAACAAGATTATAAACCTACATAATGCTTTGCATCTTGCTTCCTACACCCAAATGCATTGATTCCTAATTCTGTGTTAGAATTGGTAATGGGTGTCAGTAGAAAATTGTTGCAAGAAGTAAATTCCAAATTTTGTGCATTCTTTTAAAAACGTTTTTATTTGATTATAGCTTACCGCTTAGTAGTTATGCTCAACTATGTGTGTAGTCTGTAACTGAGGAGCAAATATTCGACTTGAAACCTTCGGGTATGGGTTAGGGTAAGATTCCGCTGTAACTAACAACAGCAGTGGCGCAAACAATATGGAAGTTTTTTCTTTTTCTTTCACATTCAAGAAGCGTGACGGTAGCCGTCGGGGCTGGCATGGTGCACGCGCCAGCGTGGGGACCCCGGCTCATTCTGGGTTTTTGTGCCACTAAGTGAAGCTTCCATTTTCAGGCTTTCCTCATAGTGTTAGATAGTGGGTGGAGCTCCAGCCATTATATCTGATTTCCTGCCAGTAGGAACAAAGATAATCACACCTCCTCTTTTTAAAGGTACTGGTGGGATTTGCATGCTCCCTTTATCCATTTATCTTATTGCGGTAACATAGGCACGTGCCCACTTAATTACAAGGGCAGCTGGAAAATGTACTCAGGTAAAAGTTGTAGGCTTTTATTACTATGGACTAATGGGATGAAGGATGGTTGTGGAGTAAGAAGTTAGATTTATTCCACCTGGTCCATGGGGCAAGGCTGGGCCTATCGCATGGAAGTTACAACAAGGATCCAATATAAGAAAAAAGCATTCTAACCATTAAAGCACGTTGGCATGGGATAATGCATTCAGTTGGGAGGTTCCCCGGCACAGATGCCTTCAAGAACAGATTAGGTGACCATCTATCTGGAATATTCTAGGAAGCATCTATGGATCAGATAAAGGGCATTGGGTTATATAGTAAAGATTCCTCTGAGACAATTTTAATAGGATTTCAGATCTTAACAGTTACGTTTTGTAAGACAGAGAAACTTCAGAGAAAAATTAGAACTTAAATACATCTTTGTATCCACTTGCCGTTACGTTTGTCATAATTTCAGGCTGTGGCGTGTTGGCGCTGCCCGTGAGTCCGTCTCCTCCGCAGCCTTTCCCCTGGGTTTTCTGTTGCTGTGGCTCCATCTGACTGACTTTCTTTTATGTCTTTTATAAACAGACTCCGGAAAGGAATAAATATCCTCATCGCAACTCCCGGGCGCCTCGTGGATCATATTAAATCCACCAAGAACATTCACTTCCGTCAGATCCAGTGGCTGATTTTGGATGAAGCAGACAGGTGAGCCCTTCCAGGAAGCAGGAAAGGGCTGTTTCCGTGGTCTTTGCCGAAACTTCTGGAGCCCCTTAGTGTTCCCTTTATTCACGTAGATTAAAACTCCTCCCTTGAAACCACAGAATCCTGGATTTGGGTTTTGAAAAGGACATCACAGTGATACTCAACGCTTTAAATGCCGAGTGCCAGGAACGACAGAACGTCTTGCTGTCGGCAACACTCACGGAAGGTGAGTTGAGAAGAAGTGCTGTTTCTTCTCAATGGAGAGGAAGGGCCTAGATGCGAGCTGTGTTGTTTCCCAGAAGTGATTCTTAGCCTCGGTGGGGAGCGGGCGAGGAGGAAGGTGTCCGAGAGGACTGCTCTTCAAACCATGTGTCCTGTGCTCCCGGCCTCCCTCTCCCATCATCCTGACTCCCTGGTCCCCAGCACGTGGGGAAAGGGAGAAGGGGCAGGTCCCAGGCCCAGAGCCCTCACAGGAAGGGGAGGCTGCTGTGCTCCCATCAGGGTGTGGAGGGAGGGGAGGACGCTGCCTGCCACCCACCTGGTGGTCTCGTGAGGTGGTGATCGCGATTGCTACCCGCTGAGAGCAGGGCTCTTGTCCTGAAGGTGGTAACCTATCCCAGCTCATTTTTTGGTATGATCACCCTGCCTTTCTCCTAAAGAGAAATCTATCCTAAAAATATATTCTGTAAGCTCATTTCTGTCTTTCCATCATCGTTAAGATGGAATTTCTTAGCTCTCTTTTGTTGATGGGAACACCTAGGCTTGGAAAAGTTGTATCACTCTCCACCAGGACCCCCTGCACGTGAATCCCTGCCTGAGCGACAATTCAGCTCTCACTTGACTCGGTTTACTAGCTGCTCTGGTGCACACGTACCAGGTGCCATCCACGTGACTCACCAGCGGTTCTCAGAGAGTATCCTAACTAACAGTGACTTTAAGAGAGAACCCATGGGACTTCCCTGGTGGTCCAGTGGTTAGGAATCCTCCTTGCAATGCACGGGACGCGGGTTTGATCCCTGGTCGGGGAACCAAGATCCCACATGCTGCGGGGAAGCTAAGCCCGCATGCCTCAACTACTGAGCCCAGGTGCCTCAACTAGAGAGCCTCTGCGTGCCCGCAAACTACAGAGCCCACATGCTCTGGAGCCCAAGCGCCACAGCTACGGAGCCTGCGCGCCACAACTAGAGAGCCCGCGTGCTGCAGCTAAGACCCGACGCGGCCAAAAATAAAATAAATAAATATTAAAAAAAGAAAGAGATAATCCATGGAAAGGGGATTCTGCGCTCAAAAAGTTGGGGAAATGCCACTCGTTTCCTCCCCCTCTTGGAGATTCATGTGCACATTTATACAATAAAGGTCCTGAGAAGGCCTGTAAACCTGGGAAACCCTGGGAAAGAATCCCGGGAAAGCTTTTTATCAGGGTTTTCATGACTTACTTGACCACAGAACCCTTTCTGGGGGGTGGTGGGCAGACATCTGTTTCAGTGGTCTTCCACGGGTCAGAGTTTAGAAACTCCGGTGGTGTGGATGGGTTTTTGGGCCCTGGGAAGAAATAGGTGGGTCCCCGCTGGACTGACAGCGGGGCCGATCAGTGCTGGCATTTGGGGACACACCCATCAGGAGCTTCTCAATAGGCCTGGATGTGTGGTGTGGGGGCTGTGCGGGTGTGACCAGTTCTACAGCGTGTGCCTGTCAGTTGTTTTGTCCTTTTCACGTTTTCTCCAAGGTGTAACGTGGCTAGCTGATATCAGTTTACATGACCCAGTCAGTATTTCTGTCCTGGATGAAAGCCATGACCAGTCGAACCCAAAGAGCAAAGCCATTCCTGAAGCTTCTCCACAAGCTAGCGATGAGCTGGACAGCTTTGCCGTACCAGCGAGTCTCGAGCAGTACGTGACAGTGGTTCCCAGCAAACTGAGGCTTGTCTCCCTAGCAGGCTTCATCCTGCAGAAATGCAAGGTAGGTCTGGGGACTGGGTCCAGCCTGATCCGGGGAAAGACCACAGTTTTGTTCATGTCGGGCATTGAGGCAGTGAGCTGAGACACACACAGAAGTTTCCAAACTGAGCTGTGGCGCAAGCGCAGACCTTAGCAGAGATCTTCTCAGTCAGTGGTTCTAGGATTGCGGTGAAGAGTCAGAGGTCACTGATGGCCATTATGTTCAACTTACGATCTGCCTCAGATACCTTTCCTGGGACTGATACCGGCAATGTCGCAGGTGGCACACGATGGATGTGAGGCAGTACGGTAGCCTGTGCTCGTGATTTTGAAAGAATCATCGTGTTTGTATATTTACTAGATTCACGTGATAACTTTCTCTGGTATGTGGGGAGGTAGTAGGTGGAAGGGCTTGAGGGTGCAGCTTCCAGACTGTGTGTGCAGAGTCCCCGCCCGGGAGTGCCGTACATGGCGGGACCGAGTGAGGGAGAGGGACACAGCTAAGGGCAGCTTTGCTCTGAAGCGTAATTGTTTTTCTCAGATGCAAGAGGCCTGTTCGAGGTTGCAGCTATGTCATTTTCCTGTCCTACATTCTTTGTAGTGTGGAGGATCTGTGTGATTTTTAAAAATAATTCAAAGCCATCTGTCGCCTCTGTTTCCAGATCGGGGCTAGCCTGCCCGTGTGTTTTAGAAAGAGATTCATTTCAAGTGTCACCTGATCTTAAAAACACGTGGTGGTTTTTCCCCCTTTGTATCGATGTAGTTTGAGAGAGACCAGAAGTTGATCATCTTTTTCTCGAGTTGCGAGCTGGTGGACTTCCACTACAACCTCTTCCTCCAGACCCTGCTGAGCGGCTCAGGGGCCCTGGCCCCAGGTGCGTTGCCATGTGCCTCCACGCGGTTAAAATTCCTGCGGCTGCACGGCGACCTGGAGCAGGAGGTGAGCCTGTCCTCCCGGGTTGGCCCTGGCTTCCCTAGGGACCCCGCTGGGCCAGGGAAAAACGTGGCTAAAGTGGGTGACCCGCCAGAGGCCAAAGCGGGTGACGCAGCTGTGTCGCTGGGGCGAGGGGGAGCCTATTGTTCCCGTTTGCTTTGCTCCGGGAGCTGGTCTCTTCCACCCGAGAGAGCTCGCGGGCCCAACTTGGCCTGACTGTACCCCAACCAGCTGTTAAGGCAACAGAGTACCACTAAGTAGCTGGCACGAGGGAAGGCTTTTGCCTTTTTAGTACCCAGTGTGTAATTAGGGCTTGATGTCTTCAAATTAAGAGCATTAATGGAGCTAAATTGTGGCTCCCATATGGTACTGCTGAGCGTGACTGCTGTCATTGTCAACAAGATGCAGCGCTTTCACTCGGAACGCTTGGGTTGGGAGAGGCGCTGGCTTCCACAGGGGCTGCAGGGGCTCAGCGCTGGCGAATATTTTTGATCAGGAAGAAGAGTGGAACACTTTCCTCATCTTAGGTACTTAGCTACGTTCACTCTCATTCCGCTACTGGTAGGCAGGCCATCCATGGAGGGAGTCGAGCGGGGTGTAGAATGAGATGAGCTCTCTGGAATTGTGGCAGGAAGGACAAGCAGGGCTTGGAAACGGGAGGCATCTTGTCCTAGAGCAGAGGTTACCAGGCAGCTTAGAAAATTAGAAAGCTTGAAAGAAAGCCAGAAATTGGAATAAGGTTTGACTAGAACCACCTTTTAAAAATCAGGACATTTTTAGAGCTAAAGGAGACATTAAAGGTCATCAAGTCCAGCCCCTCTTTTCATTTTTGCTTTTTTTTGTTTTAATAATTAAGGAAATGGAGGTTTAGAAAAGTGAAGTTGCTCAAGGTTACTCAAGGACACAGCTTCTTTTTTTTAATATAAGTTTATTTTATTTATTTATTTTTGGCTGTGTTGGGTCTTCGTTGCTGTGCGCGGACTTTCTCTAGTTGCAGCGAGCGGGGGCTACTCTTCCTTGCGGTGCGCGGGCTTCTCATTGCGGTGGCATCTCTCGTTGCGGAGCATGGGCTCTAAGGCGTGCGGGCTTCAGTAGTTGTGGCTCGCGGGCTCTAGAGCGCAGGCTCAGTAGTTGTGGTGCACGGGCTTAGTTGCTCTGCAGCATGTGGGATCTTCCCGGACCAGGTCTTGAACCTGTGTGCCCTGCATTGGGAGGTGGATTTTTAACCACTGCGCCACCAGGGAAGCCCACAGCTTCTTATTTAACACAAGACTATACAGAATTTCCTGAATATTCCAGCTTTAGTTCTGTAAACTCTTAAGTTTTACCTTCAGGATCCCCAATTCAATCAAGTTTGTTGATTTCATAATGTAATGCCATTTATGGGTTGGTTTTTTTTTTTTTAAACTGATTTTATCAATATTCTAGGTCTGTTTTCTGCAGAGCCATCATGTGGGGTGGGTGTGAGGATGATGAAGGAACTGGATGTGGACTCAGAAGGATCTAGGGGTTTGAATGTGTCAACAGAAGATTCTGCAGTTAGGTTATTTCAGACCGTGCGTCTCTCATTGTAACAGGGTGGTGTCTGGGTAGGGTGTCTACAGCCGTGTGCTCTGGGGGCAGACTGCTTGTGCTCTGGTGCTCACTCTGCCATTCGCTGGCTGTGTGACCTCAGGAAAGCATTTAACCTCTCTTTGCCTCAGCGTCCATGCCTCTGAGGTGGAGAGAACAGTAGTACGTCCTTCTTGGAGTTGTTGTGATGACTCACTGAGCTAATGCAGATCAAGTACTTAGTGCGTGGCCTGGGGCAGAGTGAGCTCTGGGTAAACGTCAGGTGCCATTATTGCTGTTATTTCTCTTTCAGGAAAAGTGTAGTTTTTTCATCGTTTAATAATTGTTAGTAGTTTACTTGTCTTGTTTAAGTGTTTAGCCTTCACACCCTCCCTGTGAGATGGGTAGAAGGTGGCAGGGAGGATCTCTGTATTTCGTTTTCTAAATATTGGTGCAGTGTCTTGTCCCAGGGGACTAAGCTAAAACCGTCCCTATCACGTCTTCCTGGCTTGTTACCCTGCCTGCTGCTCCACCTGACCTTAGTGTGGTCTCCCGAAGTGACCGACGTGACCCTAACCGAGTATAAGAGCATCAGAGAGGAGCTGCTGTTTGAAGAAGTTGCTGCATGACAGCTGTGATGGACGCTCAGGACTTGGTAGTTGTGTTCCTTACCCCAGATCTGAGTACAGTGTGTCTGGACTTTAAGGTTAGTTTCACAGGCTTTTATGAACTTTCCTGATTTTTTTCTGATTTTGACTCTACAGTGCAGCCATGAGTTCCCTGGGTTCAGATCTCAGTTCAGTCCTGTATTAACAGAGTATGCACGTGCCTTGGGCAAGTTACTTAACCTCTCTGTGCCTCGGTTTCTTCCTCTGGAAGTGAGGGTGGTGACAGTACCTGCTCACTGGGTTGCTTTGAGGATCGGATACGTTCAGACTTGTAAAGTGCGGGCCAGCGTCTGGTACCTGGTACACACCCTACGTGCCGGTTGTCATGTCCACTGCGCTCAGTGAGGTGCAGCCTGGGGTCCAGTCACGTGATGGAATGTGTACCCGCGAAAGACCAGAATGAGGTATACCTTGGTATCAGAGTGGAAAGAGAGACTTCACTTCCTTCTTTTTTCCAACTCTTCAGCGATTTGGGTATATTTCCTTTTTGTTATTGTTGCTGACAGATGGACATGGCCAAGTCTTAACTGCTGGCAACACTGTGACTTAAACACTCCCCCAGTGTGGCCCCTGCAAGTTCATGCCCAAGGCCTTTTGGTCCAGCAAGTCTGCCTTTAGGGGTTTTCCCCAAGGGAATAGTTAAGCATGAGCACAGTGACTTACCTACAGACCTGTTTATCACAGCGTTGTCTGTGATGGTAAGCAGTGCAGACAACCTCAGCTGTGTCAGGAGTGGGGCGCTGGTCACATGGAGGCGGGGCTCCCATTCAGCTGAATACGGTGTAGTCACGGGAGACGAGGCGGTTTGGGGCTGTTTATTGGCATGAAAAGATGTCCACATTCAGTTGATATATGATAAGAGCATGTTAGGAGTGTAAGAACCATGATGCCAGTTTTTAAGCCACATATTTGGTTATGTTTCACCTAGAAAGGGACTCAGGAAGCTTCAAGGTGTTGCCAGCGGTGGTGGTTTGTTTTGAGTGGTAGGATGATTTAATTTCCTTCCTTTGACTTGAAGTATTATTTTTCTACGGTTAAAATATATGGCTTTCATAATTTGAAAATCTTTTTAAAAATCAGTTTTTAAGAAAATTGCCCCATAGGAAAGGTTGGTTGTTGTTCAGCCTCTAGACCACCTGTAGAAAGGTGTTAGAGTAAATTCTGAGTTGGGAACCCTGAGTGCAGGAACGTGTGGCCTTTGGCCCTCCTTGCTCTGGGTGTTGGCCGTTTCTGGAGGGCGTGGCCGCCTCCCCCCCGACCCCCGCATTGTCTTAATGAAACGTGCTGCCCTCAAAGCTTGTTACTCTGCCGCAGTCCAAGAAGCCTGGTCGTGTAGGTATAGGGTCTTGTTGGAAGATGTGAAGAATCCACTTCTTCCTCTTCCTTGGCAAAACCTCTCTCTCTGTGCCTAAAAATAGTTATAGCAGTAGAAAATTGGGAGGGTTATGAGAATCTAAGCCTACCTTGCTGGACTCGATCTCAGAGTTACAAAGGCCCTATTTTTCCTTGTTTTTGCAGGAAAGAACAGCAGTGTTTCAAGAATTCTCACATTCCAAAACAGGGGTTCTGCTCTGCACGGTATGTACCATTCTGCGCTCCGTGGGAAGGTTGACAATTGTTGTGATGGTGGTGGCAGGCTTTCTTCTCCTGACGATTTGCCTTGGGGTCACCGGCCCCACAGGGAACAGGAATTCCGGGGGCCTCTTGGTGTGGCTGGTCTCTTTGCACTCCTGGTTTGCCACCTTACTGCCGCAGATAGCGGGCTGCCACCGCGCGGAAGACTTGGCGATTTGCTCACTAATAGTGGCAGCTGTTTGTCTGAAAACGTGTGAATCTTGGCGATTTCTCTCCACCAAGAACTTGTAAATTACAGCTATCGGGAGTAATTAGAGCTGAGAAAGTCTTTTCACAGCAAAATCACTCTGCTTGCCTCTGCTCACCTTCTCTTAAAGGAAAGTAGATGCGCTTGGACAGAGTCTATGTGCTGGTGCCCAGAGCTGTCATCTGCCCTGCAGTTTTCAGGGCCGCTCACTCGGCCTCAGTCTTTGCAGTCGTGGGTAGCCACCTCCTCCAGCACCGCGGTGACCTTTGTCGTGCATGTCTCTTGTGATCTTTTGAGATTGAAAACTCACATCTTCAACGTCCCTGCTTCTCTGGGGACTCACTTCACCAAAGTTGCTGCTGGCTCCCAAGATTAAAATGCCTTCCCTGTTTGTGCCATCTTGGAAGATGTAACTTAATCCCCAACTGGTTATTTGAGAAATCCCTATATATACAGTAATGAAATTGCACCATCAAGTTAGTCATAATCCTGTGAACAAGGGCAGAAGCAACGACGTTCAGCTACTTGAATGCCTGTCTAGGCCTCGTTTAATACAATTACTTTTTAAGGAGCTTCTGTTCTGTATTTAGTTTTAAAGGTGATGGAGATTGTTTTCTCTCTAAATTGAGAGTTTGTGAGCGAGTGCAGCTTTGTTTCTCGTGTGTGTATATATGCACGATCATCTACAAGACGGCCTGCCCGGTGACCTGCGGATTCTCACGTGTGTGTGGCAAACAGTGGTTCCGCCGGCTCTGGTCCTTCAGATCTGAGAGCAGTTGCTCCTGGAATGCTTGCCTCAGAAGGAGATCTGAGTCTGACCAAGTAGCCCTTCTCTTTATGAAGCCCATCAAGTCAGATGCTTGTGTTTGCTCTAAAACTGTCTTCACTTGCCTGGTCTAAAGCGAAGATGAGTCCAAGTAATCTACTTGATAAAGAACTTTGTCAAAAATCCTCTGTCTGTTGACACTTCTGGGGCCTGACCCCTTCCTGTTTCCTCTGTCTCTACTTTCCCTCTTGCTGCCTGTCCTTCAGCCCAAAAGGGCCCTCTTTCAATTGAATGTGTCATTCTTACTTTTTCTGGCCTTGGGGCCCTGGTACATGAGCTCCCTCGGCCTGGGACACACCACGCTGACTTAAACTAACTCCTTCGTGGGCCGCAGCTTCAGTGGCAGTTTTTCAGGAAACAGAAGCCCCAGTTCTTCCCCACGAGGCACTCCCAGTGGGCCCTGCATTTCTTTATGATGCTCCTCACAACTGGTCCAGGTGTCTTCCCGCCAGACCGCAAGCTCGCGAGGACAGGGACTGTGTTTCCCACCCCAGCGTCCGGCACAGAGCGGCAGGCGCCCGGTGTTTGTGGGTTAAGTGGGTGGGCAGCTGGGGCTCAAGAACCTCTATGCTGAGAATCACTGATACGTGCCTTTTCCTAAAGACTGAGGCCGAGATTACTATGCTCGCTCGTTGGGGATACTGCTCAGCCACAACAGAGAACGAAGTAATGCCCTTTGCAGTGACATGGATGGGCCTAGAGATGATCATACTGAGTGAAGTGAGCCACACAGAGAAAGACAAATACAGGAGGACATCACCTATATGTGGAACCTAAAACGTGATACAGTGAGCTTGTTTACAAAACAGAAACAGACTCACACACATAAAACAAACTTACGGTTACCAAAGGGGAAAGGGAATGGGGGAGGGATAAATTAGGAGTTTGGGATTAGCAGATACAAACTACTGTATATAAAATAGGTAAATAACAAGGTCCTACCGTATAGCACAAGGAACTATATTCAGGTTCCTATAATAAACCAAAATGGAAAAGAATATGAAAAAGAATATGGGGCTTCCCTGGTGGCGCAGTGGTTAAGAATCTGCCTGCCAATGCAGGGGACATAGGTTCGAGCCCTTGTCCAGGAAGATCCCCCATGCCGTGGAGCAGCTAATCCCGTGCACCACAACTACTGAGCCTGCACTGTAGAGCTCGCGAGCCACAACTACTGAAGCCCGCATGCCTAGAGCCCATGCTCCGCAACAAGAGAAGCCACTGCAACGAGAAGCCCGCGCACCGCAACGAAGAGTAGCTCCCGCTCGCCGCAACTAGAGAAAGCCCGCAAGCAGCAACAAAGACCCAACACAGCCAAAAATAAATAAGTAAATTTTTTAAAAAACGTGTGTATGTATAGATACACATGTATATATATATACATATATAAACTGAATCACTTTGCTGTACACCGGAAACTAACACAACATTATAAATCAACTATGCTTCCATAAGAAATAAAAAAATAAAAAATAAATTAAATAGGAATTCCCTGGTGGTCCGGTAGTAAAGAATCCACCTTGCAATGCAGGGCACGCGGGTTCGATCCCTGGTCAGGGAACTAAGATCCCACACGCCGCGGGGAAGCTAAGCCCGCGCGCCGCAACTCCTGAGCTCGTGCGCCTGGACGACAGCCCGCGTGCTGCAAACTGCAGAGCCCACGTGCCCTGGGGCCCGCGCAGCACAACTAGAGAAGAGAAGATCCTCACGCCACAACTAGAGAGAAGCCTACCCACCACAACGAAGAGCCCGTGTGCTGCAACTAAGACCTGATGCAGCCAAAATAAATTAAAAAAAAAAATAATAATAGGGCTTCCCTGGTGGCGCAGTGGTTGGGAGTCTGCCTGCCGATGCAGGGGACACAGGTTCGTGCCCTGGTCCGGGAAGATCCCACATGGCGCAGAGCGGCTGGGCCCGTGAGCCATGGCAGCTGAACCTGTGCATCCGGAGCCTGTGCTCTGCAACGGGAGAGGCCACAGCAGTGAGAAGCCCGCGTACTGGGAAAAAAAAAAATAATAATAATAATAATAAATCTTTAAAGAAAATGAATAAATAAAATTTTAAAAACTTCTTTGTAAAAAAAAAATAAAATAAAGAATTTAGTTTTACCGATGGCATTCTCTCAAACATTCCAATAAAGAATTGCTTGTGACATGAAAAAAAAAGTGCTCACTGGGAATAAGTTTACTTTTTCATATATATGGTGTTATCTGAAGAGTGAATGTTACAGATCATCTGTATTAAAACAGAAGGCAGAGCTTCCCTGGTGGCACAGTGGTTGAGAGTCCGCCTGCCGACGCAGGGGACACGGGTTCGTGCCCCGGTCCGGGAAGATCCCACGTGCCGCGGAGCGGCTGGGCCCGTGTGCCATGGTCGCTGAGCCTGTGCGTCCGGAGCCTGTGCTCCGCAACGGGAGGGGCCACAACAGTGAGAGGCCTGCGTACCGCAAAAAAAAAAAAAAACAGAAGGCAGTGGGAACCTGTGTGTTGGAATTAGGACCAGAACAAAATGCTTTATCTTTGACCCTTAAGATGCTGGATTTGTCCCCGGTGGGAAATTATTGAGTCTCCTAGTGTGCAAATGCTGCCCTGTTTTTTACAGACACAGGTGAGCTCTACGTCTCAAAGAAAACTCCAGGTATTTGAAGTTCAGTTTTTTGTTTTGTTTTGGGGTTTTTTTTAGTAGCTCTCCGGAAGAAAAGACCATTTTCTGAAATGTGATTCTCGGTGGGGTCAAAAGCACATGATGATTTTCCCTGTCCTGTTGGCTGCTGCCTGCAGGCAGGTGATGTCAGCTAGATGAGGAGCACCATTGGCTTGGCACCTCTGCCCCCTGCCAGGCCCGCGTGCCGTGTGGAAAGCAGGCTGTCACTTGCCATGATCTGATTTCTGTAAGCCCCTTGGTGTGTGTTCTCGTGCTCGCCCAGGCCACGTCCAGCATGCGGAGCCTCAGCCAGCCTCATCTCTTCCTTATTCCGCTTTAGGAAACGACTGGAAAAGAGCTGGGTGGGAGCTCACGCCTCCCCATTTCTAAGCCAGGGTACAAGCCCCCAGTCCCCAGTGGGGAGAAGTTCTTCTTTCCTGCCCAGTCTTCCTTCTCCTTCTGCCGTGTTCGTTTGCTATAGGCGGAAACTTGGGGTGTCTGAGATGCTTTGGCTGTGATAGGTGGGGCCTGGGTTGGGGAGATGTTGTCACTGCGTCCTTTTCAGCAGCCTGTTACTTGCCGGGCTCTGAAAGCTCTCCGGGAGCATCCTGGGTGTTAATGAGCAGCGGGGCCACATGCAGGACAAGGCGGATGGCGGACTCGCTTCTTTGGATAAAGGGGAAGCACGTGTGAATGGTAGCGTGGGGACTTTCCCCCTTCGTACTGTATCTTTTGCCATTTTGATTTATCATCCCGAGATCATTTTAATGAGGCCAGAAGACTGACTGTCTTGTGTGAGAAGTTGGGAATTGTGGTGTAACCACACAAAGGCTCACAGTTCTGCTGTTTCCTTTACTTCTAGAAAATCCCTCCCTCGACCCCATTTTCCTCCCTTATATCTTTTCTATTGTGAAGAAAGTTAAAGGTGTGTCTCTGTGTGTGTGTGTGTGTGTGTGTGTGTGTGTGTGTGTGTCTGTGTTTCCTTTCATCTTAAACATCTTAAAAGCAAGGATCTTCTTAACTTCATGCAATCTTGCGGGACCTGGTACATGGCTGTATAATGTGGGTTCTCAGTACACGTGTGACCGCGATGAGTCCAGAGTCTGGGCAGAGGTGAGAAGATGGTCAGGGAGGAGAGACCAATCTGGGAAAGAGAAGTCCTTACATATTTGAAATGTAAGTTTGTGTCCTCTAGAAAACCGGATCTAAGAAGAACCCAAGTTAAGGAGGGAGCAAGTATTAGCAGGAAGGAGTCATTTGGAAGTTCAAAGCCCACTTTCCTCCGTGGAGTTAAGAAATCCAGAGAAGCAGAGGATCTCCTCCGGCTTATAGAGAAGCACTCACCCTAAGCCAGAGGTGTTTTCGATACCACTGCTGAGTTGAGGGGCTGGGAAGGAGAAGCCCCACCGAGTGACTGGAATGTGGTGTTTCCAGGCTCCCTCTAGTTTTAGGGCTGATGCGTGGCCCTCCCTGGTTGTCCCTGGATGTATGTACCCAGTGCCTTGGCCTTTTCCCAGCAAGGAGAGGCGCTTCCGGCTCCACCTGCATCTGCTGGCTGAGTATCCCTCGGAAGGCTTTGTGCTTGTCCACACCTGCCTCCTTTTTCAGAAGATACCTAAAGCACCTGTGCTGCTCTCCTCCACCTTTTCTCTCTCTCTCTTTTTTGTTTTTTGCTCGAAACACACCGTTAGGTCTGTGCGGTTCTTAATTTCCTCTCCTCCTGGGAAATTTCGCTGTGCCAGGCGGCCAGGAGACAAAGGAGGGGGGCTGTAAGCATCCTGAGAATGTCCCTTCAGCACCCCTGAAGAAATGGAGACTTTCTCGGTTTCCTCTGGGGTATGCTTTTCAGGCGAAGTTTACCTTTTCCGCCCGTATTTCATTCGTGTTAATGGCAAGACCATTTGGAGATGGTTGGCTATTGACTCAGTTACGCTAACTCATGCTGCCAGCTTTTTGGCGGCTCCAGCCAAGATCTCGCGCCTCTGACAGCTTCTGCGCTGTCTCCTTCCCCCTCTGATTACGCAGCCCAATCTGTCACCCGGACGACGGGGGCCTGTGCCCCGCTGATGGCTTTCCACACGCCACAGTAATGACTTTGGCAGGACGGGAAGGCAGCAGAGGCGAATTTGCTGCGTCCCTTGCTCGGAGAGCCGCAGGCCCCCTCTCCCTGTTAGTAAAAGCACTTTGTGAGGTTCTCGGGTAAATAAATGAGTCATTTTAATCCAACTGACAGGCTGGCACCTGAGCAAGCTGCCTTCCATCTGTACCCCTTGGTCCCATGGAGGCGGCCAATTGTCAGGCCCACAGACTTGAAGGCCTGACTGGTGAGTGTCTTTCAGAATTGACTTTAGCGATTCTTTCGCCCTAATTAGGTTAAAGGAATACAGTTGGGTTGGATCTAAGTTCTAAGGGTGGGCGGAGAACCGAAGGCTTTCCTGAGTCTTGTGCAGGTCAGTTTCCTGTGGCTCTGGTGCTGCTGGCTGACAGCATCCGGGAAGATGGAGCCATGTCCCCTTCCTCTGTGGTCCTCCGCCCGGGTCGGGTGGATGGGGTGTGAGGGGGGAAGAGAGCCGAGAGGCTTTAAATCCCCACCTCATTGCCTCCGTCGAGCTCTTACTTCATCACGAACTGGAACTCTCAGACTGACGATTCTCAAGACACTTTGCACATCCACTGTCTCATTGGATCTTCACAGCAACCTCGGGAGATAAGTAGACTGTAGCCATTTTATAGGTGGGTAAACTGAGGCTCAGAAAAAGCAGAGGTGACTTGCCCGGATTGGTGGCTGCTAAAGTGGTCCTAGAGTCCGGTTCTCCCTGTTCCTGCGCCGGCAAGATTGATCCACTCTCAGAGTAACCTCGGCTGAGACTGGAAAGAAGTGCTTAAGGAAATGGCTGGTGAGGTCCGAGCAGTGGCTGGCTGTGAGGTGCCCCACCCCAACAGCAGAAGTAGTGGGCGGTGGGAAGGTCGTCAGCCTGGTGTCCTGAGCCGATTGCCCGGCCCGGGTAGGAAAGAACCGTGAGCAGTCCTGGTGGCGGGGGCCGCCGCGCCTCCTAACTCACTGTCTCAGCGTGTTGGTACCCGGAATGGCTTTCCTAACACCGTATGCTAGTTTTGAGATTCATCTGTGTTTCTTAGTTGGATTTACTAAACTGACGAGCATTAAATTTTTTACAAAGCTTATCTGTAAAGCTCAGACAGCCCACTGTGTACCTCTCCCAGTGCAGAGCACTTAAATGAAGTAAGTCATTTCTTAACAAGAGCTTCGCAGATTTAAGAACCCGTCAGTTTTTCTAAAGACAGTGACTGTGGTTAGTGCAGAGAACGCTCTAAATTGTGTTCTCAAAGGCATCGGCTCTGGAACGTCCGCCTTCAGCTTTCAGGGCGCCTGGGAGCTGTCAGAAAATACTTCCTGGGTGGTTGACACACTTCTAATACATGAAATGTCTACTTAACGTTTATAAATGCAGCCTCTGGCCACCGTTCAAAGGAGACCCACAAATCCCAGGTGGGATTTAATCAGAGCGAAGGCAGACCAGCCCTGACCTGCCTGCAGTGGTCTTCTGGGTGACTTAGATGATGGTGGGACAGTGTCTTCCTTGAATCCTTCCTCTGACCCTGGAGGATAAGGGTGCGATTGTTTTAATGTGCTTCTTACAGAACTTTTCATAGGATTGTTATTATTTTTTTTAATTTAATTTTTGTGTGTGGTACATGGGCCTCTCACTGCTGTGGCCTCTCCCGTTGCGGAGCACAGGCTCTGGACGCGCAGGCTCAGCGGCCGTGGCTCATGGGCCCAGCCGCTCTGCGGCATGCGGGATCTTCCTGGACCGGGGCACGAACCCGTGTCCCCTGCATTGGCAGGCAGACTGTCAACCACTGTGCCAACAGGGAAGCCCAGGGTTATTATTTTTTAAAAACCTTATATACCTATAAATTCTTAGTGATACTGAAAAGCGAGGAGGAGGAAGAGCCGTCCTTTACAGAAGAATGCCAGTTATAGAAATGGAAGGAACGATAGGCTTAGAAAGCCATCATTTTGTAGACATCAGGGTAACAACTGATACAGACAAGTAGCATCGAATGGTACTAAGACCACTGGGCAAAATGTTCTGGGAAACAGTCTCAAAGTTTCCCTCCTGAGGTTACTCACTCATCGCAAAGGAGAAAGGTACCGTCACAAGGGAGTGAGATGGTGGATGCCACCTGCTCCAGTGACCGAGCACAGCGTCCCCAGCACAGGACAGACACCCTGCCTGTATCCTGAGGTCACGTGCTGGGCGGTACACCCCACCCTGATGTCGTTCTGCCAGAACGCTCCCCCTGAATCTTACTATGAGGAGACAGAAAAGTCCAGATTCTGGGATGTTCCTCAAGACACCTGGACTCTTCAAAAGGTTGTTATCCAAAAAATAAATAAAAAGAAGTAAATGTTAAGGGTGGGGATGCAGTTCTACGTTAAGGAAGTCTAGAGGGCTATAATAAAAATAGAATGCAATGATCTAGGCTTCAGTCCTGGGTTAAGAAAGGAACACAGCTATAAAAATTGTCTTAGGTACAAGTGGTGAAATTTGAACGTGGACTGATTGTTATAGAATAAACTTATTTCGTGTGAAGTTTTTAGGTGTGGTAATGGTATTGTGATTTATGTGGAAGAATGTCCTTTTACTTAGAAGACATGTGCTGAAGTATTTAGGGGCAAAATGTCATGATACTTGCAAGTTCCTTTCAGATGGTTGAGAAAAACATGTGTACAGAGAGGAAAAAAGCAGCTGTGCCAGTGTTTAGCAATTGGTGAATCAAGATGAAGGACTGACAAGTGCTCACTGTACTATTCTTCCAGCTTTTCTGTAGGTTTAAATTTTTCTAAATAAAAATGCAGGGTTGTGGGGAGGGGGGAATAATGTGCATTCGTCGTCAAAAGAAAAACAAAGCAAGCAACGCAGGAAACTGCGAAGAGAAAAGTAAAAATTGCCCCAAATCCCCCTACCTTCAGATAACCACAGTTGACAGTTTTGGTGAACCTCCTTCCAGGTGTTGGTTCTCTGCTTATCGATCCATCTGTGCATTTATCCATTAATCCCTCTGTCTACTTAATGTCTTCTGTTTTTGTTACCCTCTCTTTCTTCCTGGATTTTTTGGTGGAAGAAAGACCATTTGTCCTTCAGGACGCTCCACATTGCGTCCCTGTGGTGCTGTTTACCTTGTCCCTGTCGCCCTGCAGTAGGTCTAGGCACTTGTTAGATTCCATTGCTAGGGTTTTGTTTTTGTTTTGGCAAGAATATGTCAGAGGTGATATTCTGTCTTTCCTACTGCATGACAGCTGGTTATCTTACTTTTTTTTTTTTTTTTTTTTTTTTGCGGTATGCGGGCCTCTCACTGCTGTGGCCTCTCCCGTTGCGGAGCACAGGCTCCGGACGCGCAGGCCCAGCGGCCATGGCTCACGGGCCCAGCCGCACCGGGGCATGAACCTGTGTCCCCTGCATCGGCAGGCGGACTCTCAACCACTGTGCCACCAGGGAAGCCCTTACTTTTTAATTTTTAATTATGTTGAAACGTGGTCTCAGGGTCAGAATTATAAGGGCCCATTAAAGGAAGTCCAGCTTCCATCCTCATCCCCTCCCCCCATTCTCTTCCTTCCCGTGTAGGTCACTATTTTTTATAAGCTTTGGGGTTTTTCCCTCCATTATTTCTTTTTCAAATATGAGCAGATATATTTGCATTTCCCCCATTTCTTACACAAACGCATACTATTCACACTCAAGATATAGCCTAGATATTCTCCACATCAGTACATAGGAACCTCCGTTCCTTTTGTAGCTGTGTAAAACGCCGTTCTATGGGGTAGGTATTGCCGTGTTTTATTCAACCCGTCTCCTGCTAGACATTGGGGTTACTAACAGACCTGCAATTATAAATAGTGCTGAACTCGGTGGTTTGTGACCACCTAGATGAGTGGGATAGGGAGGGAGGGAGGGAGGGAGACGCAAGAAGGAAGAGATATGGGAACATATGTATATGTATAACTGATTCACTTTGTTATAAAGCAGAAACTAACACACCATTGTAAAGCAATTATACTCCAATAAAGATGTTTAAAAATATAAATGAATAAATAAATGAATAGCCTCGTGCACAGATGATTTTAAATTTTTGCCAGGGATGGATTGCTGGGAGATTGCTCAGGGTCAAGAAGGGAGATTGCTCAGGGTCAAAGGGCAAGTGCGTGTGTAATTTTGCTGGATATTTACCAAATTCCCCACCATAGAGGGTTGTGTTATTTTGCATTCCCACCAGCAGCATACGAGGGACACAGCATCTTTTTTGATAGTGGAACCGTATACTGTAATATGGTCTTGGAAAAGTAAAGCAGACCTGGATTTCAGGGCTAGCTCTGCTTCTTAGCTGTGTGTCTGTTGTAGTTTCTTAGGACAGGGCCGAAAGGAAGCTCGTCACACGAGATGCATTGTGCCGAAGCGCAGCAGTAGAGGGCTGCCGCTCGCTCAGGCACAACAGCGCCGTCTGTCCTGCTGTGGGAGCTTTTATTGAAGCATTATCTAGGTTTACACTTTAAGACTTGTCTTCTTAACATTTCAGAAGTGCCAAAGCAGCAACCTATGTTTTTATTAATTATACAAGCAAGAATTGGCTTTCGTGAGCACCTGCTGTGCTTCGTCCTTGAGCGCAAAAGCAGTACAGAGTTCCCACCATTATTCTGATTATACTGAACTGGCACAAGGGCGTCTCCTTGCGTTCCCACCACTCTGATTATACTGAGGACACCTCATGGATCAGTGTCCAAAGCACTCAATGCTTCTTCGCAGGCCCCCGGTTTGCCGGGGATGGGGGGGGCTCAAAGCAATCAGGACTGTTTGCAGTTTTGGCTTATTCGCCAGCCCCCAGTTTGCTGGGGGGGGGGGGGCTCATGGGTCACGTCTCCTTTCCATGTTCTCAGTTATCCCACTACATGTGTCCCTGGACAAGTTACTTAATCTCTCTGAATCTTGGTTTCCTCTCTATCAAATGGGAGTAATAGTTGTCTGAGGCGTTATTTTTATTTATTTATTTATTTTTTTTTTTGCGGTACGCGGGCCTCTCACTGTTGTGGCCTCTCTCGTTGCGGAGCACAGGCTTCGGACACGCAGGCTCAATGGCCATGGCTCACGGGCCCAGCCGCTCCACGGCATGTGGGATCTTCCCGGACCGGGGCACGAACCCGCGTCCCCTGTATCAGCAGGCGGACTCTCAACCACTGCGCCACCAGGGAAGCCCCTGAGGTGTTATTTTGACAATGAGTCAAGATAACACAGGTAAAATGCTCTCCACCCTCTCTGGTGTGTAGTGAGCGCTCAGTACCTGTTGGCTGGGGCTACTCTTGGTGTGACTTGTGCTTGGAGGTGAATGCCAGGTGTACCTTTATTGCCAAAGCCTGGAAGATTCCCATTTTCTAGTCTCTCTGCCAGAATGGCCAGAAACCAGAGAGCAGAGTCTTTGCTCTTGAGCTGGCGACCAGCGGAAAAGAAGAGAAAAAAAATCTCCATTGCTTTTATACTTTTTGTCTGTCTGGTTGATGACTGTCTGATAATGACATAGGTCTCGGGCCTACATGCAGATGATGTTCTTCTAGCGAAGTGGGCTGTGGCCGCCTCGCCTGCGGGTTCTATAGAACTCGCCTCTAAATTGGAATTTTACCCACAGGTGGACGTCAGTGGGTTCCTGAAGGTGTGCACATTCCTGGGGGGTGAGCCCTCAGAGTTTGCATTAGATCATCTAATGGATCCATGACCCCAAAAAGGTTGAGAAACTCTGTCCTAAGCCATATTCTTTTCTGTTTTGAAGGATGTTGCGGCTCGGGGCTTAGATCTCCCTCAAGTCACGTGGATTGTCCAGGTAATGTATTTAAGTTGTTAAGGTGCGAGCTTGAGGCCAGAATGTGTGATCATGAGTAGGTGCGTTGGCTTTAAGTAGAATAATTATTATCACCCTCTTGGGTGTTGCCCTGGTCAGCAGGCAGCAACCAGCCCGATCTGCACAATTCTCCTGGCATCTTTCCTTAACCCAGCCCACCTGACCACTGCAGCACAGCCTGCAGACTGTACAGCCGTGGGAGGGAGGGGCAGGCTCCCCTGCTCACAGACTAATGTGTGTCACACACAGAGTTTTCAGCAAGCTGAAAATAACAGAAATTACCTGGGCCCCTGGGAGGCCTCATCGTGTCCAGAAGGCGATGGCTCAGCTGTCCTGAGAGCTGTGTCCATGCACATTGACCTGCAGGGGGCAATTAAGGCCCTGACAGCATCTTACACATACCTCTAGCCTTAGATGCTTTGCCAGAGGGTAGAGGTGTTAGCGCTAGTCTAGTGGCTTTAGTTTTGTTTTTTCTTTTCCTTAGTCTGCAGAGTGGTATTTTTAAGCCCTTCTGTACGGGGGCCAGGGGACAGGGCCCTGTTTACGTGAGTCACGGTTTATTCACATTTTAGTGGAATTGCATGCCTGTCACTAGCTAGGAATCTCTGCTCACGGCACATGAGGACTTTGCGACTAGAGGCATTGTGTCTTCTTTCCTGCTGTCCATGGAGCAGATTTGAAATAGGAAGGCGAGGATGATTTTAATGTGCAGGAGGCCAGGCACATATAATTGATCATTGAGAGCCTTCTTATAATTGTGGGTATTGATTAGTTTAATATGCCTGGCCTCCCATCATATTCTCGGCCCTCTGGTCTTTGATGCATGTAGTAGCAGCAAAGAAGAAAAGGGCAGAATGAGTACAGGGACAATTGGTGTTGACGACGATGACGTTATTGCCACAGAGAGCATCGGTTCTGCTGAGTTAGAGCGTTGGCCCTTTGCCGGGTCAGGAACGCTGTCCGTGGGAGCGGAGGCGTTTCCCTGCAGGAAGGGGAACGTGCCTCTCGACTGGCCTGCAGCTCTGCTCCGTTGGGACTGGGTGGCCTGCAGCGAGGCGGTGGAGACCTGAGTCTCTGTACCCTGTGCAGCGTCTTTCGTGGCCTCAGCCCCACTGCCCTGCCTACTGAGGAAGCAGGCCAAGGTCGTGCGGCCATCCTGCGCGAGTTTGCGCCCACCTGCCTGCATTCTCCCCTTGCCCAGTCACCTCAGTGAAAAGATGCAAATAGGAAAATGAAGAGACCTGTGGAGAAGTGAAATTAGATAGGAGATACTGGGACGAGAAGACGTCTCGTTTATCTGAAACTTGGCCACTGTTCCTGTTGGCGTGTCGGAGCCTTGTTATTTCCAATGAAGCCAGGAGTTTCAGGGTTGAGTGACTTCTCCTTGTGATTGTGGTAGGGTAACCATAGCACCAGGATTTAATTCTTGGGATACCTGGAGGCAGGTGAGGGGTATTGCACTTCCAATTAATGGCAGTCCCTTGATCTGCGAATGCCTTCATTTTTGTTACCCTTTTTAGTACAACGCTCCGTCTTCACCTGCTGAATACATCCACCGGATTGGGAGAACCGCCCGGATTGGCTGCCATGGGAGCAGCCTGCTCATTTTGGCTCCTTCGGAGGCAGAATATGTCAACTCGTTGGCTTCTCACAAAATCAAGTGAGTCAGAAACACGGGGTTTCGGCTGATCTCACCTAATTAATTTTCTGTCGCCTCTTACAGTGGATGGGCCTTGTAAGCTGACGAGGAGCCATTAACCCTTGTGATCCCTAAGTGAGTCCCAGAATAGCCAGTGGCAAAGACTGAAACCCTTAACGCCATCAGCACATGACAGTTTTCATTGCGTTGCCATTCCAAGGCGTAGAACGATCTGTTGCACTCTCTCTTTCAGGTAGAGGTCTGTGTTGGCGTTGCTCCTGCTGCGAAATCAGTGTGCACCACCCGCCCAGCCAGCTTCTCAAAGACCTCTCTTAGTCACCATGTTTGTTTCTTGTAATTAATTAACGCTTAGGACCTTTAAAGTTGGAAAAATATAATGCTTTTGATTCTTTACACAACTCCCCCTCCCCCAGGAAAGGAAAACGAGGGAAGAAACCATGAGGGGCGGGTGAATTACGTACCACGTGTTTGTGGCCAGGGCTGCCCAGCTGCTGTCTCGTGTGCACCCAGTCAGATGGCAGCTTCTCACGCCCCCCAGCGTCAAGCCCCCAGTTCCAGCCCTGGGTCGGGGACTCCACAGGGCTCAGCAGCATGGAACCTTCGCCAGGGGCTTCCATCGAACCCCGATCTCCCCGAGGAAAGACAAAGAAAGCAAAGACAGACAGAGGACAGTGGCTCGAGCTGGCCAGGCGTGATTGTGATGAAAGCAGAGGGCATCCACCTGGGCCGCAGCAATGAGTTTGTTTAGTCGTGTTTTCCATAAAATCTAAAGGAACAGGCTCTGAAAGTGGGCTTCTAAAGGCATGCGGTTTCTCACACTGATCTACTTTCACGAATTTCCTCTGCTCAGAGAAAGCACAGCGACGCAGAGAATGTTTTTGGGGGCACAGGAAGAGCTGTGTGGTGCCCAAGGTGGTGGCACGGCACACGCCGGGCACAGGAGCGGCCCGGCTGCTCAGAAGCCACTCGGTGACTTCCCCTGTCCCCAGTCAGACTTCACCACTCTCAACACTCTTCCGAGGTTGCTGGTGTGACCGTTCGTGGAAGGAAGCTTTCTCAGAAAATGTGCTTCACACCCCTCAGTGTCGGGGGAGGCGAGGACCCGCCCCCGATGAATTCAGGAGGGCAAAAATGCAGATGGCGTGGGTTTTCCTCTTACGTAATTCCCTCATCTTGATACAGCTTGTCAGCTGAAGGAGTGGTTTTTGTTTGTTTCGGGAAGACGTGCATCTCTTACTTGTGAGAGAAAACCTCGTGCAGATCAGCCAGCGCTGCACCAGGAGCTCCGTCTCCAGCTGGACTCTGAGTCCCCGGGGGCCGGAGGCCGCGTCAGACTTCTCACCGCGGCCCTTTCCGAGTCTAGGCGGCTCCCGATCAGGCAGTTACACTCCAGAAATACAGGGGGGTCGAAATGAAAACCTGTCCCAGCGCCGTAGCTTTTTCCCTCTGTCCCGGCGATTCGTGTATGTGTGGAAGGTATTCTCAGAGGTGTGTTGTCCCACAAGAGGAGGGACTCACTGCACCTCGGCAGCCTCTCTCTGCCTCCATGGCTCCCTCCTCCTTCCGTTCTGGACCCACAAGGTCACGTTCTCCCATTCCTCCCCGTCAACAGCTCTCTCTGGTTGGCCTCCTGTGCTCGTTCACTGTGATGTGATCTCCTTGGAGAAACGGGTGCAGACAGTTCCGCAGTCAAAGGGTGATGGTGAGCACAGAGTTGTCAGCATAGATGCCTCCGCCTCTCTCCCTCTCATCATTGTTCTCGAATAAATGCCTTCCAGTTGATTGCTATGGAAGGTTCAAATGTAAGCCTGAAATTGAAAAAGGGAAAATAATAATTAGCACCAACATGAATCATTGGTGAGCTGGGTATATTTTAAA
Organism: Tursiops truncatus; assembly: GCF_011762595.2. Classification (NCBI taxonomy): domain Eukaryota; kingdom Metazoa; phylum Chordata; class Mammalia; order Artiodactyla; family Delphinidae; genus Tursiops; species Tursiops truncatus. The sequence goes on along the minus strand of NC_047039.1, from coordinate 111,601,285 downwards.
GGTATAAAAAGGACAGCCCTTGGGACTTCCCTGGTGGCATAGTGGTTAAGAATCCGCCTGCCAATGCAGGGGACACAGGTTTGAGCCCTGGGCCGGGAAGATCCCACATGCTGCGGAGCAACTAAGCCCATGTATCACAACTACTGAGCCTGCGCTCTAGAGCCCGCGAGCCACAACGACTGAGCCCGTGCGCCGCAACTACTGAGCCCGTGCGCCTAGAGCCTTTGCTCCGCAACAAGAGAAGCCACCGCAGCGAGAAGCCCGCGCACCGCAACTAGAGAAAGCCTGTGTGCAGCAGCGAAGACCCAGTGCAGCCAAAAATAAACAAATTTATTTATTTATTAAAAAAAAAAACAGTCCTCCCTTTTGATGATCTTTTCTGGAAAACGAGCCCGCAGCATTCATGGGAAATTCAGCATAAGGTTCACAGTCAGGAGAGAACTCAGTGATGCCAGAGACTTGGGGAGGAAGTTCAGAAGGATGAAGACTGGGAAATACCGCAAGGAAGAGATTTGGGTCTTACGTGCTGTAAGAATGTCCTTACAGGGGGTGTAAGAACATTCAGTTAAGGGGCAGAGAGTTCTGTAGGAGTCCAGCCTCACTGGTTTCTGCCCTGAAAATTCACCTATGGAAGTGCCTGGTCCTGAACCACTGGCTGCTTCACCGGCGAGACGTAGTCAACCCGAGTGAGGATCAGATCTGTCGCTGCGATACTGCTGTGCGTTACACGTGCTGATTTCTGTTGGAGGAAGGGCTGTATGTTGGGGATCTATATAGAAACTGTTTCTTTGACTTAATAACAAAAACTAAATCTAATAAGAACTAATTAAAAAGCATGCCATGGGAAGAGGCAGACTTGAAGATTCTTGGAATACAAAAGATACACGTCTAAATAGCGAAAACAGGAGGAAGACGTGTGTGCCTGTTTGGTGCCTAAGAACCTGAGAGCCCGGCGGCGGGCTGCTGGGACGGCTGATGAATTACAGAGAAGATCAGGAAGGCAGGCGGAGGCTCTCAGCAGCAAGGGCCGTCGCAGGAAATCGCCGCCCGCCCCCAAACCCCCAGTGCGTGGAGCTCGCCCTGACAGTTTCATTGAGCAGGGCTAGAGACAGGTGCCCCGGGCCGCTTCGCCTCTGTCTGAATGCCCAGAACTTTGTCTCTGCAGCCTTCCGACTTCTTGGTGTTTGCCGGCTTCTTCACTTTTTCCCACTTCTCCTTTAAACGTGTTTCTAATGAAAGTCATCATTGGTTTATTAAAATGTAAATGCTTCCTCGAAATGTGTTATTTCTTAGAGCAGGCGTAAGTTAGTTCCTTGAATCTCTTTAGCTGTCTCTCTTCATAGTGAGGTGGGATGGTTCAGGTGTGTTGATAGAACCATGCATAAGAGAGTAGATGTGCTCTGTTCCTCGGAAGCAGCGATTTCTTAGACTCGGAGGAAAAGGCCCTTTTCACCTGTAAATCACTCCAGTTCAGTCCCATCTCCTGTTCACTTAGGGTAGATGGTCCCCCAACATTGTCGTATGGACACATACAGCCTACGAGCCTGCCCTGGCTGAAGGTCAACATTTGAGGAAACTGTTCCTTTCTGTGGCATATTTAGTTCTTTGTGTCCCTGGCTGCAAATGCCATTATACCTGTTTTCTTTCTCCCCACTTCAGGATCTGACCCCACGTTCTTACGTCGCTTTTACTTTTGTATTTCTTCTTTTTTTTTTTTTCCTCAAGAAAAGAAGGGATGAATGGAGGCAGGTCAGCTAGAAAAAGGAGAAGGCAGGGCTGGGCTCTGATTCTTACCTTCCTTCAGCTTTCCAGGCATAAATGAGATGCAAATTCAGTAGCCGTAACATTTCTCTCCCATATGAAAAACAGATTTTCCAGGAAGCCGCGAACGTCCCCCCCCCCCCCCCCCCGCCCAACTCCTACACTCTTGGTATGTACTCTGCATTCTCTGGTCGACTCTGTAAAAATATTTTCTGAATCCACGTGGCTGTGAGCTGGCAGCGAAGAAAGAACGGTGAGGGCTGGGGGCTGGGGGTGTACGGGGAAGCAGTGACACAGCTCAGGCAGATCATGTCACAGACATGACATGTTCATTCGTAGCTTTGTCAGGGTCACCTTTGGGGGAAAGTCACCTTTGTCTTCTCCCACAGAAGAGGCTGCCATTCATGTTTTAATTTGCTGTTACATTTAGGAAAAAAAAAAACAAACCCAACAACATACAAGAAAATCATTTATCTTTTTATGATCTGTTTTTCTCCCCCAGAGCTCCTCCTTCCCCCTTCCTCTCTCCCTGGGGAGTGTGTTTCCCTCCTCGCCTCTAACACAGGACTCTGCCGCGTGCCCTTCCTGGGGCGAAGGCTGGGGCCTTCCAGAGCCGTGGGGGACGGTGGGCTGTCCAGACTCCCCTGCCAGGCAGCTTGGAGTGTCTTATTCTGGCTGCTGACGGCTTCTGTTCACAAGGGAAGCCTGAGTTCTGGTTTCGGCCGTTCGCATGTGACTCTAGATCATTTGGTCCTCACCCCTGAATAATTAAGAGACTGGAGCAGCAAAGATCCCTCAGTGTAGATTAGGAGAGAGTTCTGGTGCCAAGATGGGCGATGGGCGTTGGCCGCCTGTTCACCTTCACTCAGGTGTTTGGTTAAGCCCCACAGTTCAGGGTCTTCAGCCACCTCCTTCCTTTAAGTATGAAACTAAAGGGACTGTCGGAAATGTTTCTTTAGTTCGTCTTCTCAAGGCACGGTCATCTGTCTATGAGCAGGCCTATTTATTTAGTGTTCCAGATTTACTAAGAAATAATGACATGATCCCTATAGAGGAAATTCTAAATAAATGTATAAATAAATGTATAAATTCTAAATAAATGTAAATGTATCAGGCAGGAAGGAAATTGTTGGGAATATTACCCTGTCTGTCCCTTTAATATCATAGAGGGCCCCTTCCTTCCAAATTCCTAAAGGTTTGGGAAAACATTCCCTTTCCCTGACCAAGTGTTGCTTCTCCTTTATATCGAATTAGCCTGATGAGAGGCCAGTTTTATGCATCAAGATTCCAAATGTTTTTGAAAGAACCGAAGGTTTACCTCGATGTGCCCTTCCTTTTACAGTGTTTCTGAGATAAAGATGGAAGATATTTTGTCTGTTCTGACACGAGATGATTGTTTTAAAGGGAGACGATGGGGAAGCCAGGTGAGTTTTATTATGTATCGCGCTTGCTGCTAACAGACGTGACGCATTTCCTGATTTGGGGAAGCAGTGATTCTCAGTATGGGGCAGTTACTGCCTCTGTCAAGTAAAACGTGTATTTTAAGGACCATGAACATTAGGTGAGGCCTCATCTTGATGGTGTTTTTTCTGTCTTTGCTCCTGGACATGTTTGCTGGGCTCATCCAGTTAATGGGCTCCAGTCCATCCTGCGCGTCTGCCAGGCAGCAGCGAACTCCCCAGAAAGGAGGTCTCATCCCAGGCCAGAATGAGTCTGGAGGCAGCGTTACACACTCAGCCCTGGTGGTTCCCCTCCAGATCGTCAACAAGGACACCTGGCTAGACCCGTCCACCCAGGAAAGCATGGAAAAAATAAATAGCTCGGAATCTCCATTCGGACACACTTAGGTCATCCATTTTTTAACGTTCGCTATACACAGAGGAAGAGTGACGTTGAGATCATTAAGAAGAAAAATTTTTATTATCCGCGCAGTTCCACATGGAGATCCTGAGCAGTTGCAGACAGCCCGGGATCCTTTCCTGCTCCTTTTCCGAGACTTCCCCCGTGCGCGGAATCACTGCCCCGCCTCCGCCCCCACTCTACCGCGTTACTCATTGTATCACATGTACTTGTCAGTGTGTGTGTAATGATGTTGCTGGGCGTAATTTCGTCCATGAAATTTTAATTATTTGGATATTTTTCTTTTCTGATGCCTGAGGATAGACTGGAAAGTCAGAGCCAAATAGACCGAGTTTAAGAGTTTCTTCTGTGCATTAGGACGTGTCTTTATGTGGATCAATATTCTCCCTGAGGCAGGGACTCCATCTGGCTGACCCCGACTTAAGTTCTGTTCCAGAGAGTACCTCCGGAAATGCAGCTAAGCAAAGGGGAGGAAATAACCAAGTGTCCGTCTCCGCAGCGTGTGTTCCAGACGGGACTGGGCTAAGCTCTTCACACGCTTGGTCCCGTTCCATCCTCTCAGCAGCCCTATGAGGCAGGTGTTACTGTCCCACTTTATAGATGAGGAAACCGAGGCTTAGCGAGCTGAAGGAACATTCACGAGGGCACAATAATCGTTGATTCTCCTGGTGTGAAAGCAGGCATCTAACGTCAAGGCACCTGTGCTTCACCATGTGCCAATAAGCCTCTGTTAGTATTAGTTAAGCCGGGAAATGGGAACTAAAGTGCTTGTTAAGTTGGGTAACGTTAGCCATTTTCATAAAGGTGAAGTTTGGTCAGTAAATGGTACCACAGCAAAGATCCCCGTGAGCAAGAAGGTGATTAAGGACTCAATTGATCAACACGTTATTTTAAGTGATATTTCTTTATAGAACAACCAGGGCACACGAGGCTTTGGACCATCCCATATTATCGATAGTCCGTTGTCAAGGGAGCTGACCAGAAATGAGACACTCATTGGTCTTGGTACACTTCTCTGTTCTTTGGAAACTACTGCAAATTCTAGTTGGCAGGGGGGGCGGGTGGAAAGGTGGGGTGGGAGCAGTTGTTTTCTGGGGTTTTTTGGGTTTTTTTTTCAAATGTTCCCACAGCTATTTAATTATAGCCCCGGGACAGCTATGTGGGATAAGCAGGGGTACCTGGGGAGCTGTCTGAGGCGGCATGCAGCAGCAGAGTGGGCAGGAGCATGGCCTTAGGGCCCAGTTCCTCATCTCACCAGCTGTGTGGCTTTGGGCCAGTACCGGACCTTCCTAAGGTTCATGAGTACATTTCTTTATGTGTACAACTGAGATAATATTAGTGTTCTCAGAAGGAGATTGGAGGGCTGAGTAGGAAATAACCTGAAAGTCCCAACACAGGTACCAAAGGATATTCATTATTATTACTATTATTATTATTATTTTGTTACATCAGTTAGTAGCAGATGTGGAATTAAAGTCCAGACTCATTGACATGAAGCCCAGCGCCTTTTTTTTGCTGTTTCACACTAAGTGGAAAATTGGCATCTGCCTGCTCTCCAGAAATAAGAGCAAGCCACAGAATTACAAAATGAGATGGTAAAGGTTTGAATAATCTAGCCTTACACTGTTTCCAGGACCGGCTTTGGTGTCAGAATTTACCCCCTGAACACAGCCCAGTTCCCTCCCGGGCACCGATGGTCGTGTGCCCCTGTGCGTCTCTGGGGAAGCTGTGGACGGGTGCAGGGCCCCTCCGGCAGGACGCTCCCCCAGAGCAAGAGGACGTTCCCTCTGCTCTTTCGGGGAACAAGCCACGGCCATTCTGTTAACATCCGCCCTTCTGTGGCCTGGCAGCCCCAGTTCCTCTCCTTAAGCCTTTTCTGTGGCCTGAGGCCAGCCTTGAAGACTGGCTGGGGCTTGCGGAGCCTTCATAAGATTGTGGGTGAGAGCTGGGGCCCAGAGTCGGACAGACTTGGGTTCGAGTCCTTGCTTTATAGCCAGTCGTTCTGCAGCCTTGAGCAGACTGTCTCCTCCTCCCCAGCCTCAGTTTCCCCATCTGTAGAATGAGGACAGCACGAGTACCCATCCTGGAGGGTTGCTGTGAGGTTTAACTAGAACGAGGCCCAGCATGCTCTGCACACTCGGGGCCGTGTGAGTTCACCGCAACCCTGAATCGCTGCTCAGATGGACAGGATGTTTTGGTATTTTTAAGGTCTGCTGGTCTTTGGTTTTAAAAAGAAAATGTGCTAATCAAGGTTGGGCTTTCACTGACACCAAAATAACTGGTTAACTTAGAAAACTCAAGTAATCATGCCAGGTTCTAGATGACACATCCACAAACACCACTTGTTTGACCAAATTTACCTTTAAGTCAGAGGACAAAGAAAAACGAAACTAAATTGACTTCATTACTAATTATCTCATAGATAAACAGCCTGCAAGAGTATATTACGTGCGTGCCTCACGTGAACAGTAAAGAGAATAAAGTAAATGCTGGTACAACTTTTAATTCTGGGTTTTTTTTTACAGCTTTTTTTTTCTTTTTTTAAAAATTTATTTATTTTTGGCTGCGTTGGGTCTTTGTTGCTGCACACGGGCTTTCTCTAGTTGCGACAAGTGGGGCTACTCTTCGTTGCAGTATGCAGGCTTCTCATTGCGGTGGCTTCTCTTTTTGTGGAGCACGGGCTCTGGGTGCGCAGGCTTCAGTAGTTGTGGCACATGGGCTCATTAGTTGTGGCTTGCGGGCTCTAGAGTGCAGGCCCAGTAGTTGTGGCACACGGGCTTAGTTACTCCGCGGCATGTGGGATATACCTGGACCAGGGCTCGAACCTGTGTCCTCTGCATTGGCAGGCGGACTCTTAACCACTGTGCCACCACGGAAGCCCTTAATTCTGTTTTTGTTTTTTTTAGTTTTGGCTGCGTTGGGTCTTTGTTGCTACAGGCGGGCTTTCTCTAGTTGCGGTGAGCAGGGGCTACTCTTCGTTGCGGTGCACGGGCTTCTCATTGTGGTGGCTTCTCTTGTTGCGGAGCGCAGGTTCTAGGCGTGCGGGCTTCAGTAGTTGTGACACGTGGGCTCAGTAGTTGTGGCTCGTGGGCTCTAGAGCACAGGCTCAGTAGCTGTGGCGCACGGGCTTAGTTGCTCTGCGGCATGTGGGATCTTCCCGGACCAGGGCTCGAACCCGTGTCCCCTGCATTGGCAGGCGGGTTCTTAATCACTGCGCCACCAGAGAAGTCCCTTAATTCTGTTTTAAATACAGTACGTCTTAATTGGTATCCTCAATGTGGGCAGTTCTCTCTGGCACACAGGCCGGTGCCGGACAGATGAATGTGGGCTCAGTAGCTGGGCCTTCTACACACCGAGCCAGACGCCTCATCATAATGCCCGCCTTCACCCAGCTTGGTTGAAGGCCATTGTCAGTGTCCGTTGGCATGTACATTTGGGGGCTTCTGCGAACAGAACGCAAGCGAGTGAAGCATCTGTAAAATGTATATTTCATATTTAGGTATATAAAATATATATAGCTACGTCTGGGTGCGCGAATGTTCAGCCACCTACAAAGAGAATAAATTTGATCTTTCAACTTGACTGGGAAGCGCTCAGAAGGTTCTAGGGACCGTGGGGGTAAAACTCAGCTTGGCAATAAAATGATTAAAACAAAATCCTTCCATTTAGTTTAAAAATGCCTTAGAAGTTGGCGATTTCAAGACACATGCTTCAAATAACCACCCCCCGCCGCCCCGCCCAACTGCTGCCCCCTAAAACTGTGTACAACAAAACTAACCCAGCCCAGCTGTTAGACTCATCTGTTGCCTCTTGATAGGCATGAGTTTTCATCTTCACAGCATAAACACAGACCCAAACGAGTTTTTCCTGAAAGTGTTTTTGTCCTGTGAAATACGCCTGCAAACTCATCCTAACGAAAAGCTCACTGGCGTGTGAGAGACTCAGATGAGATCACAAGCCCCTAGCCTGGTTTTTGCGGGTTGCCTCTTCTCTCCGAGATCAGTGGGGTCTTTACAGAAAAAGGGTATTGAGTGCGTCTAGACCTTTGGAGATGTTATTTTTCTAGACGACCCACAGTCTGCTAGTTGCAAGTTGCTTCATGAAGCAGGACTAAGCCTGCGTCTTTGAGGGTGGGAGAGCCCCCCCCCCCGCCCCGGTGCTGCGGGGTGTGCCCTCCGGGCTCTGACCCCCTCTGGTTATGGGAGCATTCACCTGTCTGGGGCTGAGCCAGCACTGCATGACTCTGCTCCCTGTGTCTTCAGTTTAAATTCAGACTGTCCTCCCAAGAAGACAGCTGAAAACTACTCATTCTCAAGAGGGGCAATTTTAAAATAAAGTATTTCTGGAAGTGACGGGGTAAGACCTTCTTTCTCCTAAGTATATTATGTTTTCTGCCATTAACTTTTTCTTATATTCTACTAAAGTGACCTCATCATTTCAAACATGTGAACCTAGTTTTATCGCGATTTTTCTACATATTTCACTAGTATACACACTCACATTATATGTATGTGTATATGTAATTTTTTTTTTTTGGGGGGGGTTGGGAAGAAAAGATACCTCATTTTGAAACCTAAAGGGGGAAATAAGAAAAGCCCTTTGTAATATATTGCCATATTATCACTAAATCCCCTGACGGTTGTGACACAGAAGCAAGTCACCTGTCACTTAAGCTTGAGGTCTCTTTAATTTTCTCCTGGAATTCGCACCAGGCTGTCTTTAATTTGAGGCCTTTATTGGAATTCTGAAACCTCTCTGCCTCCCTGGCTCTCAGATCTATTCTGAGAGCTGTTACAGAATGTATACAATAACCAACAGAGGGATTCGAGAGGGCTGCAGCTCTGTTTATTTAACACTCTAGAGGGATTTTTGTGCTTATTCGGTCCTGGCTGCCCGGCTTTCAATATCGCTTTGACAACCATTCTGCCCTTCTCATTAATTTTAAACAGTTAAAACACAGGAAAAAGAGGAAAAAGTTTTCATTATTAAAGTGCTTTACTTTTTAATAACAGAGGATTCTGTCCGCCAGGGGAAAGGGCATCCTTGCTAATTTCACATTCATATTAAAAAAAAAAAAAAAAAAAAAAAAAACGCAAGGAAGGTGACAGTTTCGCTGCTGAGGTGGCTTAACGAAAAGAGGGCAGCAAAAAAAAGAGTTTGCATTTCACATCAGTTAAGAGGGTAAAAAAAAAAAAAACCTTGTTAATGACAACAGCAAATGTCCACTTTCGTAACACAGCTCCCGAGTGACTTTTTCTCTTGACATTTGAGTGGATAAAACCCTTAGGGGGACCATGTACCGTGAAATCAGATAGACTGTCATCAACCAAACAGGTAGCAGGAATGATTTGACTAAACTGAAAACATTTTCAGGTTGTGAAGTCTCTATTAACACAGAGACGAATGTCTCTCGGAAGAGGGAGACTTTTCCTTCTCCTCCCTTTATTCTTTCTGCGGCAGCTTTAAATGTGAAAAAGACCCGGGTGACGGGGTTAGGGTCGGTCAGCCAGACCCAGGGGCTCGCACCCTGTCCTCTACAGGAGTTAAAAGCAGCATGAGCTGGGTCTCACGCTGGTGAGACCCACACTGGGGGGTGAGTGTGGGTAGAGCTTAATTGCCACCATCCAAAGAATCAACATCTCTGGGGAGCCACGCTAGCCAGATCGGGTTCTTTCGGATCTTGGTTTCGCGTTCAACAGAAAACATTCGTGTTAAGATGCAGGAAACAAAAGCCACTTGTCTTTAGGGGGATATAAAGAAAGGAAATCTTTTCTCTGGGGTTGCTAAAGGCTGAAAAGAAAAGAAGTTTCTATTTTCCTAATATTTTCCATCTGTAAGGTCTTTGATGCAGACAGATGTGAGTTCTTACAGAGGGACTGTTGGCTGCAACGATCCGTGCCATCGTCTTGAATGTGGTTTGCTGGAGCAGCCCACTCCTCAGTGGGTTCCTGGGAACTCAGCACAGAGGTCTGGGCTGAAAGAGTGAATCTGAAACACTCAGAGTCTGAACCTCCTAGGAAAGAGGAAGCATATGCTCTGCGATTCAAGGACAGACTCACCTGTGGTCAGGTGACTGTGGGATGCTCTTAGACAGGAACGGGCAGGCTTCCACCAATGAGTATAAGGCAGGGGAGGAGACTGAAGGCCTAAGCGGGCCATACAAGACGCCTTTAAAAACTGCTTGTGTCCAGTGATGTTGTAAAGGCCGGAATTGGACTTGGAAAATTCCAAAGTGTCTCCAGTAGACTTTGATTTTGAACATGAGTCATAAGAGGCCAGGAAGGAAAGTAAATAAGTAAATAAAGAAGAGACGTGGTCTGCTCCCTCACCAAGCCACCCACCCTCATCTTCACTTGACTTTAGCGTCTTCATCGCTCCCTTTTTTTCCCTAGTAATATTGAAAGGATTACCCTTGTTGGCCCCTCTGTGGTTACTGTGTGATTTTACTGTTATTAAATCTGTTATAAACTGCTTCATTATTCCTGACTCTGACTGTCTCTCCTTTAATCCTTCCGTCACCCTCCCAGAAACGCCGCTCCATTGGCCCCCAGGAAATCCGAGAGCGAGCCACGGTCTTGCAGACGGTGTTTGAAGATTACGTGCACTCCAGCGAGAGGACGGTCTCCGGGGCCAAGAAAGGTTGGTCGATTTCTTAGGTGATTGTGGATGGATAACCCTGCAGGGCATCGTCCCCACCTCCACCCGCACGCCCCCCAGACAGGTTGAGAGGCCAACCAGGCGTCTTTGCTCACCAGCAGAAGCCTTCAATCTCCCTGATTCTGCAGGGTTAGGAAGCAGGCACGGAAGGCTTTAGAGTGATATTAAATGTTAATTTCATCCTTCCCCGTGTTTTGCACAAATGAGGCTTTATCTTGGCTTACGTCAGGACTAGAGCTTTGACCTAGCAACTTGGATCTCCGGGATCCGTTTTTCTCTTTCTTAGAAAACCAGATAGAAGAGATATGACACGTCAGCAGGAATAGTTGTAGAGATGGAAATTAGAGATGAAGGCAAGGGCTGGAATCATTAGACCAAAGCAGTTCCTATTTGAAAGTACAAAGGAAAATGAGAAGAACAGTGCTGAGGAAGGACCGTAGGCCATGAACCCAGTTCCTGGGAAATTTACAAAAGAGTTAGGTACTAATTTAATATTCAGTGCCTTTATAGGATAAGTTGGCCCCTGGGATCACCAAGCATTAAGGGTGGACTCAACAGTTCCCTTTGAGTGCGGAACAGAGCACGGGAGAAGGGAGCTTAGAACAGCTGCGTGTCCTTCATGCTGGAACGTGTGTGTCTTGGCTAGTGACTTACCCCCACGTTGGGGGATCCAGAGTTCTTTTCGATAGTTACCTACTATTTTGAGAAGAATGCCAGGCTGGCTTACCAATAGATAAACACTATAGAATCCTTTCTTCTTTTTATGAATTGAATCTTTAAAAAAAAACACGAAACAGCTTTCCTTTAACAAATATTTATTGAATTGGGCGCCGTTCCAGGTGCTTGGGGTACACCAGGGATCAGAACAGACAAAAACTGTCACCTTTAGAACATTCTAGTAGGGGAGCAGAAGATGAACGTAATAAACACAATAGTAAATTCCATATAAATTAGATAGTCTAGGGAAAGGTGATGAGAACGATGGAGAGAACAGAGCAAGTGAGGGAGATGAAGGGGTGAGGGCAGAGTGAGTCCTGTCCTGAGGGTCGATGCTTGAGCAGAAACCTCACGAGGGGCCGCCCCGTGGCTCCGACAGACGACGTCCAGGCAGGTTGGGACGTGGGGGTCAGAGTGCATGGGAACTCCTGGACAGCAGTGTGGCTGGAAGGAGGGGAGGGGTGGCAGAGGAAGGGCGTGGAGGCCATCCAGAGGACCCGGTTACCGCGAGTGGAAGGGGAACCATTGGAGGGCTTGGGGCAGAGATGTGGTCTGACAGGTCTGAAAAGGTCACTTGCTGCTGAGTGAGAACAAACTGCGGGCACGGGTGAAGGCTGGGAGACTGGCTACCGGGTGGTTACGGTCATCTGGAAATAGATGACGGAACTAAGTTAGCAAGTATTTGCAAGTGCCTGTTACATACCTTAGCACATCATAAAGGCAGTCCTTAGTTAGGCAGTCCTTAATCAGAACCACCCGAGATGAGAGATGACGTCCCAGTAGTTGCCCCATAACTGCTGATAAAAATCAGTGCGTATTCCCGTCTGGTTTCTGCTAATACCCTGTCCTAGCGTTTCCCTAAAGTGAATTCAGCAACTCCTAAGGCTCCTCCTGAGAACCTGCCTTTAAAGATGTACTGGAACATTCTGTCAGGAGGAATAAAATCTTTGTCTCAGTGGAACTTTAGAGTTTGGTCATTTGTTGAAAGTTAGGCAACGTCAGCTTTCTGTATGATGCACAATCAAGTGTTGCAGCAGGATTTCAGGGTTAATAGCAGAGTTGCAGTGAAGGGGAAGAACACCATCGTTATGACGTCAGTGTCAGAGGTCATCTGGGTATTCTAGCGAGCCTGCAACGATTTCAGTGTGACTGGGTCCTCAGAGTAAAACTTACAGTCAATAGTCCTTAGAGAATGCGGTTTTGTGTTTTCTCTCGTTATCGTTACCATTGAACTTTATACCAAGAAACAGAGTTACTTGCCTTCTTTATAAAGGATGTTGGAGTGGGGCCAGTCCCCAATGTTTATGTACCAAGGAGGAAATAAATGTATCGTCTTTTAAGGAAACTGCCCGTAGAAGATCTCGGTCACCCCACAGCAGACATTAGGTTCTCCCCTATTCTTCTCTCTCCTCTTACTTAGGATTGAGTTCTGGAGGTTTGGGGGGAATGTACACATAACTGCCACACCCCAGGAGCTGATACTGTCTTTTGCATTTCAATCTGCATATGCAAATTCCCCACTACTGACTTGCTTCCCTTTTATGCCATTTCAGAACCCACCTCATGAATAATTAACAAAGCAGCTGGGTTTTGCCTTCACGGCAGAAACCTAGTTGGAAACTGGGCCAAGTATGCATTTGTTTTCCTTTTGCATTTTCTGACCCAGTCGTTGCTAATGACCTGAACTTTATCGTGGTCAGTTTCCAGAAGCAGTTACCCCTTTCTCCCCTCATGTCTTGCATCTTGTAGCTAGAGCTTCAGGTGGTAAAAATTGTGGTAACCTAAGTTTGAACTCCAGGGTCCTGAACGAAAATTTCAGAAAGCGGAGTCCTTTACCTGCACAGCGCCACTTCCCCTGCGGTTCGAGCCGCTCTTCCCTGAAGAGCAAGGGCTGCACGTGTAGGGGTTGTGCCTGGCTCTGAAGGGATGCTTCTCGAGGTCAAGAAGATGCAAACTACTGAAATCATCCCTCTCCCCTCAGTGTGATCGGAGGGAGGTTGGCTCCTTGGCCAAATGCTTTGTCTTTAGGAGAATTAGCGGGGCAAGCAAGCAGCCTCCTTTCGCCCTTTCTTTGGGTGGTCGTCACTGTTGATGTGCCGGGTAGGAACGTGCAACGCGCCTTCTCTGTACAGACGCGTGCTCTTCTCGGGTGGGGGTGGGGTCGGGAGGGGCGAGGATGAGCTGCACCTTCCAGGCTGCAGTTCTGCTCCTTTCTGCCTCCTTGACCCAAAGCCTCATCTGCACGATGCCGCTGTTCCTGATCAGATGTCCGAGAGTACATTTGGTTTTATTGCTCAAAAGGACGAAATGTCCTTGGAAGGTATTTTGAAATCGATTTCCCCTAATTCTGTCATCCTCTGGCTCTGAAATGGGACTTGGTGGCGTGCCACTGCCTGCTCTGATTGGCTAGAGCATCATCCGTCTTCCCAAATAAACGTCTCCTTTCAGGACTTCTCGCCTTCCCGCTCGCCTCGGGCCCACAGCCGTCTTCCTTCCACACGTTCCTGGTGCTGCCAGCAGGGCCACTTCCTGCCCCTTGGAAGGTCCTACAGACAGCTGCGCTCCATCTGAGGTTCCTGCTTCTCTGAATTAGCCAAACCTGGGAGTGTGTGCATGTATGTGAGGACGACCAACTGTCGCTGTCCCCAGCGAGACAGGAGCCTTGAGGACGAGGAGGCTTAGTGCAAACAGGCAGTGAGAGATGCTGCCTGACCAGTTGTCGAGGGAGAGAACCCTTCTGCCATTTCTTGGCAAACTCACTATCCCCGTAAAGCTGTTCGTTGAGCACCTAGCTCTCCCAGGACAGAGGCTCTCCAGCCTCAGCTCTCAGGATTGGTGCAGAGAAGAGGAATCCTCTGATCCGCCAGTCTGCTCAAGCACAAGAGTGAGGTGCGTGAGGAGGCCTGGGCCAGCATCGGGGTAAACGAGGCTTTAGAGGGGCAGACTCTGCTTTGGCGTGGCGTGGTTCCAGTCTGCTCTTTCTGTCTAGAGTAAACGTCGGGGGTTGGGAAAGAGAGGGAGGTGGAGAAGAGGCTGGCGTCTCCAGGGTCATGATAGTTGTAGAGCTTTTGCCTCTGAGGACTTGAATATGTGTCAGAACTCTCCAAACAGCACGGGCCATTTGAAATGTTAAAGATTTTCCTTGAAAAACCTCGTCCCCAGTTATTAAAAAGGGGAGTAAGCACAGATTTAAGCGAGGGGTACAGTGGGGTTGCCTTGGTTATTATTTCTCATCGATTGGGAAAAGGAGTTCACTTTGCTCGGTAAATAGAGCTTTGATGGGTTCCCAGGATCCTTCCAGGAGCTGATCTGCTAAAATGACACTTTTTATTACTGTTCATAAACACCAGTCTCCAGGTGCTGCTGGGATATTACGTTTAAGCTGTGGGCAAACTTGCCAGTCCAGTGGCTCAACAAGCGAGGGCGAGAGACGCTGGTGTTTAGTGCCCGCTTCCATCAGAAGCAGTGCGGGGCGGGGCTCCGGGGGAAGTAAAGTCAGTGGGGGTGGGGAGCAGTCCCAAGAGTCCCCCCCCCCCCCGTCCTGTTGGAGTGAGAACAGGGCAGACACTGGACCGTCACTGTTATCCAGAGACATTTAAGGGGAACAAGGTATAGGAAAATGATTCCTCAAAGGGGTGCCCGGGGACTTCCCTGGCGGTCCAGTGGTTAAGACTCTGCGCTTCCAGTGCAGGCGTGCGGGTTCGATCCCTGCTCGTGAACTAAGATCCCACATGCCGCGTGGCGTGGCCCAAAAATTAATTAAATAAATAAATATAAAAATAAATTTTTTAAAAAAGGAGTGCCCAATTAAGGGGTAGCCAGAGTGCCACCCTCCTGGGAACTGCCTCTGACCAGTGCCAGGTTGAGAACAGGGGCCTCTTTCTTAACTTTAAAATAGGACTGAAACTTTCACGATAGACTGTCTGATGAACAGCTCTAAACCGCTGACAGTCCTCAACAGATGAACTGGTCTGTGGGCTATTTTAGAAATTCAGTAATTTTCTTTCTCTTTACAATTCTGTTTTTGTTTCCTTTTTTTACACATTCTTTGAAAGGGTAAGAAACCCCGTATCGATCGATTCTGGATGCGTTCGCACGAATTCGGTTTTAAAATCCCATGAGTATATGGAGAACTGGTGTCAGTGATTCCTCCAGATGGGCAGCTAGAGGTGGCCCTCCGGGCGGAGACAGTGTTTACAGTAGCGATAATGTATAGTAATAATAAACATAAGGGCAATCATAATAAAGCCTTGTGAGCCTTTTAAACTTTGTGACATTTGCATGTATTAACTATTTCAGAAAATAATAATTCAATTAGGGAAAAATGTTCCCAATATAAAGGTCTGATGATTTCATTTTTCATAAGAAAATGGTATACATTGATCCTGTCTTAGTTTCTTCACTCATTCTCTCATTCATTCATTTATACAACAGAAACCTGCTGTGTGCCAGGTACTGTGCTAGGCCCCAAGACTATAATGAAGAAGAAAACAGGACCCTCCCCTCTAGGTTTATTACAGGCTACGCAGTAAAATGTGAAATTTTATTGGGTTTACTCATTGTGGCTGGTAGACTTACTTATTTTTAGAAATTAAGAAAAATACACAAGTACAGCTTTAGGTTGTTGATGTTTGTTGTGCTATCCTGGTTGTGTGTGCATCGTGGCCCAGCAGGGTGAGCTGCGCAGGGCAGCCCTTAGGCCGGGGCAGCTGAGACCCGTCCTGACCGCCTCTCGCCCGCTCACTGTCTTTCAGCCCTGCAGTCCTTCATCCGGGCCTACACGACCTACCCCCGGGAGCTGAAGCACATCTTCCACATCCGATCACTCCACCTCGGGCATGTGGCTAAGAGCTTTGGGCTAAGAGATGCCCCTAAAAATCTCAGTGCCTTGGCCACAAAGAAGAAGAAAGCAAACCTGAAAAGGTAAGGTGGGCTGAATTTGTCCTCCGTTCAGATTGGCAGCCATGAGATGGTGTGGGGGGCTGCTGTGTGCCAACTTGCATTTTTGTGGTAAATTATCGCCAGTATCTGCCCTTCTCTCAGTATGATGAGTGCTTGGAACAGCTGGAAAAATACCTAACCTGAATGCGTTTAAGGCACTTGCAGAAATTCGATGCTGGGTCCTGACCCAACTCCTGTTGGGTCCAGAGTAGTGGGGATTATTGGAACAGCAAGACTGCCCACGGATAGAGTAACTCTGGGGCTTTTCACACTCAGAGCTCCAGGTGTGCTGTGGTCCACCCTGGAAAGCTCTGGGGACTTGAAGGAAGACGGTGGTGAGTTCCATGAAACTCTGCTGCGGCCGCAGGGCTCCTGCAGGCTGGCTGGGCCTGGGGGCCGGGCCTGGGGCTCCCAGCGCCGTGTGCCGCTCTGCTTGGTGCTGGCGTGCACCCCCAGCACTGAGCACGTGTAGGGCAAGTGCAGTGGACTCTTCTCCCTCCGCCCCCTGCCCCCCCCCCCCAAAAAGAGAACACGTTAGGAACGGTCCAGAGTCGGAGTGAGAAGTGTTGCCCTGCAGGTTGGGCACTGGGCTCCGAGTCCATCTTCACTATTTCAAGAGGTCCTGAGATGATTTCTCTCAACGAAATGCAGTTGTAAAAGGTCTTCTTTCTCTCCTCAAAGACAGGGTATTCATGGGAATTTCCTGGCAGTCCAGTGGTTAGGGCTCGGCCCTTTCACTGCCATGGCCCTGGGTTCAGTCCCTGGTCAGGGAGCTAAGATCCTGCAAACCACATGGTGGTGCAGCCAAAAAACACCACACACGGTGTTCTTTTAGTACCAGCCCCAGCCCTTCGCGGGAGCTAGAGTTTCTTAGATGCCAGGAGCTGCTTGTATGGGGAGTTTGGGGCAGGTCATTGTTGTTTTGTTTTGTTTTGTTTTGTTTTTGCTGTACGCGGGCCTCTCACTGTTGCGGCCTCTCCCGTTGCGGAGCGCAGGCTCAGTGGCCATGGCTCACGGGCCCAGCCGCTCCGCGGCACGTGGGATCTTCCCGGACCTGGGCACAAACCCGTGTCCCCTGCATCGACAGGCGGACTCTCAACCACTGCGTCACCAGGGAAGCCCCCATTTTGGAATTTTTAAGATGCTTCGTCTTTTTTCTTATAGTAATCCCCCTCATATAGGACAACACTCCAGTAATTCTGTGAGGCAGGCATTTCCCCGCACGCTCTTCTCCGATGCCCGGACAAGACTGAGACACGTCCGGCTCTGGTTTCTTCCAGGACGTTTTGAGGTGCAGAGCGTTGCCTGCTGCCACACTCTACCTGTCCTGGGCAGGGCTGCGGCCAGAGACCCCTCTGCTCGAGCCAGGTCCTCCCTGAGGGAGAAGGTGCCTCAGCTCCACTCCAGATTTGGGACTGCCGTGCACCAGAGTTAGGTTCCTTCCTTTGGGTTTGGGGTAGCTGACGTCTGTACATAGTAACTGGTTTTAAGTATGTGACAAAACTATGAGGCTCGCAGTCAGGTCTGGAATGACCTCCTAGTGGTCTGGAAGCCTGGCCATCCTGTCCCACCGTCTCTAAAACGCCGACACGTGAAGGAGGTGGGAATCCATCTGCCACGTGATCACTGGTAAGAAACACGTATTTTGTTTATTCCTCTTTCTGCGAGTAAATGTGACCCCAGTATTTTACTGTCAGCAGCTGATCTACCTTTGCAAGCGTTAATAGCAGCTCTTCAGACTGGGTGTGCCCAGCCCTTGCCCAGGGAAGGCAGAGTGGGAGGCTCGAGGCGCTGGGAGTAGCGGGGGACTCAGAGCCAGCATTGTCCTTACCTTGCGAAGCCGCCAGGGAGAGAGCAAGCCGCCGCCTCCCGCTTCAGCTGACCCGCGCTGGCAGATGGGCACCAGGGCTACGATACCCCTGTGAGCAGGGGATTTAGCCGGGCTTTATTTAGGGAAGAATGGGCTGATTAACCGATAAAGAGCATGTAAGATGGTATGGGGCAGCCTTTGATGTCTGGCTGGCGCGGCGGGGAGCCGGGTGGTGAGTGACAGCAGTGTGTCACACGATTACCCCGCCCGTGACAGTGCCGCTGTCTGTTCTTGCCATGTCACCACTCTGTTACAGCGACTTTTTCCGTTGTTATGCCCTTCTTTTGAAGGCATTTCTCCCCACACTCCTTACACCCTCCCGCCCCACCCCTGCCTTGTTAATGCAGACGGGCACTCAAGGATACAGTAAGTACCTTTTTTACTGGGGGAGATCTTGTCACTCCTGGAGGAAGAATGGCTTTGCAGCTAATCTGCACATGGACCGTATCACTGTGGTCGGGGAAGCGGCAGAGAAACTTGACAGATTCTCTGCACCTCAGTCGGGGCTCGAGCCAGTGCCAGTCGCCGCTTTTTAAGGAACAGGAAAGAAAAGTCCATTAAACCCCACACAAGTGTGGAGAGTTACGCTGTGGCCACAATGATTGTCCTGAGCCGAGGCGTCTCTTCTGAATCCATCTGTCAAGGAAGAGAAGGGGTTCCTTGGGTTTTGTGTGGGTGGGTAAAATGATAGCACTAATTTCTCCGAATTATTCTGCATATTCCATTTATGGTGTTCACTGCTAGAATAGTTACGTTATGTGCAAACCTCTGATATCTGCAAACCAAATTGATGAGACCGTAAGCAAAATCCTGTCTCGCCTGCCATCCCCAAGCAAGGAGCTCACCCGGGTGTTAGCGGATGAGGCCAGGGCAGGTTAGGCTTGGAGACTACTGGGCATTTCTGTGCAGTGACAGAGGGAACTTTTATCTCGTCTATATGCCTTTATTCCTTCACTGGACCACTTTTCAGAAAAAGGAAAAAAAGAGTTAATGTCCCCAAATAAGGCCTTAATCAGCAGGTCTCTCTCTGTCTCCTTTTTGAGTCCTCAGTTCTGAAGGGGAACAGCAAGTGTCTTCGCCCTGCGCGCAGAAGCACAGAGTCACGAGCACTCTTCTGACACTGACACACAAGCCTGTCAGAACAGCCCGCCACCCCAGATACCTCCACATCCACGTGCACAGGGAGTCGGTGCTGTTGGTAGAATTTTGAATGGCCCCTTAGCAACATCCGCCACGAACACAGCATTTTCCTCCCGTGAGATGCAGTTCTTCTTTTGCAGCTAGGTAGATTCAGCAGTCCCTGAGCAGCAAAGGTAACATACCTTCCAAAATTTCCATCTTCCCAGGAGTCGCTGAGACCCGGCGCTGTCTGCTCTGGGAGGGCAGAGCTGTGTTGTTTGCCAGGGTGTCTGTCTGTCTGTCTAGGCAGTCACACATGTGAGTAGAACCTGTCCAGGACCAGTGAGCACACAACTTCCTCATCCGTTTGACACTCTGTGGTCAGTGGTTCAAGGATATAGAAAGTAATGAGCCTTGAAGTCTCAGTGTTACGGTGGCAACGTGAAGGGGCGAGTCTGTTGGGTTTGAACCACCCCATCTCATTTGCATTATATGCTGTAATTGCAAGTTCACTTCCCCCAGACTGTTTAGTTTGCAGCTCCCTAAGGCTGGTCTCACCACTGACTTCTACCATCTGGGTCTTTCTGAAGTTCTTCTTAGTGCGTAGATTTCTTTGTATAAATTTTCTCAAACCAGCCCAGCTAAGTGTTACCTGGTAGTTCTCATCTGATCAAAAAGTAGGGCTGTCTGATCCCTTAGTACTTACTGGATCTGGGTGTGCTTGGTCAGGGCTCAGCAGGCTGGGATCCGTAGTGGAAGGGGACGGAGCTGGTCCCCTGGGGCCGGACCTCACATCCTAGCCACCATACCCAGCAGGGCAGAGCATGTCCTTCACCTCTGTTACTTCCAAAGCTCTACATTTAGTGTACTTGTTAAAATAAGGAAACATCCTTAGGGAGGTCATTCTTGCCAGACTTTTCTCATCTGTGAAATGCTTTATCATTGAAGTTCAAATCAGAGATTTTGTGGACCTCCACTTCAGGGTCATTTTTCACCTTTTTTTTTTAAATTTGTGTTTCTCTTTTTTCATTGAAGTATAGTTAATTTACAATGTTGTGTTAGTTTCAGGTGTACAGCAAAGTGACTCAGTTATACATATATATTTATATATTTTTCAGATTCTTTTCCATCATAGGTTGTTAAAAGATACTGAGTATAGTTCCCTGTGCTCTGCAGTAGGACCTTGCTGTTTACCTGTTGTATAGTAGTGTATATATGTTAATCCCAAACTCTTAATTTATCTCCCACCCACCCCCCCATCCCCTTTGGTAACCGTAAGTTTGTTTTCTATGTCTATGAGTCTATTTCTGTTTTGTAAATAAGCTCATTTGTATCATTTTTTTAGATTCCACCTATAAGTGATAAGTGGTGTTATGTGATATTAGTCTTTGTCTGACTTACTTAGTATGATCATCTCTAGATCCATCCATGTGACTGCAAATGACATTATTTCATTTTTTATGGCTGAGTAGTATTCCATTGTTTACATATATACCGCGTCTTCTTTATCCATTCCTCTGTCGATGGACACTTAGGTTGCTTCCATGTCTTGGCTAATGTGAACAGTGCTGCTGTGAACATAGGGGTGCCTGTATCTTTTCAAATTATAGTTTTCTCCCGTTTTTCATCTTTGAAGGCCTTTGCTCTGTCCCTCTCTGTGATTGTCACTCTCACTTTTTCAGTAATTATTAAATAACTTGTGAGGGTTACTGTGTTGAATAGACTCTAGTTTGAGAAGTTCATACCCGCATCAGCCATCTCCCTGCCCCTCCACTTGTTTCTTAAATGCTGACTGTGGGAGTGTCATGCAGTAATTGACAAGAGCCTGGGTTTTACCCACACGGCATCTGGGCTGGGTCACTTACCGTTTCTGTTCCTCAGTCCCCTCACCTCTCAGATAGTGGCGCGGAGCCTCACAGTGTTGTCTGGGGACCAACCAGGTGGCGAGTACAAAGCATCGACACAGTGTCTGGGACATGAACACGGGAGCACTTGCGGAGGTGGTGACCAAGACAGGAGCACTGGTTCTTCCCGCCGGCCTTCATCACACTTAGAAGCATCCCTGGAGCAGAGAGAGTGAACCTGTCATTAACTGTCAACCTTTCAGCACCTCGAAGTTTTCTTATCAGGAACCACCTTGAGAACGCGGGGCTGGTCCCCTCCAAGACGAGCGTGAAGATGCTGCAGCTGCGTCTCCCTGCAAAGCAGTATTCTCATCATTAAGCATCTTGCCTGCCAATTGTTATGTGGCCTTTACAGCCTCCCTAATATCACTTAATTAGCTGAAGGCAAACCTGGAATCTTGCCCACCGTGAAAATTCTCTCCGTTTCCTTGAGCCAGTCATCGTTCTGTAGGAAGACAGAGTGGCCAGACGTGAGGTCAGAGGCTGGACAAAGCCCCGTTTGGAAACATGGGGGTTCCTCTCCGCACCCGATCTTGGAGCGGCGTCCTGCACTGCTCATCCCTGCCCTGATCCCTCCGGCCTCCTGGTCTCCCCCTTCAGCCTCCCCGCCCCGTCCCGATGGATCCCCTCAACTTCATTGTAGAACAGTCCACTGCCGGGTCTCCTGCGGCCCTTCCGGTCCCGCTGGCCGGTGCTCCCCTTGCCCGTCGTGCCCCCGCTTCTTCCAGCCTTTCGGTGATGTCTCCTTACTCTAATAATTAGGACACACCCCCTCTTCCCTCTCCCCACGGCCTCAGCTGGCACCCCTCCTTTCTCGTTCTCTCCCGGAGCCTTTGCCCGGCATGCTGCGGGCCTGGGCCTCTCCTCACCCCTCTTCGTCTTCGGGCCTCCGTCCCTTCTTCGAGGAAGTCTCCTCTGGCACGCCTGCCTGGGTGGACACCGCATGCCCCCATTCCACCCCCCACCCCACCCCTCGCCGCCATCACAGTAGCCCTACACCTGTCTGTGATGTTTGTGTGGTTCCTGTCTCTCCCCTCCGTGTAGCTCAGGGTAGAAACCCTGTCTGGTTTTCCTCATCGCATCCCCAGCACCTACCTGGCACGCGATAGGTGCTCAGGAAGTAGTTTTGAACAGATGAACGGAACCTGAAAGTCTTCTGTAATTCTGAGAGGAAGAGCATAAAGGGAAAGAGAAAAGAGGGGTTGTTCTGACAGGAACCAGGTAAATGCCTCTTAATTGTTTAGTTAGCCCAGCAAACAGCAAATCCTGCCTTTCACAGCGCCCCGGCCACTCCGTAGTCTGTCCTGAGAGAACAAGCATGGGGTCACTTTCCCCTTGGCATGAAATAGTCCCCGAGAAGGACTGAGCCTCGGGCCCTGTTCCCCCGACGTCACAGTGGAGGAACCCACAGAACGTGGAGATGAGTGGGTTCGGGATCGGGGTCTCCACCAGCCTGGGTAGGGCCAGGGCAGATGCCCACAGAGGGTCAGTTCACTCGACCTCAGCCTGAAGACCAGAGGGAAGCAGCTAGGACCACCGGCAGTGACTGTGAGGACAGGTGTGCGTGTCCCGTGGGGCAGGGGAGCAGAATCTCCTCTCGCAGGCTGCTAGGGAGCCGTATGAAAACACAGGAGGGCCCGTGCTTTAAAGGTGAGCTCGGGTTAAGGGAGAGAATTTTCACCTAGAGCCTGGGTGAGCTGTATGGACTGTAGCCGAGACCGTATTCTGCCGGCCTCTGTGTCAAGGGTGATGAGGTGGGTGACCTCGAAGCCCACGCTGGCTTGCCTCTCTGGGACATCTGTACCGACAAGAAGTGTCCAGACTGGGACAAGGGGCAGGACGAGTGCTGTGGACGGTGGTTGGGTCTCTCTGGGTGAAGAACACCGGCACAGAGGGGTCACTTGGGGGTGATGTGATTACTGAGGTCCCCCCATTGCATGCACACACAGCCCTGGGTTGAGCTGCGTGGGCAGGGCTCCTCGGAGGGCCGGCCCTCCGCCCTCAGCACCCCCGGCGCAGCTCCACGTTGCTCCCTGCCCGCCGCCAGGCGCCAGCGCTGCACACGCGGCTCTTCACATCTGGTCCTTGCTTCTACCACTGTTTGTTCTGCCTGACACCGTGCAATTAGCAGCCTCCTCGTGAAACACCCCCGCCACCGGTCCGTGCCCACCCCCGGCTAATGAGGCAATCAGGGGGGTTTCACAGTGACCCTGCGCTGCCTCCACACCTGGGTCACCTGCAGACAGCGGGAGCCACGGGGCGTGTGCTTTCAGGCAGGCAGTCAGGGCTGACAACAAAGAACAGGAACCCAGCCAGCCTCTCCCGGGAGGATGCTGGAGACGGCACATTCCCGTTGGAGCCTTCCCGGCCCTGGAGTCTGAAGATGTGCCCGGCCCAGCACGCGTTGGCAGATGCCAGACCCACGAGGCCTCGCGCAGCGGGAGACCCGACTCTGCAACGCCTTGTCCTTGCTCCAGGCTCTTCTAGTTCAGACTATTCGAGAAATCAGGAAGGAAGGAGCACGACGGTCCCCCAGCTCTCCGCTTGCTACACGCAGCTTAGTTCAGGCCGACGACTCCCCTCCTCTCACCTGTCCCCACGTTCCTTGGGCTCCTTCACATCCCAGCCCCTCCACATACTCCTTGCTCTTATGCCACAGAGCCTTTCCGTCTGGTTAGGACCCATAGGGAATGACCTCAGGTCTTTTCCAGATGTTCTCTCCATTCTGGTCCTGACGTTCCAGCAGCAGGCTGACACGTGGAGTGACGTCTTAACCAATAAGTAGTCCAGAAGAGGGGTGTGGTTTGAGAGCGCCGACATCCCGGAGTGACAGCATCTGGCTGTCTGCCAGCATGTCTCTTGAGGGAGTACGTGTGCCCCTGGCCGTGCTGAATCCACACGCGTTGTCTCGTTGAGCCTCACCAGGTCCCTTCGACCACGGCCGAGTTCCCAGTAACTGGTGAGAAGGTGGACATGCCCGGTCATGTGGCACTGAGTCTGAGAGACTTGGGAGCCCACATTCCTGGCACTCGTCTCCTCCCTTGCATGCACCCGTTTGGAAGCTTCTGGTTTCTGTGATTAGTGTTAGGCTAAGGAACAAGTAGATGAATTCTGTTAAGGGTGTTTTTTGCCCGTGAACAGATAATTCTTTGTGTAATGGGAGAAATGGACTTAAAGCAGAAGACGTTCTGGTGCACATATGGAAGGGTTTGATTTGAAGCCGTCAGAATGGCAAACCCTGCAGTGGGTGCGAGCACCTTTCTGCTCATGGGGCAGACCTCTGAGAACAGACAACTGTGGGCAAGATGTGGATCCGGCTTTTTCTCTAGTTTCCTTCTGAGTCTAGAGGCAGAGGGTGCAGTGGGAGAGGCCCGGGCTTGGAGTCAGGCGCTCAGCAGCAGCTTCGCGTTGCCGCGGGGCCTGTCAGGTCGTGTGGGGCGTGGGGAGGGATGATGGACACGCGGCCGGGCTTAGAGTCGTCGTCCAGTAAATGCTGATTCCTCTACCCCTGCCCGCTTCTCTCTGAGTCTGTGAATAAAAAGTGGAAGCTTCACGGGAATTCCCTGGCGGTCCAGCGGTTAGGACTTGGCTGTCACTGCCGAGGCTCCAGGTTCAATCCCTGATCGGGGAACTAAGATCCCACAAGCCTCGCGGTGTGGCCAAAAAGAAAAAGAAAAAAAGTGGAAGTTTTATAGACTCTTCCCCGAATGCTCCTGCCCACCGGAACCTTGTGCCTTCGGTCACATTACTCCTTGGTTGTAAGACCTCCGCTTCAGGGCTCCCAGCAGCGGGGTAGGGGGGACTCGCCACCTCCAGGGTGGAGTGAGTTAGAGCTCACTAGTTAGAGCTCCTGAAATGAGCCCAGATTGACCACTTTCACTTTCCACCTTTGGTCTCCGGATTCAAATGCTGAATGTGCGTGACTTACAAAGCTAAGGATACAAGGTGTTGCTATTGACAAAGCAGCCCCGGGTCCACGTGACGAGGCGTCCGGTGTCTGATGACGGCTGCCCATCTCCTCTGCCTTTCCTCTTTCCGGATTGTTAATGATAATTATGGTCAGCGTGTTCCCGGTGCCTTCAGGACAGGCGCTCTGATACGGGCTTCGATTCATTAGTTCGTTTAATCCTTTCGAGAGTAAGCAGCCTGGCACTGAGAGAAGTAGCGCCTCGGCCAAGCTCAGAAAATAGGTCCCACAGCCTCTGCAGGATGGTGCCGGGGTCCTCCCCTCCGAGGGCCAGCTCCGCCCCGGCGCCTCCAGCCGCCCCACGTCCCAGCCCGTCGTCTGGGCGGCTTTTCTCTCCGCCCAGCTTCTTGTCAGAATCTGGCTCCTCCAACTGCCCAAACGTGCAGTAGAGCCCGGCCGACCCAGAGAGCAGGGCAGTCACGTCTATCACTGCAGCCAGTGGTGACAGCAGAGACCACCGCTGCCACCCACGTGGGGCTCAGCCGCGGCTGGGCTCCGGTCAGAGCCGTGGGTTTCCTCCTCTGGTCCTCCCATGTCCTCACGTGCTGTCCCTCTCCCGGGGCGGGGCCAGGACTCGCACCCTGGCCTCCTGGCTCGACGCTGTGCGGCTTCTCCCACCCTCGGCTTCGGGTCAGCCTGTGGCTCAGGCAGCTGAGCCCCTGCCTGTGTGCACATGTGACGAGCCAGACCACCCGCCTTCTCTGGCGCAAGAGCGTGGGCCCCCAGTTCAGGGTCACCTTTTAGCCGAGCCCATCCCTCTGGCCCGTTGGGGTGCTCTGCCGTCCAGCGTGCTAGCTGTCCCTGCAGGCTCCGTCTCATCTGCAGAGGTGATAAATACGCCTCATAATGTCATTGGAGTCATCGATAATGGTGTCAAGCAGGGCAAGCCCAGAGGGTTTGGAGCTGGGATTCTGCCCAAGCTTATCAGTCTCCGTGTTTGCAGGACACAGTCACGGCAGTTACAGAAACACGGAACTGTTGCCATGTGCACCCTGTATTTCTCCATCTTAACGTTTTCACAGAGAATTAGATTCTATAAAGCACCCTTCGTTTTACCTTCGCGCTACCCCTTGCATCCACGTGGAGGCCCTTTCTGACGTGTGAGGAATCTCAGCTTAGGGGAAGCTACTGACTGCAGGGTCGTCAGCTAGATGAGGGCCGGGCTGGGATTCCAACCAGCGCCGTCAGGGTCCTGCTGCCGCACCTCTTCCCCAACACCGCCACCTGCTGTGTGACGTCCAGGCCTGGCTCCTGACAGAACTTCCATAAAGGTCTCTGGCACTTGGACAGGCACTTCGGGGATCCTGACTCAGGGCATCGCTTTCAGACCTCGGCCATCTCTAAGCCTTGTCTCTGTCCCCCTTCCCGTTGTGGGCACCTTTCCGGGCAGCAGGTTGGTCATGGCATCTACATACTGATCGCCTGTGACCTGCACGGCCTGGCATCCGCCTGCCACCAGCTCTTCACTGGGTCTCGTTGTTAGGTGTGAGGCAGAGACCCACTTTTTCTCCGTCTCTGCGTACACAGAGCCACTCAGGAATTTTCTGGAATGATATCCACTGCCTCAGCAGGGCTCCCCTGGAGTGGAGTGTCTTCTGGGGCCCTGGGAGTTTTACAAGCGCTAGAGTCGGTATGGTCCTAAGAAATCGCAAAGAAGGCATCCCTAAAATGGGCAGCCCATCGGCGTGCATCTCTGCCGAAACAGAATCCAGAGGTTAAGGAGCCCTGATGCACTTCCTTTTCCTTCGATGGCCGTAAAAGGTCTGATAGCTTGTTCCCCTTCAGTAGGCTAAATTATCGTCCCACGCTGGCGGGTTCTGCCCCTGAACTACCTTGTTGCCTCAGGGGGACTGCTTGTCACCTTCTCCCTGGAGTTGTTGGTCACTCTCACTGTCATCTGAGAGCCCCCTGAACCCCCTCAGATTCTGTGCCTTTGCTTCATCCGTAAGGGCGAGGCAGGAGGGTAGAAACTTGGAGTCAGCCTCAAGCCTCGGAAGCCTTCGCTGTCTCCTTCCACGATCACTCAGAACCCAGGCTTTTCTTCCAGTCTGAGGGCTTGCTCCTGCTGCAGGGTCCTTGGGGCCTCAGTGTGGCCCTGGGTCATTTGCTTACAAGCAGAATTTTTCAGATTAGAGAAAGAAATATGCTTTACTGGTCTTCTGTCTTGTCTGTTTTAATTATACCACAAGAGAAAAATCCCTCACAAAAACGAACTGAAAGCCAGAGGCAAAGAGGTTTTTGATAAGTAAAAATTAAAATACTTTGATATTTCAGCCCAGGGTAAAATAGTACCACTTGATTTTTTTTCCCCCTAAAATGAGTATACTGCTTTTCCTGATTACAAAAATAATAATGTGTTTATTGTAAAAATTCGGGAAACAGAGAAAAGCTTAAAACTCATCCGATAAAAGCCCACAATCCAAGTTAATCCCAATTCACGTTTTCTGTGGCTCCTACTTTCTCTGCAGGTGTGCACGTAGGATCTTTTTATGTCTGTAATGAGATTGAGCAAATCATGATTTCTTAAAACTGCTTTTTTCACTTGTCATCCAGCTGTTACTCTTACGATGCACTTTATCAGGGGTTCCAAAAGTCTTCGAGATCTGCTATAATGTGAATGTTGCTTCTGTACTGGAAATACTTCGTGTGGGGAACTTGCTCCTTGTGGTAAAAACTTACAGCACAGCGGTTAAGTGTGTACATCGCGGAGTCGGAAAGTTCTGGGCCCCGATCCCACCTCCTCCCTGGACGTGCTGTTTGACCTCCCTGCACCTCAGCTGCCGTGCCTGTGGTGCCTCCTTCGCAGGAGTGTTGAAGTGAATGAGTTAGATGCCTCTCAAGTGCTTACAGCAGCACCTGACGTAAGTAGGTGTCATGCACGTGCTAAGGATACAGTTATTGTTAAAGTCACAGAGCCAGCGTCAGTGGCTGTGCTTTGACGTGCTTTATGTGTAACTCCGTTAACCCCTGTCAGTGTTACTCGCTTATATGTTAATGTGTGTGGTGGACCCCGCTAACGTGGGCCACCGCTGTCGTCATCGCCATCATCATCTACTCTTTAAATGTGGCCTGCAGGAAGTGTTCTAAAAGTCGGGAGGAATGTACTAGAGGTACATTTCCAGACCTTGGAGGAAGAGATTGCTTGTTCAGTGACTGTCTCGGATAACTGGATAACTCTTGGGAAGAAATAGTTAAATTCGCCACATCCTACCATAAGCCAGAACAAAATCTAGATAGAATTAAAGCAGTAGCAGAGGCTAAACGAAGATATCCTTGAATATTTTAAAAAGGCTCCGGTGAGGAAGACTTTTCTGAGCATGGTCCTGAAGCCGTAAAACATAAAAGAAATTATCGAGAGACTTGACAGTACATAAAAATGCAGTTTACCTAATGATAAAATGAAAAATTCTGTCCTGCAAAAGGATGCCATCAGCAGAAGCCTGTGTTAGAATGGCTTTTTACCTATAGGACGATCGTCTGTGAATTTATTGATGAAGCTGGGAGCAGGTCCTGAGATCGCTCTTCTCCAGTGGCCGTCCGAGCGGGCGTATTGACTTCCTAATTAGGCTGTGATTTCACCTCATTGGCAGTGAAAGTGGCATCTGCCTACCCTGCTGGGTAATCCAGCCTGGTAACCAAGGGGGGGTTATCCAGCCTTCACTGCAAGGGAGTTCCCTGTGGTTAGATAAACTGATCTGTTGCCTGGTAACTACAGGATTACTCCGGTGGACGCGCAGGACGCCCATTTGAGAGGGGTTTGGGCGTTGGGAGGGCAGGGAGGGCAAGAACGTTGGCAAGTTTCTGGGAGAACTGCAGCTTGGCAGGAGAAGCCCATCGTGGGCTTGGGTTTAGAACGTTTCATCTTCCCATCTGTACTTTGCCTTTTCGGCACTGGGCCTCAGAACAGAGGAAAAGCAGGCAGCGAGCTGGCCAAGGGAAAGGTGGGTCCCGTTGGGGTGGCAGCTGACAGCAGGGGAAACCCCTGCAGGGTTGACCCCAAGGTTCTTCCTCCCGAGGAACAGGTCTGAGTCTGGAAGGCCGGAACCCCTGTTTGCTGTCTGGACCACCACTCAGAGTTTGAGTTTGGGTCCCAAGTTGGAAGTCCATTGACTAGAATTAAATCATAAAGTAGCTATAGGAAATGTTGAGGTCATAACCTCAAGGCAAGCAGGACCGTCTCCAAGCCCCGCTTTCTAAGAGCATCCTCTGCCTCAGTCGGTGTGGACTCAAAGCCCCTTGACAGACATTCCTGATCGGTGGCATGACACACCCACCAGGGGTGACCTTCCACAGCCCCAGGGCCGGCTGAGTTTGCCTGGGAAGGGACAGATCTCACGTGGCTCAGAGGCAGACGAGAGCGGCGTGGGTGTGTGTACACACACCGGTGTGTCGCACGCCTCGGTGGGGTCCTTGGTGCTGGGTCTGGAGGCCCAGTGGTCTGAGCCCAGGCGCGCTGCCCAGCGCCTTCGGCTGGAAGCGGGACGCATCCCCAGTCCGCTTGCGCTGCCGGCAGCTAGTGCTCAGTCCCCCAGTTGAGACTCTGGTTACTTACCTTGCGTCAGCGGTGGCCGGAGCCGCCGTTGAAGTGCTAGGGCTTAGGCTGTTTTGACTGAAATTTTGCATATTTTGAAACTCAGGTTGTTACATGTAAAATTATACACGATGTGAGCACCTGCCTTCAAACGAGGGGGGAGAGA
The DNA here is from genome assembly GCF_011762595.2 of Tursiops truncatus. Lineage (NCBI taxonomy): Eukaryota > Metazoa > Chordata > Mammalia > Artiodactyla > Delphinidae > Tursiops > Tursiops truncatus. Next base: position 111,571,792 of record NC_047039.1, on the reverse strand, counting down.
AAGCGTTCCTTCCCGTCACAGCCTGTTCGCTCCGGCTGTCGTGTCACCTGGCTAAAAATAAACCGCAAGCACGGGAACTGACAGCCTTCCGTTTGGAACGAGTTTAGCGCGTTCCGCTGCAGGCCCGTCTCTTGCCGCTTCCCAGCCACGCGTGAGGCCCAACATGTGGACGGACCTCCCCCGGACACCAGGGCACACAGTCCACACGGGCAGGGTCTGGGGGGTTAGAACCGCTGCTGTGCACAGAAGGGTGACGCGGTCACCAGAGCCCCAGCCCCACCGTCAGGCCCCAGGGCCAGTCCTGGCTCCTGCGTGGCCTGGGGCGGGGGACAGGGAGGCGGAGGTTCGCTTGGCATCTCTGGGCTTCAGCTGCTCCGTTTTTAACGCTGATTGTCTGCAACCCACATGCCAGCCACCAGCCAGCACTCCGTATGTCTTACTCTCTTTAATTTTTACGCATCCTATGAACTTCGTTCCAAGTATCATCCCCATTTTTCAGATGAAGAAGCCTGTGTCACCCGTTCACCACGTCATTCAGCTAATGAGCGACAGAGCCGGGTTCCAGCCCAGGCACCTCCTTCACCCTTCAGCTCTCCCCTCACTCCTCCCTCTGTCATCTGGCCTCTGCCCGCATCGTCCTACTGAAACGTTTCAGTGAGACCACGAAGGCCTCCTCCACGTCAGATCGTGGTCATTTGTCACCCTCGACCCCGCTGGACCTTCCTGTCCTGCCCAATTGTTCCATCCGGGACCGGCTGCCTGGTGGGAGGAGCTCAGGCTTTGAGTCCATCGGCCCTGTGTTTGCATCTGGGCTTCTGCTCCTAGGAGCTGGATGGTCTTGGGGAGGTTACTTACCCTCCTCCAGTCTTGGTTTCCTTGTCTGTAAAATGAGATGGTAGCCATACCTGCCTCTCGGAGTGAAGATCAGATGTGGTAACGTAGAGCCCAGAGAGTCCTTCCCTGTGTATTTCTCATCCTTTCACCAAGTCCCGTCCCTGCCCTTGCACGTACTCTTGTTACCACAGTTGCCTAGCCCTTAAATACGGGGTCCTGTTGTCCCCTTGCCTCAAACCTTTTTCCCAACACAGGCTGGCTTTGCATTTCTCCCCGTTTGTCACGGTAGAAACTGTTGTGTGACTGACACGGATCTAGCCCCACCGTTGCTCGCACCCTGCCTTCTGCAGCGGGAGTGTAAAGAGATATGGTTGCTTTAACCTAGTTACAATGGTGTCCCTTTCTTAATCAGTTTACTAGCACGGTATTAGTCCTGTTGTTAAGTCCTGGGCTTTAAAGGAGTTCTGTTATGTTTATTTTTAGTCTGATTTATCTTCTGATTTTTACAGCAAAGGGAAATGCTGTAAATATAAGTAGCAGAGGGTAACATCTGGCTTTTGTAAGAACCCGAGACACTGCCACGTCAGTGTTGAAGGAATTGCAGGCAGAGCAAGATGGATTCTCTGGTAACGACTCTGTTGTTTTGGTTAGGATCCTGTCTTAAGAAACATTATTTTACTCTTCAGTTTTCATAATCATTTTTTCTGTGTACGACTAAACTTCTACAAGTTTCCCCCTCTGCTTTTCTAATCAAATTAATGATGAGGCTGCTGTCTTTTGAAAACAGTTAGCAGGATTCACCATCTGACATTGATTTTCAGTCTTGGGCATTTTCCCTGCGGGTTGGGGCAGGTGAGGACCTCCCTCCCATTCCTGGGGCCGCTGCCGTCCATTCCCGGTGCGGACACTGACCGGTCTGCCTAAGCACACCTGGGTTTGGGGTTTTGGGGGTCAGAAATAATTTACAAGAGTCTCTTCGGTGGGTGAAGAGGTGTCTGTGGCGGACACCCCAGCCCTCACTGTTTGGCCGCCAAGCCCGGTCCCCAGGAGGAGGCCAGTTGCTTTGAACTGCACGGGGAGGTGGGAGCCGAGGGGGGCGTTCCCAGGAGCTGCTAGCGGGCACTGACTGCTGAGTTTCAAGGCGGGTTTTTCCCCTTCTTTTGGCAAACCGCTGTATCATACACCTCATTTGCCATCAGAGTGTGAGTGTGTTTTCGCTTTTTTTTTTCCCCATGAAAACAACACAGAGCAAAGCCTCACTTTTAAAAATGCCATGATATTTTGCCGCCGTTATGAGAATCTGTCAGCGCCGTATCTAATCTTCTGGTGCATAGACTATCAAAACAAGCGCCATTGGAGGGATTGTACTTCTGTTAATACAGAAATGTCAGCTCTGCAGTCTTGGAACCAGCTGCCAGCAGCCTCCTTCCAAATGGAAAAGAAAAAAGTAATAAAGTTTCCTTTCCCCTCTTCAGGCCTGACCTGCACAGGAAGACCCAGAGTAAACAGCGCCTTGCTGAAATCTTGCGTTCGGAATACTCCAGCGGGATGGAGACCAGCGTCACCAAGGTCAGAGAGCAAAACAAACGCGCAGGGCCCGGCAGCCGGCCTCGCAGCGCCGTCCGAAACCAGCGCCCAGCCTTGGCCGTGGGAACAAACTAAAGCCGAAAGCCTTGCGGAGGGACAGCGAGACTTCCCAGGAAGTAGTTTTAAGCTCTGCCCCCACGGGACTGGGCCTCGGTGGATCCCGGAGGCGAGTCCCGTTCTCCTCGGAGGAGCCTTGTGAGGATGAAGGGTGCCGCCCCCCCCCCCCCCCCCCGACCCGGTGACCCGGTGCTGTGCCGAGACACGCTGCAGCCTGAGGGGTCAGGGGGGCGGGGGTCAGCACGGGATGGATCAGCCCCTAACCTGCCTTGTAGGCCTCTCTCGGATTTATTCCATCAGTGCCCGTAGACCGCATGGTGCCACCACGACTTCATGTAGAAGACTAACACCCTTCGCTGCAGCCGGGAAGGGGTTTGATCCCGCCTTGCAATGACGTTCTGAAGAAGTTTCACGGTTCACTTCAAGCTGCCCTCTCAACGCATATATTGGCCTGAATTTTGTAAAATGGGATTTTAAAAGCTGGATTGAATCGCTAAAAGAAGAGGAAAAAACCTATTTATCAGATCATCTTCTTGATGTACAGATGCTTTATTAAAAAGGACCAAAGGAGCATTTGGCGTGGGTCCCCAACGCCTCCAGGGGTCACATTTCCCGTGCGCAGGGGCTCTAAGCACCACGTCCCTTTCACATGCAATGCTCTCTCCTCCTTGTCCAGGGAAATTGTACTTTCTCAGGACTAATTGATTTACTGTTGCCTTTTTATTATTTGCCTTTGAAGTCAAAGGGCACCAGTGTCCTGAGCTTTTTCTCCCATCGAATCCCCTCTTGTCTTCCAGAAAGGTCCTGGGGTCTGTATTGTGGCCCAGGCCACAGCTGCCCCTCCCCCATTGTGTTTCCTGGGAGGTTTGAAAGAGGACCCCCGGGGCGTATCGATTTCCCAATAAATGTAAGATTTGGACACGGGTAACTCCAGAGGGGTCCGAAGGAGAGGGGGGAAAGCCTCGGCACCTCTCTGTGCACTGGGCAGTGTCCTCTCCACTTTTCCTCCCGTCCTCAGCCCACCCCCGCACCCTGAAGTTACTGGCATGGGTGTCGAGGCCCCACTTCTGTAGCCCCTGCAGATCACATGACCTCAGGGGCCAAGGGGGGACCACGAGAGTTCCAAGGTGGGCTGTCTGTGGGGATCTCGGGGAGCGGGTCGGCGTCCCTGCATCCATCCCTCGGGCGTGAGGTGAGCCTCGGCTGGTACCACACCAGCAGGGACTCGTCGTAAGGGTGACTGTGAGCCTAGTAAGCCCCGGTCCCCTGCGGGAGGGAAAATGTGACCTCGCAGACCTGGCTGTCACATAGGCATTAAAAGGAACGGTTGGTGAAATCTGTAACAATGATAATAAATAAGTCAACCTGCAGCACAAGTCCTCCTGACTTTGGGCAAATCTCCACCTTTCTTTTATTTCCGTGTGTAATGGTCCACGTGATTTGGATGCGAAAAGGAGGGATCAAACTTTATAAACAAAACCCAGCTGTGTGAGAAACAGGATTAATGCCAGTGATCTAGGATGATCAAAGAGGAACCCTACTCTTTAATTTTTCCCCCCCCCATAGTATTCATTCCATTAAAGCGGGAGTCTGCACTCCTGGGGCGGGGGCCGGCGGGGGGGCGGGGAGAAGTGCCAGAACTGTGCAAAGCATGTAAGTGACTGTAGTTCTGAGGTGGAAACTCACTCTTACTTTGCTGACACTTAGGTGAGCGTTTCTTGCCATAGGTGCTGTGTGGGCCTGTTTCTAAGTAGAATCAGTGTATTACCCCCAGTTAATAAAGAAACATGGATTTAGCAGATTTAGGGTTAATATTATCTAAATTTAAATAACCTTAAAATAAATCTCTGTCTTATTATGGCTCGTGACAGATTATACATTTCGGGCATCAGTTAGGCAAAGCTTTTAGCCTAATTCCACTGTACCTATTCTAATTTTGTGTGTATCTCCAATCGTGCCTCTTTTTCTAATTTCCCAAACTTACCTCTTTCTCTGTGTCATAAGCCTGATCCCCATGTTTAAAAGTCAGAGAATCTGGACATTTCATGGAATGTTGCAGCCTAAAGCTTTTTTCCCTCATGGGCTTGTAAAATGCTTTGTTTTCGAATCCTAGACATCTTCCTGTTTGCAACCCTTAGCGCTGCACATCTTCAGAGGGGGCCCCCCATTCTCACGCACTGAAGGGCAAAGAGCCCTTGGTGAGTGATTAAGGCAGCGCTGATGCAATGCAAACGGCATTTTCCACTCAGAGAAGCAGAGACAACCGAACCTCAGCAAAGGACATTTTGACAAAGCCCAGTGGATTCCTTTGATTTTTTTTTCCCCCTGTGGTGAGGGGAGGAGAGATTTAGGGAAGAAAGGGGAGTAAATGAGAGCCCCTTAAGGCAGCTGGATCCAAACGGCTAGCGCCCTTGGTGTTGAGCACTTGAGCCCCTCAACGTAAAGTCAACGGAAGCCGTTAAAATCCAACCATCGCTTCCAGGAGACAGAAATGTAAGGCTTTCTTTCCACTGGAGAAGTTGCCCTGCTTGCGAAGGGCGCTCCACTGGTCTCGTTAAATGCCTGCATGACCGTGACGCCTTATCTCTTAATCTGCTCCACAGAGAAAAAGTTCGGAGCAAAGCCTTTCAGCGTGCTGGCGGCTGGGCACCCCTAAAATCAGCTCGACTTCTCGAAAATGCCCAGAAGCCTTGCAGCGAGACTGGTTGGGGACTCTCAACTTCTCCACTTTGTTGCCCCTGCCCCCGCGGAGTCTACGTTTATAAGTTGGGGGGAGGTGTCAGTGCAGGAGTAGAGACACCCCCTCTCAGTGCCTCTCCTATTGTCTTGCCTGCTGGGGGTCTCACGCAATTCATTCTTCCTTTTTTTCCCCCCTTATTTTAAATGAGAGTTCACCCAGCCCCAGGGTTGGGAACCGGGAAACCGATTGAGCCTTCTAGATGGATGAAAGCCGAAGCCCACCTCACTGCAGAGGCTGTAAAGTTATTATCACAGATGGGAAGTGCAGGACAATTTAAAATACTGTAATTATAAACTTGTAGGGAAGTCTTGTTCTTCATTAATGTAAGATATGAAATCACCTCGGCGGTACAAGGACAATTACATAGTTGGGAATGTGTCTGTGATTTACACGGCCGCTGTGTAAATGTAAGGCTGGTTGCTCCAGTATATGTCCCTCACTTACACAAAATGAAAAGCACACCAGTGCAAGTTGTCCTTTGATAGATTTTTAATATGATTTTAAAGAGTTTTGTTTGGTCTCATTCTTATTCAATGAGATTAATTTAAAGCACTTATCCCCTGGGTTTAAGTCAATCCATGTAGGATCTGGGCAGGGTTTGTTGCATGGGGGGTTTTGTTTGCAGGAGGCTGTGAGAGACTCCTTTCCCACTTCATTAACCCTGAGTTGGGGACGGTCCCCCGTCACCCCCCACCCCAGCCAGAGCTGGGGATTTGCCGACCCCCATTCACATGCTAAAGAACTTGAAAGCCAAGGCGCTCCTTGACTTAATTAGCTGCTGTGCATTTTGCAAAATTAGAATAATACCCTCACCATCCCGGGAAAGAAAAGCGGTGGTGTGAGGGTGTTGGGCGGTGGGGAGGAAACAGTAGCAGGGTCCGGCGGTGGGGGGGTGGGGCTGGGGGGACGGGACGGTCAGCGTTTAAGCAGAACCCCACCCCTCCTGGCCAGGCCGTCCTCTCTGAGAGCAATCCTGCCGCAAAACTGGGGAGAGCTCGGCGTGCCGGCCCTCAAACTTCCCAGCCCTGGGCGGATCCTGGGAGTCTGAGCTGCAGGTGGTGTGTGGGCGGGGGAGCACCTGAGCCCACCTCCCCAGAGAGAACTGCCTGTGGAGGTGACCTTGGCCCTTTGAACGTGAACCGGAGGTCTGGAGTCTGGCTCAGAACTTAAAGCCCTCTCCTGAGACCCTTGGAGTCGCAGGCTGGGGCCCGGCGGCAGACGCTGGGACCTGGCTTCCCTCTGGGTCGCATCCCCAGCACAGTCCCCGCATGAAGGGGGGAGCGAGAAGATGCGAGAGTCGGGGGTTACCCGGTGCGGCGTCAGGTTCCCAGCGAAGGCTCGTCGGGTCCTACCCGGTGCGGGGGGCCGAGAGCCGCGTCGGCGAGCGCGAGCGGCCGGGGCGCGGGGCGGCCGGGGTGGGGGCGGGCGGGGAGTAGCCTCGGAGCCCATCTGTCGCCCCCGCGGCCGGCGGCCCGGTCACCAGCTGCCGGCGCCCTTGTCGCGGCCAGATGAGCCGGCTCAGCGAGGGCACCGCAGCCCGGCCCGCAGCCCAGCCAGCCCGGGCGCTGACCCCCACCCCGGCCCCCGGGAGCGGCTGAGCGTCCAGCAACCAAATGGAGAGGCAGGGGCAGGTGGGGAGCGGCGTGCTCACCTCACCGTAGAGATGGGAAGACTGAGGCCAGGGAGGAGGGGAGACCCCTGCCCACGACCACAGCACCAAGGAAGAGAGGGAGACGAAAATACTTCCTTACTGAGGGTGGAAGGAGCCCGAGTCCCAGAAGGGGACAATGAATCTCAAGGAGGGATGGGGAAGAAGGGCCGAGCGCGGACCCACCGACGGAGCGCGGACAGGCGCCTGGTCATTTGTAAGAAGTTTATTTCGACATTTAAAAAAGAGAGAGAACCCGAGGGGCCTGGCTGCCCCCCGGACGGAGGCCGGAGATGGGGACTGGAGGTCGGGGTAGGTGGGCAAGTCCCCTGACCCCTTCCTGCCCCGCCTGGGAGGAGGGTGGGCACAGGCCACAAACTCACTGATTCACGGACACAGTCACGGGCTCATGGGTCACGAATAAATAACTTCATATACACTTTGCACACGGTATGTACAGCTCTGCCGTTGGCCCTGGAGCTGGGGGGAGGGGCGGGGGGAGGCTCCACACTCCCCTTCCCCTCCGCGTGTCAGGGCTGCAGGGAGAGGGCTTGGGGTACCGCCGGAGCGTGGAGGGGGAGTGGGAAAGGGCAGCATGGGGGTCGCCCACCTGCACCGGGGAGGGGCAAGGGGGCGCGGGTGGGGAGTGACGGGGGCGGGGCGTGGGGATGTGTGTACCCCCGGCGGTGGAAGTGGCTCCCTGATGGAGTGGCCGGGAGTGAGGACACCGAAGATGGTTAGGGAGACTCAGTCCCGGGGTCCGGGACGCAGAAGACTTGGCATTTGGCCCTTCTGGGGACACTGGGCTGGACGCCAGGGAGGGCCGGACCCGGGGCCCCTGGGAAGGGGCGTTGAAACCCCGCGCCCTCCCAGAGGCAGGCGGAAGGGGCCAGCGCGGAGCCCCGGAGCCGGGCCCGGGTGCTCCGCGGGCCGGCGGGCGGGCGCTTCACCGAGGCTGCGCGGCCCGCGGGAGGACGCCGGCCAGCGGGGGCAGCGGCGGGGGCGGCTCGCTGGCGCCCTGGAGTCCGTGGATGAGGATGCGGGGCACCAGAGGTCTCTGCAGGGCGGGCGGCGGCGCGCTGGGCCCGCGGTACAGATACAGCGCGGCGCCGGGATCCAGGTTGGAAACCAGACTCTGCGGGTAGAAATAAGGCGACGGGAACATCCGCTGGAGCGCTGAGTAATTGCCTGCCTCCGCCAGCAGCTCCAACCCGACGGCCGTCTGTCGCTTCCATTTAGTCCTAGGGACCGAAGTAAACGCGTAAGGCGGGGTCAGAACTGTGGCGCCGGGAGACCCCTGCCCCTCACGAGTGCCCCAGAGCGCCTGCAGGGACACCAAAGGGGTCACACTATAATTGGTTAATAAATAACGGGCCGCCAGGCACCGTCTATAGCGGGTTACATGCATCGGCTCCTTTAATCTCCCACCGGCCTTCCATGGCTGTTAACCCCACTTACTGATAAGAAAACTGAGGCGCGGGCCAGTTTTCAAGATAGCCTAGGAAGAGGAGACCCTGGGTTCTAAGCCCGGGGTCTGACCTCGCCACACTCTGCTCAGGGCATCGCAGTCTGGGCGCTTGGAGCGGGGGTGTGGATGCTCCTGGGGAGGCCTGAGGAAGGCGAGATCGCCTTGGACAGGAAGGCGGGGGCGCGGGGATCGGTTCGCTAGCCGTTGGAGGGGACTCAGTTGATCCTCCCAGCGGCACAGCCGGCCCGGCGGAGGCCAGCACAGCCGCGGTACCCCAGTTGGCGGCGCCTCTGCGGAAGCCCGCGGGCCAGAGACGGCGACAGGAGAGGATGTGCGCGCGCTCTCTCCGCCGCGCGGCCGCGTCCGCGGCAGTCCGCACGCAGATCCGAGGCTTCGGGCGAGCCCTGCAGTCTGTCTGGTGCCGAAGCCGGGAGGCTACCAGCAGAGGGTCGGCTGGGGGTGGGAGAAGGCAAGAAAGCCGAGGCCACACTGGCTGCCAGGGCTGCGGCCGGACTCCTGGGCGCACCTGGCCGGCGAGGCGGTCCCACTGAGTCGGACTCAGCCACACCAGCCCCGTTTCCCTGCCTGAATTATTCACATCATCATAATTGTGTAATTACTGTAACGGGCCTTAATTATTGATGCCCGGAGCAGTAATCAGGTATTTATTATTAATGGGGCAGCGTGTTCTGAGGCTTGTTTATGGAAAGCACCGTTCCGGCCTCCGCTAAGCGTGTGTGGGTGACTGTGGTGTATGTGTGTTTGTATTACTGAGTCGCGTCGATGTGAGTGTGTGACTGTGGGTTGAGTGTGTGGCTGTATGTGTGTGTTTTGTACCTGTTTGTGTATCTCTTCATCCTGTGACTGTGTTGGGGAGGGAGATTAGGAAATACCAGGTTCAAGACCCGTGCCCAACACCAGTTTCCCGGCTCCCCAGTCCCCAAGAAGCTAGGGCTGGGCCCCTTCCCTCCTTGCGTTTCGGGGCTAGAAAGGCTGAGGAGGCCAGAAGAATCCCTCCGGGAGAGCTCAGAGCCACCCCCTGCCCCCCAGCAGCTGCCCGGGCTGGATGGGGGTGGTAGGACGTGGCTAGGGTGGGGAGGCTTGGACCTCCAGTGGCCCACATGTCTGTCTGTCCACCTGATCGACTCTAGTCCTGTCTCTCTCCCTCACCGTGGACTTCGGGCAAGGCCTCCGCTCTCTGAGTCCTCAGTTTCCCTAGTTTTACAGAACGGGGAAAGCTCAGGGGCCCTCCCTCGGCACATCAGATCATGTACTGGTGGGTCCCCTGGAGGGGCAGGGAGGAGAGCGGAGGGGGCCCTTTCCACCCTGTCGCGCGCAGCCGGGCCTCACCTGCGGTTCTGGTACCAGGTCTTGACCTGCGTGTCGGTGAGGTTGAGCGAGGCTGCGAGCTCCATGCGGTCCTGCACGCTCAGGTACTTCTGCCTCTCAAAGCTGCGCTCCAGCTGCGCCAGCTGATGGTCGGTGAAGGCCGTGCGTGCCTTGCGTGGCTTTTTCAGGCGCACCGGGGGACTGTCCCTCGAGCTGGAGATCTCCCGGTCGCCCTCCTCCTTCACTGTGGAGACACAGCCGCGCGTCAGGGCCCGGCCTCGCCGCCTTGCCGCCCCAGCCTGCGGCCCGTCACAGTCGGTCGTGTAAATGTGGCTCCCGGTCCCATGGAGCCGCGGCAGAGCAGCTCAGAGCTGGGACCTCCCAGCCACCAGACAGAGGAAGACTGACACCTCCGGGGAGAAGTAACCCAAAGCCGAGAGAGAACTCAACCCCGCTCCCGCGTTGCGCCGGCGCTCCCTGAAGGGATTAACGGGATCCACCAAGTGGACCTGACAGGGGAGGGGAGAGGAGGGGAGGGGACCCAGGGGTTCCAAACCGGTGGGCTGTGGGGATGCGCGCTCAGGGGTGCAGGACTGTGCCCCGATCCCCTGGCTGCATCCAGGCCAGGAAGGGAGGAAGCTGAGGGCTGGAGTCTGGGGGAGAAAAACCCTCGTGGAGGGACAAAAACCCGTTCACCCTGGAGCGGACCGTGGTCCTGAAGAACAAATAATTGCACCCACATCTCGCCTGGCCCCTGCACGGGTGTGAATCTATAGAGATGGTCCCCCCCGTTTCTTAAACTACAAACAGCGCACAGCACGGAAGGCGAATCGCTGGGGCGCCCAGATCTGGAAGCACGAAGCGCTTGGAAAAATAAGCCACCCGTTTGCCCCTCGGATGCTCACGTCGCGGAGGTCTGTGTTTCCTTGTCAATACGATGCCTACTGTGGCTGTCTTGTGTTTCCCCCCACCCCGCGTCGGTCAGGACACCCCAGCAGGATCCTTGCTCCTGAGTCGCAAGGATGGGACCAAACAATGTGGTTTCTTTCTTCCCCAACACTTTCCTTTGGGGTTGACAGCACCGCAAATGCACACTTGATCAAACAAGCTCACTGACCTCCCTCCTTCTCCCCCTAAAGCAATGATATGACCAGAGACCACCTCCCCAAAATTGGCAGTGGGGTTTGGGGCTTCCCTTCCTCTTTTCCTCTCTATATTTTCCTTTATGCTGAGTTTCATTGAGCATGGCGTTTGCAGTGACAGGGTTCAGCTGAATGTGAGTTGATTTCTCTCTGTAGGAAACAATAATCCGGTTAATTGAGCCACTAGGGAGTAAGACTTTTCAACCGGAAGGGCAGCGGTTGGAGGCCAGGAGGGCGCCGGGCGCCGGGTGCACCCAGGCGGGTGAGAAACGGGGGCCCCTGCCTGCCTCCTGCCTCGTCCAGGCCAGTGCGCAGGCCTCTCCCTGCCCTCCTAGGCTCGGGCCACGTTGGGGCACGGCTGCCTCAGGAGCTGGGGATGTGTTGGGATGGGGTGGGGGGGACGTGAGTTCTGTCTATTATGCTAGGCAGGTAAAGTTTAAACAAGTTCAAGGAAACAATTATCCAAACCTCAAACTTGATACTGTGGAAACCTTACTTTTTGACCTGATCGTCTGGACTGACTATTTTGGAAAATCCCCCATTTCTCAGCGCTGAGCTCCCAGGTCGGGGGTGGGGTGAGGGTTGAGTTTGGGCTTTTTCTCTAATCCCTCTCCGGCACAGGCTGGAGCCTTCAGATATGCACTCGCCGCTGTCCAGCCTCAGCCTCCGAAACAGGCTCAGCCCAGATCTCAATGCCTCAGAGTTCGAGGCCCACTGACCCTGCTGGGAGCAAAGCGCCGGTTTCATTTCTCCACGGATATCAGCTCTGGCTGGAAGACTGCGCGCGCACCAGACCGCCTTACTTCAAAGCCCAGCTTCTTTAAACGTTATGCCGAGGAAGCTTTGATACCAGAAACTCGGGATGGGACTGACCTTCCCTCCGTGCCCTCTTTGGAGGAAACGACTCTTAGCTTGTTAGGTGGACAGGGGAATCGCTTAGATGCCCACCCCATGTGTCTGTCTCTCGGCAAGATTTCCTAACGTGGGTCCTGAAAAAGTCGCTTCCACCTTTGAGAAATGCTCCAGACACTGTCTCGGTGGTGGGTATTCTGCTCCCTCTTCACCCCGCGGCTTTGGTGGTGCAAAGGCAGCGGTGCCTAGGGGTAGGGGAGACCTTCCTCTGTCCTCAGCGCCAAACCTACTTAAGCCATATGTGGACAGCTGGCCCTCATCACCTCCCTGATCAGATATCATCAGGCACAAGAGAAGAAAATTGATATTCCAATTATCTTAAACGAAACCTCTCCTCAAAATCCCACCTACGGACAAGAAAATAAAAGGAGACAAGAGCCGAACCCTTTCACAGCACCGGCACCAGACACAAGCATGCAGGGCTTTGGGCGGGGGGAGGTCTCGCCTGTTACTCTAGACATAAAACTGGAGTGTTGTGGCTGAGAAGTATAAAGAATAAGATATGATGTTATACATATATATTTACATTGCCTCCCTTGCTTACCCCTCCTGCCCACCCCGCACCGCACCTGTCTTTCTCCGGGGCAAGTTTTCCTTGCCTCTCTAAACAGGCCGTGATCGGGGGGAGCAAGGGTCGCTGGACCACATGCGTCTGGACCTCCGTCCTGGGGTCCTGGGTGCTCTAGCCCAAGCTGCCCGTCTTCTAGGCGTGACTGGCCCAGTGAGGCTGGTGGAGGTTCCACCAGTTTTGTGGGGAAGCGGAGGGAGTGAGATGTGGAGTGGGGCCCCAAATGGGTTTCGATCTGAGGTCAGGGCATGTCCACAAACGAATTCTCAGTTGGGAAGAGAGTGTTAAATGAACCTTCCAAAATTTTTGTGAAGACTTAATGCGAGTATAGACCAGGAGGTGTAGGGCCCCCAAGACAATAAAGAAGTAGCCTTTATAGGGAAGTTTTATCTCATGGAAAGGGTTCTGGGAATTAATTATAAGGCTGAAAGAGCTCTGAACAGCCTCTGTCAGCCCCCCATCTTCTGCTGGGTGGGGACACAGGGTCTCTCCCTTGAAGTCCTGACACTCCTTCCCTTCCTGCCTCCCGACTGACTTCTTCCTAAGAAAGAACTTTCCGCCTCTGGCCTCACCAAAGACCTAAAGTGAAGGCAGTGGGCGGGGGCGAGAAACAAAATTAGGGAATTCTTTCTCTCCTTCTTCTCTTCCTTTTTTCCTTTCTTCCTTCTTCCTTTCCCCTTTCATCTTAATCCTGATCTCAGCTCCCTGGTTAAGACGGGATGGAAAGGAAACAACAACAATGGAAAGATTCATGGAGGTGAAAAGGCAAGTACAGGGGAAGCAACCCCAGGATAGGCTGGGCGCCGGGCAATCTCTGGGTCCCACACACAGAACCTGAAGTTGATTGCTTAATGCACTTAAAATCAAATCCAGCGAGAACAGTTGGGTGGGTGCAGAGACCTCCCCTCTCAAAGAGACCTCTGAACCCGCTCCGTGCTCGTAAGCCGCCTGGCTGCTCTTTCTACTTTGAAGGGAGCGTTTCTTTTGCATGATTCCCGGGCCCAGATCACACCGGGGCCAACGGGAGGGAAAGCTCAATTCCCCTCCCCCTCTGGAAATTCAAATTAAAGGGTGGAAAATTCTGACTGTTCTCAGGGCTCCAGCTGAAATTTCCTGCTAGGTTTTCACCCTTATAAAAGGGGGTTCAAGCAGAACCCTTTGGGTCTTCCGTTGCTTCTGCAAGGTCTTTTCCCAGAGAGCCACTGGCCTGATAGGAACTTGCTTCTGCCCACCAGTGGGTTGGGGAGTCCACCGAAGTTTGGAAAGTTTGTGCGTTTTGGGGAATCTCTCCTGGGGCGCACAGCGTCCCTCTCCTCACTCTCTCCGCTGGACTCTTTGTTGCTCAAAAGCATAACCACAGGGCCGACTGAAAGGCTCAGACAAGACCGACTGCTGAGCCTGGGCCCTGGGGGCAGCTCCGAGTGCATATGTGTATGTCCCCACGTGTGTGCACTCCTATTTTAGTACCAGTGTTCAGAAATACAGCATCTCCCCCCCGCAAGTTTTCAACTCCCGTTTTCTTACCTTTATACTCAGAGTCCGATGAAGCGTTGCTGCTACTTCTGTCCAGCTTTTCTCTAAAGTCCTCCCCAGCCTTGGCCGCAAGACGGCCCCCAGGCTCAGGAGCGGCTGGCTGCCCGCTGCTAGAGTAGGGTGCACAGGCCGCGAGTGGTTTGCAGTCAGCAAGGATGTCCCTGATCAGAAAGGAGGAGGTCACGGTGCGAGACTGGGCTGGGGCTGAGAGCTGCCCAGGCTGCAGGTGGGAGTCCAAACCTGGGCCCGAAGCCCCGCCAGGCCGTGGGGCGCCCGTCTCCAAACAGTCCCTTCCTGGCGAGGCTGGTGAAGAGCAGTCGCTGCTGCTCTCCGAGCGCGGACTCAGCTCCAGGGGCGAGCGGCAGTCCCCGAGCAAGGGGTCCCCCTTGGGAAGGGCGGGGCTGCCCGCTCGGTGGGAGAGAATGGAGTCGATCCCAAAGCCATTGGAGCCTTCCATAGCCAAGCTGCGACCTGTCCTCCCCAAAAGCTCCCCACCCCCCCCAACCCCAGCCGCCGCTGCCCCTGCCCCTAGCTGCGGGCTGGCATGGGGAAGGCGGGCAGGGAGCCTGCGGGCACCTTGGATGGAGTTCAGCCTTGGGGGAGCCCGGGAGCTCTGGGCCAACCTCCTCTGCGCATTAGATCCAAAAGGGCTCAGCGCGTCTTCTGCAGCATCGCGCGGAGCCGCCGAGCCGAGGGGGGTGGTGGGAGTGTCAGGGAGAAATGGGAGGGAGGGTGCGCCAAGTTGGGGAGAGCAAAGGGGGAGACGGACGGCCTGAGCTCCCCTTTGGCACAGAAGAGATGCGAGGACGTTGGAATCTAAATAAAGAAGGGCTTTTAAAAAATCCAAACTGCACGCTTCCTCCAGGCGAGCGGTGGCCGAGGGCAGCGGGGTCAGCACCGCGGATAGCAGCGGGCCCGAGCCGCGCTACCAGCCGGGGGAACGGAGCGCACCTGGCGGCGTCAGCACCGCGGATAGCGGCGACGGCGGCCCTCGGCGCATGACGCTCCCCACCTGGCCGGGGAGGTCCTCTCTCCGCGCTCGCACCGCTCCTGGGGCCCGTCAGCACCGTGGACAGCACCTCCCGGCTCCGCTGTTGCAGCTCGCAGCCCGTCCTCCGCGCGCGCCTTCGCCTCCCCCCCTTCCTTTAAAAAATGAACTTGTGTCACTTTTACTTTGGGGCTAGGGTTTTTTTTTTTTTTCGTTTCTTTTTTTTCGTTGTTTTTTTTTTTTTTTAAAGGGGACTCGCCCACGTGTCCCCGGAGTGATGACGCTGATTGGCTCCGGCCGATTTTGGGAGTGATGTCACGGCTCCACAAGCCGCTGCCCGATTCCTTTCGGTTTGATTAAAAGAGACACTGAATTAATTACAGCACGGACCCAACTGTTTACCGGCGATTTCCACACGGTTTGCTTTCATTAGGTCGGTGATGAGGCTCCTAATGAGGGTGATTAGCTCAAGGGGGGGACAGGCTGGCGGGGAGGGGTCCAGAGCCCGGCTGCCGCTACCGTTGGGTTGGAATGTGAGGTTTTTTTTAAGTTTTCCCCTACACTTTCCTACAGTTATTCAAATCATTCGTCCTCCAGGCTGTCAAAGATCCCTTTTCTACCTCCACCCACCCCTCCACCCCGCCGTTTTCTCTTCCTTCAGCAACAGAAAGGGACTAAATCCAGCAGAAAAAGACCTGTGTGTGTGGAGAAGATAGTTTAATTTGTTATGTTGTTTTAGGGCGTTTCCGTCGGGGTCTACATGTCTTTCGTGCAGGAAAATTTGCAGCCCTCTCTCTGACCTCTTTGGACCCCGCGGACCTGACAGGGGTGGGGAAAACTCGGTGTCTGCACCTAGAAGGAGCCAGAACGATGGCTTCGCTGTGGGGCGAGGGTGGAAAACGTGGGCATGTCGTGTCTGGGACGTTAGGGGGACCCTGAGAAATCCCCGTGGCCCGAGAGAGACAGCGCAACGGACCCCAACCCAGCCGATAGCCTCTCCTGTGGCGCGTGTCCCGGGTTCGGGTGTTTTTGTACCTCTGAACAGGAACACGCGAGAGCTTCTGAGCGCGAGTGTAGACATCTGCAAACGGCTTCTCATTTCGCACGGAGCCGGAGCTCGCCCGAGGATTTATTTTCAAAGCAGCGCTGGAAACACGGTCTTTTCACTGTGAATAACTCTCCCCGCACCCTCCCCGACTCCTCCACGATGCTCTAGTTCTGTGCCTTTCAGGGTTCGGCCTCCGGTGCCGGGGCGCAGGGCGGCGGGCAGATCTGAAGCACGTCCGGGGCCTGGATCCTCTCGACACTACCCCAGGGATGGCGACCCTTGTCTGCAGTCAAAGGGCGCAGGGAGCCGAGCCCGCGCACCTGCAGCCGGGCCCCATGGGCCCAAGGCGCCCTTCGCTCGCCCAGCGCCCGGAGCCCAGGCCTCTCCAGGCGGCCCGCGCGCTCGGGGCGCCCTCCCCACGGGCCCCCAGAAAATACCCCGGCCCCGCGTCTGGCTCAGCTCTGAGATCTCAGCGGAACAGTGAGGCGCCCGAATCCCCCAAACCCGAGCCCCGGCCCGGGGAAGCCCCGCACAGCCGGGAGGAGCGCAAACTTCTCCCTCGGGCGAGGTCGGCGGTGGCCTCCGGCCCGGCTCCCCGCCCTCTCCCCCTGAGCCTGCCGGCAGATTGGAAGCGGCCTCGCCGGGCTGGGGCCGAGGACGGGCGGCTCCCCGGGGACGGCGGGCCCGGCTCGGCTGCAAGCTGTCGGGGAAGCGGGAGGGCGGGCGCCGAGGGGCCCCCGTCCTGGCCCGGCGGCGGAGCCAGTGGGCGCCTCCCGTGGCGGGGCCGAGCCGGCCGGTCCGTTCATTTTCGTTTGGCTGATGGGGGAGGGGAGCGTAAATCACGAGGACCTGGGCTGCCCTCGCCCTTCCCGGCCAGCCCTCAACTTGGGCCCCGTTTCTGCTCTGGTCGCCTCTGGAGACTCCGCTCCCCTCTCCACTCTCTCACCCCACCCCTGCTCCCGGCCTGCGCCCGCATCTCAGGAAGAACCTCATCTCCCCCAGACCCCAAGGCCCCAACTTGGGTCAACGGGCCTGTCATCCTGGGCCTGTTAGAGAGCCTGACGCCCCGGGGCCAGGATCCGCGGAATCGGCTAAGCCGCAAGCCAGTCTCGTCCTGCTCTGCCCGCCGGCGGTCCGAGCCGCCCGCCCCGGCCCTGGGCGGACTTGCATCTGTCGAAGCACGGACTTTTTCTGGCCTCGGGGTCTTAGGCGGGGGTTTGGATCCCGGGCCCAGCGAAAACAAGGCCTCTGGCGGCGCAGGGCAGTGCGCGGGTATCAGAGCTGGAGCGGGGAGCGGCGTGGGGACGAGTAAGGGCTGGGGAGGGAACGCTCTACGGTGGAAAAAAAAAAAAAAGGCAAGAACCCCAACCTCCTGCAGCCCTAGCCGGCTTCTCGGCGCCTCTTAGAGCCCGAGAATATTTAACAGGTTGTTAGTGTGCTATCATTAGTATCGAATTATCATAGTCTACTGTGATATAAACCACGCCGTGCCACTCATTCCATGTGGAATTCAGATCCAGACCTCTCTCGCTAACATTGTTTTATTCCTGTTTGGGGGTTTCCAACTCCACTATTGTTCCTCCTCCTTCTCTTTTCTCCATCACAGGGGTGGTTCTTGCCCCTCAGCCTGTCCACAGCCTGAGAGGTCCGTGTGTGTACTCACCTGGGCTCTTGTTTAGCTGGGAGGGTGCCCAGGAATTGGCCTTTTACTAAGCGTCCAGGGATCCTGGGTGGGTGACCCACCCCTCCCTTTGAGAAAGGAGTCTGGTTGGTCCTGGAGGGGTAGAAGTTTCAACAAAGCAGGGTGTGACCCATGGCAAGTTACTCAACCTCTGAGAACTCCACTGACAAGGCAGGAGACAGACCTCTCTCCCCCTCTGTCCCCGCTGAGCCCAGCCCTCTACCTTAGGGGTCTTGCCCACCCCCCTCCCCCCAGGGAGAGAAGAGGCTTGGAGGACTCAGGGGAGGGAAAGGGAATGAGTGAGATGAGGTCACGTCCAGGACCGTGCTCCCAGGACACCAGCACCCAGACCCCTGTTGGCTCAAACACCTCCTCCCCAGCTTCCCACTTCTCTTGGGTTCTCTAGCTTCCGACGCCAGCCCCTGCCCATCCAGTCCTTTGAAATTCCTTTTAAACCTTCAGTCTCTCAATGAACCCAGAGCCCTAGAAGGGCTCAAGCCAAGCATTCACAGAGCGACGGCAACGAAGGAGGAAGCTTCGCTCTTCTCCAGGGCAGGGAAGCGGCTGCACGGACTGACCCTCAGAAGGCCTGGGCTCTGGCCCCGCTTCCACTCTGGGCAGTTCATCTCTCTTGCCTGGACCTCAGCTTTCCCTTTGGTCCAAAGACATTAACATCAGAGGTTTGTAGTGAGAGGCAAGGATAGGAGAGGCCCATGCCGGCTGCGATGTGGCCTCTGCCTATAGAATCCACGTCCTTCATGCTCTACCTGGGGTTCTCGGCTTGGGTTTGACTTTGGGTCAGTGCCTGGGCCAATGGCTGATCGGTGGTTCTTAGCGACTTTCTTACCCCACTGCCCCGAGCGTGGGAAAGGCCTTCTTTGGGCCGGTTTTGCTCCCTGGCTTAGCAGGCAGAGCCACGTGAGGAGATGTGCTCAAAGCTTTTCGAGAATGGTCCTGAGGTCTTCTTCTCTGCTCCTGGAGGATTGTAGCGTGAGTGCTGTCATCACGGTTCTGAGTAGCTGGGGCCGGGGCAGTGTAACGCCGGTGGGGTGGGGTGGCCAAGGGTATGGACTCCAGAATCCGCTAGGCTTGAAGTCGACTCCTGGCCCTAGAATCCAGGGCTGGGGCTAAGGTG
The DNA here is from genome assembly GCF_011762595.2 of Tursiops truncatus. NCBI lineage: Eukaryota > Metazoa > Chordata > Mammalia > Artiodactyla > Delphinidae > Tursiops > Tursiops truncatus. Next base: position 111,553,122 of record NC_047039.1, on the reverse strand, counting down.
AGGCAGGTGAGGTGAGGCATGCAAGTCCCTATTGCACCTGTTGCTGTTTGGTCCATCACGGATTTTTCAATTTTGATGTTAAAATATTACATTAAAATATTGTTTGTCTTGGTTCCTGAGTTTGGGGGAAGGTCAGAAGGTTTGTACCTTAGGCCAGGGCCTTGTCTGCCTCACCATAGTCCCAGCCCTGCTCTGTGACCTTGAGCAGACGCTTCCTGGGCCACGTGTTCTTCGGCTGTAAGATGGGGGTGGTGTCGCCCACTTCACATGGTCACTGGGAGGACTCTGCACGTGGCCGGGGTCCTGGAGAATACCAGTTATGCATCTCAAATCAGGACTATGGAGAACAATAGGCAGAGCTCTCCCTCTGGCAGGTTAGGGCCCCCACTGAGGAAGTCAGGTCCCCATCCCCCCACCCCGCCCTGTGCTTTGCTCTGGGCCTTCCTACAAAACCGGTTTGTGACATGGAGGGGACAAGGGATTCGGCTGTTGCGGGCCAAGCTTGGGTGCTAATGCAAACAGATGGGCCAGACAAGGATTTGGACAGTTTGTGGGTTTCAAGGTCATGCTGTTCTCAGTCATTTTTGTTGGTTTAGCTCAAAACCCCATGGAGCTCCTGAAACCAGAAAGAGAAGATATTCTTTCTTTTCCTCTATTCTTCCCTCGCTCCCTCCCTCCCTTCCTTCCTCCCCTGTAAACAGGCAGTCTGTCCTGCACAGTGTTCCCTGGGCTAGAGGCTGTGATGTCACGGGGGGTATGACAGGATGGACCTGCATGCGTGGATCTCACAGAGTGCAGCAACGTCCACCAACCTAAATTCCCCTTCCGAGATTAGTTCCCATTTGTGAATTCAAGTTTATGTTTGCCCTCATTCAGTTCTAGGAGCCTGTCTAAAAAGCCAACCTCGTGGTTTTTTTTTTTCTTTTAATGATTTCAAGCATCAAAGGGTTTCCCAAGTAAAAAGAAATGCAGCGGAAAGACTGTTTTGGTCAAGAAGGATAAATGCCAGAGAATGTTTTTGATTGGAAACACAGACCTGTGTGACTGTCACGCAGGCCCACATTGGCGCCTGAGCTTCTGGTCTGCTTGCTGTCATGCATGTGTGCTTGCTCTAGACCCCCAGATCTGCGGTTCTAAACCATTGCTAGTTGGGGAGCTTGGATGAGTGAGCCAAAAAGCCAGGTCATCTCTAACTGGATGCAGGGACCTCCCGGGACTGGCTTTGGGTTTCTGGCCTGTGAGCAGTGCTTTCTCTTCTGGCTTCTAGAAGCCCCCTAGCAGGAGAGATCAGACACCAATCACCATTCGCTCATTGCTACCATCCCTGATAAAAGTCCTGCATGATGTCAGACTCCAGAACCCCCTCTCCTTTCTTCTGGCTGAGAAAATTGTTAGTTATCTGGTTATATCAGAGTGGGAGTGTGTGGCCAAGGGAGAACCGATGAGGTTTGGGCTCTAGTTTAAAAATCTGGAAATTGGGAGTTCCCTGGTTGTTGGGTGATTAGGAGTCGGTGCTTGCACTGCTGTGGCCCGGCTTCAATCTCTGGCCGGGGAACTAAGATCCCGGCTTGTGGCCAAAAAAAAAAGAAAGAAAAGATAAAAGAGACTGGAAATAGACTGAAGTCAGTGGGCGTTCGGCAGGAAAAGAAAGCTGGACCTACCAGCCAAGAGGTCTGCTCTAGTCCTAGTTTGTCTGCTGAGGAACGGCATCCCTCTTCTTCTCTGGAAGGACTAGACATGTCCTTAAGCCCCTCCCAGCTTCGTGAGTCCTGTTTGCAAAGGCTCCGTCTCAGCACCCCAGGCCCGCGCTTGCCCCCCCACTCCTGCCAAGTGCGCAGCAACACGGGCACTGTCTTCCTCCACCTCCAAGGGAACTTCTGAGAATTTCAAGCTGACCAGCTGTGGGTCCAGACCAGCTGCCTCCTTGTGGTTCGTGAGGACAGTACACATGGGCCTCTTTGTTTGGTTAAATCTCTGGTGGGGTTTGGCCAAGAAACCCGACCAGGAGGTAGAATGTTCCCAAATGCCAACCAGCAGGGAAATGAACAAAAACAGGGGCTCAAGGCCGTATCTCTGGCGACAGCCATGCTCACGTGGCATTTGTCGGCAGGTGATTAGGACGACTTGGGATGGAAAGCTAAGCCCTGCCCCCCATTTCCGCCCATCTTTAATTGAGGAGTGGTTTGAAGGGACAGGCTCTGGAACGCATAGTGGACCAGTCACTAGCCTGGGGCCGGCTTATTGAGTGAACTCAGGCCTCCTCTGACATCTCTTTTCCATCTGTGGAGTGGGGACGATGGTGGTGCAGGGAGGTTAGCAGATGGTCCCTAAGGCCCCTGCAGGCTGGAACCTTTGGGGACTCTACCTTGGGTCAGGAAGGATAGTCAGGGACTCCAGCTGTGCCGGGCGACCCCCCAGCCAGGGTCAGCGTGAGTCAGGACAGGCGTTTGGCCGATGTGACAGGATACCCGAGAAGGCGGAATCAGACCAGAATCGGACCTGGGGCTTTGTGGAGGCACAAATAATTAATGAGGAGGGAAGGACCCAGCTGGGGGAGGGAAGGAGGCCGGGAGGGAAGGGCCAGGCACCTCCTTGGCCTCATACTCAGAATTGCCAGAGGGTGGCGCTGTAGGACAAGCAGCTGAGGAAACCTGCTGAGAGCCACCCCAGCGTGGCCCGGGAGTACACAGAGGCTGGGGAGACTCCAGGAGAGGGTGCAGGTGTGTTCCCAGGGCATCTGTCACAACCCCCTCGAGTCCCACAGCGCGCGGTCTGCCTGCTTCTGAGGCAAGAAGCAATCGGATAGACAAAAGAGATGTCCCGGCACTTTTTCTGGCCAAGTCCATATTCTCCCCCTTGGCCCAGTCCTTGGAAAAGCAGGCCTGGAGGGACCACTGAGCAGGGGGGCACCTTGCTCGTTGCCATAGCAGAATTGCTCACTCTTCTGTGGATAGAGCCTAACTTCAGGTCCTTCGGGAAATTCTGTGTCCTGACGTGTCACCCCCCGCCCTTCCCACTGGGGATTTCAGAACAAAAGAGTGGGTTCGATTCCAAATGTCTTGACCTTCTCGATGCATCTGGACACAAAGGCTTTGAGCATCCTGCCCTCTGCCCTGGACCCCTCACAGAGTTCCGGCTGTCCCTTTGCAGTGTGCTTTATTAAAAAGAAGAAAATAATAATTCGCATTCATCTATTGCTTAAACATGCCAGATCCTGTGCTAATCACATTACACACATTCTTTTTTTTAAATAAATGTATTTAATTATTATTATTTTTTATTTTTTGGCTGCGTTGGGTCTTCGTTGCTGTGCGGGCTCTCTCTAGTTGTGGCGAGCGGGGGCCACTCCTCGTTGCTGTGCACATGCCTCTCATTGCGGTGGCTTCTTCCGCTGCAGAGCACGGGCTCTAGGCACACGGGCCCCAGTAATTGTGGCTCGCGGGCTCTAGAGTGCAGGCCCAGTAGTTGTGGCGCACGGGCCTAGTTGCTCCGCGGCATGTGGGATCCTCCCGGACCAGGGCTCGAACCTGCGTCCCCTGCATTGGCAGACGGACTCTCAACCACTGTGCCACCAGGAAGCCCTATACACATTCTTGAATGTAATCATTATCTAATTTCACTTGATGAAAACTCTGGGTGTGTCAGGGTCCTGTTTCACAGATGAGGCACAGAGTGGTTAGGACACTTTCTTGGGGTCACACAGAAATTACTTAGTGGAGCTGGGTTTCATGCCCTTGAATGGCTACCTACTCAGTGGCCAGGCCCCTCAGGCTCGGCCCTGCTCCCTCACCGGGGTCGCTCCCCCCAGGGGTCAGAAGGCTGCAGGGTGGCTTTAACAAAGACCAGTAGGGATGCTTGTCTGGTTCGTGGGGTGGGAGGGGAATGTTAGGCCCTTAGGATGGGGTGGGGTCTGTCAAGGCCCCCCACTGAACCAGATTCCTGAGGGGTTGGTAATGTGTGTGGCATTTTTATGGAATTAGCTTCTGAGGAGCTGCAGTGAGTGTGTGCGTTGGGAGTGGGGAGGCTGCTCAGGAAACTCGCTCAGATCTGTAGTCACCAGACTCGGTGTGTCTCCCGGCCTAGGCTGATGGACAGTCCCCGCCAGGTCCTCAGCCTGTGGTCAGGAGCCACAGCAGACGTTCAGGCAGCGGGTCATTCCACAGGCCCTTAGGTCTGGGCCCTGGGCCCTTAGACGCCTGATCCCACGCCACTTACCTTCTAGAAGAGGAGACAGGCAACAAGCAGGGGCTCATTGCTTTGCCGAGAATAACACAGGCTGGTGTGGGCTTAACTGAGGGTTACTCCAGGGAAGGCCCTTTGAGTGGGGGACTCGTTCATATCTTTCTCTTTTTCGGCCACACCGCACGGCTTGCGGGGTCTCAGTTCCCCGACCAGGGACTGAACCCAGGCCACGGCAGTGAAAGCCTGGAATCCTAACCACTAGGCCACCAGGGAACTCCCTGAGTGGGCGACTTGGCTTTTGAGCCAAGATCTAAATGACAAGAAGGGGTGGGCTGGTGACAAGCTGTGGAGAAGGGATTGTGGGCAGAAGCAGGAAGGCGGTTCAGGAACCTACTGCAGGTCTCCAGAGAGATGATGAGGGCTCGGAGAGACGGGATGAATCAGGGTATTTTTGGAAGTAACGTCGATGGGCTTGTTGATGGATTGGATGAGAGCGTGAAGGCAACAGAGTCGTGAAGGTTTTCGTCTTCAGCATCTGGGTGGTCTCAAGCATGAGATGGGAAAAAAGGAGGGAGAAGCAAGTTTGGCGGAAAGAAATCCAGAGTTTTGTCTTGGCTGTGTTGGATTAGATGAATGCCGGATGCTTGAGTGGAGACATCCGGGGAGCAGCTGGATAAATGAGTGTGGCATTCTAGGGAGGGCTGTGGGTTGAAGGTCAGCGATGGACTTTGCACAGGTGCTGTCGCGATGTCTGGGAGGTCATCTCCCTTAAAGAGTCTGAGGTTTTTTCTCACACTGCTCATAGGTTTACTAGCTTTCAAATAAAGGCACAGGAGGAAGATGACAAAGAGCACTTTTAATTTAAAATAGATCAGTATCTAATTTGTGGGGAGAAGCCAAAGGACCTGCAGAAAGATTGATGTGCAAAGTGCCCCAGCCTGGGTGCTTTCGGCCCCGGAAGTCTCTCTCTTTCGGGAGGGGGCGGGGTGACCTTCCAAGGTCAGTGCCTGTGGAGGAGCCCATCTGGGCCCAGCACTGAGGAGGTGAGGGCCGCTCTGAGTAAGGAACGTGGGCTCTTCCTGCCCTCAAAGGTCCCAGAGAGATGGTATTGCCCTGGAGAGATATCAGGAATCCCAAAAGGAACCATTAAAACTCATGTTTGGAATATGAAAGGAGGGCTTTCAAAGCACGGCGCTGTCACACTTTCTGCAGCAAATACATGCGTTGTTCTTAACACTTGAGGGCAGAGCCTCAGAATCGCCCCTTAGCCTGGAGTCTAAAATCTGCCTTGGATTTTGGGTTTCTCTTATCAGGTGAGGGCTTGAGAAGAGAGGGTGGGGGGCCTGCAGGAGGAGGGCGGTCCCTAAGTGGAGGGTCACTGGGGCTTAAGGGAAGCGAGTGTGGCTAACTCTAAAGAGGGGGCTCTTACCAAAAACGATCAAACTGAGACCCGAATCTGAGGTCCTGGCCGAGGCAGAGCCTGCAGAACAATGGGGGACTGTCTTATGTTAGTTGGGGCAAGAAAGGTGAGTCCTTCAGGGAATTTTCTACTGTGTCAAGAAGGCTTTAGGGGTGGGTGTAGTTGCCCATCCGCAGGGTTCCCTGGCGCACGGCACACTCTTCCCGGTGGGCTTTGAAGGCTCTCTGGCGATGGGCCTCGGTGGGGAAGGTATCGAGACAGGTGCCCACCTGTGGACAGAGGGAGAGCGGGTCAGTGGGCATGAGTGCTTGGGGGCTCGGCCTGGGGGCTCCCGTTCCTTCCCTGGCCCGCCCCCTACTTCCATCTTAGAGTAATAATAAAAATCGCCGTCAGAGGGAAAGAAGTGAAGGGAAAGTGCTGTCCTGGTGCTGTGGGGTAAAGTGAGGGGTGACATGGGACAGGGGTGCGAGAGCAGGGCTGCCCGGTGCCCTTGTTTGTCCTTTTGTCCAGCTCGTTGCCGGGACGACGTGTACATGATAAATATCGCCTGCCGGGGACTGGGGTCCCCCGTGCAGTGGGACCTCACAGCCAGCATCATCCTTCACGTGCTGATTCTCCACCATTAAAACCCCAAACAAGCCGCCCTCTCCAAGGGGGGCCTTCCTGGCACGGTTGGCGCTCCGTCACCGCGGGACCATCTGAGGCCACCCCACACTCCAGGGGCCAGCACTCAGTTGCGCCAGAACCAGACCCAGATCCAAGGAGTGGGGGGCCTCTGTCGTTAAAATTTTATGCAGTCGGCATTTTGGCCTGCCCTTGCCTCTCAAGAAACGGTGGTGAGTGGAAACCTCTCCTGTCTCCTGGGTCAGTTACCCCACCTCCAAATGCCAGAGAATTCCCGTAAAATGGCATTTCTCTTTTAGGATCACTAAGGGAGGCACGGGGTAGAAAGGGTTCAACCTTGCTTGTTTATTTATGCAGCTGTTCATTCATTCATTCACTCACCCGTTCAAGCCACACGTATTAACTGAGCACAGCTCTGTGCCAGGCACTGGGGTACCGCAATGAATGCGAGGGACTCACTCTTCCCGGGGGAGGGGGGGCAGACGTGGGCGATGGTTACACAGCTGTTTCATGAGAATCAGTGCAGTGATGGGGGCGTCAGTAGCACAGGTAGGTGGGTTTACCCTCCCTGGAGTCAGGGGCCTCTCTGGGGAACAAGGGGAGGCTCGTAGGATGAGCAGGGCTTTCCCAGGCTAAGGGGGCCACGTGCGTGCTGGCCTTGGGGCGCCCCGCAGCTCAAGTCCACAAGGCGACATGGTGGCCCAGATGAGGGTCCGCAGGAGCAGCTGAAGGCTCTGCTTCAAGATACGGCAGGACCCATGGCCAGGATGGCCACAGGCTCTGGTGCAGGACCAGGCCGGGGGTGCCCTCACCACCAGGGGGGACGGGGTTAGCTGAGACCACAGAGCTGCAGGCAGCCTTCCCGTGATGAAAGGTGAGAGAAAAGAAAAACTGGGAGAGGATAAGGCATTAAAAGGAAGTAGAGGGAAAACTTGTAGGGAACGTCTCTGTGCTCTGCCTCCCACACTCTGGCCCCCATGGGAGGAGCACAGGGGCCTGGGGGGAGGTCATGACCCTTAACCAGAGCTTGTGGCCCAAAGTGGTTTCCTGACAGCAGAAAACGCAGAGCTGACGTGGCCTCCTGGGTCCTGCATCTGCTGCCTGCCTCCAGACCCCATCAGACCCCCCCCCCCACAGTCCAAGGTCTGGGCCACGGCTTAGGGTCAGTGAGACCCAGACCCCAGGTCCAGGGGGCCATGCTTGCCATCAGGGGAGAGCAGGCACATCAGGCCACAGGAGGGCACAACAGAATCCGACCTGACCATGTTCATTTTACAGGTGAGGAAACTGAGGCCCGGAGCAGAGTTTGGTCCAGGGTTGGCCCCAGAGGGAATCAGTGGCAGAGAAAATCTGCCTTAGCACCCACTCCCCACTCACTAACTCCTGGGCACTAAGTTCTAGACTCCTTCTGGAATATTCTGCCTTAGCTGCCACTCATGCTGTGTCAGGGGAGTGGGGGGACTCCCTGAACCTCACTCATGGGGTGAAAAGGGGGTTGGGGGCTGCAAATGCTTATGAGAAACCCATAAAAAAAATCAAATGGTGATAAGTAGATTGGGTTAGTTATTCCAGGACATAAAACTGCATCCTTCACTCTCTGGGGGCTGTGGAGACCCTGGAGACCCTGCAGAAAGCCAGGACCCTCTCCTCTGGGAAAATAAGTACCCACAAGTCCTAACGTACAAAGAGCACAAGAGATTCATGGACGCTTTGCAAGTGTGGCGGCATTTCTGGGAGCCATCCCAGCTCCGGCCTCAGGTTTCGGGTTTCTGGGATATACGTCAGGATCATCTGGGGCTCTTGTCACCGGGGCAGGGCCTGAGGCCAAGCCCAAAACTCCGAGTCCACCCGGGAAGGCCCTTCCTACAGTCACCGAAGCCCCACCCAGACCCAGGCTCCATGCCTGGTGTCAGCTCATTTCAATCAATCATACCACGATCTTGTTCTCAGCTCAATCTCCAGTTGCAGAAAAATTGCCAAGTGGCCTCACAGAAGTTATTGAGAAGAGAGAAGTTCCAATACACCGTGCAGGAGGAAGGCAGCCATAACCAAGAGGCCTTTTCCAAGGTACGTCTTGTATCCCCTCCAGCAAGGGGTGGGGATTTTTACACAGTGACATGATTTTCCTGACACCCGTGCTTCCCGGAAGGCAGATAGAGATGCTCGGTGAGGCCTCCTGGGTACCCCGGCTGATTTAGATGCCCAGCCACCTGGGCCTCTTAGACCTCCATGGTCATCTGTAGCATTCAGAGTGGCAATAGTTCTGTCCCTAGGGCCCGGCCACCAGTCGTTCTTAACAGGGAAGCACAGCTCTGCAAGACCACATCTCTGCAACTCTACACGTCCCTCTGTGGCTCTGGTAAAGGGTTGAATGGTGACCTCCCCCCAAAAGCTACATCCACATTCTAACCCCGGAACCTGTGAATGTGACCTTGTTTGTAAAAAGGGTCTCTGTAGATGTAATTAAGGGTCTTGTAATGAGAACAGCCCAAATATTCAGGTGGGCTCTACATCCAATGACAAGCATCCTTGTAAGAGACAGAAGACACAGACAGAGGAGAAGTCCACCTGACGACAGAGCCGTAGGTTGGAGTGACGCAGCCAGAGCTTGGGGACGCCAGGAGCCACCAGTAGCTGGAAAAGGCAAGAAAGCCTTCTCCCCTAGAACCTTCAGCGGCAGTGTGCCCCTGCTGACACCTGGATTTTCTCCCCTAGAACCTTCAGCGGCAGTGTGCCCCTGCTGACACCTGGATTTTGGAGTTCTGGCCTCCAGAGCTGTTGGAGAATAAATTTCTATTCTTTAAACCACTATGTGTTTGGTAGTTTGTTAGGGCAGCCTTGGGAAACAAATGCAGCCCTCAAGCCATTCCCTGAGTAGTTCAGCACGCAGGAATGCTGGGTGGTGCTGACGGTGGGTGGTGTTGATTTGGTGCTGACGGTGGGTGGTGCTGGTGGCCGCAGGTTCAGAACTCACTCTCATCTCCTGAGGAGGTGGAGGACCCAGGCCGTAGGGCTGCTCAGCTTAGAGGTAATCTGGTTAAAACCAGCACACAAATAAAAGAGAACCCTAGGAAATATTTCCTTTTCTGCAATCTCCCATTACTTAGAAACTTTGTCAAGGAAGAAATATTCATCCATCCATCCATCTGAAAAAGTATTTATTAAGCACCTGTGTGCCAGGGATGGGGAAGAGCCGCACCCTTTGTACTTTGGCATATTCCCAGCTCCATTTTCCCCTGGTTTTCCAAAGGGGTGTTTTGGGCATAGGAGGTTCACCCCAGTGACTGACCACACACATTCTGACACCTACTGTGTTCTCAGCAGCGCTGGGCTGACGTGCGGGAGGCCAGCGTGTCGTATGTGGTCTCCGATGTCGCTGGAGTCCCATTCCTGCTGGACTCTTGCGGAGTTAAGTCATCCCGGGGGTGGATCCAGGGGAGCTTAGGTGAGTGTCCAGCCCCAGAGCCCTAAGAGGTGGGGTCTGCACCTGCCCTGTTCCCTGAGGACAGCCAGTGCCTGACATGGGGCCTGGCATTCAGGAAGTGTTGAAACAAAGTTGGAAGAGTGAACAAATGAGTGAATGAATGAATGAGACAGTGAAGGAAGGAGGAGGGCAGAACTCACCTGGCCTCGGGTGGTCAAGGAAGGCTTCTCAGGCCAGGTGGGCCTGGAAGGATTGGGATGAGGGAGGTGGAAGGGAGGTACGGCAGGGGAAGTGGTGTCAGCAGAAGGAGAAGAGGGGTCGTGTGTGAATCTGGAGGTGAAAACCGACGGGGATGCTTAGCTGCTGGGGCTGGTCGACTCTCCTGAGAGCTAACTCAAGCAAGAGCCTACCCCCTGCCCTCATGAGATTGTCCTTTAGAAAGAGAAGGGAAAGGGGCCCTATTCTGTACCCATGAAATCCGCAGAGCCCCAAGCAGAACATGGGAGTCCACGGAGAGGGGCGTTCCAGCTTTCAGAATGCCAAGAAGCAGGCGCCCTTCTGCCGCATTTGTTCCGGAGGCTGGCGACTGGGACCCTCAGGCTGTTACAGTAACAGACCTGCCGTTTGTCAGGTGCAGTGCACTTATTTCACGCAAGCCGCAGAGTATCCAGACGTTGTCTCCATTTTACAGATGGGGAAACAGGGGCCCCAAAAGGTTAAGTCACTTGCCCCAGGTCTCAGAGACCCAGAGCCGTGGGACTCCTGGCCCCAGATCTTTACCGATAATCTCCACTCTCTTAATAAATGCTCAGGAAATGAGGCAGTGAGAGGCACTGCTGGGAACGGTGTGGCTCCCATCCTGCACGCACGCATGCACGCACGCACACACGCACACACGCACGCACGCACGCTCTCTCCTCCTAAAATAGCGGCTCAGCCAGAGATGAGGGTCCTAATTACAAGTCAGGCCTCAAGCGCTTGTGGTCACGACCCTGTGGACCCCCGGAGTCAAAGGATGAAGAGCTGTGGAGCAAAGAATTCCTTCTGAGATGCTTCTAAATTAAGCCATCTGCAGTCTGTCTCCGCCTGGAGCTAAGAAATTGTAACGGCTTTGGCAGGAGACAGCTCTGCTGAATGGAGCTGAGTCGCTCTTAGGTCAGTGCAGGTAAATAAGAGGTGAGCGCCACCGGCCCACCAGCAGCCCTGGGAGCAGGACGGGAGGGGTGGCGAAGTGCAGACTGGGTGCCCGCACTGCACAGTACACCCTGGGGATACGCTGGTGAATAAGGCAGACCCACACGGGCCCTGCAAGATGGCCTGGGAGGTGGCCGCTGAACACATTAGACATGTAATTGTTGAATGGTAATTTAATAGGACTGTGGACTGGGGAATTCTAACTCCATCCGGGGCGCAGGAAGTTCTTTCTGGAGAGGATGGGAGAGCTCTCCAGGGGAAGAGGAAGGCAAAAGTGTCCTAGATGGGAGGGAACAGCCCAAACCCTGAGCAAATTTGGGCAAATGGGAGGGAATGAAAGCCAGTCAGTGTGACTGGGGGACAAAGATGAGGAACGAGAGGAGGTGGGCGACTGGCACACCTTAAAAAAGATTTGCATCCAGCACTCGTCCTAAGATGGTAATCCCCTCCCTGGATAACACCCTTTGCCTCTCTGCAGCCAGACTGGAATAAACGAAGATTCCCAGAAACCTGGGGTTGGAAGAGACCTCGGAGATCACTGAATCCAACTCTCCCATGATACAGATGGAAAACCCAAGACCCAAAGGTGGGAAGCGATTCTCCCAGGGTCTCCGTGGTCCCGGGCAGAGCTGACACTAGCTAGCATCGCCTTTTCCTGAGGTCCACGCCCTGCCCACTGTGGGCCCCACGCCGCCCCAGGGGATCTAGGTTCCTGGATCCCAGTTCCCAATTCATCTGAAAGCATCTGTGCTTTTCTGATCTACTTAAAACGAGCCAACTTTTCATCTGATTGATGCCCTTAATGGTGCCTTTGACATTTCATTAATTTTGCTCTTGACTTCCTGGTTTCCTTCTTTGAAGTTTCTCTGTTGTTCTTTTTCTAGCATCTAGAGTTGTCTGCTTAGCTATAATTACCTTTTAATCTTTCTTCTTTTTTTTCTAGTATTAACATTTATACAACATAGCATTGGCAACTGTGTTTCCCTCTACATTTTATCTCATCTCACAAGCTTTGAGTTACCTTTATTTTTGTTCGGTTCTCTTTTCATCTAATCTCTATCAAATTTCTGTTTGGATTTCTTCTTTGGTCCTGAAGTTATTTATAAATATGGTTTTAAATTTCCAGGCAATTTTGTTAGTTACGTTTGTGACCGATTTCTAATTTAATTTCTTTGGTGCCAAAGTGATCTGCGTGAATCAGACCTTTTGGTATTTGTTGAGTTTTTATGCTTGTTTGAGAAGTCTGATCCACTTTTGACAGAAAATCGCTGCGTGGAATAAACTGGTGCCGCTATAGAGAAGGTGCCCATGTGATCTGGGTTAGGGGATAAGGTGTGACCCTTGCCCTTTCATCTATGTGCTCATTATTTCACTTATTGAATACTTACTGAGTACCCACTGTGTACCAGACTCTACACTAGGTACCATGATTCAGGGAGAATTTAGAAAGCCTCTACTGTCAGAGAGCCAGGAAACTAGTAATAAAAGTATGATCGCACAACTAATTATTCGCTTGTAGTTGTGCTAACTATTTATTTATTTCTTTGGCGGTGTGGGATCTTAGTTCCCCGACCGGGGATTGAACCCTCACCCCCTGCAGTGGAAGCACTGAGTCTTAACCACTAGACCGCCAGGGAAGTCCAGTTGTGCTGACTATTAAAAGAAGTACCAGATTCTGTAAGAGCTTATAATACAGAGAATTAAAAACTCAGACTTTGGGGCCAGAGGAGACTTCCCGAGGAAATAACACAGAAGCAGAGACTTGAAGGATAAGGTGGGGATGAGGTGAGGGTGAAAGGGGTGCTGCAGTCCCACGGCGACCAAAAAAAAACAGGCAGAAGGGATGAACAGGGCAGGTCACGGAGGGGAAATCTGAAGGCCAGCAAACACGGGGAAAGGGGCTCAGCCTAAAGTATGTGATCAGGGAACAAAGCAAGAAATACCGTTTCTCGCCCGTCAGATTGGTAATAATAGTCATAAGTCCGACAGTAGAAATGGGAACTTTCATACACTGTTAGTGACGGTGCTCATTGGTACAACCACTTGGAGAGAGATTTGGCTTTAGCTAGAAAGGCTGGAGCCTATGAACCCACGAGTCCATGTTTAGGTACATACCCTGGAGAGACCTTCAAAAAGGTCCACCAAGCGATGTGTACAAGAATCCTCGTTATAACATGACACAAAATCCTGGAAACGACCACACGCCCATCAGTGGGGACTGGATATACGAAGGTGGTGAATTCATGCAGTGGAATAATCGGCCTCCGTTAACATGACCGCTCTAGAGAGGGCCTGTCCGACGAAAATGAACAATTCAGTCGCTCTGTCACGCAAACCGCGTTCCAGGGGCTTCATAAGCCCGTGTGCCCACGTGGGCTACTGCGTTGAGCAGGGCAGCTGCAGAACACGCCCATCGTCACAGAAAGTTCTGTTGAACAGGGCTGCTCCAGGCCCAGCTGAGCCGAAAACACAATGTTGCATGGGAAAATTTCATTTACAGATGGAACGTAAGCATGATGCCATTGACATGAAAAACGTAAAACCTACAAAACGATCCCCTGTGTTGTGCAAGCTTGTGCATGAACCTAGTTAAACGGAAAGAAAATGGGAGGAAAGAACGTGCCCGGAAGTCATGCCTGGCGTTGCCTCTGGGAGGGAGGGGGTGACAACAGGGAAGCAGAGGGTGCTTGGGTTTTATCTGTAAGGGAGTATCGCCTTTTTGTCTTTTTAAGATGAAGACACAAGAGGTGATTTTCAAACTGCGTTTTGGAGAAGTGACACAGGGCCAGAGGTCTCTCCCCCCACACACCTGCAATTGAGAAACAGTTCCTCTGTTTTACGAGAGCTGTTTGTTGGAGATTTGTGTTTGATTCCATTTGAATCCGGAGTTTTGCTGCCAAAAGGAGTGTCACCACCAGTGGCGTGTGACTTTGGCTGTGCCCCCCAGCGGGAGGAACCCACCCACCAGTCAGGTTCACAAACTGAGCAGCTTTCCCACGATCCTCCCGACGGGGCAGCCGGGCCAGCTGCTATCCAGACCTCTCTCATGAGCCTCACCATGGTCCCCCCACTGGACCCCAAGCCCTCCAGTGCCAAGTCTGGGGGCCGAGAAGGCAAAAAGGTAGGATCTGAGGAAAAAATAGCCGGATTAAAAAAAAAAAAAATCTTCCAAAGAGCTAAAAAAAAAAAAAATGACAGCTATAGAGATTTTAGTTTAGTTTTTTTTTAAGTGACAACCGCTCAGGTGACTGGGAGAGATTTTGCTTTAAAAGATTGAGGGGCTGTCTCCTCTAATGAGAGGTACTTGAAAATTATGGATCAGTCCCAGGTCAGTAATTTCTGCCAAGCTCGGGCAGCTGGAGGTCAGAGGCCCCGTAGAACACAAATCCATGCAGGATGTCGGCGGGCACGGTGGGTCCTGGGCTCTGATGTAGCAGGTCTGTCGTGTAAGTAATTAACGAGGGTGGCAGTCTCTCCTGAGACATCTGGTCCCCTAAATTGTTATTCTGCTACCGGCTCCAATTTCTCTGTGGTCCAAAAATAGACGCAGCAAGGACACAGGGCCTGACCCGCCCTGCTGACACATGCTGTGTTTTCAAAGAACATCCAAACCCGGGCTCAGAAAAACAAACATCCTGCCTGCCCACAAGGTCTAACGTGGGACCTCGGGGTACCGTGTCAGGTGAAGGGGGGAGAGTGACGGCCCCCCAGGTGAGGGCTCGGGGTACCACCCTCACTTGACAAGAGAGGAAACTGATTCTCAGGATGGTTAAGACACTGGCTCAAGGAGACCCAGCTACCAAGCGGCAAAGCCAGACCTGGGAACCAGGTTTCTGCTCCACTGACTGTGGAGTTCTTGAGGCTTACTGCGGCAGAAGAAAAGAGAGTCATGCGTGTCTTTGAACATAAGAATCGTTTTGCTATTTCTAGAAGCCAAACAGTATCTCTAGATCATTCCCAAGGATTAGCTAAGGCTAGTCAGCAGCAGTTGAGATCAAAATTGAACAGTGAACCTGCTTGCCAGATGCTGGTAGATAAATAATAGGGTAATACCAAGGTGGGGTGTTTGAATTTTCCAAAAAACTCCAGGTTGGTGCCCACCTCTGCTTCTTCAGTGTCTACGTTTAATAGGCTGCAGGTAAGCGAGAGTCATAACAGCTCACTGGGGAGGCTGGGGACACACAAGACCCTCCCTCACCATCTGAGGCTATTTCTCAGTGCCAATTATCCCCCTGTTCAAGGCTCCAAAGACAGAATCTGGGCGATGAGTACTCGTCTGACTCAGGTGGGCTATTTTTTTTTCAAGTTTTTTTTTTTTTTAAACAGCTGTGCTGAGATAAAATTTACCCTTTTAAAGTCTATAAATCTTTGCTGTACATCCGAAACTAACAGAACGTTGTAAATCAAGTATACGCCAATATAAAATAAAAATTAAGTTAAAATTTAAAAAAAGGAAAAAGAAAAAATTTTTCTTCCAAAAAATCAAGTGCAAAAATCAATGATTTTTAATATATTCATAGGGTTGTGTAAACACCCGCATAATCTAAGTTTAGAAGATTTTCATAATCCCCCAAAGAAACCTGGTACCCTTTGGAATCACTCCCCATTTCCCTCCTCCTGGCCCCTGGCAACAACTATTCTACTTTTTATCTCTATGGATTTGCCTGTTCCGGACATTTCCTAATGATGAAATCATACAGTGCATGGTCTTCGGTGACTGACTTCTTTCACTCAACATAACACATCCTCAAGGTCCATCCATGTTGTAGCGTGTTTCACTACTTAATTCCTTTTTATTGCTGAGTAATATTCTACTGTACGGTCTACCGCATTTTGTTTATCCATTCATCAGTTGATGGACACTTGGGTTATTTCCCCTTTTTGGCTATTATGAATAACGATGCTAGGGACATTCGTGTACAGGTTTTTGCATGGATGTGTGTTTTCATTTCTCTTGAGTATACACCTAAGAGCAGAATCGCTGGGTCACATGGAAACTCTGGGTTTAGCCTTTTGGGGGAACTGTCACAGTGTTTTCCAAAGTGGCTGCACAATTTTTTAATTCTCACCAGCAATGTATTAGTGTTCTGATTTCTGTGTCCTTGCAAACACTTGTTATTGTCTTTTTTTTGTTACAGCCATCCTAGTTCTTGGGTACGAAGCCGTATCTCACTGAGGTTTTGATTTTCATCCCCCTAATGACTGATGACTTTGGGCATCTTCCATGTGTGTATTGATGATTTGTGTCCATCTTCTTTGGAGAAATATCTATTCATGTCCTTTGACCACTTAAAAATGTGGGTTACCTTTTCATTACTGAGTTGTAAGAGTAATATTTATATTCATAGATGCAAGTCCCTTATGGGATATCTGATTTGCAAACATTTTCTCCTCTTCTGGGGGTTGTCTTTTCACTTTCTTGATAGCATCATTTGAAGCGCTGAAGGTTTTCATTTTGATGAAGTCCAATGTATCTATTTTCCTTTGGTGGATTATATTTTATTTCCTTTTACATAAAAATCATCTTGATGTAGCATAAAAAGGCAAGGACTTTTAGGATCCTTAGCAGTTTATTTAAATGGCCCGTCTAAGGCAGGGATGGCAAGTAGGCTGCCCTTCCCGTGATGGTGGCTGATGCCCATGTTCTGTCATAAAATATTCTCAGGCTGAATCTAGGCTCATGAAAAAGTGTGCGGTGATTGATTAGCAAGGTCTGCCATGGGCGTGGAAGGGAGAGGGTGCCCCGTATTTGCTCTAAGAGGATCAGAACAGAGTCTCCCACGGTAACAAGGAGGAACAAAGACTCAGAACCCCTGGGAGAAGACATCCATGGGTTCACCTGCCCTTAACTGTCTCTCTCCCTCTTCAGGCAACCTCGGGGCACCCTCACCTGGGAAGACCAGTGGGTAGGTTAGAGTGAGGGGAGAACACAGGGATTGAAAGAGGGGAGTTGGAGCAGCCAGCGCGGACTCCCTGGAGTCTTGTTATTTATAGAGCGGCCCCCATTTGGCGTGGGTGCAGGAGCCGAATAAAGACTAACACACGCTCCCATAGTCACCCCACAGGGGACGATAATACGTGCCACTTAGAAAAAATCGGTTCTGCTTTTTTAAAAACATTAAATCCTCATTTAGGATGCAGGGCGGAGAGAAAAACCTTGCTGGTGATGGCTTTCAATGGGGCCTGTAAGAAAAGAGTGAGTTCCCTGTGATGAGGTCTTGAGTGTAGCCCTAAAACCGTCCTCAGGACCACGTCTACCTCAGCCCATCCTTTTGCCCAGCACGTCCGGCCCTGGCTGGGCTGTCGCCCCCAGGTTCTGGGAGTCCACCAGCCTCGAGGCGCCTCCACCAGAGCTCCACCTGGGAGGCCCCGAAGCCGTCGAACCATCCGTCCTCCCTGCTTTGCATCCTGCGTTCTCTTTGAAACACCTCAGCCCGAGAAGGATGTCAAGCCAGTAGCTGGTGTGTGGGACCCAAATGCAACTAAGGGAGAGAAAGACCCCTTCCCGTTTCCCCGTCTCCACTTCAGAGCCCCGTCCAACACACACACATACACACACACACGCACACACACACACACGCACGCACACGCACACGCACCCCAGGATGCAAATGATAACCGCACAGCCATCACTTGTGAAGCTTGACAGAAAATAATGAGAAACACTAAATCTTTTATAAGGTCAACACTCGCCTTAGCCGAGCAGCTGTCAAACAAGAAAAGAATTTAGCGCCGGAGCCACGAAACTTCCATCGGCTCATTAAGCCCAACAGGGCCCGGGCCTGGCGTGGCGGAGGAGACGCGGGGCCTTCCGTTTTGTGTCAGTAATTTGCAGTGGAGAAGGAAGAAGAAACAGCCAGCGCCAAAGGGGCCTGGGGGGCGGCTGGGGAATCGTTAGTGCGCCAGGAGCGGCCTCAGCTCCTAATTGGAAGCATTGGGCATTATCAACGGAGGATTTGCCTCAGTTCCCTGACAGCTCGTGGGCCCAAAATGATCGCCCACTTGTCAGTGTAAAAGACCATTAAAAACAAACCATTTTGATTTAATTGGAGGCGGTGCACCATGGGGCCGGGTGAGGACGCTCGGCAGGCCTGCTCACCCAAGCTGCGGCCCCTTCTCCCTCGGTGATGGGCCCGGGGGCTGGGCTGGGGGGAGTGTGTGTTTTTCCAGACTTTTCGGCTTTCAAAAACCGTCTGAGGAAGGAGTGAATGGGAGACAGGAGGAGGCTTCACAGCGAGGCAGCGAGGGCTGTTTTCAATGGGGTTGTCAGCGAAAGCACTGTGACAAGCGGAGCTGCCAGGAAGGGGTGGGGGAAGGTCTCCCCTTTCCTTTTCAGAGCCCAGATGATGGGCACCGGCTGGCATTATTCTTCTGGGAGGTGGCCCAGAGGCTTTCGGCTGGAGGGGCTCAGCCCGCGAGGGGGCAGTGGGCGGTTCCAGCGGGATGCTTCGCCCGCTCACCCCACTTAGAAATATCAGGGTATGGAGGGTCACGCTGGACTCGAAGCTCCAATGGACAGCACGACTTCTTTTACTTTAATGGACTTCTCTTATTTTAAACTCAAGGAAGAGCTGAGGAGGGGGTTAGGGAAGGAGATGTGTTGATGGAGAACCTTTGTGAGTGGGGTGGGCCCCAGAGGCTTGGGCGCTCACCCCATGGAGGCCGCAGTGATGATGATGCCTGCTTGAGAACTCCTCATCGTCTCAGAAAGAGGAGGCCACTGGCTGTAAATATTAACCCAAACTCCCGATCCGGGCGGGGGCCTCCGAGCACACGGAGCATCTATCTGCTTGTAGCTTTTGAGTCAGAGGGTAGACTCCCCGACGCCGCGGACTCTATGTTCTCCATGTTGATACGCAGTATCGTGCTAGCTGTGGGCACTTGATAAATATTAATTGGTGCCTGCCAGACCTCAGAGAGGGCTATATATTTGTATATTAATCTCACCCCCGTCCCACAAGCGGCGATCTCATTTGCTGCCTACTGCTTCCCCGTCAAGACAATGCCTGCGGGAGCACGCACGGCGCTGGAGAGCGTCTTCGGCAGAGCGAGGGGGAGACGCACCAGCCGATCTCTTCATAAACTTCTACTGTTCATTGTGATGAAGGATCAAGCTGGGAGGAGACACCAGATCCCTGGCGAGCATCAAATTCCAGAGTTTCAAATTTTGCTGCTGAAGTTAGACAATGGGGATTCCTTAATTACTTTCTCTGGAAATTTACCTGACAGTGCTTTCCCAGGTAGCACAAGGTGGTTATCCAGGCGCTCAGTTCCTCAGCTGACAGAGTCTTTGATTTTGTGCTTGGCTGCAAATTAAGTCCTTTGCTGAGCCGTCCGTGCAGTGCCCGTCAGTGCCGTATCGCTTATTCATTTTGGCTGTTGAACAACTCCTGTGTTGCTGCCAGGGAAGCCGGGGACATACTCGGCTGTGCCGTGTCCATGGCCCATTGGGGTGGGATACACTGTGGTGGGGCTTGGTGTCGTCTTTCCCCTTTTCTCTTATTAGAATAATGAGCAGGAAGAATTTTTTTCCAGTATCCTTTAAGAAGGAGCAGACTCTTTCTGTGGTTGACAAGGCTGACCCTGTCATGCCACAGATAGGGATATTAGAGTTAGGTGTCCTCAACTAGACAGCAAGGATGCTGATGCCATGTTCCAGACACTGTTCTGGGGAAATGCCAACAGACAGGGGACCTTACTCGACTGTTAGGGGCGCCCTGTGGACATTCAACAAATCCTGGGTGGATGGATGGATGGATGGATGGTTTAGGAACCTGGGATAAGGCAACAGAGCCCTTAGAAACGCCTCTGAGATTCACGCATCCTTAAAGATCCTCTCCATCTCCTTTGCTCAGCTAAATCTCTAAGTATCAATAGAAGAGGGGTTTTATTTTCTGCAATATCTGTACCCACCATTTCGTTCAAAAATATGTAGAAAGGCAGTTCAAGTTGACAAATCTTCTGTGACTGTGGACAGAGGTAGGGAATGCATACCGGGTGGCAGAGGTCACAGCACCTGGGCAATCCACTGTCCCTGCAACACAGGGTCCCACCTATCGACATTCAGAACGCTGCCCCAAGGAACAATCCAGAACCTGGACATTGAGGACAAAACAGTGTCTGACCTCAGGTATTTGCAGGGCTGTCGCTTAGAAGGGGAAGCATGTGGCTCCATGGGGCTCCAGAGGGAGAAACACAACCCTGAGGCGGAAGGCTGAAGGAGAGAGAGGAGGCAGACTTGGACTGAACTTGAGAAGGAAGCTGCTGTGGACTGAATCATGTCCCTCTAAAATGCATATGTGAAGCCCTACCCCCCAGTGTGATGGTATTTGGAGGTGGGGCCTTTGAGAGTAGTTAGACTTGGGTGAGGTCATGAGGGTGGGACCCCCATGATGGGATTAGTGCCCCTTTAGGAAGAGATATCAGAGAGCTTGCTTTCTCTCTCTCTGCCCAGTGAGGTCACAGCGAGAAGTGGCCATCTGTAAGCCAGGAAGAGAGCCTCATCAGATCCTGACCTGTTCAACAGACGACAGCTTGCCTCCAATAGGACGTTTCTTTCTGAAGCCCCAACCTGCTTTATGGCAAATGTATGGAAGGGCACAGCCTGCGTTGGGGAACGTGTGCTTTAACCATATCTGTGTAGGAGGAATTGACATTGACCCAGGGAGCCGGGGAGCTGCTTGTTGAAAACGCAGGCTTGGTGGCTACCCCAGACCCACTGGATCGGGGTCCTGGGTGGGGCCCTGGAATCTGCATTTTAAACCTCTCCTCAGAGGACCCCAGGCACAGCCAAGTCTGAGAACCATTCATCTAGAGGAGCAGATGGCAAAGCCCCATCTAACCCAGAGGTGTTACTGCTCCGTGACCTTCCCCTGGCCAGGCCCGAGCCAAGTGCTTTGCACGCACAGTTCACTTGATGCCCACTTTACAGATGCAGATGCAGAGGCGGGCCCGAGGCAGGATGGCACCTGGCGCATCTGTGTGGTTTACGAGCCCACAGGCTAGGCCCTCCTGCTGGGCTCTGTCTCTGCCTCAGGCCTTTTGATACAGCAAGCCTGAGCCCCCACCCCCCTCCATCAATGGCCTCTTTCCTCTTTAGCCTTGGGGCCAAGCTGCCATTTAAAAGATGCTCCGGGGTTTTGTCAAAGTCTAAAGGCTAGCGGGGCAGTGGCGAGTTTCGTTTATTGCGAGGGCTTAAGTCAGCCAGAGCAGGGCTGGCCACGACCCTCTGGACACCTATAAACACCCGAGCTCCTGACCGCCCTTCTCTTTCCTTCCCAGGTCCTGCATTTAGCCCCCACTGGCCCCTGACCTCAGTTGCAGGTCCTTGGTATTTATCGACTCTTCCAGGGCCTGAGGCCTGGAGGCAGCCAGCCAGAGGGCTCAGCCACCACCCGACCCTTGTTAACTGTGACCCTTGGGGCGCGTGACTTGAAGCCTCCAAGCTTTGGTTTCTGTGAGCATTGACACCAAACGAGACCATCCATCGAGGCCCCCAGCCTGGCCTCTGAGAGGCGCTTGGGATGTGTGAGCTGTCGGGTGTGGCTTTTGTGCTGTCATCTGGGGGCGCCGTCTTCTTGGACGCCCTTCCCTCTGCACCTCCAGCCAGTGGACTTTGGTCCAACTACCGACATTGTTTGCACTGCTAAGGCATCATTTCCCACGCTCTCTTTGAGGAGAAGAAGGGAAGAAGCCAAGAAAACATCCCCATCATCTTCCTTCCTCTCCGACGTGTTATGTTCTCTGATGCCCACGAACTTTGCATCTCTGAGGGAAACCAGGGAGGCTCTGTGTGTTGCATGCGGCTTGTAGATAAGAGGATACCGGCCTCTGGATTCATCTCGCCTGCACTTCTGACAAACCTCAGTTTGAATAAACCTTGACTTTATCCAAGTAGATCATCGAGTGTTGTTTATCTGCGGGACCCTCCTGCTGGCCACGTGCCAGGCGGCTCGGACCCCATCGCTCCTGCAGCCTCAGTGCCTGGTGACAGAGGCTGACAAGTGGGGACATGTGGAAACGAGGGAGACGTGGAGGAAGTCATTCCAGAGGTGGCAGACGTTAACCCGAACTCCTTCTTAAGCCCGGGAGATTCTCTTTAGATCATGGGGGATTTATTCTCTTGGGGATGAGCTGGGAGAAGCAGTTGGGGACCTGGCAAGTCCTATCAACTCCCAAAACTCAACATGAGATTCTAGCTATCTCCAGAGATTAGAAATAGATGCCTGATGTCAAAACAAGCCATCTTAGTCTATTTTCTGGTTGATTTTCAACACGAAATTGGAAATATTTTCACACCCAGTGGGGGGTGAAGTGCTTTCTGGATTAAACTGAAAATTCCCAGGGGTGCCCGACAGATTATGGGGACAGCCAGGCTGGGGGTGCCCAGGTTGCAGGGCTGTTTTGTTACAAGTGCCAGCTCCCACATCCCACAGGATGCCTGCCACCTCCCTCCATGACCCGGGTTCCCTCGGACTTCAAGATTTCTCCAGCTGCACCAGAAACTTTGCCGCCATCTCCTCTCCCCACCCCACCCCCCTCCCCGGCCCCTTTTCCTCTTGTCCCCACCCCCAGAGCTTCAGCTCACTGGGATTTTGAGCAGCAATGTCACCTCGTGAGCAGGTGCCTAAAAATTCTGTCTCTCCGAGGTGCCGGATTATGTAAAACCAATTAAGCCCCTGCTTTTATTCCTTCGGCGAGTCAGCCCTTCTGCATACTGATCTGACTTATTAGGGGAGGGGGGAATCTGTATTTAGGGAAGAAATGTCAAGAGCATCAGAGCCTCTGAATCATTCTTCCTATTGCCCTGTGTGCTCTCAGTGCCCTACACGGCAACCTGGGAAGATTCTTATTCTGAGGCAACAGACCGACAGGATTCTTAAAATACATCACTGGTGCAGGGACCTCAGGGAGGGGAGGGGCAGTCCATCTGGAATCTGCCCTTCCTGGGTCTGGAAGGAGTGACTTTGGGGCTTGATACACCCGTGCGGAGAACGGTCCATCTTTAGTTGAACCGTGCGGGCCCTTTGGAGAGGTGGCGGCAGCAGGGTGGACGGGCTGCGAGCCCGCCCTGGGGCTTTAACAGAGAGCTAACTTTCCAGCCAGCTATGATTTGTAAGAGAGCTTAAAGGTGGGAAAGAAAATCCTTTTCTTAGATTCACAGCTTTCACTAATCAGCTGCGTCTCTGGGCGTCACTGCTTGGCTGACTGCTGATGTTTTTTTCCCTACCGTCTCCTGTTCTATTAGTGAGTCAGGGGCCCAGGAGACCCGAGGCAGGGTTAGTCTTCCACAAAGAGAGGAGTCTGATCCCAGCGTTCAGAGCACAAGAGCTTGTAAATCAAACTGTTAGCTTAATAGCTTGGGCCATTATTCTAAAGCAGTGGGGCTGAACCCAAAAGCCAAATGAAAATATAGTCAATTTGTTCATACTTTAGTGACTGAATGACTATGTAATGTCGGTGGGTATCGGGGCTGCAGAGGAAAGGTGAGGGCTTGCGGGGAGAGGAGGAGTGTTCGGGTTGAAGTGGAGACCCCGAGATGCTTGGGCAAACCCCCCTCTAAAATGGATCTTGGATCTCCAATTATAACATGGACTTGGCCGTAGAGATCCAGACTCCGCAAGTCAGCCGCTTTCACGACTGGGGCTGAGCGCCAGCCTCTAACCTTTATGCCTGATGGAGACTGAACAGGAGAAACCAGGCTTGGCCGGCAGCATGGGGAGTGCTCGGTGAGTCGTAGGGAGGAACAGGGCTGAAAGGGGCTTGGGCACAGGGACAGGCACCCTGGGGAAGGATGTAGAGTCCCCATCCTTTAAAAACATTGAAAAAAAAAAAAACCTTACTGGTTTTGTAAAAGTTACAGGAACTCATTATAAAAATGGAAACAATGCAGAGAAGAGCATCAGAGAAAGTAAAACAGTCTCCAGCTCACCCCAGGGATCCCAGCTGCCGCTACTCGGGGCCTCTCCTTCCGGACGTCTGTCCTGGAGCATAGACCCCCCCTGCGTGGTGTACGGGTGCCTCCACGCAGACGGGGTCACGCAGCACAGGTTCTTTCCCCCAATAATATGTGGGGAAATTATTATGAAAGTGGGGAAGGATGATTAAAGTGTCCATAAGTACAGACTGAAGTCAATATTTTCAGTGGCTGTATAATATTTCGTGACGTTGTATATTATCTCTGCGATATCTGTGTAATATCTCCCAACACGGACCTAAGCCATTACTTGCCTGCGATGTCCAGCCTTTCACCACCGTCAGTGCTGCTATAAATATTTAGGGGCACCCGCCCCTCTGTCTTTGGGCTGTTATCGCTGGCAGTCTTTTTGTAAAGAGGGATAAACCGTCTGTTTTTCTTGATTTCATAGGAGACCATAGAATATATGGTTCTGATTGGGTCACTTTTGAGAGCAGAGGGGGTGCTGTTACTTAGTCTGCCTCCCAACCAGACCCAAGGAGGGCTGTCCTGGGTGAGCTGGGATGCCCTGTCCCCCCCCCAACCCCAGCCGGGGACACAAAAGGCAGAACAGGGTGGACCAACCCGAGTCCGCATCGTGCTGTTGCGGTTCTCGTTGTGGGCAGTCATCCCCACCCCCGAACTCGGGGCTGCCAGCTCAGGTTGACGTCTCCCCAGCATTTCAGGCTGTGAGAACTGGACGCCTAGGGCTGGAGCTTCTCAGACTTCCCCGTCTAGTGGTCCACCTGCTCAGTTACCTGTCCGCCTGTCCGTCTGTCCACCTCACTTGTTGCCTGTCGCCAGCACCCTACAGTAGTATATGGTCAGTGCTGAGAACAGGGTCTGACATAAAGGTGCTCAGAGATAAGATTTGTGAATGAATGAATGAATGAGTGAGTGAGTGAATGAATGATCAGATAAGATTTGTGAATGAATGAATGAGTGAATGAATGATCAGATAAGATTTGTGAATGAATGAGTGAGTGAGTGAATGAATGATCACCAGGACCACCCTCGTGGCAGCTGCCACTTATTGGTAGCTTGATAAGGGCCAGGCGCTCTGCTAAACACTGTACCCGTATTCTCATCAAACAGCCCTGCCAGGGGAGCCCCACTGGTCCACTTGACCGAAGAGGAAACGGCGCCTTGGACAGGTCAAGCCACGTGACAGGTCAGAAATGGCAGGGTCACCACGTGGCCCGGGTCTGGCTGACCCTGGAGTCACGCGCACACAGACATACAGCGCTGCCCCCTCCTCCCTCCCCGCTGGCCCCCAGCACGCCTTGCGGAGGGGGGCGCAGAGAAAGCCCGGCCACCAGGCACAGAGGGTGTGGCCCCAGGCCCAGGGGTCCCCCCACTCAGGAACGAGGCAATGAGTTCATGTCCTGTCCCCGAAATGAGAACCTGTCCCGGTTCACTCTGGGTTCGGTGTCTGCGGCATCCACGAGACCCCGTGCCTCACGCCACATGGCTCCTTGGTCATGGAAACTTGGGTTGGAAGAGACCCTCAAGAACGAGTGTTCCCCCCTCATTTTCAGGTGGGGAAACTGAGCCCCAGGGAGGTCCAGCTGCTGGCCCAGGCCTGGGGGCTGGCTGGCGGCCTGTTATGAACATCCTGGCAGACAGGCCACTCGCCAGCTGTCGGCTAACCCTCCCTCTGGGCACTGGCCCTCACGTGGCGATGGCTGGTCGCACAGACTAGGAGATAGCGCTGGACCCCGTGTGGCCGGACAGGGAACCCTACCGAGGGGTGTCTCTGCCCCTTTCCTTGGTCCCTCTGGGCCCAGATCCGGAGGTGCCCCGCGCGGTGCCGGGTGGGGATGGATGGAAAGCCAGCTTTGCTGAGCGCTCACCCAGCCCGGGAGCGCCCGCGCCCTGCCTGCTGCTTTTCCGTGTGAAAGGTGTTTAATTATTTCTGACAGAGTTCAGCGTAGACATCTGTTCGCGAGCTGGGAGAGTCCATTTAGGTTATCCATCACCGTGACAGATTCCACTTTTTTGGAAGCGCTTTTTCCTTTCATAATGGGGCCGGGTGGGGAAGGGGGGCCGGGCGGATCGGCACAGACACGAGACACAAAGACCCTCCTGGGGCCTCAACAGCAGTAACCCCTGCGGGAGGAGCAGCTCTGGCCACGCCCCTTCCGAGTCCGGACCCCGTCGGCTGCTGCAGCTGGTGGGCCCTGGGACCTTTAGGTTGGGAAGGGGGTTTCATCGGGTCTGTGAAAGGCTTTTAAATTCGTCTGTCCTCCTGGGCTGCGCTGGTGATTCATTCGTTCATGCACTCCTTCATTCATCCTTCCCACAGACATTTACTGGCCACCTGCTGGGTGCCAGGCCCTGGGCTGGGCTCCGGGGACACAGTGGAGACACAACAGACATGTCCTCCTGGGCTCGCACTTTAGGGGAGAAGATGGGCATTGAACAACGAATGGCCCGGTTAAGTAATGAACTGCAATGTGTCTACGTGCCTCAAAGGCCGGCATTCCCTTCTCACAGGGCAAGCTCCTTCCCCTCTCTGAGCCTCAGTCTCCGAGTCAGTAGAATGAGAGTATGATATCTAGGAGATAATGCATGTCCAGCACTTGGCACACAGTAAGAGCTCAATAAATACTGTTCACGGGTGGTATTTCCCAACGGGGAGGGCACCGAGGGTCGCGGCGGCAGCGCCCTGGGGCTCTAAGCGCCTCTGCTGGGCTGTACCGCGTGGCGCCCAGGGACCAGCCCTGCTCTGAGATTCCTGCAGCTGAACTTCCAGAAGCCTGTGAACATCCCCGGGAAAGATGAAAAATCACCCGATAAATCCCGGGGCTTGCATTTTTATTCTGTTTCTCGTTATTTCTATGACACAATGGATGGTGCCTTTGAGCTCGGGCCCTGCAGTCAGAGGAACCTGGGTTCCAGGCCGAGCCACTTGCTGGGCAAGGAAAATGAAACCCATCTCTGCCTGTCCTCAGTACCACTCGGGTAAGGGTGCTTGTGTGAAATAATGACTTAGCGCACACAGAGGGGTAGCATCACAGGCGGGCCACCGTGTTCCTAACGGTAATTTGTAACAATCTAAAGACTGGAAGAGACCTGAGCTCAGCTGAGTCAAATCCCCTCTTTTAGAAATAGAAACTCATTTATATCTGGATTTCCAATCCTACTCCGGGCCAGGCTGCGGGGCTACCTGCGGGTGAGACAAGGGCTCCTGACACAGCAGAATCCATGTTACCTGGGGTGGGGGTGGTGGAGGCGGGAGGGGGGCCTTTCCTCGCTCCGATGGGCTGCGGGGAGACCACCTGAGCCCTCCTGGGTCCATTGGGTTGGGAGCTAATTGTAGATTCTAAATCGGAGACAAGGGGGCTGAGAGGGGCTGGGGGTCAGTGCTGTAGAGCAGACTGCTGGCAGGGCATCTCGTGCCCAGGGAGCCGTGGGTCCCATCCCTTCCTGGGCAGGGTCCCCAGGATGCCTGCATCCCCCACGGACGTCCAACATCAGGAAAATCAGAGAGAAAAGAGCAAAAGAGGAAAGGCGACAGAAGACGGGCCAGGAAGGAGGCCGTAGGCGAAACTCCCGAGTGTGAGAGGCAGAGAAAGGGGAGGAGGGATGTGGATAAAAAGGCAGGAAATTGGGGGAGGTGGAGGAACCACAGATGAGGGGCGCTGCCCAGGCCAGGGCGGAGGAGTGATAACGGGGCAGCAGCTCGGTGACTCCCCGCTCCTCCCACTGGGTGCCCAGTCCTGCCCGCGTGTGCAGGGACGGCACGGGCTGATGAGCAGTAGGGCGGTTGGCCACTGACACGTGCTGATGGAGGCCACTTGGGCAGGACATGAGAGCGACATCAAGGGGGGCTAGTGGGCTTCTCTGGCAGCCTGTTCGATTGCATTAGGTTCAGGAAGGCATGGGCCCCTTCACTGTCTAAATTGCAGTTTAACTCTACACAGCGGCCGGGCCTGGGCTGTCTGGGAATGTGGCTTTGTGCGGCTGTCTTCCCGGGACCAGGCATGGTCCTGGTGGCCCCTAGAAAGGCTCCCTGTGCCCGAGCTGGGCACACACGGCCCCCACCATCCCGTGGCACTGTCCCCAAGTCTCCTGGTTCCCCTCCTCTGACAACGGCCCCGGCTATTCCTCCTTTTTCTTCTGCTAAAAGCTGCTAAAGAAGAAGCCCCGTCACGGTGCGACAGGCCTACGTGGCCGAATGGACACTGGGTCAGTCCTGAGGCCGGAGCATGGTGAGTGCGAGATCATTCTGGGTGCATGACAGCCCACAGGAGACATTTGCTCCATCTCCCCAGGGATGCCCCTCTGCGGGAGGTTTAGCGCTGATGGCATGGGACTGTCTTGCACCCCCAGGTCCCCAGTGTAGGATGTGGTGCAATGATCCCATCAGTAGAGGGGGTTTTGGTCCAGACAGCGTCTGCCCCAGTGGACAGACACCCAGACTCTGAGGTCAGATGGCCCAGCTTCAGCCCAAGGCTGCCCTCACCAGTGTTCTCCACATTTCCTGCTGTGAAATGGGGGTGATAGCAGCAGCTCCCCGCTTCCACGTGTGGGAAGAGCCAATGAAGTGGAGCTCAGTGCCTGGCACTTAGGAGGGGCTCCAAAATGTTAGTCATTGCTGTTGCTATTATTATTATTGTTGTTGTTGTTATGCCAGTCGATGGGTAGAAGCCCACAGAACTCTACGGTCTAGAGGACAGGTAGAGACCAGTCAAGGTGAGGGGCATCCCCCCCGGGTGCAGGAAGGGGCAGGTGGAGGCGAGACTGACCTTCTGGAAGTGGGGCACGTGCCAGAGGGCGTCCAGCTTCACAGGCGGCTTGTACTTCCTCAGCTGACTGCTCCGGGTCTCATACAGTTTCCCAAGGATCACCTGCAGGCCCGAGAAATGCCAAGGCAAGATGGTTACCGGCTCCCTGGAGAAGCCCGAGCCACGACGAGGAGTTGGGAGTCCTGGTGCTGCAGACCCACGCGTCACTTTCCTCCTGGCTCTGGCCCTTCTCCCTGTCTGATGTCAGTGCACCTGCACCCCTGGCCCTGCCTGTGACCACAGTGGACTTGGGGGTGGGACCATGGGACGCTGGGAGCGTGTTATTTTGGTTTTAGTTTCGGCCCTAGAACTCTCTGGGTTCTGACATGCAGCCACCTTGAGGGCAGGGGTGTGTCCCAGACACCCTTGTAATTTTCTCAGTGGCTAACACAGCCCCGGTGGTTACCACGGACGCCACAGTGTCTGAATGAAGAATGAATGACTCGATGCTTGTTGCCATTCTGTGGGGCAGGTCCTCAGCATGGTCTGCTCGTGGAAGAGGAAGGAGGACTCCTGTTCGGGGGGAGGGATTTGGGGGCTTGGGTCAGGGCCTCGGAGGTCTCTGGGGGTGGGATTTCAGAGGCACAGAGGCGGTCCTCCTCCTCTTTAGCTGCACGCCCCGTGCCCACGAACAGAGGCCGGCAGGCCCATAATTAGGGTCCTGTAGCTCATGCGGTCTGCTGTGGACTGAATTGCGTTCCCCTCCAAATTCACATGTCGGAGCCCTAACCCCCAGTTGTGACCGTATTTGGAGATGGGCCTTTGAGGAGGTGATTAAGGTTCAGGGAGGTCATCAGGTGGGGTTGTGATCCAGTAGGACAGGTGTCCTTCTAAGAAGAGGAGAGACACCAGGCTTGTCCACACAGGAAAGGCCATGTGAGGACATGGCGAGGAGGTGGCCGTCTTTAGGCCAAGGAGAGAAACCTCCAGAGAAGCCGACTCCGCTGGCCCCTTGACCTGGGACTTCCAGCCTCCAAGATTTCTGTTGTTGAAGCCACCCAGTCCATTGTATTTTGTTATGGTCACCCCAGCAGACTAACAGAGGGGCCCAGGCCTCCAACCTTAGAACCAGAGGGGGAGGGGCCCTGGAGTCTGCATTTTCAATGTGTGCCCCGGGGGAATTCCATACACAGTCAGGCCTTATTAGCGCACGGCTGTGATCCTTGTCAAAATTCAAACCCCCCTAGGGGAGTTAACTGGTCAACACGGGCCTCTTGTTTCTAACTACAGCCTCAGTGTGAAGAGGGGGAACCTCACACCCAGAGCGGATGAGCTGGACGATGCCCTGGTGCCCAAGTGACCCAGAGAGGATGGGCCACTGCAGAAGGGGGTGTGAGAGAGGACGCAGGGCACACAGTGCACCCGACAAATAAAAGCTGACCTGAGCCTAACTGAAGATGCCACCACCCCATCGAACCCCTTTGCTTGATTGATTTTGTTGATCAATTATATTAATTTTATTGAACGCATCTGTGGATAACTTACAAGCCCTCCCCTCCGCTTTCTAGAACAGCTTTGAAGCTTCATCTTCGAACCAAAGCCAAGAGGCTGCCCGGCCCGGGGTGAAGGAGCTGTTGGCCTTCGGAACTGGAGGAATGAAGGCAAGTCTTGTCACCTTTCCAAACCTCAGTTTCCTCTGCAGGAAATGCGGGTACCGATGCCTAACGAACAGGTGCTTGTAGGATTTGTGGAGTTAGCTTTGAGCGGGGTGTCTGGTCCAAGATGATTACTCACTAAATGGAAGCTGTTTCCAAGAATTTCATTTGGGGTCATCATCTTCCAAAATCCAGGACATCCTGAGATGCTGAAGAGACAGGCTTCTCCCAGGATGGGGGCAGTTTGACCTCGTAAATCAAAGGTCTTATCAACCCTAATGAATTGTTCATCAGGCCCTCAGCCATCGGTGGGTCTGGGTGTTTGTAGCCGTTTGATAGCCACAGAGAATCTTGGGACAGGAAGAGAACTCTGGGGATGGTTTGCACAAGTATTTTCTGAGTGCCCACTACGTGCTGGGCCCAGCTCTGCAGGCCCCCATTTAATCTGACCCCCTTTTTGGCCCAGTGAGGTCACTGAGACCCCAGCAAAGCAGTGACTCACTCAAATTCACACCCCCCCAGGCTGGCACCTGTCCCCAACCAGTGCTTGGGGGTGGAGCCGCCCACAGTGGCTGCTTAAGGGGTGCTCTGCTGAAAACTGAGGGGCACTGGCTATGAGATTGTCTCTAGACTCAGAAGACGTGTCTTTGGAGGCCCGGGATTCTGAGGACCTGTGACACTCTGAGCTGTCGTGAAATAGCTGCTAATTAAAAACAGGACTCCGGATCGGAGCTAGAAAGCAGCAGCGTGTAACGGCAATGCTCCCTCGGAAACTGGCCGTTGCCATGGTGAGCTGACTCCTTCTGGAGCCATTAACAAATAAACTAGTCATGGGCTGCTTTAAAGTATTATTACAACGCTCTGCTCTTTAAGGAGTGGTTGTCTCGGACTCCACCCACCGCTGACATCAGCCAGGAGGGGCCTTGGCTCCTGGCTGGGCCTGGGGAGCCCTGGGCCCCTCCACCCAGCAGCCTTTCCTGGCCGGTCCCAAGGGTGCCGGGATCCCTGATAAGACTTTTCCACTCCCCAGTTTGTCCCTAGAACATCACAGGCACTGTTGCTGAATCCTAAGCTTTCCCGTAATCAGCAAGAGTGGGACCTCACCACCAGGAAAAGCCTGGACTTTGGGGCGGGACACACCTGGGTCCTGGCTTGGCTGGGACCTTTGGCCAGTCACTTAACCTCTCTGAGACTGAGTTCCTCCATCTGAAAATGAAACAAACTGAATGCTCAGATGAGACTCGGACCTCACGGGGTGTCCGGGAGGGCAAAGGGCATGAACACAGGGTGCGTGCCGGATCCAGTTCTCTGCACGGAATCTGGAGGAGGGACGGCGTTGGTGAGATCGTTGCAACAACCAAAGACACTAAAGCTGTGCTTCTAATGAAATCTACATAGTGCTACGTGAGCATAAAGCAATTCTGATTTTACCGTCATCGATCCGGATCTACTGGAGAAGAGACCAACCTGAGTGCTCCAAAAGTCCGAACCTCAGACTATTTTATTTTTATTTATTTTTTTAAACTTTTAAAAATAAATTTATTTATTTATTTTTGGCTGCGTTGGGTCTTCACTGTTGTGTGCGGGCTTTCTCTAGTTGCGGTGAGCGGGGGCTACTCTTCGTTGCGGTGCGCGGGCTTCTCAATGCGGTGGCTTCTCTTGTTGCGGAGCACGGGTTCTAGGCGCACGGGCTTCAGTAGTTGTGGTACGTGGGCTCAGTAGTTGTGGCTCGGGGGCTCTAGAACGCAGGCTCAGTAGTTGTGGCGCACGGGCTTAGTTGCTCCGAGGCATGTGGGATCTTCCCGGACCAGGGCTCGAACCCGTGTCCTCTGCCTTGGCAGGCGGATTCTTAACCACTGCGCCACTGGGGAAGCCCTCTCAGACTATTTTAAAGGGGGTACCACGTTTAGTATCTTCAAATATAAGTGACAATGCAAATTCACTGCTAAAGATGTTTTTCCAGGTAAAAATCTCACCTAGGCGCACACCATTAACAATTGCTGGTGCTTGGGTGTCATTCTGTCCGCAGCTCAAATTTCCCAGTGTGGCCACCACCACTCTGGGCCTCGATTTCCATGCCTGGGAACTAGGGTGACACCCAGCTCACAGGCTTGTATCCAGCGCAAATAAGATGATGTATGTGATGTACGTGGAGCGGTTAGCATGGGGCTTAGTCATCCACTTGAAACAAAATGTATCCTAACGTTTCATAAAACGCGGTCTTTACGGAACCCTCCTAGAAGTGGGTTTTCTCTTTGGACTTCGCCTTCCTAACCTTTTCTTTATAGATAGACCGGGGCACATTTCTGTCCGGGCCAGGTCAGATTCGTGGACAATCTGGTTTCCAGATGTGTGGGGTCACGTGGAGTTTGGTGGGACCGTCCCCAGACGGGAATCGGGAGATGGGGTCCCGATCCTGCCCCAGAGGCACACAGGGCCAGTTTACTGGTGATGCCGGTGAGGCTTAAGTCGGGGTTGAACCTGATCATCACCGAGACCCTTTCAGCAAAGCAACAAGCAACTTGACTCCCCAGCCCTGCCCACACCCCAGCAATAGACATGCACAGGTGGCATCCTTTTGAGCTCTGGCTTTGCCTCCCCCAGCCCCTCCCTTCTCTTCCCTCCCACCCCATCAGTCATCCACTCTGGACTGAGCACTGCGTTTACCTTCTGCTTTTTCTCCAGTTTGATGGCTTTCTGGTTGGCCTTTTGTTCCTGCACCCATAGCTGCTGGTACCGATGCTGCAGCAGATCAAAGAAGGGGGTGGAAGGCCTGTGGGGAAGCAGTCAGATGGGCTTGAGGTCGGTGAAGGCCCCCCTCCCCAGAGGCTGCCCACCTGACCATCAGGGCTACAGGGCAAAGTGTTCTCCCAAGGCTGTGAGAGTTTCTCTCTGGCCCTTCTGCAACCGTGGAAGAAACGGTGCCTCGTGTGAGTTGTTCAACAAACACTTACTGTCCACCAACCAAGTGCTGGGCCTGACATGGTGACAGACTCTCTCCCTGACCAGATTTTAGGCAGGCTTCTCAGAGCCCTCTTTTTGATCAGGGCTCGTTCTTGGGATCTATCTTTGGCCAGATAAAGAGTTCGCCTTAGCAAAGAACCCTGCTAAGTCAATCCCCCCGCCCTTGATATCTGATCACCTTGGCCTGCCTTTACCAAGAGTCCTATTAAGTCAGTTTAGTAAGAATCCCCCTACCCTTGAAGTCTCTTCATAGTAATTTTCCATCCACTCTTCTCCTTGGCTATAAATCCCCACTTGTGTTGTATTCAGAATTGAGTGAGGTCACTTTCCCCTTTACAATAGTACTGAATGAAATCCATCTTTACTGCCTTTAGCCTCCGCTCTAGTTCTCTTTGACAAGGGTCTCCAGCCAAGGAGAACTTACCCTGTGTAGAGCATTTTGCATGCCCCACTCCTCACAGCACTGTAAAGTGGGTACTTTTATCATCCCCATCCTAAGGTCCCAGAGCAGTGGGGCAGCCCTGTGTGTGAGACCCTCTCAAGGTAACCTAATAGGTGATGAGGAAAAGTTCTTTAATAGAAGAACCAAAGCTAATAAAATGCAGGAGGTAGGACAGAACTGGGGAAAGAGAATCATTACTTTGCAACGCCTAATGATAATGGATTGAGGTAATAATCAATGATCAGGCGGAAGGCTGATGGGGAACTTTACAATGGATGTGTCAGGCTACAGCAGCTGGACCAAAGGATCAATTTGTTTTTATTGTGGTAAATACACATAACATAAAATTTACCCAAGAGATCAATCTTACCATCACTGGAAGTGACAGATGTGGGGCTGGGAGTGATTAATAGGAGGTATGTAGCACCACCCACCAAACACTTTGTCGGAAACAAACCCCAAAGTGAGCCCAAAGGTAATCAGACTTCTAGACCATCACTGTCAAATGGAAATATTATGTGGGCCGCCATGTAACTAAAATTCTTCTAGTAGCCATGCTAAAAAGAGTAAAAAGAAACAGGTGGAATTAATTTTACTAAGGTATTTTATTAACCCAATATATCCAAAATATTATCATGTCAACATGTAATTAGAGATAGGAATGAGGTTTTTTTTTTTTTATTTTTAATTTTTTTGTTCTGTACGCGGGCCTCTCACTGCCGTGGCCTCTCCCGTTGCGGAACACAGGCTGCGGACGCGCAGGCTCAGCGGCCATGGCTCACGGGCCCAGCCGCTCCGCGGCACGTGGGATCCTCCCGGACCGGGGCACGAACCCACATCCCCTGCATCGGCAGGCGGACTCTCAACCACTGCGCCACCAGGGAAGCCCAGGAAGGTACTTTTTGAGGGAAAAGTGAACACTAGCTGAGTTTCAGAAGCCGTGAGGAAATAGTGCTAATTGTGTGGAGTGGGATAATGATATTGTGGCTGCTTTACGTCTTAATGTTAGAAATACCTACTGAAGGGTTTGCGGGTAAAATTCTGTGTAGTTTAGAATTTGCTTTAAACAAACCTCCAGCAAGGGGCTTCCCTGGTGGCGCAGTGGTTGAGAGTCTGCCTGCCGATGCAGGGGACGCAGGTTCGTGACCCGGTCCGGGAGGATCCCACATACCGCAGAGTGGCTGGGCCCGTGAGCCATGGCCGCTGAGTCTGTGCGTCCGGAGCCTGTGCTCCGCAGCGGGAGAGGCCATGACAGTGAGAGGCCCGCGTACCGCAAACGAACAAACAAACAAACAAAAACCTCCAGCAAAATATAGAGCACAGTAAAATAAAATAACAAAGTAAAAAAATGAAACAAGAGTGACAGAATAAATTGAGAGTGGTGGAAGCTGTGTGATGAGGGTTGATCATGGATGTGTATTACCCTATTTGCTACACTTTTGTGCATGTTTGAAATTTTTCGTAATAAGAAGTAAAAAGACAAAGAGGAAAAATCCAGGGAATGAAGCTCATTGTTTTCCCCGCTCACTTCTTTCTCATCTTCCTTGTGATCACAAATGGTCTTTTTTTTTTTAACATCTTTATTGGAGTATAATTGCTTTACAATGGTGTGTTAGTTTCTGCTTTATAACAAAGTGAATCAGTTATACATATACATATGCTCCCATATCTCTTCCCTCTTGCGTCTCCCTCCCTCCCACCCTCCCTCACAAATGGTCTTTATCACCTTCTCCATCACTCAGCTCAGGTCCAAGCTGACTGCCTCCTCATATTTCTGTACCAGAGGGTCTCACATTTCAATGCATAAAAATCACTGGGGCCCCCTCCCCAGAGGTTCTGATCCAGGAAGCCTGGGGGGTGAGGCCCAAGAAAGAACATTTTTAGCAAATATAGGAAGTAGTTCTGATACAGGGTGAGTGGGTTGAATGGTGCCCTCCCAAATGTTTCCATTTTAACTTCCGGAACCTGTGAGTATGACTTTATTTGGAAAAGGGGCTTTTGCAGATGTAGTCAAGTTAAGGATGTCGAGATGGGATTAACAGTATGTAAATCGCTTTGGGGGGTAGGCCTTCAATCCAATGACAAGTGTCCTCATAAAATATACACAGAATCGGAGATACAGGGAAGAGGAGAGGGTGAGGTGAAGACAGAGGCAGAGAAAAGCCAGAGAACGTCTGGGGCCTCCGCAAGTTGGAAGAGTCCAGGCAAGACTCTCCATTAGAGCCTCTGGAGGGAGCACCGCCCTGCCAACACCTCAGCTGCAAACTTCTGGTTTCCAGAACAGACAGATGCAAGGAAAATACATTTCTGTTGTTTGAAGCCGCCAGGTCTGTGGTCATTTGTTACGGCGGCCCCAGGAAATGAACACATGGCGGTTCCTCAGCCCACACTTTGGGAAACACCAAGAGAAACTGCGGTGCCGACGCGTGCTGTCCAGAGAAGTTCCCGAAACCAGACATCACTGGGTCTTTTACAGCAGAAGGAGCCTTCCAGCAGCGTTTTGCAGACCGTCACGTGAGCGTGGATCACGGGGGCGGGGGGGGGATCTTGTTTGAGGCATGTTCTGGTTTGATGGGTCTGGGGCGTCTGGAGAGGCTGTGCCCAGGACCCACCCTTCGGGGCTTAAGGCCTCATCAATCATCCAGGCCTGGGGCTCTTACCCCCCGGAAGTCCCACGGAGTCGCAGACCACCATCTCTGAACAGGAGTGTATAGACACCATGTCTGCGGAGAGGGCCCACAGCTTTCATCACATTTTCCAAGGTGCAAATGCCCCCGGAAAAGTTCAGAGCCTCTGTTCTTCCCCTGTGACCTTATTTCACAGACGAGGGAATGAGGAAATGGAGGGACTGAGCAGTGAGGCTACTCTCAAAGCTCACGTACAGTAAGGACCCGAGACTGCAAACCTGGGGCTTCTGGCTTTGTGTTTTATACAGTCTTCACGGTGGTCTTTAAAGTCTTTGAAATTGTTGTCAACACTTAAAAACTGGGAAATTTTCCATTAAAGGAACCCAGCTTTCCAAATTGTCTTGAAGATGTATACGTTCTGGCCAAGTGGGTCTGCATTCCTACATGGCAACAATTGGCTTGAGCTGAGTATCAAGTGTCATTTAGCCCAAGTCCTCTCCCTTCCCTATTGTCCTCCACTGCCTGCTGGGCCGGTCCAAGTGTTGGATTTTGTGGCTCCAGAGCCAGCCACAAAGAGCTGGACTGGACCCTAAACATCCTCCTCCCAGCCCCCTCCCATTCTCCCGCCCTGTGTGCGCGCCCAGGACGGTTCACCTCCCTTCCATGGGGACCTCTTTGGGACTAGACTGACCCGGGACTCCGCTTGAGTGGAGCGTCAGTGGCTTTGAAATGCCACTTGAGCTCAGAGGTCTCTTAACAGGGCAGCCTGCAGTGCATCTACAAACAGTGGCTCTTTGTTTTCCTGTTCCCTTACCCCTGTGGTGACTTTTATTACTTAATTATTACACACCCCATGCTTCTGAGCAGCCTAATTTATAGCCATGCTTTCTAATGACACGAGATGCGTAATCTTGCAAGATCTACCCCAAGAGGCCATTCACAACAGAAAAGCTATTTTCCCAGCAGCCCCCACTGCCCACATCGCCGCGAACCCACCCTCGCAGCCCTCCTGCAGCCTCGCTGACCATCTTTGTGTCCTGCTCCAGCCAGCGGTTCTTATTACTGGGAAGAGGTGGGCGGGGTCGGGGGGGGGGGGGCGCTCAGAGCAGAAGAGCTGACAAACCTTGTAAGTTACAATAGCCTAAGCCCTGACTGGCTGACGGAGGTCCAGCGGGTTTTGCCCATTTCTGCCCAGGCTCATTAAATCAGATAAAAAGGTGGAGAGGATTGGCTGACATGGGGAAAACCCAGGACGTAAAGTGTATCACAGCATCGCTTGCTTAAAATGCCCTTGACAGCCTCCCATTTCTTAGACTCAACCCAGATGCCGGGCTACGGCCGGCAAAGTCCTTCCCTCCCCAGACTCCTCCCTGACACTCAGCATCTCCTTTGCCTTCAGGTCTCCGCTGTTTGGTCACCTCCTCAGAGGGCTTTTCCCTGACCCGTCCATCCTCAGACGGCCCTTGCCAGGTACCCTCATAAGCAGAAGCTCTCTTGTTCATTTGTCATGGGTTTATAACTGGTCTTGGTCATTGAATACCAATGCCAGCAGGCATGGTTTCTGTGGGATGTGGACTGACATGGCGCTGCTCTCAGTAATTATGCTTTGTTGAAACCAAGGGGAAGAGAAGGAGGGAAGGAGCCAGAGAAAGAAAGATTAGGCAAAATTTTAGGAAACATACATTTCATAATTCAGGGTATTATAAATCAGGCTGTATATGAGTTGTAAGAAATTTAAGAGAGTAAATTGACGGAAATTGTAATCCAGTGGAGAGGAAGGATAGCCTTTTCAACAAATGGTGCTGGAACAATTGGACGTCATGGACAAAACCAAAAACAAACAAGAACCTCTTGACCCAAGTCTCGTACTTTATACAAGAATTAACTCAAAATGGAGCATAGATTTAAATGTAAAACTGTGAAACTTTTAGAAGAAAACATAGGAGAAAATCTTTGAGACCTAGGGCTAGGCTAGGTGATGAGTTCCTAGACTTGACACCAAAAGCAGGATCCAGGAGAGGAAAAAAAAAGATAAATTGAACTTCCTCTAAATTAAGGACTCTTGCTCTGTGAAAGAGTCTCTTGAGAAGATGAAAAGATAAACCATGACTAGGAGGAAATATTTGCAAACCATGTATCTGGCAAATCTAGACTATGTAAAGAACGTTCAAAATTCAACAGTAAAAGAAATAAACACAAACAATTGTATTAGAAAAGAGGCAAAACATGAAGAGACATTTCATCAGAGAAGGTATATGGGTGGCAAATAAGTACATGAAAAAATAGTCAACATCCCTAGCCATTGGAGAAATGAAAATTAAGAGCGTCCTGTCATGTCACTACACACCTCTTAGCACAGCTAAAATAAGAAATACATAGTGACAGTGCCAGAGCAAGGATCCAGAGAAACTAAACCTCTTATACATGGCTGGTGGGAGTGTAAAATGGTATAGCTCCTCTGGAAAATGGTTTGTCTGGTTTCCTAGAAAACCAAACATACACCTACCATATGGGCCCAGCAATTGCACTCCTGGGCATTTATTCCAGAGACATGGGAACTTACGTCTACACAGACACCTATACACCAATGTTCGTAGCTGGAATATTTGTAATATTTCCGAAGTGGGAACAGCCAAAATGTCTTTCAATGTGTGAGTAGTTAAACTGTGGTCCATGCATACTATTGAATACTACTCAATAGTAAAAAGGAATGGACGATGGATACAGCAAAGACTTGGATGATGTCAAGGCCATTATGCTGAGTGAAAAAGACCAGTTTCACAAGGTCACATACTGTATGATTCCATGTATATACCATGCTTGGAATGTTCCAGGGATTCGGGAGAAGGGTCACTATGTGAGTGTATGGGGTGGGGGTGGGGGCCTTTGGTGAAAGCTGAATGCAGTCTGTGTATTGTACCAACATCCGTCTTTCAGTTTTGATACGGCACTATAATGATGTAAGATTTTATCCTTGGGGACAACGGGTAAAGAGTCAACGGGATCACTCTGTACTATTTTTACAACTTCCTGGGAATCTGTAATCATTTCAAAGTAAAATATTTTTTCAAAATGCAATCAAGCATGCTAGAGGAAAGCCTAAACTGTCTTTCTACTTTATGGAAAAAATATTACAAAATTACTGTCATACAAAGAGGTGATCAAAGAGTATGGAGCCAAAAAATGTAGGGAAAAAATGAATACGGGGTGTGACAGGCAATTAATCCTTTTAAAATGTGTTATTTTTCTGGATTTTGTGGTTTACGATATTTGTCAGCTAATTTAAAATTTTAATTTGTTCTGATTTCTTTTCTCATTCTACTTAAGTATTCCGTTTTATGCCTAAATTTGTATGCATGATTTTGAACTTGTTTTTCTTAAAGGGAACCCCCAAACTTGAATACGCTCCTGGTGCCACGGAACGTGGAGCTGCCCTTGAGAGCAGGTAAGATGTTTCTTTTAATCATAAGAGAATATGAGGTATAACTTTGTGCGAATAATGTGAAACCAAAACAAAATGGGTGATTTGTCCAGGAAAATATAAACGATCAAAGTTGACTGAAGTGCTTATAGAAAATGTTCATAGAGCCACGGGTACCAGGCCCGGGTATGTTCACACATGCACCCTCCCAACCTTGCTGAGAACAGTATTCCAGGACTTTCCAGAACTTTTTATAAAAAAGCTTCCCACTTAAAATAGATAACCAACGAGGACCTACTGTATAGCACAGGGAACTCTGCTCAATATTATGTAACAACCGAAATGAGAAAAGGATTTGAAAAAGAATAGTTACATGTATAATTGAATCACTTTGCTGCACACCTGAAACTATCACAACATTGTTAATCAACTACACTCCAATACAAAATAAAAAGTTAAAAAAGGGCTTCCCTGGTGGCGCAGTGGCTGAGAGTCTGCCTGCCGATGCAGGGGACACGGGTTCGTGCCCCGGGCTGGGAAGATCCCACATGCCGCAGAGCAACTAAGCCTATGCGCCACAACTACTGAAGCCCACGCGCCTAGAGCACGTGCTCCGCAACAAGAGAAGACACCACAATGAGAAGCCCGTGCACCACAACGAAGAGTAGCCACTGCTCGCCACAACTAGAGAAAGCCCACATGCAGCAACGAAGACCTAATGCAGCCAATACTAATAAATTAATTAAAAAAAAAAAAAAAAAAAAGTTAAAAAAAAAAAAGAAAAAGAATCTTGCCACATCATGTTATGATCCCAAACTGAGACAAGGAGAATGTCTTGGTCAGTCTCACTTAGAAGAGCAAATGAAGGCCTTCCCTGGTGGTGCAGTGGTTAAGAATCTGCCTGCCAATGCAGGAGACATGGGTTCGAGCCCTGGTCTGGGAAGATCCCACATGCCGTGGAGCAACTAAGCCCGTGTGCCACAACTACCGAGCCCATGCGCCACAATTACCGAGCCTGTGTGCCACAACTACTGAAGCCCGCACACCTAGAGCCCGTGCTCTGCAACAAGAGAAGCCACCGCAATGAGAAGCCCGTGCACCACATCAAAGAGTAGCCCCCGCTCACCGCAACTAGAGAAAGCCTGCGTGCAGCAACAAAGACCCAATGCAGCCAAAAATAAAAATAAATTTATAAAAAAAAAAAAAAGAAGAGCAAATGAAAAAATACTAAGTGAAATATTACCAGATCACATTGGGCAATGTACTAATACCAGAAGGACCTATCGTAACGCCCTCCACCCACCCTCCAGCCGAGGAGTGTGGGAGCTGAGGGAAGGACCCCAGAGAGCAGCTCACCCCCTGCCCCTTACCACTGAGCTCCCAAAGCAGGAAGGAAAGAAACTGTCCCCCCGGTGAAGCTGCAACTTTTGTTGATTACACTAGACGGGACATATTAACTAGTGCACACGGATGGCCTTTTGTAACTGGAAGTGAGCAGGGAAGCCATGGATGCCTGAGACTTCACCCGGGAAAGGGGCTGGGAAAGCAGTCGAGCCTCAGAGCAGGTTTGAACAAGGCCAGGACACTCATGTTCCTGATTCCCCCGCCCCTCCCACTTGCTCCCATTTATCAGGAAATTACATAGCTACCAGAAAGAATGAAGCGGCCATATGCGTAATAACCCAGAAACATCTTCAAGACGTAGGTCAAGTATGAAAAGAAGAAGGTGGGGAGAAACAGCCACGCCCGTGTGAGGGCATCGACACAGGTGTGAAGGATGGAAAAATGACTGGAAGGAAGCCCTCAGAGGACGGTGCTGGGGGAAGGGGGCAGACATGGTAGGTGGGGTGAGGGGCCCCTCCCCCTCCAGTCTACTTACTGGTTTTATGGGACTCTTTCGCAGCAAAGAGAGCAAAACAAGAAACCTACACCTGAGAGGTCACATGACTCGGCCAGGGCCACAGTCAGTGATGGCGGTGACGGATCTGGGTCTGAATCAGTGTCAGGATGCCAGCTCACTGCCTCCATCCCCGTGCCACCCCACCATGCACAGCTCTGCTGACCTCACACCAGAACTGGCCGGGCTCTTTGTTTTTCGTCCTTTTCACCACAAGCAGCCGAGGGCGGCCAGGCCTTCTAGGCCCCACTGGCCCAAGCCGGGGAATTTCAGCGTTTTCTGTATACTCAACCCTTCGGGGGTCCTAAAGACCCGTGCACTTTTAGGAACCATTTTTCTTGTTTTCTTCTACAACTATTTTTTGCTGCTACCTTAACACATGTCCAAGGTTTTTTATCGTTTGGGTTTTTTTTTTTTTTTTTTCAAGAAAACGTAGTTCTTTATAATAAAAAAAAGGTATTTTTTCCAGCCTAAAATGA